>NC_092427.1:28819982-29507482 GCF_036169615.1 Heliangelus exortis
AAGTGAATAGCTTTCACTGTTTTTTTTTTTTTCCCCGGTTTATAGAGGAAAAGAAATTTTAGGTTGTTTTACACATTTTTATTTATTGCCAAGACCTGTTTAATCATAAGTGTAGTTATTATAAAATTTCATTCTTTCTTAAGAAAAATCATGGAGAGATTGATTAAGAAAAAATATGGAGAAACTGAAAAAAATTACTGACTCCAATTCAGTAAAGCAGTCCAGGAATGAAAGTGGCTGGACATGGTAAAATGTAAACAAAAGATTCTGGAGTAAAATGTCTAAGACCCATGTCTAGGAAAATAGTTTTAGAAACACTGAGACATTTAAACATGATTGAGATGTCTGCATCTAAAACCATATTTAAAACAACCTTGTACCTTTTTATTGTAACCCCAGAAGCATCTGAAGTACTTTTGTGTGTTTTGAGAAACAGTGATATTAAAGGTCTGAGAGCCTGGAAGTGCTTTTGTTTTGGTCACATCCCTCTGTATCACACTGAAGCTCACTGATGCTGTTCCTCAGACTGTCTTGATTTATGGGACTTTTCTGTCATACCAGATTTGGCTGAAGTCTTTAATTATTTTTTTTAGAGCATATATATGGGACACATAGTCTAATTTATTGTCAATTTACTATTCCAAAGTCTTTTTCTGGGAGTACCAAAATAATTCTAACACCTAGCAATGAAAACTTACAAATTAAAATTTCAAGATACTATTGCATTGTAAAATGTGTGATGAATTTTTAGTGAAAACCATTCAATTGTCCTAATGAGTTCATTCTGTTACTTATTATGTTACTTCTTTCTCTTCAAGGCTTCAGCAAGACTGGGAGACCTAATTAAAGCACTGCACAAGTTAGAACCACGTAATTCACAGCTCTTCTATAAAATGGCTTTAGCTTTCAGTAGAACAGTGAGTGTGCTTTTTTCCTTAATCAACATACAACTACTTATGTATCCTGTGGTTTTGTGGTGGTGTTGGTTTTAATTTTCTGGTAGGCAGATGTTAGATGTCTACTAGAACGCAGATTTCAGACAACTGAAGTAGATTTCCTTGAGTAGCCTTTGGTAGCTACCCTTTTAAAGTTTTATATTAAATACGAATTACAATACTTTAACCCTTTCCTTCCAAAAATGTTCTTACTGCTTGCTTTTAAAAGGAAAAGATGTTTCCAATGAGAATATTCAAGTGTCCACCAACCGTGTTCTAAATATAGGAAAGTGACAAGGTTAATCACAGGTTTGAAATTGGAAGTTTCTTTGGTCTTTATGGAACTATTTTAAGGAAACATTCAAAGCAACGATAAATTACTCCTTATTGTATGGTAACATATATATATATATATTTGTATGCAACACACTTTACTGTTACAATTTTTATAGAATTACTACAGATTATACTAGTTTCACATGAGATATTGTTGTTTCACCTGCTCCAACAACATTCAGTGTGTTTTTCCAAGTAAATCTGAAAAACAATTAAAGCTTGAACATTTAAAGATTATTCTTGACATTAGTGTGGCCGGAACCAGCTCATCCTTCAGCACACACAAACCTTAGTTGAAAGAGCATCTGAATTGGCACCTGATGATGCAGAATTTGCTACTGAACTTGGCTACCAAATGATTTTACAAGATAAAGTGAAAGAAGCTTTAAAATGGTACAAGACTGCTATGGCACTTGATGGAACAAGTGTTTCTGCGCTGGCTGGTAAGATCTTGTGCTTTATACTTTCTTTCGTTTTATACTGGTCTTAAGACATAGATGATGCTTTTGTGATCAAGTTTTTCTACTACTGCTACTAGGAAAATCTAGAACAGTTTTTTCCCCCTAAGAGAGGTCTTCCTTTTGAAAAAAAAAATGTTTCTCTTAAAATTAAAAACTCATGAAGTAGTGGTAGGGACAAAAATGTGGTGGTACTTTTTTTTCCTGTAGCAACTAAAAATTGGAGAACTCTCAGGCGCCACAAAAATAAAAAATTTGAGGGCAGTTGGTAGATCAAAGAGTCCATGGCTAAATAAGTGTCTAAATTAGATTGAAAAACATAATCAAGTCAAAATGTCTGATACTTTTGATTTATATGTATGTTGTTTGAAAAAATACCCCAATCAAAAGTCAAGTTTCTGCTTTGAAAATGGAGAGTAAATATGGCACGCTTGCTTCTCAGAATTTTTTTCTGTTTCTTTCTTTCTCTTTGTCTTTGCCATTTCCCTTCTAATCTGAAACTTCAAACAGTATGAAAAATTTAGGGGGTAGGTTTGCATGTGTTGTTGGGGTTGTGTGTGGTGGTTTTTAATTTCAATTTGCTGGTTTTAGTTGTTCAGAAGTCATACTTTATGATGCTTCCCACTAGTCTAGATCCAGTTGAAATTCAAAATAGTAAAACTTAAACATAATGGATGAGATCTATCCATGTGACTTTTTATAGCACTGCATATATTAATGTGTCGATTGTGTATCATCTGTCCTAGATATTTTTCCAAGATATATGTCCTAGATATATTTCCAAGTACATTAAATTTGCATTCTTTCTTCTCGTATCATCATTTTATAAAGAGCTTGAGAAAAGAAAAGGTTAATGCTGGAAAACAAAACACGTGCTTGGCTAGGAAGGTGAATCTGCAATAAATACTTTTAAATATGTTGCAGGAATTATCCGTTGTCAGCTAATAGAAGGGCAATTAGAAGATGCAGAGCATCAGTTGGAGTTTCTTAACGGAATTTTACAGTCCATTGGCAAACCTGGGGTAGGAGGCATTTTCCTTCACTAAAACACTTTCCAATGGCAATCAGAATTGTAGTCTACTAGCTACTTCATCTTCTAGGTTTCAGTCATAGTATTCTGAATGGAGTACCTTAAATCTAAATTTCAGTTTTTCTTCCTATCAGTCTAAGTTAATGTGTTGCCTAACTTTGTAACACAAGCAGAGCAAGAACGTGATTGCCTTCCTGCAGGAAGAAAACTTATTTTCTCTGAAGATGAGTTTGAAATATCAGGGAGGGGGGGATATTAATTATTTTTAGGATTTTACTCTCATAAGAATTTAGAGCTTCTTGCATAAATTAAAGGAATGCATTGATATAATAATGATCAGTGTAATTTAGAGTAAATATCTTACAGTATCTCTAAATACAAAGAAGAAATGGCTAATAATAATCATGTAGCATTAAATAAGTAACAGATTAATGTATCTGGAATGTTGGGGATGTTTTATTTATCTTTTTTTTCTGTAGGAATTATCTTTCTTGTATGCAGTCATAGCTATGAAAAAACATAAAAATCAAGAAGAAGTTATTGCCTTATTGAATAATGTTCTGGATACTCACTTCTCATCTTTATGTGGATTACCTCTTGGTGTGGAGTATTTTGAAAAACTAAACCCTGATTTCTTGCTAGAAATTGTCAAGGAATATCTTAAATTTTGCCCAGCACAGGTAAGCAGCAGTTGATCATGTCTGTCTGAAAACGGGAATTATTCTTGGGTTTAATTTTGTGATCAGTCATGAAGCAAAAAGATAGAATATTTTCCTTCTTAAAATGTGAATTTATTTGAAGTCGAGCATGTTTTAAAATATTATATCATTGCTTAATCAAAACAACTGTGAAAATATATCTTTTGTGAAATGAGCAAGTTACAGTAATGGCACCCAAGCAAACAGACTGTTTAATTCACTGTGTGTATGTGCATTTATATCTATTTTGATCAGGAAACTAACAATACAGTAAATAGACTTATCACAATATGAAACTGGGATTTTTCTCAGCTCAGTGTATCTTTTCAATATGCATATATTGTTTATTTAAGTTTTTGTGTGTTGGCAAAGTTCAGTGGAATGATTTTTAGGTTGCCTTTTCCTTTCTTGTATAGAACAGTTAGCAACTATCTAAAGTAACAGGGAAATGAACATTTCTGATAATAGGCAACTAAAATGTGGTACATTATGCTAGCAATTAACATTAAAGTAGCTATTTGGAGTTTATTGCTAGCAGTTATGAATATGTTCTGTGGTGTAGAATAAGGATAGGAAGAACAGGATCAGAGCTTTTTCCTCTCATCCTTATTGTCATTGATTCCAAGTTCACCTTTCTTGAAACATACCAGTTCATGTTACCATTGTGTTAGATGAGTTGGCATGGTAATTCAGACTGTGTTGCCAAATGTTTATGGACTGACTCTTCAGCTTAGGTCAGGTCAGATGTGTTTCATTGTCCTCAGTGTCCCTGAGGCTGTCTTCTGTTCCTGCTGATACCAAGAGGCTTTCTCCCTTAAATTTAAAATATTTTTATATTTCTTCACAATGACAATTTTCACCTTTTGAGCTGAAGAAAATAATGATGCTTTACTATTGCTCATTTGAACTTAAAGTGAACCTCAGACTTGAAATGCAAGTCAAAAACTTGTCAACTAAAGTGTTGGGTTTTGTTTATTGTTTTTCACTCCTAGGCTGCAACTTCTGGTCAGTCTCCTACACCACTTCTCAAGCACTGTGCTTCTGTTCTTGAAACTGTGGTAAAAACTGTGCCAGGTCTTCAACAAGCAGTCTTTTTAATTGCAAAAGTGAAATACTTGTCAGGTAATTGTTACATGAAGAGTTACCTGCCCACCTCTTCAGTTACTTTAGTATAAGAAGTTAATTTCACACTTTTAAATCATAATGAATATTATGATTCACTGCATTACTGCTAAAGTAAGAACAGTTGCACTGCCTTTTTTCTTGATTTCTGCGTATTTTAATTGTACAAACATGTAAATATAGTATTTGTTTATCACTTCCAAAAAAGATTACCTATTGAGTGAATTAGAGGAAAAATTCTTACCTTTGACCTTTCTGTTTTAATTTCATAGCCATTTTTAATGCTCACACTTACTGAAAAAAAAAATTGAATTGATGATGAATAATTAATGAATGCTTTATATTTAACCTCTGTATTCCATAGCAACTACTTTTTCATTTTCCCTTTTTTAACTTCCTAGGGGACATTGAAGCAGCCCATAGTAATCTACATTACTGTCTTGAAAGGAATCCTTCTTATGCAGATGCACATTTACTGATGGCCCAGGTTTATTTGGCTCAGAACAATACTAAACTATGTTCTCAATCCTTGGAGCTTTGTCTGAGCTACAATTTTGAGGTGAGTTTGACAAAAGAATGAAACCATTTTAATGAGTCAAATATCTGAATTTGCATGCTTTTATATATAGTAATTTGTAAGTTGAACATTTTATGATTCTTCCACTACAAGTTCAATATTTAAATGTTTTATATGAACGGGGTATCTGGACAGTTAGGAAATAAATGCCCATAAAGACAAAACTATTGCCTTATTACAACATACTGATATAATTTTGAAATACAAAAGAAAGGAATGATAGCTTTTTCTCAAATCCTTACATAAAAATTGAAAACTTGTTATATAAACAGAATTTGTAGTTCCATACTAACCTTCCAGCAGGTGTTAAAAGCCAACATAGAAAGATTTAAGAATGATCCAATGTTATTTCCAAACTTTGGGCACAGATGTACAATTGGTAATGAACACGTGCACAGATGCACGAGGGGATCAGGAAGGGTCTGTAGGTACCTTGTGACAATTTTAGCACCCGTAAGTTTTGAGAGAGGAGCCATCTGCTGTGTCTTCTTCCATTAACATCACATCTTTGTACACCTTTTCTGTCCATTCAGTATCAAATTTGGTAAACTAAGCACTGTATTAAACACCGTTTTGTGTCGTCATCACCAGTTTTATTTCTTGGGCCTAATTGCAGTATGGCATTTTTTATTTGTTGACATCATTGAAACTCTATGTAAGATTAACACTGAGCTGGGAAAACTCTATGCAGCACTTAGTCTGTGTCATGTTAGGTCTCTTGACAGATCTTAGCTGCAACATGAAACTACCATTTCCTTGCAGTCATGGTCCCATCTTGGTTGTGTCTTCCAAGTCATGCAAGGAAACTGAAGATTAAGTACATAGTCGGCAGATGCTGAGGTGCTTCTGACTTTTGTACACTATTAAATTTCATTGACGTCTCCTTCTCATGTGAAGTGTGTCTTAAGAAAACGGAGAAATGGCAGACAGAACTTGTGGCAAATGATTGCATACTTATTTTAATTAATAGCCTGTTGAAGTTGCATACAGCAGTGTGGAAGATGTTAAAAATCTCTTGAAATTCAGTTTGGTTTCAAATAATGCTGTAACGGATATTTTTTCCTACCAAAGTCTATTCTCATGTAATTTTTTTTTTTTAATTAAAAACTTATTTTCAAAGAATATGCAAGTTAGTAATTTATAATGTTTGTGTAAGTTATGAAACAGGAATTGGATATGTTTGGAGGAGAGGAGGAATGGAGGCCCAATGTAAAAAAAAATCTTTATTCAATGAGTTTGAATACTGTGCATAAAGTGAAATTTGGAAATTCTGTATCTCTGTATTTTTTTAGGTGAGAGAACATCCTGTTTATCACTTAATTAAGGCGCAGTCCCTGAAGAAGATGGGAGAATTATCAGAAGCTATTAAGACCTTACAAATGGCTAAGAATTTGCCTGCAATGAGAAAACCTACAGTTTCGTCAAAGACTAAAGGAAAAACAATTGAAATTGATGCAAATGATCGTGTGTCTGTCATCCTAGAGCTAGTAGAAGCTCACTGTTTGAATGGAGAACTGGTAAGATGGCAAACTTGTTAAGGTGTAATACATACCTGAAAAAAATATCCTCTCCCCAATAACAGAAGTGTCTATCTTCCTTGGTTCAGAACAGAAAACCATCACTTGCTTTACCCAGAGTGTTTACTTGGTGTAATTTCCAAGATGCTACTATCTGCCTTGACAGCTTGAAGCTTAAGTTGTGCAGAGAAAAAAAAATGCTTGCTAGTGGTAAACTTTGAGACTGCAAAAGCCCTTTTAATTTTGAGGAGAAGATGCTCATTTACTGAGAGAGCATTCTGACAGCAAAACAGGAGAATGAAAGAAAAAGAAAAGAAAAATATTTTTAGATCATGTTGTTGTCTTTGTAGCAGCATTCTTAATATCAGCTGTATCTTAATAAACAGTAGGACACTATGTACGTGTAAGAATATAGAAGCTATACAGCTGTGTAGTTGGAAGCCACCTGTGAACGTCATTCTGCTCAATTCAAGGACCTGCTAGAGCAAAGTGAGAAGGGCATTACCCAGTTGAATTTAACATCTCTTTGTATATATGCAGCACAAATATTATTTTTTCTACTAAAACATTTGATGATAGTTCATATCACATAAATTTTATTTAGAAAATCAAAGGGAAAAAAAAAGAAAATTTAAAATATATAAGAAAAAAAAAATCAATATTATGGTTTAAGTTTCTTAGTTGGTTTGTGTAATGCCCCCAGACTTTCATTTGTTTATGATGTCTTCATTTTTGGCTGCCAAACAGCAGGAAATACAGTAATTCTATTGGTTTTATTATTTGCAGCATGAAGCAGCTCTAATACTGCAAGGTGCCCTTAATGAATTTTCTGGATCTCCTGAGGAACTAAGAGTTGTGATTGCAGCTGCAGATCTGGCAGTTGCTCAAGGAGATATTGAACAAGCCTTGGCTCTGCTCCGAAATATTACACCTGAATTCCCTTACTTTGTACAAGCTAAAGAAAAAATGGCAGATATTTATCTTCAGTACAGGAAAGATAAGAAGTTATATGTTGGCTGCTATAGGTAAAAATCTGGGGTGTATACGTGTTTTTCTAGATGTTTAATGATAGCATGTTCTCATTTTTTACCCTTCCATTACATTAAGTCAGAAATATCTAGTGATATAATGAATTCATTAGACTTAGTGTTGTAATATTTAAAACAGTAATCAGAAGTCCTATTTTGGAAACATATCTCAAATTATTTTTTTTTTTTTATTTTCAGAAATAAAAAAAATTAAAATCTGCTGAGGGTAAAAATTGGTGTGCCCTATTTGTTGTTTAGATAACAGTATCACATATTAAATATTGAGCAAGGTTCTTTCTTCTTTTCCCAGAGACCTAGTAGAAAAACTGCCAAGTGCTCATACCTCTCTTCTTCTAGGGGATGCCTACATGAATATTCAAGAGGTAAGTGCTTGCTTAGAGATGAATAGAATGATTGAGCCATTTGTAGACTTTGGCAAGTTGAGACAATCTAGCATGCTGATGCTTATTGATTAGTAGTTGGCAAACAAAAGTGCTTTAGAATATAAAAAACCTGTAATTACCTGCTGCAGGTAAGTTCAAAGAAAAAGCTGTTGAAAATGGATTTTTTCTAGTAACTGAATGGAGGAGACTCAGGGCAAGAATTTTATCTAGACAGCTCTTGACATATTAAGACTAACACAGGTCTAAAGTGAGAGCTAAATTAAACTCAGAATGAAATTGGAGATGTTTAGAAATGTTCTGAAGCTTAGAATAACTAAGTAACTTAGTTCTTATATTGAAAGTTGTATTTAAAAATTTTAAATTATGGACTTCCTATACATTTTACACATCCTTTGCTTTGTTAACTGGTAATGTTAATCAGTATTTGGAGAAAAATATAGTCAAGTGAGCACAGGAGTTTAAGGGGTATACGTTTAAATTCATATTTTGAAATACTAGTTTGGGTTAGGGCCTGCAAAACTAGTACTTTAGATTACTAGTTTGGGGATCTATAGGTGATTAAAGGTTGTTTATTTATTAATGTCTGTGCATATTTTTCTCATTAATGAAGAATTATAAAGCAAAATGGAATTTGTTTAGATTTGCTATAACATGGCTAGAGGTTTGCATGACTTTGGTAACAAGCAAAAAGAGTAGTAGAGAAATTTCAGTGTAATAAGAATCAGGTTAATTCAAACTCTTTTTTTTTGCCAAGTTCTCTCCATATTTTCTTTTATCACAGAAATGTAAAATTACATGGGCTTCACACTTCCTGCTGTTTCCTAGTCACTGTTCTTCTCTCAGAAGTATTGTAGTAGCATGCAGCAGTCAGTCCTGGAGATGTTGCCACATTTTGTTTTCTTCATAAATTTTTTTATTTTAATCCTTCTGTGTTTTTCTCTTGTACTGTTGAAGCCTGGTGAAGCCATAGAAGTCTATGAGGAGGCCTTGAAGAAAAATCCAAAAGATCCAGCTTTATCAAGAAGAATTGGAAAAGCCCTAACCAAAATGCACAGCTATTCAAAGGTATTCTGCAAGAACTGTATCAGGCTAATTAAGTACCTTGTCCATTATTGTCAACATGTAGGCTTTGTGTGATTTTGTCTTCAGGCTGGGTAGAGGAAGCATTTCACTTGAAAGCAGTAAGCAGACCTTTTATCCTTAAAGTAAGTATGTAGATACCCTTCAAAATATCTGGTCAGTCAGGCTCCGTGGCCCTTGTATAGGACAGGGAAGAGAAGACAGTATCTGGGGGTAGCCAGAGAAGGAGGTAAGCAGGGCTGTAATGCTGGGGGAATGGTGTGATTGTCATGCTTCCATACAGGAATCTTCAGCTTGGGTCTTTTTATGTCTTCTTTACATCTCATTTGGCCTTTTAATACAATGTTCTTAAATAGTCTCCATGTTGCCAAAAGGACTTACATGTTTTGTGCTTAGAGAATTCTTTTGCGTATATGCTGTGAAAGAAGCTGTGATTTTTCCTAATTTTTTTTTTTTTTTTTTTTGAGGAAGCCAACACCTTCCCAAGCTGGCATGTACATTCTGCGCAAGTTACTTTACATGGATTGATAGACAAGTTTAAATTGCAGAGGAATTAGTGCCAACTCCTTGAGTTCCAGTATTGACTCTTTTTTTCTAGTAACTTCTATTGAAATAAGAGTAAATGGTTACAGAAAGTGGCTAGGAGACAAAATAAGAGAAAATGGCTTTGTGCTTTGTTTCAGTACCACTTCTGTGAATACTTAGCACAGCCTTCCTCTGTACTCATGGAAGTTGTTTCAAATAATGGTCTATCTCTCTTGGACCTGGAAGAAGTTAGGGGGAAGGCCCCAAAGGTGATAAAGGGCTGAAGCTTCCCTTTGAGGACAGACTGAAAGAGTTGGTGTGGTTCAGCCTGGAGAAGAGAAGGCTCCAGGAAGACCTTATAGCACCCTTCCAGTACTTAAAGGGGGCCAATAGGAAAGATGTGTAGGGACTTTTTATCAGGGAATATGGTGATAAGACAAGAGGTAATGCTTTTAAACTGGAATAGGGTAGATATATGTGAGATATTAGAAAGAATTTCCTATATGTGAAGGTGGTGAGACACTGGAATAGGTTGCCTAGGGAAGTTGTTGATGCCCCCTCCCTGGAAGTGTTCAAGGCCAGGCTGGATGGGCAGCAGGTCTAGTGGGAAGTGTCCCTGCCTCACGGCACAGGGGTTGGAACTAGATGATCTTTGAGGTCCCACCCAACCCAAACCATTCTAGGTTTCTATGAAATGTATTTTCTGCCTTGGGTTCAGGACAGGACTATTAGCTCCCATCGCTGTTTCTTGTCAGGTTTAAGACTGATTGAATGTTCCAGTCTGAGTTTGTGAATTACCATCTTAGGTAAGCAATACTGCACAGTCTCTTTCAAGCAATCTAATAATATGCTGACATCTTATCTGTTCAACATTGCATATTTATTACCATTGTGTCAGGAGATTGCCTAAGGGGAGACATGGTGTTAGCTCCATGCAGTAAACCCGAAGGTTCTTCCATCTTCTGGGTATGTCTATTTTATAGATTCCTTTTTTTTTTTTTCTTCAGGGAGATAATTTATGACCAAGCAAGTTACTAAGCAGTGACTAAACAATGACAGGGGAGGTCTGTTGCATAGAAATCCCTCTATAGAATTTTTTTCTTATTACATTGAATGCAGAACATCCAGTGTATTGTTCCAGGGAATATACAGGTTTTATATTTGTGACCTATCACCTGGCTCTTGCATGTATGTGATGGGACTTGTCAATTGCAGTTGCACTGTGTTCAGTTTGGATAGAAGGAAACCTTAAACTTCAAAACACTAAACAGTCTTTTTATCTTGAAAGTAAGTTTGTAGATCCCCTTAAAAGTTCTGGCCAAATTGACAATTACACATTGGTGGATACAAATGTGCAGAATTGTGGTTTTCATAACTTGTAGTTCATGTGATTCTTTTTTTCTTCTTTTTTTTTTTTTTTCCCTTTTGGTCTGCACTCAAAACCACATTTAATGACTTCTCTGACCTAGTCTTGCTACATCTCTTATCCTTAGCGTTAGCTGGGAGGGCAGGAATGCAGGCTTTATCTTCTTGTAGGAAAAACAGAGGAAAATGTTTGGGGAAACTTTTGGAAGCTACTGGAATGTGTGTCCAAATTGTATTTTGTATTTGCAGAGTTTGAATTTTCACTTGTTTCTGTTCATGTCAGTGTTATGGACTTGAAGCAGCTTATGGACTTGAATTTTTTTACTTTGAAGTGCCAGTTATCCTTAGGATACATAAGCCTAAATAGGTAACCTGCTGGATAGCTGCATTATTATGCATGCTTAACCATGTTATATTTTAAAACTTAAAAGGTGAATAAAATATTTCAAATTCACTTTGGAAATGTAACTTTTCAACAAAATAACAGTTCATATTTTTCCCTTATTTAGAGAAGTAAAATAAAAAATAACAACTTGGAGTAGTCTTGAAATAATAGAAGTGGGTTTTGGTTTTTTTTTCAAATTTATGGAATAATAGTTTATTGATCCAGAACATTGCTTTTTTTTCTTGGGTAAATATTTCACTTTTTTAAGTGATATGATTACCCTTTCCGATGTTTAAAAAATGCAGAGAAATTTATGCTATTAGCTCATGCTTATGTGGTATTTTTACACTTTTTTTCTTTTTTTTTGGGCTTTGCAGGTAGAATTTGGGAAAATACTTGTCCTTTACATACAGTAAAACAGGACTTGTAAAATTCCAGTCAGACTGGAGTTATAAACTTTAGCAGCTAATGAAAAAGCAGTTTAATTGGCAGTGATTCTGTCAAGGAAAGAACATGACAATGTGGTTAGGCTGTGTAAATGCATGTTTATCAAAATGTCTCCAGCTATTAATTTATCTTTAATTTGGCATTATATTTTTAGAAGCCTGCAACTAAGTATTCTCTTTTTAATACAGTATTTAATAGAAACTACTTGGTTACAAAAGAAGTTAATGAAGCAAAGAAAACTCTAAGCAGTATGTCATTAAATACCAAAGTAGAAAGGTGGTTGTGTTTAAGATTTTTCTTTAAGTAATGTTCAGATGTCTTGTATCTTCCTTTTAGGCAATCAGTTACTACGAGACTGCACTGAGAAGCAGTCAACAGAATTTCCTTTGCTATGATTTGGCTGAGCTTTTAATGAAACTGAGGCATTATGAAAAAGCAGAAAATGTACTTCAGCAAGCTTTACGTCATGAGCCTGGTAGGAATGCTATTAATACACAGCAAAACAGAGTTTCTACTGTTGTTTGTCCTTTTTATATGAAAGAAATATATTAAGAAATAAACAAGTTCCATGTAAACTTTTTTAGAACTGTAAACCACAGGCAACTATTAAATGAGAAATGCACTCAGAAACAAACTTCAATTACATTTAAACGTGCTTTTGCCAGGACTTTTAAATTTTTAACATAGATGATAGATGTCGTCAGTAAATACAATGACAGAGCTTCACACATGCAAGTTTCTTACTCTTCTGTGCTAACCAGTGTTCTGAGTTGATCAAATATGGATGAATCATTGCTGATGTTAGGAAGATTGTTTAGGTGGTAAATACTAATCAGTTTCCTTCAGAGCAAAGACATTGAACTGGCTGAAGATGTCTCTTTGGACCCTCTTTCACATATTCAGAATAAGCATTTACAAAGCTCTTGGGTTGTTTGGGGGTTTTTTCCTACTTTTTGTTAAAAGACAATTAAGTTTCAATGTTTTAGTGTAAGATACTGATCTCTCTACACTTAAGTTAAACTTTTTTCAGTGGTTTACTTATATTTGTTAACTTTTATGGCTATCTGAATACAGAGACAGTTACTATCGAGTCCTTATTACAAGTCCCTTCAGTAAGTTTTTCTTATGTGACTGTTTTACTGGTCTTTCACACTGTGCAGGGGAGTGTTTGTTTTCTGCTTGTTTATTTCTTACTGAAAAAACCCTCTGATTTAATGTTAAATTCCCATGTTAAGTAAGCTTTTGAAGATCTGGCTAGATTAATAATCATGGTTAATAATCATTAATCATGGCTGGCTAATAATAATTTTGAGTATATACTGAAATATTTAGTTAAAGTAATTATTTGTATTCGTGTCTGTTCCAGAGTCTAGCAAAAGAAAGATAGTTGGAGTTTGACTAGAAATTTCATCAAACAACCTGAAGCATTTTGAGTGTACAGCAGCATTCTTGAATCAATTTGAACGTTTGTCATTGACTTTGAGAAGGATTTAGACAAAAAATGTCAGGAGTGGCTGTATTTCCTGTCCTCTTAAATTAAAAACTTTCTTCTCATTTATAAGAATGCAAATAAATTAGTCAGTCAGGTTTTTTATTATTCTTTTTGCATTGTTTAATATGTTTGGTCTTAATTCTCACTTAGTAGATTGTAATACTTACTAACAACATACAGTGTCAAATCATAATCCCAAATACATAAAATGGAGCTGTGAAATTAGCTTAGGCTTTTGCCTGGACTATGTGGAGAGCTTTATCTTTCTTTGACTACCAGCTTCTGTTCTTACAAGAATCGTGTTTATTCAATGTAATTCTTACAGTTAATGAATTGTCTTCTCTGATGGAAGATGGAAGTTACCAGGTACTTCTGGCAAAAATTTACAGCAAAATGGGGAAGATTGATGAAGCCATTGTTTCATTACAACAGGTAATGAAAACAAAAAACCCTATGAAAGCTTTCAATGTCTTCTCTTTTATCCTCTTTTATCCCAGATTTTAACCGTAATATTTTTGTGAATGCGGAAAATGCATACATAGTAGGGATAAAGCACTGGTGCAAATGCTAAAGAATGTAAGTGCTTAGAAATTCTAAGCTTTTGTGAGTGGTGGTAACTGAATTTTGCATCAGAATGCAAGCTTTTGATGGAAACTTGCATCCATACCATGTCTGTATTTGTGTGTGGAATTAAGTTTTAGCAGAGCAATTGAAAACAAAATTGGCTGTGGGGAACACCACTCATAAAACAATCTGGAGCAGCTTTCAATGTGTACCAGTCATTTTGTTGTACTATTGGTTATTTGAAATACCAGTCTCATCTGTTCATTCTGGAGTTGAAATTTTATCACTCAGACTGAGGCTTGAAAGAGCAAACTTGGAAGGATAGGGTAATCCACTTAGAAGATTCTTTCTCAGCACAAAGGTATTGAGCAAGAGGTTGCATCAGTGTGCTCTGTTCCAATAAAGCCCACTCCTGGAACAGAAAAGGAAGCCTTGGTAGCATTTTCTGACCAGCAAGAAAAGTAAATAATGTAGATTGGTTTCTGTGCTTAATGAAGGAGATAAGTACACACACCATCTAGGTTTTAGCCTTTGAGGTAAAACCTCAAAAAAATTAGCCTAATTTTATGAAAAAGGCATGTAACATTTCTAGTGAACATTTTGATGTAGGAAGGAAGCTTAGAGACTGAGGAAGTTCTTAATGGAAACTCATGGAGGTGATAATAACATTTTTAAAAGCAAAATTCTAGGGCTTGTGTGCGAAAGCACTGCTTTTCTCTGTAATAGTGAGGCTTTGTTCAGTGATGCCCTACACCAGCATTTTTTATTATTACAACTCAGCTAGTAATTATAATTTGGCACATAACAATTTTAATTGGGAAAGAGGTTTGTTGTAAATAATGCAAGGCACAGAAATATGCTGGAAATTTAAACCAACAAAAATGTCATCTTTATTCAAATTACTATATTTGACCTAAATATTCTTTAGATGGAGTATTAAATAAATTTGTTCATACCAGTTTTTTCTTCCAATACACCAATAAACTGGATGCCTCCCTGGCTTTTTGCTTAAATGTCCTGTCCCTTATGTTTCACAAAATACTGTATGTATTGATATCTCAAAATTATATTCTATGAAGTGTAGGTTGGAATCATCAAATCATAGAATGGATAGAGTTGGAAGGGACCTTAAAGTCCATCTAGTTCCAACCCTCCTGCATGGGCAGGGACACCTTCCAGTAGACCAGGTGTCTCAAGGCCCCATCCAGCCTGGCCTTAAACATTTCCAGGGAGGGGGCAGCCACAACTTCCTTGGGCAACCTGTTCCAGTGCCTCACTACGGAAGTTGTGGTGATTATGCATTATTTTATTGGCATTCGGTTGTCATATGGAGTATTGTAGAAAAAGTGTATTGGGATTCCATCTTCTTGAAAGTGTTATACACTTGCTTGCTTTTAAGCATGTTTTTAATGTGAATTTTGAGCAAGCAAGGCAGTTTGAGACAGATTGTTGAGGGAGAGACATTGGATTTGTTTGGATTGATTTTTTTTAAATTTTGTTGTAGGAGAGATATTTGCCTGCTTTTATTATCTTCATCCAAAAATACATAGTGTGCTTAAAGAACCTTTTAAAATTTAATTATGTTATTCTGAAGTACATAAAATTAATGCCTTTGAATATTTGTGGTTGTTCTCTCCTCACATTAGGCTCGGGAATTACAAGCCAGAGTGCTTAAACGTGCTCAAATAGAACAGCCAGATGCAGTTCCTGCACAGAAACAGTTAGCAGCTGAAATTTGTACTGAAATTGCAAAACATTCTACATCCCAGCGAAACTATGAAAAAGCAATTAAATTTTACAAAGAGGCTCTTGTTCACTGTGACACCAATAAGAAGGTCAGTTCCCCCTCTAACTATTTTTCTTTGGTTTTCTATTCAATTTGATATCTAGCAATATATTTTTCGAATATCCACAGTGTAATTTATTTGCAGCTATTTCTGCTCTACGATATACAAAGAGCTTTGAATTTGCTTCCCTTAATTGCTTGTCATAGTAGAATACTTGTGTACTGCTAATTTTTGTCTCTTGATTCAAGTCTCTTGTCTTGATTCAAGCTTCTCTTGTAACCTCCTGATTCAAGTGGTGGTTTGCACTCACTCTGGGTTTTCCATTGGATCATACAGTGAGCCTGCTGGGGGCTGTATTGCCAGCTGAGGATGTGTAAGGCACAGCTTGGTAACAGTGCAAATGGAAATGGAAATAATCTTGCTTGTTGCCTGTCCTCTGGAATGAAGCTTCAGTGACTGCAGTCAGTTCAGACAATTTTTGTGTCTGTTGTATCTGTTTTAGCAGTTTCAGGGTTTTATCTAAACTTGGTAGTATTCTGATTTTAGCCATAAGATGTTGATGTTGTTGAGCAGTGACTATTGCACTGCTTCTCTCTTCCCTGCGCTGTCTCTTTCCCACACGTCTGCCAAGTGATAAATGCTGGTGGGTTTGTGGTTATTTTTCTACCCTTTTTCCTCTTGCTTTCATAGCCCTGTGTTTTGGAGATAAGCAGTGGAGATGTAAAAGGCTGAGAAATTTATGCTAAGAACTAAAATTTAGTGCCAACTTTAGTGGATTTTTTTAGATTAAAAATAAATACAATTTTTGTCAAATTTCCCCAGTTTCTAGTATGTGTTTTTTATACTTAGCTGTATGTGAAGACTTTTCATTTTGCTGCTTCTTATTGCACAGTTGTCAGATTCAGCAACTGCTAAATTATCAGCTTATCACCTGGCTTCAGTACTTGAAATTGTGTGTTGTGTTTTCAAGAACCTTCCTAAAATGATAGTTTCAGCATCTTTGAGACAGATTTACCTGAAGGCGTCTTGTAAGAATGATAAAGGAGAAGAAAAATAAATTGGGAGAGGAATAAAAACATCCTTTGGATGTTCAAAGGAAGGTGACTTCCCCATTCTACCATAAAGAGTGAGAAGACTGCCTGTTAATAGTACAGGTACAGCTATGGTTTTTGTGGCATGCCATCCCAATAATTCAGTATGAATTTTTTATTTATTTATTTTTTACACCAGTACTGAAATACAGCATGGTGTTTCCTTTCCGTTCTTGTTAAAATCATAATGCTCAGAGATTCCCATTGTCACAAGACATGCTGTTCACTGACGTTTGTACTGAATATCTCTGTTAGATGCATTTACTGGAGATTTTTAATTTTATCCTACTCACCAGCAGCACAGAATACAATGACAACTTACAAAATCTAAGACTGGAGTTCTGATTAAGTTCTTGTTCCCTGTTTAAAGTACTGAAAGTAAAATGCTTTTAGTTATCCACAGCGAGTATAAATGGGTCCTCTCAGTCTCTTTCTGTAGTTTCAGTAGATTTAAACATGTTTTCTTCCCTTCAAGATGAAGGGAAGGACATGGGTAGTACAAGGTTTAAATTCAATACTTTTAGATTACAATATTTATATAGGTGTAAAATGCACACTTATTTGTTGACATCTTCACAGAGTTTGCTGTCATTAAAATTATAATATGTAAGTATTGGAAATTCCTTAGAAGCTCTCTGTATTGGGTTTCATCAGAACAAAATCTCCTTTATTCTAGCTAAAGTAACCCAAACCAGATTTGAAATGTTGCATTAAACAAATTATTCAGCTAAATATAAAGAGACTGTCATAAGAGTGTTGTGTTGTGTTTTGTTGTTAGGTTTTATATAGCTAAATCTGGTCGATAATACCCTGCATGGTTTCTCTGACCAGGTAAGAGGCAACATTTCCAGATGTGGACCTGAAATGGGTCACAGACTGCATCAAGCACAGGATTTTATATTATCATTTGGTTTTGGGTCTGGAGTTGAAAACTTCCATTTTTGGAAATGCTGACTATTTTCAGCCCCTAGAATCTACTCTAGAAGTCCAGTTTTACCAGCATTATTCTACCGTTATTCTCTGGCTTTCCTGAGGCTGGAAGTGTTCCTTGACAAGGAGGCTGCTTTCTGGTCTTCCACTGCACTATGCACATGAAAACAGTGGCTTAAAGAAAGTTTTCATAATTAAGATTCTTACATGCATTATATATCTGTATGTTTTTAATGCTTACCCACCTGCCTTTCTGTTTCAGAACTATATGGTATATATTTGAATCTGTAAATAACAGCAAGTAGGAAGATAGCAGTTCTTAAATATTATGCAAGTAGCTTTTGTAGTCTAAAGAGGATTCTTAAATCACTTTTTAAATTCAGAAGTGTCTTTCATAAGTGTAACCAGAAAGAGAATTGTGATGCAATTATTAGTGCCTAATTTTTGAAAAAAAAATCAGAGCACCATGTAAAATTAAGCAAGGGTAACACTGCTTACAGATTTTCTGTGACTAATTTTTATTTCTAGTTGGTTTAACTCTCATTTCTTCAATGTGAATACAGTTAAATCTGCTGTAACTTTTGCATTTATAAGTTTTGTGTCACATTTTATTCAGAAGAGTCTATGGTGGGACTTCAGCGTCCCCTTATTTTGTGATTGCTTCTGAGAAATGGACCAACACACAGTCTTAATGTGGTAGGCTTGGAAATGCAAATAAGAAAACTCTTTCTGCTATAATACTCCAAAACTAATCGGTGAATGCTAATGAGGTATTTGCTTCTGTCAATGAATCTAAAACTACTTGCATTTTTTTTTTCCAAGAAAATTATCCTTAGCAAAATACTGACATCTTCAGAGCATACTATCTGAGCAGCTCTGTTTTTATTGTACCTCCAGAATATCCCTCTGAAAATAGAAGTTTTATGTATTTTTTAATTACATATAGTTAAATATTTTAATATACAGGCAATGTTGGAACTCGCACGTTTGTATCTTGCACAAGATGATACGGATGCTTGTCAACATCAGTGCTCCTTACTACTGAAGAATGACCAAGATAATGAAGCAGCAACGATGGTATGTGCTGTTAGACTTATCCCATATGAGAGGATTTAAAGCTTGTATGTCTGCAATGTTATGGATCCATAAACTGCTATTTTTTATAAAGCCTGCAGCTTCTGATTTCAAAAACCCATGAAAAATACATTTGAATGAAATGTGGGGTTTTTCTGTTTATGCTGGCTAATGATTCAATATGAAGTTTCTATCAGTCATAGCCTTCATTTTATCTCCATGCAAAAATGTGTCTTTAAAAATAGTGGTAGACGGAAGTAGGAGCTGTAAGATTGACTAAATCATGGTTTAATGCATGTTCTAATAACAGTTGACTAATGTCAAAGGAAGAAGTTATTTTTCCTGCACAATAATATTAAAGCAAGTCTCTAAAAAAGCTTCCAGAAGAAAAGAAGTGTGGTTTTACAGTTGGTTTTACATCCTTATACAATCATAGTTAATCAAATTCCTACTTAAACCTTTTTAATTACAGCTGCAAATTCTCTGTACAGAGTTTGTATACTCCTTGGCTTAAAAGTGCTCAATAGACTAAGCAGATTTTGCTTCAACACAGGAGCAAATATTATTTATTTATTTATTATTTTTATTTGATTTATTTTTATTAATTTATTTTCTCACAGCAGTCTAACAACTGGAATTTATTCTAGTATGGTGCAGGAACAGGGGAAATAGCACTCTTAATGTATGTTATGTTAAATCTACTCTCTATTATCTATTTCTTAGTGGACAGAAACAGAAATTAAATAATTTGTGTTACTCCCTCTGCTGGAGTGGGCTATCATCTTTCTTTTTCCCTAGCTTTAAACTAACTACTTTTGTGTGTGCTTCATCTGCACTTGTGGGGAAATAAAATTAGGAGTAAAACTATAGAAGGAAAACCAGATGTATTTGGGAGATATATCAATGTTTAGTTCACTTTTAATTTCTACCTTAAGTGAAAAATTGAGGTAGGAGTCTGTACCTGCTTGTTATTATCCTGTGTATCTGTATTTAGAGTATTTGCATGACTAATGAAAAACCCAACTGAGTTTACTTCTTGCACAGTGGCTAAAGCACTCCAAGGCTAAATTTTCAGCTCCTCACTTTGCAGAACTAGATTTCATTATAAAACTATAATTTATAACATTTGATTTGTCTTCTCTAAATTGGTCAATATCTTAGATGATGGCTGATCTTATGTTCAGGAAGCAAGATTATGAACAAGCTGTCTTTCATTGCCAGCAGCTCCTAGAACGCAAGCCAGGTAAATATTTAGCTCTGATGTTTTTCCTGCTCCCTGATATGTAGTTGTAATGAGGTAGGGGAGTAAATATCTAAAATATACTTTTTATGATTAAAAATAAATATGCAATTTATAATGGAATCAATACTAAAACCAAAGACCATTACTGCATATAAAAATATAAAATGATTGCAGGAGAAGATGTGATTATTATTCCTTGTAGATGCAGTAATTTACTTAGCTGCAATGCAATATGCATTGTTTACCTCAAACCAAACATAACTAGGGTTTTACTTGCAGCTGTAAAGCTTTTCCTCATGTTGAAGATATTTAGCACATGAACACAAAGCTAGCATTTTATTTCAAGATTAATATAGGAAACTTTTCTCAGAGAGGAATAAGTTTATTTTAGCAATTTGGAAATTACAACCAGAGAGAAAGCTAGTAAAATCTATTGAAATAGTACTTTAATGGATGTAAAACTTTACACTAGACTAGACTGTGAAAAAAGATGTGACTACAGCAAAAGTTGTTATTTGAATTTCTTTTGAAAATGAAGTGCAATTATACTTACTTCTATGCAGGTTTTTATAAGTATTAAGTATTGCAGGTATCATTTGGTGTCTTTATTCTTGTATCTCTGTTTACTATGTAATATGCACTATGTATTACAAATACACCAGTTTTGTATGTGAAAAAACAAGGCAGGCTCTTATTTCATGAGATATTGATAAAGCAAATAACTAGAATTACATTGTCCTAATTATTTGTACATCTAGATAACTATGCAACCCTCTCACGATTAATTGATCTTTTGAGAAGAGCGGGGAAACTGGAAGAAGTCCCAAGATTTCTTTTAATGGCTGAAAAACATTCTTCCAGAACAAAGCTTGAACCAGGATTTCACTACTGCAAAGGACTCTATCTCTGGTATTTGCAATTATTATTAAGATAAGGTTTATTTGATCATGTAGTACATATTTAAATTAATTTTCATGCATTATTATTCAGAGGTGCAACATATAGTGTGATAAGTAATATAGGACTACTTTCCTAACTACTTAGGTGCTAGGATTTAAGGAAAGGTCTCCTTTTCTCTTCTGAAATATTTTCCAAGTTCCTCTATAAAATTAAGTTATTTTATCTGTCTTGCATACATCTTTCATATTTCCTGCTTGTTAAAAGGGATATTCTTGCTGACTTAGTAATATAATACTTTCAAATTTTGAAATTTATCAGACTGTTTTTAGTCTGCACAAACAAGTTCCTTGCAATAGTATGTGTGTTCTTCAAACTTTGCATTATCTGTGTGTGCAAGTGTGTCATCTGTTTTTAAATACTTGGTTTCTTCTTGAGATTTAGGTGAAATCTGAGAATTTTACTTGTCCAGCTTTTGATATTTTAATTATCTGGCTAGGTATACGTGTGAACCAAATGATGCTCTCCGGCATTTTAATAAAGCTCGAAAAGACAGTGACTGGGGACAGAATGCAGTCTACAACATGATTGAAATTTGTTTGAACCCAGATAATGAAATTGTGGGTGGTGAAGTTTTTGAAAATCTGGATGCTGACAAAGGGTGAGTGAAATAAATATTGCTTGGGTTCTTCTGTCATCCTCTTCTTCTGCCACCCCTTTGAATATTCTACGTACTGTGTTGTGGGAGACCATTCTTGACTCTAATAAGTCAGTCTCAAGCAGAAAGTAGGGGAGATTATATCTGGAATTTCAGTGTAGAATGCCTAAATAACAAACCCATCCTGTATAAAATGCCATCTCTTTTGTGTGGAACTGATACTAACTCATAACTAATTTGCTGTATGTAAAAAAAACAAAAAACAAAACCCAAAGCTTTCACAAACACTTTTATTTCTGATAACAGTAATTCGACAGAGAAGCAGGAGTCTGTGCAGTTAGCTGTAAGAACAGCAGAAAATCTTCTGAAGGAGCTCAAGCCTCAGACCACTCAGGGTCACATTCAACTGAAAATCATGGAAAATTATTGTCTTATGGCAACAAAACAAAAACCAAATGTTGAACGAGCATTGAACACTTTCACTGAAATAGTAGTGGGTGAGGTTAGTAACCTATCTCATTTCCTCAGTCTTCTCATCATACCTATACTTTTTTTAACTGGTCTCACGGTCTACATTCAGGAATAGTTGCATCTGGTTGTGCTATCTGTTCTAAGTTGTTTTTTCTTCTCCTATTAAAGATTATTTTACATAAAATTTTAAACAACGCTGAAATAATTTAGAAATTTTCATCTGGATTGCATATTCATAACTGAACTAAATGCAAATATTGCCAGTTACAGAAATGTGAATAGGCTGTTTTGTTTGAGCTACTGGGTTTGCTTTTTAATTCTCAGTCTTGCCAGCACTGTGCCTGATGATACAAGTCTGTACAGTACCTTCATTCTGTAAGCAAAAATAATTAAATATAACCTGCCTTAATGTATGTCATGGCAATCCGACAGAATTTAGATTCCAGGGCAAGTTTATCCATCTGCTTAAAATCATCCTTATAATGGAAATATTCATTAGTTTGTAGCTACTTGTAGTCATTAGCTTTGCTATTACCCAGCATCTTTCAACAAATTTTATTTAAGCACACATAGACACTTTTAGTCCATAGAAATGCCAAGAAATACTTGAGTTACTGCTACCCATTAATTGTGTGTTAAACTAATCCTTGGCTGAGCTGAGTATGCTGCTAGTTGTCTTGTGTGTAAGGCAAGTCTGGGAATCACACACAAGGTTTCCCTCTGTCTTCAGAACCGGCTCCTCAGTCCTGCTTAGAACTGATCTGTGGTCCTGTGAATACTGAAATGTTTTTCACGGGGTGACACAGTTCCAGCAGGAAGAGTGTTGGAGTCTATTTGGTCTTCTCGGTTGCATTAAATATAGAGTTTTAATCTCTTCAGACTTCATCTTTAGGGAAGCATGCTAGATGTGACCTTTGAGGGAGGGGGGATAAGCTGATGATTATGTAGAAGAGCAGATTTTGGTGGTGGCATTTTTTTTTTAAACCCACTATGGCAACCCTGTTTACAGCACAACCCTGCAAAGAGATGTAGAGGCAGAATATCTGTAGTGAGCCAGGAACACAGAGGCAAGAGGAGGCTGCTTAATAAAACCACCTTCTGCATTTAGGAAGCATTTTCAGGATGTGAGCGCCATTCTCATTTTTACCCCATGCTAATAAAGGCAGGATTTTTAAAATCACACTTTCTCCTGCACTTACTTGAAGCTCTTGCATAGAATGGTGGCTTTTAATAATCCTGTTTTGTTATGCATAGCTTTTGGATTTCATTTTTAGGAGCTGTGCACCAAATAATGGGAATTGGTGTCCCCATTACTGACGTTTGAGAGATACTTCTAAAAGCAGAGAATACCATTTGTATTGTAACTTCACCTGAGTTTAGTTTCCACCTAAAGTATTTATTTGTGTATCAGAAGGATAAATCTTAGTGTTACCAGAATGTTTATTGTTGAGATTAAATACTTTCTGCTTTCAACATTTGTTGAGCCTGAAGAAGTTGGCTTAGACCCTAAAATTATATTCACCCTCTTAGTTACTTAACATGGTGTTTATCATGATTGGTCTTACAGAGATAATCACATTGCTAGATGGAAAACATGCAAGATTGAGTGCTCTGAGATGTAGTTTTTAGTTTAGTTTTCAACTGAAGAAAGCTTAATTTTTAAAAAATGTTAAAAGCAAAATAAAAACACCACCAACTATGCTTTTTACGACAGAAGGACCATGTACCAGCCCTTTTGGGAATGGCCACAGCCTACATGATCTTGAAACAGACTCCACGAGCCAGAAATCAGTTGAAACGGATTTCAAAAATGAGCTGGAATCCCATTGATGCAGAGGAGTTTGAAAAGAGTTGGCTTCTGCTTGCAGATATATATATTCAGTCTGCAAAATATGATATGGCAGATGAATTATTAAAGCGATGCCTTCGTCATAACAGGGTAAATGAATACACATTAAAAGTAATCTCAGTAACCTTCTATTTTAATTTGTCTAAGTGTCTAATTTCCCTCTGAAACAGGATTGTCAAATGTATTTATTTTTCCAGTTGCTTGGTGCTTAACTTATTAATGAGAAATAGACCAAAACAATTGTATAAAGGTGCATATTCTTCATTTTTCTCTTGAAAATATTTTTCCTATTTGCAGCAGATAACAGAAGCTGTTCAAAGTAAGGGCATCTGGTAGTTAGAATTCTGCTTATTTTTGTAATTTTTTTTTCTGCCTTATGTACTATATGCAAGATTTATTTATGAATTACCATATCTTTCATACTTTTATTATGAATTTAAATCTATTCAAATCCATTGAAACCTGGTCTGTGGGAGGTGTCCCTCCCCATGCTGGGGAGTTGCAGGAAGATGATCTTTTAGGGTCCTGAAACCATTCTATGATTTTCATGTGAAACAAATGATGTTTGTGGAAGATACAGCAACTTTCTGTCTGGAATTTAAATGCAGCTGCTGGATGTTTATTGTTAACTGAGAGAGTTATCTACAGGGTTCCTGAAGGCTCTAATTATTTTTGAAGGAGAATGGCAATGTTATCTGGGAGGAACCTGTACTTGACTTGGAGTGACTTAGGAAGATCCATTCATATTACTGATTGTTTTAAAGATTATGTTGTCATCAAAGTTAGTATAAGTATCACTTAAGCTTTTTAGCTGTCCAGATTAGAAGTATTTAAGCAATGAATTACAGAATCGCAGAATAGTTCTGGTTGGAAAAGACCTTTAAGATCATCTGATGGTTGTAGAGAGAACCACAAGTCCTCAGGTGATGTTGCGATGAGCCTTTTCTCCGGGACACTGCTCTTCTCCGGAACTCTCTTGCCGTCCCTCTCCTCAAGCGTCTTCATCTCTTGTCTTCTTCTCTTCTGACTGACTCTGCTTCTGGGAGCATGCCTTTTGTCTTGCCCTTCAGCCCCACCCATTTCCGGCTGGGGCAGGCCCTAATTAGTGGGCACACCTGGGCTTAAGCTCCCAGTTCATTATCAGCGACACCTGAGGACTTGTGGTTCTCTCTACAGATGGTCCAACCATTAACCTAACTCAACAAACCATTAACCTAACTCTAACAAGTCCAGTGCTTAAACCACATTCCTAAGTACCACATCTGTATGTCTTTTAACAACCTCCAGGGATGATGATTCAACCACCTTGCTGAACAGCCTATTCCACTGTATAATTACTCTTTCAATGAAGAAGTTTATCCTATATATATATTAGCTTACCTAAATAAAAATTTTGAATTAATATTTATACTTTGCAGTCATGCTGCAAGGCTTATGAATACATGGGATATGTGATGGAAAAGGAACAAGCATATGAGGACGCGGCGGCAAATTATGAGATGGCCTGGAAATGTGGGAACCAAATGAATCCAACAATAGGTATGTGTATATTACTGATCCATGTGATTTCAGGCACCACAATAGGAATAAAACAGCTACCCTCTTCTGGAAAGATTGCTTTTCATTTTGAATAGAGCATCAATGGTTTTCCTCACATAAAAAACTCAGATGTTTAAATGTGCACTTAACGGTCAACCTGGAAAGCCCTTGTGGCAAGTGGTAGCAGCTTTATGATACTTCAGATACTTTCTGCTTACAATTTTAGTACGAGGTTTGATTTGAAATAGTTTTAGTTTGCTCTTAGTGAATAACTTCCTCTGCAATTACAGTATTAATTTTTAATAAAGTATTTCTAGTAATGTAGTATGTACTGTCTACATTAGAGAACCTTTTATAATAATCAATATATATCTGATGGTGGCAGATCATGGATTTAATATATCATTTTGATAATCAGACAGATTACCTGTTTATATGAATAAGCTTATTTATGTAAGTAAGGATTTAAAAATAAATTTTCTAAATGTCTTTAAATATACCTGGTTTAAAAAAGATGGTGAACTGAAAGCGTGGCATTCTATTCAAGTACCGGTGTGGATGGTTAATTGAAGTCTACATTAAACTGTCACATTTTCGACTATTTTAATGTAGAAAACCCTTTCTGAAATGGATACGTAGGATAAAATGCTCGTTCTGACTTGAAATGTAGATTCTGTCTCTAGGTCCCAAGGCTGTTGGCTTACACAAAGTCTGTTCCAGGTTTTAGGCTATGCCTCAAAATATGTATTATTTGCAGTTTTTAATCTGTGGTCATTTTTTGTGCCCTAGAGTGTTTTTTCTTTGTGTTAAAGTGAGATACCTTTTGGCATAAGCTGGAAAACCAGTAGTTTTTTGAACAAGATTGTAACTGTCAATCCTATGAAAAAATTAGGGTGGTCAAAACAGAAGGAAGACTTCAAAACGGAAATAAAAATGATTGATACAAATCTGACTTAGACTGTGGGGGATGCAGTAATTTTACTAGTTGTTCCTGTACCTGTAGAGTGGAATTGAACAAATTATGAAATCATTTGGTGTCTAGACAAGAGAATGCTTCAGTGAAATTAAACTGTGGAGCAATCTTGCATACAAAAAATGAGAGCATGATATTGAAGGTACTGTGTGCCTATTTTCTTCTGGTTTTGCATACAGCATTGTGAGAATCAGCATGAACTAAAACTAAAATTATCAAACTGCAACTGGCAAGTAAAACTGTATGGACTGGTATCAGATTTGTTGTACTCCTTTGCTAGTGAGGATAAGTTCATAAGTGAAAGACTCAAAATTTTAAATTTTGGAAATTGCATGCTCATAACCTTTTTTCCCTCTATTCTGATTTTTGTCTGGGCTCATATGCACGAGCTATACTTATGTTGAAAGTATCAGCCTGATAAGTGGCTATGTGACTTTGTGATTCCATGTGATTTTTTTTTTTTTTTTTTATTGTTATTTTTTTGTTATTTTTATTTTCTCAGTAGTCTGCTGATACTGGAACAGAATAGCATTTTGATTCCCTAGCTTTTTACTGTTACCCTGCTTTTTATTTTTTTATTTTTTATTTTTTTATTCTTTTGTCCCTTAGTAATGGAATTGGAACAGTGCATTGTAGGTCACAGTGAGAAAACTCTGTGGGGTGCCATAATAATTGAAAGAGGACAGCCATTATATATTGTCTGTAGTAACACATGCTTTCCAGAATAATATCTCCTTTTGATTCAAACATAGCTAGCAGTGTGTAAAGGACTTTAATTTACTGCCTGAAGTGACTCAGTAGAAATTTTGATCTCTGCAGGCTTAGATGAGAGAATACCAGAAACCAAATATAACCATTTTAACAACATACAGTGACCAAAATGAAGTTGAAAGTGGTGTTTTCATTATTCAATACAGATACTAAAATTGTCACCTTGTTTCCTCCCTTTTACCTACAGGATACAAGCTGGCTTTCAATTACCTGAAAGGGAAGAGATATGTTGATGCAATCAATGTTTGTCATAAGGTAGAATTTGCATATGTACTTAACACTATCTACTGTAGCAAGTAATTTACATAATTATCCTGGTTTTATGTTGTTGAATTTACATTTCTAAATATATGGTTTAATGTCAGGAAGACACCCTATTTAATGCGTTTGATTTAATTCAATATCTTCTTCATAGTCTGCTTAATCCTGAGTTCTCTGGCCACCAGGTAGATAAGAGAGAAAGTGACTGACTATCACATGTGAAACCTTTTTGAGTGGCACCTTCTTTTGGCCCTGTGGTTGCAACTTGATAAATCCACACAGAAGTATAGCTGAAGAAGTTTATCAAATGTTACTATTGGAAGACACTGCTAGAAAGTAACTTCCAGTATTAACTGTGTATAGTCTAAACATAAAAAACCATAAAAAAGCAGATAAAAAGCCATAAAAAAGCAGATATAGATAAGAGGAAGGGCTGCTATCACACGAGCAGAGCAAGCATTATGAATTTGTAATTAGTAATATTAACAATGAAATAAAGTATATTTACTCTTTTGGGGAGAAATAAAGATAACTGGAAAAGGAGTAATTGAATGAAAGGATATGGAAAAGGAGAGAAGGGCAAGATGAAGTATAATAAGAAAGACCCTGAGGGAAGGAAAACATAAGGGCAGTTTGTCTTTGCAAATAAAGTATCCTGAAAACCTTGGAAGTGTCTCCAGAGGTCAGTGTTTTGAATGCATGCATTTCACACCATGCAGAGGCTTTAGCCCTTGATCCCTGTGTCTTTCACACCAAGGTGACAGGGCAGCATGAAAGGGAAATAAGGTGTCTTTGATAAAGCTGTGCTTGACATGATAGCCTCTGGCTTCAGTTAAATATTTATGCATTCTTAAAACAAACTTACCATGTTGTTTTAGTTTTAGAACATGTAAGCTCAGTGATGAACTTTTGCATTCTTTTATCTTTTGACAGGTCCTTGGAGCACATCCAAACTATCCAAAGATCAGAAAGGAAATACTGGACAAGGCCCGTGCATCACTAAGACCGTGATATATGTGTGTGTGTATATATATATATATATATATATATATATATATATATACACACACACACGTATATACACACACACACACACATATATATATATATATATATATATATATATATATATATATATTGTTTGTTTAATCAGACTTTGGAAAATATGAATGAAATGCAGCCCTGACAGACCATATCAGCACAAAAGCAGTAGGAATATGAGTAACATAATTATACTAGGGATCTGGACTATTTTCAAGAAAAACCTGCAGCCCTGAAAGTAGTTGTGTTTTTTTAATTCAGGAATGAATACTGATTACATGTGTGCTATGTAAAGTGACATCCAACCTAATAAAAAAGTTTCATCAGCATTATAAAAATATTTTGCACCATATAACTCCGTTTTTTTTTTGTTGTTGTTGTTGTTCATTTGAAATAGCACTAAAACCAACAGCCTATCCTCTCCAGTGCAGGTGCATTAATATGCTAGATTTCAGTTTGTGTAAACTATTTATTCATAATTACAATGTGATGTTTATTACTACAGCTGTATATCTAAAGTATGTTTTTCATTATTACAGAAATTACGAGCATGTTTTATTTTTTTAATCTTGAAAACCCAACTATATACATACTAATATACATACTATGTATACTATTAGTATACATACTAATATATATATTCTTCATTATTTTTTTTAATTTCTAATGAAAATCTAACATTTAAAAATTTAAAATTAAGACCTTGTGTAAATAATGAGTAAAGGCTTTTTTACAGATCATGCAAGCCTTACACAAAATTAATTTTCTGCTCCCACTTTCTGTTATACACCTGTCAGATTTCCATGAAGAGAAATGTTTGGTGTGTTTAGTCTTCCAACATTGTATGTGCAGACAGTACAGTTATATGTACAGAAGTTAGCACTCATTTTTTTAAATCCAAATAAAACATTCTTCTGGAGAAATAATTCTGATTACAGGGGTGTATGATTGTGTCTCTAATATAAAATATACGTGAATGAGAGGTAGAAGAAAATCAAGAAGATGCAGAATCTTTGAAAAAATGCATGCCTAACAGAAAACACTGTTACACTGCTGTATATGGTTTACAAACAGCACTTGATGTTGTATGTATTTGACTATAAAATAATGTTTTGGCGTGAAAAGAGAATCCATAATACTATAGTGATTAAGTTTCTAAAATAACCAGCTTCAGTTTCCTCTCTAGGTAACTTTAGCTTTTTGTGTTGACATTGTGTCAAGTTACTTTTATTTGATATTTTGTTTTATTCTTAGCGACAGGTGAATGCTAACACTGAAAAAGGGAGCCTGTACACAAACATTTCTGATCTTTCTTATCAGTAACTGGGTGCTTGGGTGCTGTATCTTAGGTGACTTTATAGCCTTGTTTCTTGAATAGATTGACAGGCATCGCTTACGCAGTGATGCTGCCTGCTGGTGGCTTGCTTCCAGGCTCTGCATTCCAGTTAGTATTGAGCTGTTGGTCAGCTAAACCAAAACTAGCAGCTGTGTCTCAGGACATTAACACTTCTACAAGATTTGTGTGAATATTAGAATTGAGAAAAGATCCAAATAAGCAGCCTCTCCTTCCCTGGAGAATGTTGAAACTTAGGCTGTAGCCTTATCCCTTCTCTTTGAGCGCTGTCACTCAGTGCGTGCAGAATGGGACCAGGCACGGGACAGGCTCCCTGTTTGTTGCCTGCAAGTGGAGCAGCATGAGAGAACTCTGAGGAAGAAAATTTAGGAGACTGGAGAAAAACTGATGGTAGGGGAGTGAACATGGAAGGATCCTGAAAATGCTGAGGCTGGAGGGAGCTATAGGAGAGCTGCGCTATGTAGAATTCATAGTAAACTATAAATTATTAAACTATACTGGTTTGTTTTGGTTTTTTTCACTACTAACAAACAAATACATAGGCCTTATCAAGGCTGTTTCTCTTAAACAGCATTTCTTTGTGCACACCCCTATTCATATAGCATCAGTGGGGTTTTGCTCACTCATAATTAGAATAATATTTAGCTAAAGTTTGGAATAAAAACACTTGGGTAAGATGTTTTCAAAAAGGCAAGACTGATCTGCAACTACATCTACTTTTGTTTGTTTTTATCATTAACACAAAGACATAAAGACAGACTTTACCCTTTTGTAAGATGCTTGACAGATTAGGTCATGACAATGATAAAATACAGAAATTGAACTTTTTGTGGCTAACTTTTGGTGAAGAGCTTTATTTATATACCATGCAGGTAAAATATTTCTGAAGCCACATTAGCCATCTTGACCATAGCTAGCCACTACCATCTTTTTTTATAGGTGGGGTCTTGAAAAGAAGAGTGCAAATGAGGCACATCTTTGGACTACAATTAAAAACCAATGTTGGCTACTTTAGAGAAAATCTTGCTTTAATATAGTGTTCACGGAAGAAATGACCTTTCCATTTCTCTTTTTGTTTATGTAAGCCAATTTAAGTTTTCCTGTCTTTACTAAATCTTTTACATTATTCACAGAAGAAATCTCTTTGTTTCATTTCTTTTTACTCCCGCTAGTTGAAACTGTTAATTTCAGCTTTCATTCTGGTTTTACAATTTCTTATTCTAAAAATGCATGTTCTGGTAGCTTTTTTTAAGCCCCTTTCTTAATAAATGGTTTTGAATGGAGGAGACTCCTGGGATGGAGGGGAGTCAGTAATGCTGATTTCAAAGAGCTGCAGTCTTTAGTGTGGTGTTGCTTAGCAACCCATCTTCCAGTTTTGTCTTTGGTGAATAAAAGAGGATAGTGAAGCTGTGGTTTCTATTGATTCATTCACTGAAACTGGAAATGTAAGCATCTTGTAGCTATAGCAACATAAGCCTTAGGTTTTTCTTCCTCTCTCTCATCCCCTCTTTCCTCTGTAGGTACAGAATGCCTAGAATATCTTCTAGAAGATATATAAACATTTATGTATCAGTTTACCAAACAATACATTTTAATTAACTACTGCTTTTTTCAGATCTGACCAATACTAGAAAGATGATCTAGAAGTACCATTAATTAAAATAATTAGTGTAACTAGCTAAAAGTAATTAATTATAACTTAATAATAATTAATCCAGTGAGATTTCTGTAGAAAAAAAAGAGGTTTTTTTATTTTTTTTTTCCATTTTTGGACTAAGTTTGACAATCATGAGTAATTTCTCAAATGTGGCTACCACAATTTTTAGAAAGGCTTGTAAATCAGGCAACTCCGGTTTAGTAACCTAAACCTTTGTCTTGTTATCCATTAAATGAGTGAGTAGCTTTACAAACATAATGCTTTAAACAGTTTATAGTGTTAGAGAATTTGTTGAAATTTTTCTGAACTATCTTTGAAAGGGGTCCAGGAAACACTAAGGGGAAGTCCTGATAGTGGGACTAGATTTTGGCTCTTTGGAAGCTGATCATAAAAAGCACATTTGTGTGTTTCCTATACAATGCTGAACAGGGAAAAAAAAGGAAAAGAAACTAAGAAAAGAAATGCACTAGCACGTATTTCTCCATCATCCTGTGACTGTTCCACTTTTTAATGTAAAACCACTCTTTTGTCAGTTTAGGCTCCTTACAACTATGATTTTGATTTCTGGCATTATGCATTGTCTTTTCTACCTTTTTTCATTTAAGAACAAAATCAGAATGTGTTGTGGGGTTTTGTTTTTTTTGGTTTGGTTTTTTGTTGTTCTTTTGTTGTTGTTGTTTTTGGTTTTTGAACATCAGCTTGCCTTAAAATGTTTAAAATTTGACTGTTACTGCAAAAATCACATGCTTTTATCTCTCCTAAAACTTGTTTTGGTAATTATGTGTCATGAAGTCAAGCAAATGGTCTAACTACTTCTTGTTCTGAAGCAGTGTGTTTTGTTTGGGGTTCTTTTAAGGAGTCCTATTCCTGCTAATGCAGGCTTTATTGTGGAAAAGCAGCTTTTAAAATTTTCACACTTGAATTCTGTGCTACAAAAAGTTGAATATTGACTTTGTATGTCTCAGGTGATGTGGTACTTGTTGCAGTTAAGGCCTTAGCTTTCAAAGGCTTGAGGAAGGATTTTAACATGCTAGAAATAACAGAACACATTAATTGTGATTGATGCTGGTCTAAATCTTTCTTAAGTGTTCCTGGGGATTCAATCATAAAATAGTTGTATATTACCACTATTTTGCTCACTGCTGTAGAGTCAGTCTCACTGCTGCTAACTTGCCACATATTTGCTGAACAGCCTTAGCTACCTGCCGTTCAGCAAGCTGAAAATTCGACTTTGAAGTGCTGGGCTGAGACTGTAATTGTGCTGTTTTTATTTGAAAGTTGGAAAAAAGAGAGACTACTACCCTGTATTGCGAGAAGGTAGGAGCAAACTTTGTGCACTTGGACTTTTCTTACTCTCACCGAAATTAGAACACGCTCTTAGCGATTTTGTCTGTCCCTCGGGGACAGTTGGCATTGGAAAGGAAGGGAGCTCAGTGTGCTTCCCTTTCTCTCAAACTCTGATCTCACCTCTGAGGGATTGTGTGTTCTGTTTCCCAGCAACGTGAGCTGGGACTGCTTGGTCAACCACGTCCCACACGACACGACACAGCACTGAGGTGACTGAAGAAAAAACACAACCCAACCCAAACCCGCATCCCAGCCGCCCGCGGAGCTGCTCAAACGCAGTCTGTAATTTGGGTGTTAGAGCACGCACCGAGTGTCCGGGGGTCCCGCTCCGCCCCAGCCCCGCTGCCCCCGGGCCCCCCTCGCTCCCCCCGACCCCTCCCCAACGCGCGGCCCCCGCACTCCGCCGGCGGCAGCGGCCTCGCGCACCTGGGCGCCAGGTGAGGGCGGGGCCGCGCGCAGGCGCAGGGCCGCCCGCCCGCGCGCACCTGGCGGCCGCGGAGCGGAAGCCGCAGCCGCGCTCCCGGCTCCGGTCTCCTCGCGCCGTGGGCGGCCCGGCGGCTGGGGCGGAGGCGGCGGGCTCGCCCTGTGCCGGCGGCGCCTGCAGCGGGCAAAGCGGCTGCCGCCTCTCCCGCCGAACGAGGTGAGTGGGGGAGCCGCGGGGAGGGGTGCGCTCGCTGGCCTCAGGGGTCCCCGCGCGGCTCCGCTCCTCCTTAGCGAGGGGCCGCGGCGGAGCTGCTCCCGGTGCCGCTGCTCCCCCGTTCACCGCCGACCATCCGGGTGCCCCCGGTGCGGCGGGGACACGGCGGGCGGGAGGGAGTCGTGACGTGGGGCAGAGGTCCCGGGGCAGACGGGGGAGCGGGGCCTGTCCGGAGGATCCCGCTCAGGCGCTCCCCAAGCCACGCTCGTTCTCACGCGCCGCGGGCTGCGTCCCCTCAAACCCCGCAACGCTGCCGGCACCGGGGGCCTTCCGGGGGTCCGGGGACAGCCCAGCCCGGCCTGCCCCGCGCTGGGCAGGCGTGAAACGGGGCGAGGAGCTCAGGCTGCGGCTAAGGGTGCCGCTGGCAGCTGGGCAAACAGACCTCCGGGAAGTTCTGGGCACCAGCCGGATGCGCTGCTCAAGCCAAAAGTATTGACCGAGGGAGGTGTCTCTTGCCACGTACAGATCTCGCCCAAGTATTTGTCCACAGTGCTGCGCTGATTTGGTAACAGCAGGGTGATAGGTTCTTTGTGTACGTTGCCAGTTTCCCTCTGGTATATTTCATCCTATATGAAGTGCTCTGAAGTTACCGGATTCTCTCTTCTCCGGCAGTTTGGTTGTCTTAGTTCAGCACAGCAGGCGTTAGCGCTTCAAATCTTTCCTTGATTTTGCAGATTGACAAGAAAAATTAATTGTAACATGCATAAACCTTAGTTTCATGAGTATAATTTTTAAGTTAATGTAAAATACACTTGTGTTAAGTATTTATTAATAAAGGTTTTTATTACCTTAATAAAAACATCTTACAAAAAATATGGATTTTATATATGCATTTTAGTAGTGTTTTACACATTACTCTTCTGTCACAAAGCAACAACTTTTGTTTAAACATAATTTAACTGTAAGTTATGTTGATCTGTTTGGCGACTAAAGCCAGTGCTGTGCTTCTGAGCTAAAGAGTTAAACGCTGAGACAGAACAGCCAATTTATGGCTTTTGGTTTCCTTTTTTAACTAGGTTTGCTCAGTGGGCTGGTCAGTATTGCATCCACTATTATAATCTCAAAGCTTTTCAACAGCATAGTAAAGTAAAAATTAAGTTAGTTACAGAGAGATCAAGTTACTATTTTTGTTGTGCTGTGGGAAGGAGCAGAAGACCAGTTTTCCTCCTCCTGGTAACTGCTATTGCCATTTAACTTTACTCCTTTTCTTTATGGTGGGGCAATACTAGTGACAGCCAGGGTATCTTGGCTTGTGTCAAAAGAGGCACAAGATATATTTGCCCTCTCTGTGACATTTCCCCGCAGTCTGCAACTCTAGGTGGCAAACTGCATTGCTTTGAGGTGTTTCTTTTTGCTTAGCATAAATTTGTTGCCTGATCTGTCTGTTCCAAGAGCTGATATGTAGCACAGAGCTTCCCTTTTCTGCAGATCTGATGTAGAGACTCATGTTCATAATATGAATTGCTGATCAGGTGCCTGCTGGCACTGAGTGTCTCCTCTTAATCTATTAATTTCTGTGTTTCTTCTAGAAGATTTAAAAGTGTCTCAAGTTTCTAGACCATGAAGTGCTAGATTTTGTTCAGTCGTGTAATGCACAATCTTAATCACTTGCTGTGTGTCTTCTGTTTGTCTGCTATTGTCTGCTTTTTCCTAAGATTTGCTGGTATCACGTGTCATGGGAAATAGTTCTGCTTACAGAGAGAAATCCCGCTGAAAAAACTACTGACAGTGACTTTGTAAAGTTACAGTCAAACGAGTGTTGTTAGGCAAGATTAGTTAGCAGTGAAATGTGGCTGTAGAGAACTGGTCAAGTGAGGAGAGGAGGAAAGCAAAGACACCTTTGGAAGATTCCGACAGATAAGTTTAGCAGTCACTGACCAAATAAATGTCAATTAGTCTCAAAAAATCCATTAGGAGACTTGCTTTCTTTACACTTATTTAAACATGTTGGAACTTTAAGGCCAGCTAGTGTGTAAAACTGTGATTTCAAACCCTGCACTTAATAGTCAGATGCTTTTGTTATCTGAAAAACATTATTGCAATCAGGAGAACAAACAATTTCCCTTGCTGATGGTTGAAGGATTGTTTTCTGGTGCTTTGGTGAAAATCAGACACTAATCCCTTCTAAGTTAAAACAGCAGCTATGGTGCTTGCTTGTCATCATGGCATTTTTAGGGACAGTCTAAAATTACTTTTAACAGAGGCCAAAACCAATCTAGCCAGTGGAAAAAAAAAAAAAAAAGCTGCAGAGCTGAGTGAAATTTAAATTGAAGTAGAGTTCGGAGCATGCTTATTGACACAGAACTGTAAAAACAAATCATAAATACTTTTTTTTATAATATATGGTTACTGAATCTTAAAATACAGTATCTCTTGTCACAGGAACTATCTCCTGCCTATCATGTGCAGTGCTTTGTTGTAGACAAATAGTAGTTGTGCTCATTTGAGAAGAGTTTTTATAAGCTCTCCAATACACTACAATACACAGAAGGAGGGTTCTTTGTTATTTCTTTTTTAATCTCAAAGACACTGCTGAAGAAGATAGTCTACAAAGTTGTATTCTATCTGTGTTCTGTGCTGCTGCTGCCCTGAATTTATTCAGTTTGTTCTGTTACCATCCTAGCGTACAGCTTCTGATTTTTCTGTAATAATCATTGGGGCAGATTACATCCAGTCTTTGCTAGAATAATTTGGACCCTTAATGTTTCTGAAACCAAGACCCAGGAACTGAAAACATTCAGTATTCCTCTTGCAACTTCTTTTTTTTCAGGAGGGGAATCACATTTCTACTGTCTGAGCTTCAAAGAACGTACCCAAAGCAACAGTACCTGGGGTTTATGAATCTGTTTCTTTTAGTTATATGTGCCCTATCTAACAGTGTATTCAGCTGAGATTCTTAGTGGACTAGATAGGCAAGTGTGTTTTGTTGCAAGTTCAGAGACAGAAACTAGACAGCTGATTCTGTTTATTCTTTTGACGTGAAGCCTTAATCTTTAACTTCTATACATTTCCATTTATAATTTGCTCCTTTACTTAAGGTAATATTGTGCTAATATTCTTGTATTCAGTAGCATAGTTGGCAACTGTAAGCAACTGTGCTCATTTCCCCCATGTCTGAAGTGCTTTTGAACATGTGAATGAATGACTGTGAGGAGAGCCTTTGTGCACCAAATTTAGCCAAACCTGTATTCAAATTCAGTCCAAACTAGACATTTCTTAGTCTGTCACAAGAGGTGGCAATGCAACTAAATGTTCTTCTGGGATGTGCTTCTAGGAAGTGTAAATGGTTTTATTCTGTTTAATTATTTGCTGGTAGGAAAAAAAAACCCATGATTTCCATTGTGGTAAGACTAGACTACCAGTTACTAAAATGTTTATTTCTGTAGTTAATGTTTTAGTAGCAATACATGAATACCAACACATTGGTAGTCATGCAAAGAAAACAAAAAGCCCTGTCTGGAGTTTTAGATTCAGAAAGACCAGTGGTGAAAGTAGCATTTCATGCAGGTAAAGTGTCCCAGTGTGTGTAATCATGGATCTTTGGCAGATTGGAGATAATTTGGTAAGAACAGCTGATCACGAGTGTCAGGTGTGTTGTTGGTTTTTTTCCCTAAAGAATTTTGTCAGCATTACTATTCACACACCTGCTTTCTGATTAAAGAAGCATTCAAGTGTTGATTAAGAGATTTTATATTTAGATAATTAAAATAGACAAGCCTTTTAATGTGACTAACTCTGGAGTTAAAGAGAAATTAGATAAAGGGTGAAGCAAAGTTGTGTAGTTAAATAGTTTTTATTAGAATAATTCTTAATGTTATTTTTTTCCTATTTTTATCTTTAAAAAATACTTTTCTTAAGTATTTTTTTAGTACTTTTGAGGTCTTATTTCTATTATGTTCCATAGGCTATAATCTCAGGAAATATTAGAAATGTATTTGTCATTCAGATAAAAGTTAATTTTAAAACTTTAAAAGAAAAAGTTTTAAATAAAACACTGATGTCAAGTATGCTGTTGATAGTAACCCCAAAAAATTTCTCCTATGTACCTGGTCTGAAAGAATTTCTGTTGATTTGTGTTATCTTGACGTTTTATTGTTTGGATTTTGGGTTGGGGTTTTTTGTTTGTTTTTAATATTGTCTACAGTGTTGTTCAGACCAAGCTAACAAAAAGTCAAAGTTGTCTGCATGTTGGCTGCTGTAGTGAGGTTTTTTTGTAAGGCAGAATTTTTGTCTACAGTCTGACATCAGAGTTAGTGGGTGGCATAATGTAACATAGACTGTGCATTGAATTCACACACCACCCATGTGATGTGGTTTGACGCAGAGTGGCAGCTGCTTTTTGGCACGTATTAGGGGACTTCTGTAGGATGTGTTGGTTTTTCTTCTTTAAAAAATAATCTCTATATCCAGATTATGAAGTTTAGGGCTAATCATTTCAAAGTGCCATAAGAATCCAGACATCTATTCATGAAAATAACACTAATGAATAGAAGATTAAACACTTTGCTAAAAAGTTGCCTCAGGGAGTGTAATCATGCCACATATATGCAGCGAGTCCTGGAGGATGGAACAGTAGTTTGGTCTCTGCTTACTGACATTGCTATGCCATAAAAATGTAAGAGGCATTTTTATGGTGAATAAAGGTTTTATTTCTGCCTACAAAAATTACCTTGGTAAATACCCCAAGGAGCATAAAACTTTCATGACGAAAGTTGTTAGGACAATGTAGTTTGTGTTCTGGAAACTGCCACTCTTTTGTGCAAAAAAAGAGCTCTTATTGTAAGCAGTATCCCTGTAAGATGCTTTGTCAATAAAACTACAGTCAGCATTTGTCTATATCAAAGAGTTTGCTGTATGTTTGTGGCAAAGAAGCCAATGTTTGTCTACCTCACTTCTGCTGCAAATACTATCCTAAGACTATCCTTTCTTTAAAAAGAAACTTCACTTGCACTTATTTCTCTGCACAACATGTGCTCTGTATGCTGCTGTATTATAACCCACATTGCAAGGGTTAAGCTGTGCTGCTCTGCTTGTACAACCCACTCAGTCAGGTGAGTTGTGTTTTCATTTCTAGGGACACACATTTCTCTTCTGTGCAGGCTGCTGTAGTTCGGCCTGACCAGCATCCAAAACAAGGAAATACGTTGTCAAAGAGAAGTCAGTGTGTATTCAGATAAAAGAGAATATAGTTACACAGGAAACCAAATTTTGAAGAAATTGCTATATATTCTTGGTGGCTCATTAGATCTGCTTCTATTCTTCAGTGCTTTATTTGTCTGAAGATGGATGCATATAAAACACAGATAATACAAGAAATATTCTAGATATATTTTAGATTTTCGTTAATTTACCGATACCTTAACTTTTGTGTTGATCATGAGTACTGTAAGGATTCATGTCCTGCCAGCTCATTAAAGCATAAAAGAGACCGTCAGAAATACTTGTTTCAAATGCTGATTTAGTTCTCAAATTTAAGCATAATTCCTGTGTAAATCAATGTTGCTATATAGAATTAACTTTAACCTCTCTTTTCATGACATACCATGCATACCATTGTTCATTAATGCTTAACCATTCTCTTATCATGGACAAAATTAAGTCTCTTTACCAAGAAGAGGGCTAGGGGAAGCTGGAAAACATCTGCTGCTTGTTTCATTATATATAAGAAATTTAAGGACAACAACATTTGGAAACAAATCAACCAGTGCTAATACCCCTCTCCCAGGTGTTTGCCCAATTGACTAATGAATGCTTCTCAGATAAAGAGTTGCCAAACCTCTCCTATAATAATAAGTACAACAAATTAAGAAAAAAAAAAAAAGTTATCTCTATGTGAGGAAGACATTGCTTATTGATTCCTAAGCTTTAAGATTTACAAATATCATATGGGCTTGTGCATAGTGCACTGAGAAAGAGGAGTTATCAGGTTGCAGTCAGTGTAGACTCAGAGCCCGTGCAGTTTTAAAACTTAGCAATGGCAGTTACAGTCTTCTTGCTGGGTGCTGATCTGAACATGTGCTTTGTGTTTTACATTGTTCATTGCATTAACATAGCAAGGTTGGGAGGCAGAGATGACTGCAAGGGTAGCCTCTGTGAGAAGAGATATGGGGCTACCCTCCCCCCTCCTGCTGGACACAGCTGGTTCCAGCCATCTCTAAAACCAACCTACTGCTGGCCAAAGCTGAGCCACCCAGTATAGCAGGTGGTGTCTCTGTGATAAGGCATTTAAGAAAGGGTCAAAAATGCTGCACAGGGAGAGGGGAGTGAGAAAAATGTTAGGGAACAGCCATGCAGCTACTTCAAGGTCAGTGATGAAGGAGTGGAGGAGATGTTCCAGACACTGGAACGGGTATTCCCCTGAAGCCTTTGGCGAAGGCAGGCGAAGAAGGTATTTTTCTTCAGCCTGTAGAGGACCCCAGTGAGACAGATATCCATACTGCAGTCTGTGCAGGACCCCGTGCTAGAGCAGGTGGATATGCCTGAAGAGAGCCGCAGCCCGTGCAGTAGCAAGATGTTGGCAGGAATTGTGACCGTGGATGACCCATGCTAGAGCAGTTTTTGTGGAAGAAATGTGACCTGCAGAGAGGACCCTTGCTGGAGCAGGAGGAAAGTGTGAAGTGGAAGGGATGGCAGAGATTGTTACAAGCTGACTACAACCCTAATGTCTCCATCCTCTCTACACCACTTGAGAGAAAAAGATGGAAGAGTTGTGAACAAATTAGTGAAGCTGAGCCTGGGAAGGTGGTTTTACTTTTGTCTTTATTTCTTACCACCTTACTCTGTTTTTAATTGGCAATAAATTAAATTCATAATCCTTCAGTCTGCTTTTTTCTGTGGCAATTAGGTGGTGAGTGATCACACTCTCCTTAGCATAACACGTGTACTTTTCTGGTTTTTTTTCTCCCTGCTGTCATGTTGAAGAGTTAGAGTGAGAGAGTGGCTGTGAGGGTGTCTGGCTGCCAGCCAATATCAACCCACCAGCCATTTAGAGAAAACAGTGTATTTTAATTCACCAGCGGGGCAGTTTGGTGAATTGGTTGCACTCCTTTCACCAGGAAAGGAAGTTTTGATTCTTAATCTTGTGGTGCTTAAGTACAAATTAAGTAGTACAAATTGTAGTACAAATTAAGCACTAAAGTACAAATAAAGCACTAAAGAAAAATAGGAAAATAACCTGTGAGGCAGAAGTGGACTGAGTATTTTTAATGGATTTTTCGAAAATTTTGTGAGCCTAATAACAATAAGAATTCCACGTTCTTATAACAATAGCTCTATGCTAAATCTACCATAGTTTGAATGTATGGGGTCTTTAAAAAGTGGTGACATAAGCTTTGAAGTAAGCTATAATGTGAGCAAATCTGGGTGCTTAACCTATCCTGGAAATTCCTTAAGGAAACCAAGTGAGGTTCTTTTCTGTTTTCTGTAAGTTATATCTCTTCCTGAGCATATGTTATTCCAATTAAGAAATGCAGAATCTGCTTCTATTTCAAAGAATGAAATAATAAAGTAAGTTTTTTTGCAGGTCAGTAGTTAGCAAGTGGGAATTAACTGTGGCTTTTATCTAGATGCTGATTATTTCTTAGTTCACATTTTTACACAAAAATGAAGCTGTGCAGAATTCAGGTTGGTTGCTTTTCCCTCCCTTTCTTGTAAACTGCCAATTTTGCAGAGAGAATTAAATTCAAATCACTTGGCTTCTTGTCTTCAAATGTTTTTCATAGTTCCTAATCTTTGAAAGCTGCTGAATAATCGGTTTGTGAAAAAAAAATAGTGGCAGAGTTTTTGAAAGAGGAGAGCTCTGACATGTTATCTTGATGAGCTGCAGCAGCACATGCCAGAAAATGCAGTACAAGTGAATGAAAAAATATGCAGAATGATTATTTGATCCTCAGGCTAAATTAACCTACTCCAAATTACTTGTATTAAATCTGCATTGAACAAATATACCAGATAGCTAACTAACTAAAAAAATAATCCCACTTGAAAGTCTGATTGCTTGAATGTGATCTTGAAATGGTTTTGGTTGGTTGTTTTTTTTAATATTGGAAATTTCCAAATTGTTGAAATAAGTTGATTGAGAAGTCCTTCCTTTCTTTGGAGTTCACTTTTTATGTGGATCTTTCTTACATGCTACTTGAACTTATATTGATTCCATCTGTTTTCTTTCTATCTCGTAACTGAAGTAGAACTCTCTGCTTTTAGAAAACTTAAGAAACACATTTTGAAATTATTTGTAAAGTTTTAGAAGAAAATTAATATGAACTATTGGTGTTGTGTAGAAATAGTGCTTTATTTTTGGTAGTGTGCCCGCTTTCTGGTTCTTCTACTTTTTAGTGTATTAAGAATAACAAAAAAACAAACCAATCATGCAGCCAACCCTCCAAAAACACAACCAAACAAAACCACCCCAAGACCAACAACCAAAGAAAACCCCACAAAAAATAACAACCAGGGAATGTGCATCTGTGCATCTTAGGTCATGCCTATCTATAGTATACCTATCTGTAAGTGATGGACACTCAATGTTTGATAGTTGAGAATTGTAAGTTAATTCTTGCCTATTAATTTTGTGTGGGTTTATGTTGTCAAATATACTAGATGTCTAAATTTTTACTTTTTGGTCTTATTTGCAGGTGTTATAGTTTCAAGAAATGCTGGGACCTATTTGAAGATCATCAGTCAAACTTTGTCTTGTGATACATTTTTTTAAACTAGAATGGCTTTGAAAAAAACACCTAAACTATTGAAGAAATTATTTTTTCACTGGAGACTTTGGAAGTTTAGCATTATTGTATTTTTCTTTCTGATATTTTTATTTTTATTACAAAGGGAAGTGGGTGTTCAAGATTTTAAAGATGAAGCAAGGATTGACCCGGCTATTGGAAAGAAAAGTCACTTATTAGATCTCATGTTAAATGCTATGAATGATATCAAAGATGCAAAGCCAAAAATGCAGATAAAAGCACCTGTTAGGCAAACTAAGATTCCTGGAGAGAGACACTGTTTGCCAGGACACTATACTGCAGTAGAACTAAAACCCTTTCTAGATCGACCTCTTCAAGATCCTAATGCTCCTGGAGCTTCTGGTAAAGCATTTAAAACCATTAACTTGAATTCAGAAGAACAGAAAGAAAAACAACGTGGAGAAGAAAAACACTGTTTTAATGCATTTGCAAGTGATAGGATTTCTTTACACAGAGATCTTGGACCAGACACTCGACCTCCTGAGTATGTTGAAACCCATATGTCCTGATATATGAAAAACTTGCCAGAAATGCAGACTGCAAAGTGATTTGAGTTTAGCATTAGGTGATAGTTTAGGAAAGTCTCCTAGTTTTACATAATGATTGACTCTACATAATGATCCACAGTGCCAAAGCCACGAATAGTTAGAAAGGCTCACTTCTTTCATGGTTTTGAATTCAAAGAAACCATATTTAAATAAGGGTTTCTGCTTTTGCCTTTAAGCTACTATTTCTGAGAGACTTTCTGGAAGCTTACTAAGTTTTACTTAGAAGAGAACTAAAAGTGTGTTTTAAACTTTTTTTTTTTTTTTTTTTTTTTTCAATTTAAACACCATCCCCTCATTCTTTTTTTGTTCTCAGTATTTGGTGTGGATAAAACCACCATCATAATTTATTAAATTAGGAATAGTGAGCTGTTGAACAAGACAATAAAGCATTAACCCTGTACTATCAAGAATTTTTCATTATAAAGACTGCAGGACTTTGGTAGAACTGGTTTTGGTTGTGAGCAGTCTCTGTCAGTGTCAGATTTATATGTTCTCACCTACCTTTGACAGAAGTGAGTAACCTCACTGAGCTGCTGCTGATAATGTGAATTATCACATTATACATGGTATGTCTCACAATACTCTTTGCTAGAGTTTAACTGGTGAGCTTTTTTCCTCTGTATTTTGTGAGGCAATGGCTGCTGTGATAATTACCTTGGGGAATAATCCAGTCTCTAAATTTGAGAAGCAACAAACTGTGTGTACTTTATGAATATATAAGTGTTTTCTAGTAATCTTAACTTGAAATTGAATGTAAAATTCCGTTCGGAAGACATCTTGAAAACCTGAAGGTTTAAAATTGTTTCCCTTGAATGGGATATGCTGCCCTAGAGATTTATGGTATTTGTGCAAAATTTTGACATTCTGAACTAGATCTGTTCTATTTTTCCCTGCAAATTCTGCACTCTTCCAATAAATATTCTCTTATTATTTTGTATTTCAACAGTAATGGTGGCAAAGTCTGATTTTGGAGTTCAGTGTCTGCTGTTCTCAATTGAATTTTTTGTTTGTTTGTTTGTTTGTTTCCTGAGATGAACTGGGTGCTATATAAATGTAATGAAATGTTTGTGAGGCAGAAGTAAAATGGAGTCAGTTGTTCAAGTGGAATTTGTTATTCATTATATTTTTAAAAATACTTTGTACAGCTTCACCAGTTGGAGCACCTGCTTTTACATTCCAAAACTCTTAGAAAGTGGAGAAGCTGAAATATTTAATGTCCATATTTACAAAGCTTTGTACTAGAAAGAACAGTTTAAGAGTTTGATTAAAACATTGTATCGATTTTGTAACATTTGCTGCTTTCTGATCTGTAGATGTATTGAACAAAAGTTTAAGCGTTGCCCACGATTGCCAACCACAAGTATTATAATAGTTTTTCATAATGAAGCATGGTCAACTCTGCTCAGAACTGTTCACAGCGTGATGTATACATCTCCTGCCACACTGCTGAAGGAGATTATTTTGGTGGATGATGCCAGTGTAGATGGTAAGAAGTCTTTCTATTTTCTTGTAGTTTATTTATTTGTTTTTTAAGACATGTTAGGAATACAGATAAATAGGTTAAAAGAGGATATCTCTTTACCACCGTTAGTATGTGCAGTAGTATTTAAAGTGACTTTGTTCCTTTCTGTTTCTATACAATGTAAATTAGTTCCCCTGTGTTTGGTTTTTTTTTATAATGTAGTAAAGTTTGAAATTCTTGTCCTCTAAAAGGTTTTTAAACTCCATTTCTGATTATTCTAATTCTAGCACTGCATAACTGGTTGCATGACAAGTAGCTCTGTAATTTGTGCTTAAAACCAATTACACTCTATAGAACAAAGTATCCAAGTATAATCGGCCATTGCTTGTAGCGATTTGCATTTTTTCAGTGATCACTCTTAGGGGAATTAATTTCATGAATATGAAGGGAAATATCTTCTTTCCTAGAAAGTGAAATTATTTAATGAAAAAATAATCTTTGATACTCAAGCTGATTGCCGAAAATAATCGAATGTGTACTGAGTGTGATCACAAATGCAAGTTAAAAAAACTGTCTGCTTAACTTTAGATGAACGTGGATATACACACATGCTAATGTTCCTGTATTTACAATTTTGCAAGGCTTTAGTATACTGACACCTGGATGTGAAGGATGTTCAGTAGTACAGTTTAAAACTAAGGGTGGAAAGAGGAAGGAAGACCATGTAGGGTGTTTAATGCAGGATGTGGAGATGTTTCTTAAATTTTGCAAACTTACAGTTTTTTATATAGCTTCTGTTGCTGTTTTAAGTATTGTAGCATTTGAAATCTGTGTTAAATCTGCTGCTTTTAAGAGAAAAAATGTTCATGTTTTTGTGTATTTAGGTATGTCATCCATTTGCTCTGAAAATGGGTTTTGAATTTGAATTTAAACTGTTAATATAGCAGAAAATATATACTAGCACATATCCTTGTGTATGAGCACATACCCACATTCTCTTGTGTTCTACCAGTCACCTCTTACTACACCCCCAACCCCAACAAAATTTGCAACCTAAAAGTGACACTGGTATTAGTGTGAATTGTTCATCCTGTTTGTTTAGTAAAGTACAAATTTAGGCAGTGACGTGTAATACACTGAATATTCTGAAACTGACTTCTCTTTCTAGAATACCTGCATGAGAAACTAGATAAATATGTGGAACAATTTCAAATAGTTAAAGTAGTTCGTCAAAAGGAAAGAAAAGGTCTCATCACTGCACGGTTGCTGGGAGCTTCGGTAGCAACAGGAGAGACCCTCACCTTTCTGGATGCTCACTGTAAGTGCAGCCTCTACCCATGTCAGGTCTGGGTTCTAATGTGGTGGTCTTTGATTTAACGTTGCCTGGTTTTTAGGAATTATGAACATTAGTAATTTATCACCTTTCTTACTGCTATAGTATTGAAAGTATAATTAGCAGTGCTATTTAAAAGCAGCTTATATTGCCTTGCCGTGGCCATATTAAAATACTCTTTGCTACTTTGCTGCCAATAATGAATTCAGTGGTTTTACCCTTTTTCTCCACAGGCGAATGCTTTTATGGCTGGTTAGAGCCATTATTGGCAAGAATAGCTGAGAACCCTGTTGCTGTTGTAAGTCCTGATATTGCTTCTATAGATCTCAATACTTTTGAATTCAGTAAACCATCTCCTTATGGGCATAGCCACAACAGAGGAAATTTTGATTGGAGTTTGCAATTTGGATGGGAGTCTCTTCCTAAACATGAAATTAAAAGAAGAAAAGATGAAACCTATCCAATTAGGTAAACATTTGAATAATACCTTAAATCCTTCAGTTTTCCTGGGTTTGGTTGTTTGGTGTTTTTTGTTTGGTTGTTTGTTTTTTTTGGTTTGGTTTAGTTTGGGGTTTTTTGTAGCAGCAGTTTGTAAATAAACTAGATCTATCTTCAGATGCCTATGATCAGAAGTCTTAGCATCTTGGTTGGTTATTGTAATAATTTAAGTTTCACATTGTAAATTTGAAAGCTTTCATAACTTCTGTTACTTTTTTTCTACAGGCACCCTGTACATAATAAGCAATTTCTCTGTCTTTTCTCATCAGGAGGGAGGGGGGAGAAGAAGATTATAAACTTTACTTTTCAGAGTACAGATTTGGTTGGGTGAGGCCAGCACTGTGTTCAGTTCTGGTCCCCTCACTACAAGACAGACATTGAAATGCTGGAGCAAGTTCAGAGAAGGGCATTCAAGTTGGTGAAGGGTCTGGAGAACAAAGTCCTGTGAGGAGAGGCTGGAGGAATTGGGAATGTTTAATTTGGAGGAAGCTAAGAGGAGACCCTATGGCTCTCTACAGCTACTTGAGAGGAGGTTGCAGGGAGGTGGGTTCTGGCCTCTTCTCTCAAGCAAATAATGACTGGACTAAAGGAAATGGCCTAAAGTTGTGCCAGGGGAGATTTAGACTGCATATAAGGAAGATTTTCTTTACTGAAGGAGTAGTCAGGCACTGGAATGAGCAGCCCAGGGAGGTGGTGGTGTCACTATCCCTGGAGGTATATAAAAAACATGTAGATGGGGGATGAGGCACTTCAGAACATGCTATAGTGGGCATGGTGAAATAGGTATTTTGTTTTTAAAAATGTTTTTTTGGGCGGTGGGGAGGATGTTGACAGTTGGACACAGTGATTGTAGAAATATTTTCCAGCCATGACAATTATGTGATTCTGCATGTAACCTTCCTAGAACACTTAGTACCATGTCTTTACATCTATAATTTTAAAAAGCTACATATTTGAATTCTGTCTTCTTCAGTAAATTTCTCTTTTTGCAGAACACCTACTTTTGCTGGAGGTCTCTTTTCAATATCAAAAGACTACTTTGAACACATTGGAAGCTATGATGAGGAAATGGAGATATGGGGAGGTGAAAATATAGAAATGTCTTTCAGAGTAAGTTTAGCTACATAATTTAGCAGTGGTCTCTACAGTAATGCTGTGCAAGATTTTGGAGTATAAATTAGTATTGGATCTTGACTTCTCTGCTGAATCAGCCAATTAGGACATGGAAAATGAATTACTAATGACCTATTACATAAACTACAAACATGCTCACTGAATTGATTTTTTTTAAAAAAATGTGTTGATAGCTGAAATGTACATTTCCACAGCTTATCTGATTGGGAAGTTCGCTTGTCATGTGCCTAATGTATGCACTCTTACTATTGGTTTGGGGTTTTTTTCTGGTGAAAAATAACATTACTGAATTTTTTTCCATCCTTTTAATTCTAATTGCAGTGCACTTACACAAAAAATGTTATTATTAGGTATGGCAATGTGGTGGACAGTTGGAGATCATGCCTTGCTCTGTTGTTGGCCATGTCTTTCGCAGCAAGAGTCCCCATACTTTCCCAAAAGGTACTCAGGTGATCACACGTAATCAAGTTCGCCTTGCAGAAGTCTGGATGGATGAATATAAAGAAATATTTTACCGGAGAAACACAGAAGCAGCAAAAATTGTGAAGCAAGTAGGTGCTGGTGGTATATGAAATCACAGTTGCTGTGTTGAAACTTTTGGTGAGCAAAAGTTATTTATTGAGGAAGCAGGAAGAAGGAATCTTGATCTTTTAATGAAAATACAGTTCAGTTTGCTCAATGCTATAGCCCCAACAAACATGAAAAGCTTAAATGTTTGGGTCATGACTTGTTTTGTGTGATGGGTTTTTTTAATTGGTAGGGTTTTGTCATACCTTTGCTTAGTGTTTTTACTTAAAAGGCATGGATTGTTGTTTAGCTTTATTCAATGATAGGTATCCACCCTGTGTCTATCTGCTTAAAGACTTAAGTTAAATACAGGGAGTTTGGGTGTTGGTTTATTTACTTTTGTTAGTGTTCTGGAAATTTGGTCTTTCACCAACTGGAATATAGAGCTTGAAAAACTTTTTTTTTTTCTCTTTGTATGGTATGGTAATTTTTAGTGAATATTTTATCACTAGTAGCATTAGATTTCCTAATCTTAGCAGCTAGGCAATGGAATTTTGACTAGGAGATTCTGCATTATACTGGCTATTATGCTAACCAGTTAATGAATCCAATTCATTATTTCAGCTCACTCTTTTTAGTGAGATCAGATAACTTTAGAGCTGTCATCAGTATGGTCTTCTTTGCACTTTCCCACTTGATGGCATTATGTTAAAATCCTTTTGGGACTAAGGATACTTATATTCTTTCCATGTTGCAATCTATTTTTTGTTTTGCATTGTTTTGAAATGCTGCAGGCTGTATGTCAGTGAAGTTATGATCCTGAAAAACCAACAGCTTTAGTTGTTTGGTTGTTAACCAACCTTAGTAGTAAGTTATTAAAAAAATCCCCAAACCAATAAATTAAATTTAAAACTTGTTTAATGCAACAATGCAGGATATAATAGATCTATAAGTGCAAAATTTACATTAGTTGTGTTAACATTTTTCTCTTCCATCTTTCCTCACTTCCTTTCCTCTAACAGAAAACATTTGGAGACATCTCTAAAAGACTTGAGTTAAGGCAGCGTCTGCAGTGTAAAAATTTTACCTGGTATCTCACTAATGTTTATCCAGAAGCATATGTGCCAGACCTGAATCCTCTGTTTTCTGGATATGTAAGTTAACTTTTTTTTTTTAAATAGTCTCCCATACTCCAGGAGTTTGCTCATCTTTTGTGCCATGTTAGCTGTAGCACTTGCATTTCACTCGTTATGCATTGCTATCATTACTTGCTCTAGACATTTCTGTCACTACTCTGGACAAACAATCTTTTCTTGCATACCTTGCTATTTGAATATTTTATTGCTTTTTCAATGATGATATGAAATTTAAGCTAAGCTTCTTAATAACTAACAGTAGCCTTACTTCATGGGATCTTGCATCCTGCTAAGACAGGCAACATTCTGCCTATTGCTAGCAGTTAGAATGACACAGTAGTACTAAGCCAACAGTGAGGGATTTCCTGAATTCTCAAGGTAAATTTAGCTTTGTATAATGGTAAGTCTGAGAGAATGTTTAGTTCATGCTAATGAGGAAAACTGGACAGTTGTGTGCTTCTCAAAATACTGTTTATGATGAGGAAAATGTGTTTATAGTTACACATAATTTTTGTAAAAGATATTTTTTAAAGACTATTGCATTTTCTCTGCCAAATAACTTCTTAAGTTACATTGCTAAAACCCAACAAAATATTAAACAACTAATAATTCTTAGCTTGATGTGAATGTGAATGTTTAGCAACGTTTAGCACTGCCCCTTCCTCCAGCTTTGAATTTTTCTATGTCTGTCTGTTCAGACTATAATTTTAATCAAAGTAATCTTGATACCAGTAGCTTATTAATTCAGTTAGATGTAGTTACTCCGCTTTGGGTTAGAAAAAATTAACTCTGAGCAAACAGGAATTTTAGATTTGAGTGTAGCAGAAAGTAAAAATGAATCAACAGCTGCAACTGTTGTTAGGACAAAGGTTTTTTGTGCTAGTGAGACAGTTTAATTTTTTGTTGTCCCCACTGCGCTTTTTTTTTTTTTTTTTCTGATAACCCTCTTTCTTTAGTTAAAAAATATAGGTAACCACATGTGTCTGGATGTTGGTGAAAATAACCATGGTGGCAAACCATTGATTATGTACTCTTGCCATGGACTTGGAGGAAATCAGGTAAAATATTTGATACCTAATTTTTATGAACTGTTCTGTTCTAACTTTACCATATTAAAACTTTTAATTTATTTTGGAGAAATGGACTAATTTTAATATGCAGTTCCTCTCTCTTTGTGTTTTCTTTCTTTGAGATAATTCATATATATTGTTCAAGGAAAATTTCATACTGCTCTTCATGTTGTGTCCCACTTATAACATGTTATGTTCAGCATAGCATTTCAGATTTTTAACACAATCTCACTGCTTCACTTGATCTCCCCCTTTCTGTGCAAACTTTTTCATCCTACCCTTACTACTTTCTTGTAAGTGTTTTCTTCTTAATTCTTCCTATCCTTATGCTTCCTCCTATTGCTTCTTTCTCTGCCACCAGGACTTGCACTGTCAAGGAAGATGCTGGTGGGAATTCAGCCAATGGGAGACCAAGTGGCCAGGCCTGAGCCACCTTCCCTATCATGCTTGCAGCCTCATAGTGCAAGGTCAAAGTGGTCTATCCTCTACTGGCTAAAGCAAGTGAATAAAATTATTTGATTTATCCAAGAAGAGCTCTCTGATGAATAGCTCTTGGAGGCAAAAATGGTGCTCTGTTTCTTTTACAGTATGAATTGCAACAGATGTCAGAGACTGAATCCTTTAGGCATTACTGTAATACTCATAAAAGCAACATCACCTTTCCTGCACAGAAATCAACACTTCTATGTTCCTTAAAGAATTATTTGAGGAATAAAGTTTATTAACTGTATATCCTTAGTAACTGAAGGTCCACAAAGGTTTAAAACTTTTTGCAGGAATATAGTTGTAATTTTTATTTTTTTGAACAAAATCTTCAATCTGAAAAGCCATCCATTGATGTCACTGTAAAAACTCAGACACATGATCCTAGTTAGTTGATGTTTTCCTAATAAATTTTTGCGGGAGATGGAATACTGTCTAGATTAACAAGTAACCTGTTATATTAACTTCTTACAGTATTAGACATTTTTAAAAAAATATGCTGTGAATTAATGCTACATCAGCCTTTTTGCATTGTCAGAGTCATTAATGAGGGAACACTGTACCAAGACACTGTATTAAGAGGTCTGCTGTATGCTTCTATTGTCATCTCTCTCTAAATAATCTTGAACTGTACTAAAACTCTGTGCTTTCAAGTATTGTGGTTTTTCTTTTTCCTTCTGCCATGAAATAACAGTCTGAATCCCTTTAAATGCCAGGCTTGAGACAATTTTAATGCAGATTGTTCTGCTCAAGAAATGTGTATGTATTCATTTACTTAGCCCTCATGACAACACCCTGTTTTCAGTTATATTGTGTTCTTTACTATGCTTCAGCAGTGTAGACTGAAATTTTCTATGCATTGTGGTCCGTATATTTGAGACAGAACAAAGGAGTGGAAGAGAGAATCTGTTTTTCAGAGTTGTACATCAGTTTGGTTTGGTTTGGTTTTTTGCCTAGAAGAAAAGCATTGGAAGGGGCTGCCCTGGGAAGTGGTGGATTCTCCATCCCTGGAGATATTTAAAAGGAGACTGGATGTGGCACTCAGTGCCATGGTCTGGTAACTGCAGTGGGAGTGGATCAAGGGTTGGACTTGATGATCTCTGAGGTCCCTTCCAACCCAGCCAATTCTATGGTTCTATGAATATTCTGGGGCTGTGAATTCCAGGGCTCGCAGAGATTTTGTAGTTCAGAAGATTAATCCAAACAGATTAAGACAGATTAACAGATTTAAAGTAAATTATTATGTCCAAGTATTAAGTGACTAAGCAGGTCACACCTAATGGTACCTGTTTCTGGGAGTAATGTTTGGTGCAGAGAACTGAGTGAGATGCCTGCTTGTTCCTCAGTGCTGTTCCCATTGATGCTAAGGCAGTGAGGAGGTGGAGGCTGATTGGACAGAGTTGAAAGCCACAGGGAGCTTACAGCCTGATCTTAGTAGTCAAAAGAAAGACGTGGTGAAAAAGGCTGTCATATGGAGCCAAGAAATAGTGGTAATGGAATGTAATGATAGGAACTGTGCTGTTTAATGAGGAAGAAAGGGAAGAGACCAGGGTGGTAGGGTAGAGTGAGAGGTACAAAATGACTACTGTTCCTACAGCTATTTGAAATAAATCCCTGTTAAGACCTGAATTCCTCAGCCTTAAGAGTACTCTGCTCTATGGCAATCAGTATTTTTTCATGTGAAAGATTTTTGGTTACTCTAAATAAAAAGCATGATCCATCAATGGAAATTGAATTAAAGATTTTAAGAAATGACAGTATTTCTTATATCCATTTACCTATCTCTTCAGTTTATCTCCTAGAATTATTCCTGGGGGAGCAAGCAAGTAGATCTTGGATCATAATGTGTATGCACCATGTGTAATTTGCAATTTATACATCTAAACTTCTAAATATATTCCATTGCATCATTAAAAATACTTTTAGTTTTGTAAATACTTTTAAAGTGTGTATGCTAAAAATCAGAAAATCGATTCTGTGGTCTCAAATTGTTGATAAGAAATCTCTTTGTGTATTGGACTTTCAAAGTATTAATTTAGTTTTATAGTCTTGCTTGTATTTATTTACTGACATTTTAAAACATTATTTAAATAGTACTTTGAATATTCTGCACACCATGAAATTCGACATAACATTCAGAAGGAGCTTTGTCTGCATGCTTCCAAAGGACCTGTGCAGCTTAGTGAGTGTAACTACAAAGGGCAGAAAACCTCTGCTGCTGGAGAAGAGCAGTGGCTGCATCAAAAGGTACCCAAACTGCTCAGTGCATCAGCATCTTGTCAGTGATCTTTTACATGAGTTAATTTTTGATTTCCAATAAGAGAGAAAATCCCAACAAACCAATCTGAAGCCAAAAGGGATTAAGTGTATTTCTGGAAGCAAAATGTAGATAATGTCAGCTTTTTAGTTACCAAACCAAAACTTGACATTTTCAGTATTTTAAATGTTACCTAGAAAAATAGTTGATTTCCTTTAGTGTGTACTAGGGCATTCCACCTGGCATTCAATCCAAATGTTATCTTTTACATATATATTTTTTTAAATTTCTAAACAAACCAAGGTGGCACTTGCATACTACTCATACTTGTTTGCTAACACTCCCCCCCCATATGACCTTACTCTTTTTAACAATATACTTGAGAGAAAACAAAAAGGCAAAATAGTATGATCATTCTTCACTTTTTTTTCCTTCTTTTTTAACCACTTTAGGATCAAACTCTGTACAATGCAGCACTACACATGTGCCTTACGGGAGAAGGAGAGCATCCGAGTTTGGCATCCTGTAATCCATCAGACCCCTTCCAGAAGTGGATCTTTGGCCAGAACAATTAATATTTCATATTTATATGCCAGGAACATTTTATTTAAAAAAAAAAAAAAAAAAAAGGATCCCTTTTAAACTGTGGTCATATCTGTATACTGCTTATTTAAGTGATACCTACTTTAAATGCAAAATGTTTAGAAAGTTTACTTTCCCTTTTATTTAAGTTGGATATAAAATGTGTCATAGGGGGACTTATACCAAAGATGATTGACATCCTAATTAAGAAAAATGTTTACAACCTTTCCATTACAAGACTTTAAATGTTGCCGATTGCTTCATGGATCCTGTAGTCCTCTTTCATCTTGGGGGCTGTATGTATATTGGTTTTCCACATATTGTAAGTACTTCTGAAGAAGACTTGCTTTCTCTATAGGGTTCCGAGATACTGTATACTATCTAAAAACCAAGAGTCTTTATATGTATATTTCTAAGCTCAATTGGTTTACTGCATTTATTATTTTTAATAATTTACTTTATTCAGTGAGCCTTTCTCAGTATTTTTTAAGTTTCCTCATTTGAAAAATTAAATATTTGATCTTCGGGTTAAAGCCAAATTGTCTACTACACTTTGTTCAGCTTTTAGCAAGTCAGTTCTTCTTTCATGGAATTAAAAAAACCCACCTCACTGAAAAATGTATATGTGATTATTTTAATACAAAAACTGCTTATTGTGATATTAATCTCCTATTTAGGCAAAAATTTGTGTATAGATTTTTTTAATATTTCTTGAATTTTGAAATGTGTATTGTAATAGATTTCTGAGCTGCTTAACATTAACACATTTTTCCAGCATTTTGTTCACTGTTGCTTTTAAATTACATGTTGTCTTCTAAACCCACCTTTTTTTGCCTACCTTCTAGTGATTTATGCAGTGTTTATCTAGCAGGTCTCTAATGTTATCTGTACATGATGGATGGATGGATGGATGGATGGATGGATGGATGGATGGATGGATGGATGGATGGATGGATGATGTGGAGGTTTTTTTATTTCCAATAGAGGGAGAGAGCCTTTGATTAATTTAACTGCCTGGCCAGTGAGTTCAGCTTCTGAAGAAAACCAAGAAGAAATAATTTCAGTAGTTGTAAGTTATCTGAAAGACAGCAAGCAAGACCAGCAAGAATCAGTCAGATGCATTAACACAAGCTAATTTCTTTTTCTGACTTCATAATCATGCCTTTCATTCATGTCTTGCCTTCCATAAGGCTTTTGGTGACACCTGTGAGAATACTCTAGGATGTTAAACCGGTATGACTTAAAGTAACTTAAAAAAGGCTGCAGTGTGAAGGGTTATTAATGCCACTGAAACTGGAAACCTCTATGAAATGTCATTGCACCAAGATCTGCTTGTGCCCTCTGATAAATATTTCCATAATTCAGTAATGGAATACAAAGTATTCTTATTACTTTTGCAGATCAAACCAGTATCTGAAGGGCAACAAATGCTTTTGACAAGCAGGTGGAGTTGAAGAAAAACAGGATGCAGATCAATGAAAAATTGATCAGAAAACATGAATAGAGGATGGAAAATCAGGTGTGCCATGCTGACCCTCAGGTACGAAATGGAAACAAGGCGTTCAAGGAACCTGTTCGAGAAGACAAGGTATTTAGCATAACTTTTTAAAAGGACTTCTTTTATTTCCTAATTCATGTTACACAGCAAATGCATTGTATTACTTTTAACACCACTGAAGAGCAACCTGTTTCTCTTACAAACTTGTCAGGTTGCAGTTTACACATATGCAACATAATTTATCTGCTCATTACCAGTTTTTCATTTTAAAGGCTCTTATAAGCATATACGGTGAACACTGATTCTTTCTACTAGTGTCTCACTGAATGTTTTCTGAAGTCAGTACAATGTCTGTAAAAATGCTCTGTTTAAAAAAAAATCATTATTCTTTCTCCTGTCAACTTAAGCTATTTTGTTAAGTCTAAATAATTTCACAGCTTAATCAATTATGATTATTGTATTTTTTCCAAGCCTACAGAATGGAATATTTTATATACAAAGTTATAATTTTGTACCTAATTTTACTAGACTGTAAAGACAGCCAAAGAAGGTTAATTCTTTCTTGCCAGTAATGTCTTAAATATTGTACCTAAAGTTTAGTAGATATTGAACTACCAGGTAGGAGTATCTAATACTTGGGTTCGTGAAGAAGAAATACATATGGTAGTGTCTGGTATAAGAAGGGAATGCCTGTAGTAGGATGGAGGATTGAGTGACCGAGTATAACAGCAACAACAAAAAAAATTGTCAAGGGAAGAGACTTAGTGGGAGGACAGAAATTAAATGGAAGAAAATGCAGGTTCAAAAATTGAGAATTGGGTTGGTGTCCTCCCCAGTCTTCTATTATAACCAGTTTTGTTTCCCTCCATTTCTTTACTTTTTTTTTTTTTTTTTGGCTCAAAATAAGCTGGAAGGTGGAAGGATGTGCAACCTAATGTGTAATGGTTCAGTATCAGCCAGTATCAGTTGGTCATGTCTTGGCTATGCAGTTGCAGAAAGAATTATCTACTTCAGTGAATTTGTGTTTTGTGAAATTTAGAAGTACTACAGACAGCTACACATAGTCAAATTTTCATCCAGGTTCAGTCATGACTTTGGCCTAAAATCACAGCTAGCAGTTAAGTCCTGGGAATGGAAAAACTTTTCACACTTGTAAATTACTATAGTGAAAATAGCATAGTAACTTGCATGATGGAATATAAACAGTCTGTGCTGTTTGCAAATGGCTGCTCAGGACAGCTGCAGAGGAAAGGTAGATTACACCTACCAGGTATTAACTTGTAAATAAGGAAAATAATTTTCTGGCACATTCAGATCTCAAGAAAAAGGGGCCTTCTGTCCATCTGGTAGAAGGAAAACCTTATGGAGCCTGAAGGAACATAATATTGGAAAGCAGTGACAAAGGCAGAAAGTTGGGTGGTAAAGTTAAGGTCTGAGTGGACTTGAAGAAGTGACTATGAAATGCTAGGGAGGAAGAAGAGATGTGGGAGGCGATGCAAGGCAAGCAGGGGTTAGGTTCCTCTTGGAGTGAGTGTGGGTGAGCAGTGCAAATAAGGGCAGTGAGAGTTTGAGGAAAAGACTTTAAAGCAGCAAGGAATCTGGAATCTGTGACAAGAAGAATATTGTCAGAAATGGCATTCACACAGGAAATGTTTGTGGGTGCTTTAAGGAAGTGTTCCAAGGTTAGAATCATAAAGTCCTGATGAAGTTTTTTTGGGATGACCTTCACAAAAATTCATTAAGTGATTTTTTTGGAGTGCCTTCTGTCAGAGAAGTCTAGATGCTTTCTTCTCCATTTGGCTAAACCTTCTATACTTCAAACACTCAGTGCCATCAGGAAAAACTTGAGTGATTGACAGTGGGTATGCTGTCAGGAAGATCATCACGTGTCTGGTCACTGGGCAGTTGACAGGCTGCCTGCTGTTGCAAAGGAAGACAATTATATGTTTTTGTCACTTGTTGGTATAATTGCTTTTAAAGGGAGTTAAGTAAAACAACATTTGTTCATGCAGAGTACCTTGCATTTTAAATAAAAATCTTTGCTTTATTATTAACCTTTGCTTTGAAATTAAATTATTTCTATGAGATAATAGGATGTGTAATTTAACAGGGGACAGCAGTTCACAGTGACACAGCATGCTTACCTAAAGAGTTGAATTGTGCTACTGCAGGACCAGGAAACATTCAGTGGATATACTTGCCTGACTGTTAATCCAAGAGCTCTTGTTTGTATTTTCAAAAGGGACCGAAATGTATTTCATGTGGAAAAAGGAATAAGGGGAAGATGAAGGTAGTGAGCTCAGAGCAAATCATGGCTACTACTTGCCTGTCTAGATAATTGGAAATTAAGAGCTGAAGGCCACCTATTGACTTAAGGCCTGTGGTTTAAAGTGCAGACTTGAAATGCTTTTGCTGCTTGTGGAACAAGAATTGGTTCCTGTGGTTGGCTTGCCTGCCAAAAGCTGGGCTTCTACTTTAGCTCTGCCATTAGCTAAAGCAGCAGCCGCCCTAATTGTTGGCAACAACTTGGAGCAGAAAAGATGGGATTTTGGAGAAAAAAAATCCACACAAGCACACGAGGGCCAAACAAAATGAAGGGCAGCCTGTGCCTTCAGTGTGAAAGGGAGGGGAGAGGCAGAGAGATAATGTGCAGCTGCAGCTGCATTTCAAATACTTGCTTGGGATTCCCCCAAGGGAAGTGCTAGAAGGACTAGAACTAAAAATACTTTTAGTATGGTAATTTCCAGTATAAGTGGAAGATCTCTTCTGCAGGGCTGGTTTGCCACTATCCAACGCTTGGCACTCAAACCACTTAAACACAAATGTGTAAATAAGTGTTTCAGCATTCTGCCTATGTAGTGCATTTTGTGGTGTGCATGTAAAACTAAGCCATACAAATACAAGCCTGTGCAAGCTAAATCACATTTTAGGGTTAGAGACAATGAAATATTTGTTGCATAATCCAAAACACATAGTAGAGAACTAATTAATTTCTAGCAAAAGTAGTCTAGGATGCTATATCACCATACCTTAACCAGTTTAAAGTCAGATTAATTTTCTCAAGATGGGCTACGCTGCACTTTGTATCATGTTCCCCGTCTTTCTAGAACTTTCTTTTGCAGTAGCAGGAAATTTCTGCTGAAATGTGTTTTGAAAACATTTAGGTTTGTCCCTTCAGCAAATATCTTCATTTGTCCTGCAGACCATCATGGTCATAGTACACCAAAACATTGAAATCATAAGCCTTTATTCTCCTTTAAACTAATAAGTAACAAGCATTTTATTTTTTAAACGGATGGATCATACATCTGAAAAGCAACTAGAAGTGCCTCACATTATCTACAGTTCTTATGAATGTTACTAATGTTCATGTAATTGGCATCAGTTTGTTGCAGCAGGCTCTCTGGCTCTTTTACTGTCATTTCTTAAATTTGAAGCACTTTCAGCAATGGTCCTATAGTCTTCTCTTCCCCTTGGAGGCCAAAAAAAGAAATACGAGTCCCTATACAGCATGTAAAAATTCATAGCTCAGTCAGATGTCTGTGTAAAACCATTGAAGGTTACCAGGAAAGGCAGCGTTGGTGTTAACCTCAATCTCACCATTCTCTTACTCATACAGGAAAGTAATCAAAAGTGCTGAAGAAGGCTTGGTTTCAGGCAAGGACAATGCAGCCTTACAACTCAGCATGACAAAGCAGGTCCTAAATGTTTTGGAACTACAGGACCTGTGTCTCTGGGCATCTCCTGCCCACGAATAAGAAGCCCCACTGGTCCTTTGTGGCTCTGCCTGGCTATGGCACCATTAATTAGACTGGTACTGCAGCAGCTCACCATACCTGAGGATTTTGCATCATCACCCTCAGGAATAGTTGCTGACTTATGTGAGTATTATTAATAGATCAACTTAGAACTGCACCTTAGTGTTAAATGTTCTTCCTTCTGAAGTGGGACCCTGATGTCTTGAAGTGTTGAAATTTGTTTTAAAAATTTATTATCTTAGTATGGCTTAGCAAGTCCTGGAGCAGCACTGCTAGCCATAGGTCATGGCAATGCAAAAAGCAGCCTGATAGCAGATGGTCACCTATTCCATTCTGTGTGACTCCTAACAAGTTAAAAACAAATGCTTCCTTACATCCCTTCAGAACTTTTTTTATCGTGTAAAGAACATCTGATCTTTATCAGTTTTTGTAAATACAAGTAATTTAGCCATACATATAGTCATTAATGCACACTTAAGGACAACTTATATTTTACAAATGTACATCTTAATTTTTATAAATATCAGAATAAAAATGTCAGAGACCTGCGATTCCTAATTATTTTTCATAATAAAGCCATAGTGATCAGCAGTTTACAAAATAAAGCAGTTGTCCTGAAATTTAACAATGTTTTATATATCACTGCAGCCATTGAAATCATTTGTTGTATAAAATTATTGCAAATTGTCCACCAGAGAGAGCTGTTGAGGAAATTTTTCCCAACATCTGTTGAACACCACTCTTTCATTAACTTAAAACCAAAATTATTAAATTAATCATGATGGGTGCAGATGAATCATGTAGTTTATTCCATTGACCAGAGGAAAAGTGTAGGCAGTGGCATAATTAAAGGGCAAATGGATATACTTAACAAGACATTTCTTAAATATTTCTTAAATATTTATCTGCTGATTGAATTAAAAAAAAAAATAATCCAAACTGAAACCGTTTCTCCTAATGCTATCAGAGTATGAAGAATGGGAGAAGTGCTTGAAATTTCACAGAGTGTCTTTAGAGGCTCTGCAGGTCTTGGGGAGGAGGTGCAGCACTAATTTGGGCTCTCTTGTACGAGAGAGGAAGCTCTGGTGACTGTGGTAGAAATAAGCACTGTCAGTCATGATGTAACGTAGAAACCTGTTTTACTTCATTGCAAACAAATGGACAATATATATTGTACAATATGTAATAAAAATACAGTCAATACAAGTGCCACTAATTAACAAAAAAACTAATGTTAAGACATAAAAATGCTCATTTTTTAAATATATACACTGCAGTAATAAGCCACAATAAATACATCAAATTCAATATCATTCATAATAAATACTGAAAATATAAATACAGAAGAATACAGTTAATTTGAATAAATTATTACAACATAAGGTCTAGGTTAAGTTCTGTTGAATAATATTGTAGCTTATATTACCCTTTGGCATCTTTGATGTTACAATTTGTTTGAAAAAAAAAGAAAGGAAATTAAGGAAATGTGTAGTTCATGAACCTTAAAATGATTTCCATGTACAGATTTTAAGATGAACTTTCTTTCCCTTCACTTCATCAAACAGTTCAAAAGCAGCAGTCCAATTAAGTATGTTGCTTTACTGTTGAGATCTCCATAATTTAGTATGCAAGATTATCTGTAATGGAAAATGTTGAGTATGTAACAAATATTTTTCTCAAATCAGTGAAGTTAGAAGTAATATATACATTTTAAAGAAATGGCTGCAATTACACCACAATTTTACTAGTTCCATTTGAATGGATTACATGTTTGAAAGACCATCAGATTAAGTGCTTTTGAATCCTTGCTGTGGTTTATTATTAACCACTTGCCAACAGAAATTTCAAAAGCAATTTTATGTTCTTATGGAGAAATATATATATACACACACAGAGAGAGTTCAACCTTCTAGAAGACAGGGTTAGACTAGACAGTGTAAATGATACATAGTTTGTATTTGTTAAAATAATGAAAACACTTTACACATAAAAAAGTAGTAAGTGTTGGTTTTGTTTGTTTTTTACAAAATTGCTATCTAGTAGCTGTAGATGGAAACAAATCGAACTAACCAATTGCCATGTTTTATGTTAACAGGTATTAACCAGCACATTTGTATTAATAATTTTATTTGTAAAAGTTTATTACACCAGAATGCAATTTAACTTAAAAGTTCAACTTTACTAAGACAATATTACAGACTGAGGCTCTTAGGAACGGATTTGCAGTCTACAGATTTTGACTATTTTTGCACTGTTAAATGTCTAGCGCTTATTTTACATCAAACACTTTTAAAACATGTTTCACAAACTACACTTCAGACATATTTCCATAGCAGTGCCTAAAATCAGTCAAGTAACAGAAAGGCCCAGGTGTTAAGCTTTGTTTACATGGGCATTTTTATGTGAGGACTGAAGTGGTGGTATTTGTGTGAAATGGCTTAAGAACCACCCTGCTTGGTTCTGGTTTTGTTTTAGAGAACCAGCTGCCAGTGAAATCTTTTCAAGAAGCTGAAAACTCATTCTCAATTTGTTTATGAGAGACTCGGAAAGAGTTGCCTGGCTCTTCCAGTACCCCAGCAAGGTTGACCTTCTCCCATATCCAACCCAAAAGTTCATTCTTAAGAATGTCTTCAAAAAGTTTAAAGGTGAAATAACCTAGAAGAATTAGCTGCCATGATGTACTAAGTCTCATTTAAAAATCCCAAACTAAAAAAGCTAATAAAAAGGCCCTCAATTTCTTCTTTGCTTTTAGTGTCCCTTTTTATCTGAGAAAGACATTATATTAGAACACATGCCTGGAACCAGATTTAACTAAAATGATCCTGAATGTGACCTTGCTGTTGACATAGTCCAAGAAAAGACATGACAGCAGTGCTTCTAGGGTGTTGCTTTTGCTTTAAAGTTTTTACCCCATGCTTTTGGATGTCTTTTATTTAATGTCTGCCTGTGTACAACTAGTATGGAAAAATAACATTTCCTGTTTGCACTGAGTTCATGTTTGTTTTAAAATGTATTAAATAACAGAATTTGTGTTATGATGTAACATAGCCGAGCTTTTCCATCCTTGGTCTGAGAATACCTTAATTTCCTTTTTCCCCTCCTTTTTTTTTTTTTCAATATATGTCTTCTTTTGCCCTTTAGGAGAGAAAAAAATATCCCATCTATCTATCCCTGGCCTTCATCCTTCTTTTCCTATAAAATAACCTTTTTTATCCTCCCCTCACTCTCTGCAGGGTATCTCCACCCAATCCTCAAAACTGAGGATTATCTTGATCCCTGTTAGAACATTGATGTTCATTTTTATCTTCCACCATTTTTTCTGTCCATCAGGAAAAGCTAATCCAGTCTTCATGGCTTGTTGGAAAATTGCACAGTTTGAAAAGAACCATACATATGAGTTAAGCTTCTTTTGACTTGGTTCTGTTTGACATTCATTCATAAAATTTCATTCACACCAAAGTAAAACAAAAGTGTCATTGCTAAGATCCAAATGAAAATGAGTAAATAAATGAAGTTTGCCTTCCTTTTTTTGCATGTGTTCTTCCCCTCACACTTCCCAGAGCACTGGATGAAGGAGTAGCATCTTCTCAAGAAGCAGCAATACAAAGCATCATGAATATGGTTCTCCAGGCAGTAGGATCTTCTGTGTAGTGGGTATCCTAACCATAAAGACTACAGCAGTAGAGCAATACACATTCAATCTTTTCCTTTTTAAGATCTAATTCACTCCTATTTTCTAAAAGGGTGGTTTTAGTATATTATTTCTTACCTTACAAAGAAAAAAAATTGTAACAGTAGTTTGAAAGAAACTTTTTGTTCCCATAGGTGATCAGTCACTGCTTTTCCTAATACTGGATTTTCATCCTGTCTGCACTGTGCTCTACCAGGTGTGACACCTCCCCCTGGAGCTGCAGGCCTCAGGAGATGAGGATTCCCTATCAGATCTCTGCAGCCTGTGGGGTAGGTTTCCTTCCTGTTGTGGGTAGGGACCCCCCTGAGATGGGTCCCTCATGACCCTCATATTCAGAGCCAATGGAGGACTCTTTCTCCACAGTTCTGATCTATCTACATTAGGGGAAAAATAAAATTAACTCTCAGCAAACTACAGGATAGACAGCACAGAGGGCATCAGAGTTACCCTCACGTTTGAATTGAATCTCAGACTTCCCAGACTAAGATGAGGGAGGAGGGAAGAAAAAAGAAAAGACTAAGGCAGGAAAACCAGATGTTTGACTAACTGGATGTTCTCATAAGAAGTAAAATTCTTGGTATCAGCCATTAGGGTAGCAGATGTTGCAACTTTCCTTCTTAAGGGAACTATACTCCAGCATGTTTATTAGCAACTAAATTAAAAGCTGCCTCTGATTTAGGAGTGGGAAGAGACAGTGAACAGAAAGCATTTATGAACATGTGTTCATTCATACATTTTTACAACTAAATCACATTTGTTCATCCTGTGACAATGTTTGTGCTTTGGATTCCACAATTCTTGGAGAAAATGGACAACTAGTAATTTGCACACAGACAGCAATTACGGAGAACAGCAAAATTAAGGAATATTTTTTTTTTAAAAATTGGAAACATTGAAAAGGCAAATGTTGAGATTTCTCATACCAGGGAACATGCTAATGAACTAGACTCTGTTTTGAAAATAAGAGTAGTTTTCTACCATTCTAAAAAAATAGTAATCAATTTTAATATTTTAGAAATAAATTCTATAGAATATAATCTCTGAGTTAATTCTAGTTTTTCTGAGTATTTTATATCAAATGTTCAGCAACTGTAATAAAGTAGGTAATAGGATTACTCTTTACTCCCAATGGGAAAGTATAACACCCCTAAACACTTAAGGATTTCCTATTATCAGCCTCTTCTCTCCCTGTTCCTGACTGCTTCAGGAAATTAAACAACTGGCACAATGAACATGAACATACAACTCATGAGCTATAACTCCAGAGTTTGTTATTTACCAAATGCCTTTAAAAAAACATCATGGGTCTCTCTTGCTTTAGATCTGAGTAAGGGCACCTGCTTGGCTGCCAGAGTGGCCTTTGCAAGGAGTTTCAACTGAGAGAATTGGCAACAGAAGACATGAAGGGGAATGACTCCCTGTTGCTGCCAAGGATGGTGTTGCAGGCACACTACAGTCTTGCTGCTCCAATGTTAAGCACTTGGCAGGTTTTTTATTCAATACAGGTTTTACTCTAATTTTCACACTGAACTCTATTGTTAAACTTTTGCTCATTATTCTGCCCATGGAAAGGAAAGCTTGCTCCTGCTGTGTTTCACATTAGTGATAAAATTTCTATTGAATTCTGAGCTCTATCTTGCTTTATTGGGAAAGTGACTTAGTTTGCAGTAAAAAATATTAGTTAGAATGCCAAAGGAAAAAAAAAAAAGACAGTATTTTGCCTGGTTTTTGCAATGGTAAATTTTGCCAAATCCATCGAATTTTTTTTAATCACACAATTTCCAAGTACCTTACATACTAGAGGACAGAGAATGGAAGTGACACAGCATGAGAAAGGCAAAGCCAAGACAACCAAGGTCTCCTGTGTCTGAGCCCAAAACTCTCTGTGCAGCCTATCATGTTTCTATTAGAGTCAGGAATATCTGAAATAGTAAAAAACATAATACATGTTCTGTTTTGCATATAAATGTTGTGCATGTACAACCTTTAACAAGCTGTGTTTTGTGAAGATACCCTCAGTTGTTAGGCAGGGAATGCTACATGACCAGTTTGTTAGCACATTTACTGACATTCAACACCCAGATATGATTAAAAACTTGGACCTGGACCTGAAGTTAGCAATCCAGTGAGTAACAATACCTTGCCTGGTATTCCTATTACATGGAATTTCTCTAGAACTAAGGTCAGTGAGCAGGCTGAACCATATGTACAGTAAGAGATGGTTACTATGGCAGTGTAATCAATGGCCTTAAAATAAATAAATGTCAACTCACAATTATGATTCACTTACAGGAACTTAAATAAATGAAAAATAGTAAAACTTCAGAAATTTGTAACTTTCTGTTCTAAATGGCATACAGCTTATCAAAGAATTATTTTTCTTTTTTAAAGAAAAAAAAAAGCATCATCAACTTTTACTGACCGCCTTTTAATTTTTTAAGGTAATTCTAATGTGTATGAGTTACAGCTTTTAAGAAATTGCACTTGCTGCAATATTGTCAGAAAAGTTGTAATTCTATGTCCAATGTCGGTTAAAGCTTTTTATGTAAGTATTTAACAATGCATTTTTTCCAAGAGAGGGAAAGTTCATGTTATAGGCAAAACAGTGCTGGTCTAGTGATCCATGTGAAAATTTTGGGTTCATTTCACAGAGAGAAATGCTTTTGTTATGAATCAAAATTTTTCTGAACTATGTAGTGTATTCATAAACTATCTGCCACTTTATTAGCTGCCTTCTTAGGAGTGATTATCAGTAGCGAGATAATTTGGGGAATAAAGCTGATACAGCTCCCACTAAAGGCAACATTTCCACAAATTATAGACTGTTGATATAGAAACAAATACTGCTGTTTATCATTTAGGAATATAATACTTGTAACATGCAGAAATTAAGGTGACCCATAATGAAAGGATGGATTATCAGCATGAGTATTAACCAACGGGGAAATGGAACATAGTATATTAGCCCAGAAAATAACATTAAAGCATTTTCCATCCCAAGATTTAAGTATATTTTTCCTTATATGAAGAGTACTTCTAAACAAAATGCAAAAGTCTAATTAAGGGGTGAAAATCCTGACTCTCACCTGATTTCTACAGCCTACTCCAGATTTTTAAGTTAAAGTTGTCTGGGTTTTTTTCCTTAGTGTGAGTTTATTTCTGTTAGAAGGCTTGTTGATTTTTCTAGGATAGCTACCAGGAAATTTCCATTAATTTTAAACAGACTTGACTTTGTAACTTATTGCAAGAACTAAACAAGATTATATTTACTTTGTATCCTGAGATCACAAAACATCAGATTGGGTCAGAATAATGGTATTACTATTTATCTAGATTATCACCAGGTAGTTGAGAATATTTTTTTTCAATATAAATCTTTATTCTGCACATTTTACTGTGTGGCTCCCAGGAATCACCTACTTAAGAACTCCAGTTCTTCATATAGTTTCTGCCTTTTCTGCCCTAGCTGTTACAAGCAAGTGTTAAGAAAATTTCGCTGTACTCACCCCTGGTGCCCCAAGGGCACAGAACATTCACATCCAAGTACTAAGAAATTTATGCAGATCCTAATATTAAGGAGGGCTGGGGTCTGAAGGCTGTGCCAATGGAAACACCGAATGGCCATTATCTCAGTATTTTAAAACTAGCTGAGATGTATTTTATAAAGTTAATCACCTAGTGTGCATGCTAAGATTATTAAAGATATTTTTCATGTGAAAGCACAGGGGCCAAGAAAACAATTCCTTATTGCTCAAAAGGGGGTGAATAATGAAACACAGTATTTCATTTAACTTTCCCCTGAGAGAAATACCCTGGTAAAGCAGCCAACGTGCTCTGAGGTTACAAAGCTGCTCCTGATTCACAGCTACTGTCCCAGCTGAAGTCGAAGGGATTTGTGCTTTTGGTGCTGGTGCCAGATTCAAGTCTGCTGTTACTGCAAGATGCCTATGTACAGAGAGACCTGATACAGTTGCCCACAGTATAATGAACAGAATAAAATTATTCTTACATGAAAAACATTTTTATGAACAAACATGTTTCTCTTTAAAACTAAATATAAATATTTGCTGGAATTGGAGAGTATTACCTGGCTACTCAGCCTTTAAAGAAAGAGACCAGATAGAGTGTTGTGTGACTGAGGTGAAGAGGCTTAAGGAACTGCTGAGCCAGATGATAATGAATAGGACTGCACTTTCCCAGGAGATGGAACATGTTCCAAGTGTGGAATGCAGTCTCTCAAGAACTAGGACTGTGTTGAGTGCAGTTCATATAAAACATGTAGGACTTCTTGTGGAAATGAGTAAATAAAAAAACCTTTCCAGCTACTACATGGAGTAAAAATATTTTGCTAATTTAGCATAAAAATGCCAAGATTTCATATAAAACCAACTAAATCAGCTTTTTTTTTTTTTTTTTTTTTTTTTTTAAAGCATATTTTGAATCTGGCAGTTTTTCTACTGGAGTACTGTACACAATCTTTTAAAGAGCTTCTACTCACTGTTACAGAGCTAAAATTTACACCGTGTTTACATGCATACTGTTAACCACGTAGATTTAACACAGATAAAAACTAAGATGCTGATCCTTATTTTTCAAACAAGACAGGTCTACCTTTTAAGCCACTTGATGTATAATAAAAATTTCAGTATTACAAGAAAAAAAATGTTGAAATAGACTTTGAAGTAAAAATAACACAGTGCAGAATTATCAATGTAGAGAAAATCAGGTTCCTATACCTCCTTTTCTAGAAGAAAGCAAGATAAGTTAATTAATTAAAGGTTGAGATACAGCATGTATTTTAATTCCCAGTTCATTTAAAAACAAATAGAGTGTACAAAGTAATGAGTACCCACACAATGCATGTACTGTTTTGCTTGCAAACTGTAACAGAAATAAGGTTGCTGAAGATAACATTTCCTCGCTGCCTCTACTGATTCCTAATTAGACCAAATGACTGTAAATTTATGATCCACAAAAACCAACCTCATATTTCATTGAAACTGCTAAATATTTGGGAAATCTAGATGCTTCATCAAAACTTCAAGCAGAAAGAGTCTTCTTTTATAAATTACCTACTGACATATTCATAAACTGGCTTGGGAAAAACATACAGGTTTTGTTACAATGAATTTTAAGATCTTACATATACCTCAGAGTCTGGAGCTATGGCATTTCTCCAAAGTAATTCACAGTTCCCGTAGTTAATACAGTCCTGCAAAATGGCACTAAAGTGCATAAGTATCTGAATGTTTGTTGGGATAAAAAGGTGCTGTGCAAGCTTAAGCTGCTTCTTTGCCACTATATACAAGATCATTTTTCTTTGGGGAGGGGGAGTATTAGTTCTGGAATGCCACAGATTTTAATTTTGATAGAGGATTGTCTACCTTTCAGCTTTCTAGAAGATGTAAATGTCCCTTTTCTGACTCTTCTGTTTGTCAAGAACAGTAAAAGAGCAAATAGAACACTCAAAAATGCGTCTCAAGACAATTTACCAGAAATAGTATTTTACAAAAGAAAGAAAAAGAAAAGAAAAAAAAAAAAAGAAAAAGAAAAAAAAAGAATGCATGGTAATTCAGATGAAAAGTGGACATGCTCTTTGTAACTAGCTATGGATAGTCTGCTCAAATGAACATGTTCATTTTTTTCAGAACATGACTACTTCTCTACCATAAATAAAATACATACAGTACAGAACAATTAAAACTTTTTTATACATTAGTTACTTTTACATTAAACTTACCATCTTCTCAGATATGTTGAAAATTAGGACTCTAAATATGATTATTTCAAAGTATCAGTTTTAACAATCTTGCACAGGCCCGACAATCAAAAACATGAAGCTTTGATTCAGATAGCTTGGCAGGTTTCACATACTTTGATAGGTAGGCTACTTTAAAATATGTTGGATGTGTTTTTTACTTATCCATTTTATTTTTATCAAAAGACAGTTTGATTACATGAACTGTTTTTGTGCAATACCACTGCCAGTTTAGCTTGAGAAAATAAACTGTGTCTGGAACATTGACTATAGTCCAAGTGTTGTCTACCTCTTAAAAAAGTAAGATTCTAGGAAATCCACAATGAGTGCATTTAATACAGAAGTCAGTCCTAGAATATTTCTAATATTAAACTGGTACTGTTTCTACCACTGGTGGTTTGATGCACTCTTCATGCAGTCTGCTCTTTTCTGGGAGGCTTAGTGAATTCTCAGCAAGGTGCTCTTGTACACGACTGTCGCCGTTCACAGCTGAAACAAAACCATCTTGAGAAGGACCTTTCAAGTATGAATGAAATTCCACTTGAGGGTGACTTGGCCTGTGCTCAGTGTATAAATTGTTACATGGAGCACTGCTATCACCTTCAGAAGATGAGCAGCAAACAATGACTGAGGGGTTTGCAGAAGGGTAATGAGGGCTGCTAAAAGTTTCCTCCGACTGCCGCGTGTAGTCAATAAACTGTTCTGAAGTCATGTTGTAAGGCACCAGAGAAAGACTGCTGTTCTTGACAGCATCCCTTTCCGAGTAAGTCTCACTGATCTGGTTAGCAGTGCCAGCAACATGGTTCTCTATTTGGTAATACAGATTTGAAGAGTTAGTATAGTATGAAGCATTTTTAGAGTGGTTTTCATGCACAGCAGTTCCATCAGAGTAGCAAAGGACAGAAGAAAGAGGCACCATATCAGCATGGGAGCCCATGTTTTCTACAAAATCATCTGCTTTTTCTTCCTCATCATCTTCCTCATCTTCCTCTTCCTCTTCATCATCATCTGATTCACTAGGGGCTAAACTCTGTGTGCTAGAATCTGTAACTCCACTACAAAAGCTACTCCCATCTTCCTCTTCCTCCTCTTCCCCTGGGCAGTCCAAGTCCTCAGCTGCTTGAGAATGCATAACCGCAGCTGGAGGATCTGTTTCAATCTCGAAATTCTCTGCAATTGAATATTCAACTGGGTGGGGTCCTGGACTCATCGAACTAGTGTGTGCACTTATCTCACTGTGGCAGCCATTTAGTGCTGGAACTTGCTGCTCTCTGTTTTTCTCCAATTCAAGTTTCATTATTGTGTGCAAAAAGTGAGTCCGCACACGGATAGGATTAAATTCAATTCTACCTGCTGTGTTGCTACACCCTTCTTTAGTACAACCACATGGAAAAGACATACGATCCACCTTTTGAAAGAAAAGAATACAGATTAACAGCATGTAGCACCAGCCTGGCATTATGATAGAACCTAAACAGTCTAGACAAACAACAGTGCAGTGAGATTCACCTGGAGAAGTGTTGTGGACAAAGCTAACAGAAAGTCAGCAGGTTAGCCCTGGAATATTTAGAGATAGTCCGCTTTGTTTCTGTTTCAGACCTGAAAGGATTACACAGTGGAACAAAAAATACCTGGTTTTTCTATTTATGGATCTGCCACAGCTTTATTTCCTGCTGTGCTCAAATCCTGCCAAAAGCATTATCAGAAGAGTCTTAAATTTGGTTACAATCAGGCAAAAGAGAAACCTACTAAAACGAAAACCTTTATAAAGGTCTTACATTAAGTAGTGTAAATTCAACAGACTGTGGGCAGAATTTATATATCTAATAATAGCCATCTTAAATATGACTGAATGCACAAGTTAGATAGCTCAATTACCTTGAGGTCTCTGATTTTCAGCTACATTTTAATACCTAAACATCAAATCCGGTGCAGAGGAGAACCATATAACACAACCTAATACATCTTCCCACATGTTAAGACAAAAACAGAAGCAGCAGAGAGAATATATTCTTTACAAGAGCAGAGCAAGCAAGTTAGGCTTGGGCTTAAGAAATTATGAAAAAAATGCATTCAGGAAGAAATTAACTAAGCTGTATAACAGCAACTGCAGAGAATTAGTTGAAACATCTTTTAAGGAACGTTTTGGACATGTAAAGCAGTACATAGAACACTATGTAAATGTTCATCATGAAATACCTGCAGTGGCAAAACTGCCTGCTTACTGGTGGATGTATTTTTTAGTGCCTACATGCAAATTTATCATGCATGCATTTTAAGTATCATTGAGTTCTCATTGAGTATGGACAATTACTCATATTTGGACAATATGTGAATTGTCCCTTCTGAAATATGCAGCCTGCTAATTCTTCTGTTGTCTGCATCTACACGTATGCATTGATAGAGTATTTGCATAGGGAAAAAAAACACCTAAACAATGTATGTGCCTAAACCAATCCAAAAGGCAGATGTTGAAGGAGATTGTTCATATTGCTCACTATATAATTTTAAGTCTGGGCCTTCAAAAACTTTTTTGAGATCCACAAGTGTTGTTAATAATTAATTTCCGGTAGCTATAGCTTTAACAGCAAAAAGTACAGATACCCCTATCCCTCCCATTAATAGTTAAGTAGCAACAAAAATATAGACATTTACCTGACATTTTATGCCTGCAAGACTGCAAGTGCAAGTTTCTGGATCACAGAACACACGGCAGTCACAGCCACAATCCTCTCTGGACAGGCGGATGGCCCGCAGCTCGTGCTTTTCTTCCACATCAATCTTCTTCACTCCGGAAGCTCGGAGCAATGCCCTTCGCTTTTTTGTTGGCAGGGGTTGTAGAAAGAAGTACTCATCTACTTCTGTGTTGTCTAAATCAATGTCGTCATCAGAAATGTCATCCAGAGTCAGGGTATTTGCTTCTTCAGATTCCACTGTACCGTTCTTTGTCATCTGTTGCACAGAACAAGTAACAGTCTTCAAACTATACATGCATTACACTCACCTATGTGTAATACATACCTGTTTATGCAAACACACACACACACGTGTGTGTATATATATATATGCATATATAAATATATAAAAATACAGTTGTTACAGAGACAAGTATGTGTAATGCATTATGAATGTGGAAAGCTATATGAAAAATGCTGCATGCCTACCAGGAAGTTCCAGAATATGATTACATATGGAGTGAAAGGCAGTTCTTGAACATGTGAGTTAAATACACATTTTTAGTCTTTTGCTTGTCATGATGCTATTTTTTTTTTCTAAGCTTCTAATTTCTTACTTGTTCTTTACGTCCCTTATAAGTTATTGTTCTTTGACAGATCTTTGCCTTTCTAAAATACCAGTCTTTTCTATATTGTTTCATAAAGTACTTTTTGAGCCCTTAATTGATCCAGGTTCCTGCTTCTTTGAGATCCTTCACTATGCCTTTTGAGACAGCAATTACAGTACCAACACTGTTTCAGATTATGATGCATCACAGATTCATAGAATGGTGTATTTGGTATACTATTGTCTGTCCTCTTCCTCCTTAGCCTGACAAGCTGATGTTTGTACAGCTGATGTCTCAGAGCAGTATTTCCACTTAATATAGGGCAGATAACTATTTGCTTCCTGATTTGACAACTTGAAGCCTGGAAGTCACTGAATTTTGCCCCTTCCCCCCTACATCAATACAATACAAACAAACAATATATGTTTATTTGCAGTGTCTTTCATAGCACTGATACATACATCTCTTCTGAAGTTCTTTCTACTCCTCTTTGGTCCTGAAAATAATCCGTTTAACTTTGTCTTTTCATAGATTTTAGTACTTCACTAACCAGCTCAGGTTATTCTTGGGTAGTAATTGAATTAGTAAAATTAGAAAAAAGGGAATTAAGTTGTTATCCCCTATGGAGGATCTTGAGAAAATTTTATAGAGGATTCATGCTTCTTTCTGAGGGAGATGAAATTTTGAACCTTTGTAGATGCAAGTATCCTGGCATGTATATATGTATAGTCTAGCTCTCAAAGCTTCAAATTTAAATAGCCATTTCAAGCACAAACATCTAGTGCCACTTCCATAAGATAACAGGCTTCTGTACCATTCACTTATAACTCATCTCATAGAGAAATGGGTATATATTCCAGGAGGAAAGAAAAAAAAACACCAAAACCCAAAAACCGCACTGACAGAATATACTGCACATGAAGCAAGTGCAGTTATATAATTTGTTTTGTCATACAATAAATATTTTTCTGTTATTATTGTTCTGTGCAATAATTTTGCTTAAAATGAAAAAAAAACCAACCCAAAAAACCAAAACAAAACCATCCAACCAACCAAAAAACCCCAGACTCCCAGTGTTTCACCCTGCTTTATGTAGTGTTCTCAATTGATGAGATTGTTGGCCATTCATACTTTTATTAAAAAACATGGTTCAACTATGTGATAATTACACACTGGTGAGGTCTCAAGTCTTGTTTGCACTAACAGTTTCATCATGGGCAGCACAATGATATCACAAAAATGTCCCTATAGAAAAATAGCCATTCATATTCTTTCTCTGTTTTGCCTTATTTACTTGCAGAAAATTTCATCTTGGTCTGTTATCCCAAATACATTTTTCAGATGCCAATTTCAATACAAGTTAAATACCAAAGTCATAACTAATCTTGCCTGCTTTTTTGTGTTCTTCAATGTTTAGACATCTAACAATTATCATAGTTAAGATACTTCCTTGTTCTGATACTAAATACTGCTGTCTCCATCTGTTTTATTTTAATTAACAGTTTGGTTTTTCCACAATCTTTGGCATGGTACCTGTAATTCATGGTATTACTGCATTACTTGTTGCTGAACCTCTACTGACTGCTTACTCTTTTTTGTGCTTAAAGTTTGTGCTTATAGCAACTCTTCCTGTAAGACAATCACAGAAGAAAAGTCCCTAATTACACCTGACTTGTACAGCCAGGTTAACAGCAACACTCCTCCCCTGAAGGAGAAGAGTCCCAGTGTCATGACTGGTAGTGCAGGGTATGTGTACACACGGCACAACAAAAAATTCTCACAAGATCAGCAGTTCAGCACCCTATTTCAGTTCATTCACAGCTGTTTTGCTACTCCACAATTCTACTCTATAGGCATTATAATTTCATCTCTCTTTTTCATGTATTCTGTTCTCAATCTTTCTCAGGAACTGCACCCTTTGGAGCTTAGTGCCTTCATTTTATTTCATGTTGCAATTAAATACCATGTCTATTATCCCTATAACATTCAAATCCCTTTATGTGCATCTTCTAGCTCTTTCTTCATCTTAAATGCAGCCATTTTCAAAATGTCCTCTCAAACTTCCTTCAGGTTGTTTGCTTACTCTATTTTCTATTATTCACATCACTTTACAGTGGCTTGGAGAAGAGCAGCTAATAGCTCCCTGCTCAGTTCTGCCTGACTCTGGGACACTGAAGACTATTTAGACAAGGTATTTCAATGTATTCATTCTGTAAGGTAGGAAATAGGAAATCAGCAAGGCCCAGTTGTCTTAAGCAAATTAAACATAGTCAGTCCTGTATTCTATATTTTTCACCAGTTCTTTGATTTGCTTTTGTGAAGGAAAGTGTTCTTTACTGTATTTTTTAAATATGTATTTATATATCTCTTGAATAATCATGTTCAATGGACTGGTTTGAAATGGAAGTTTTCTGTTCCCTATTTTTATACATGCTCTAGAATGAAGATAAATATTTAATTTTCATAGATTTAACACCAGTAAGATGTTACCTTTTTTAAGCTACTCTCAAGACTCTGAAGACCTCACCACAATTTCTTAATATTTGAATTGAAACTTTGGAGTCTGCTTACTGGTCTCAGAACATGCTAGTAAACAACTCCCACATCAACTCCTGAGAATCAATAGGGAAAGAATCCCACCACTACTGAAATAGATGTAGGGGAAATGAGTTTTCTTTTTAGTGAGAGGAAACAAAATTAGGACAGAGGGAGTAATGCAAATCAGGCTTTCCTTATCCACTGAATACTTACGAAGAGATTTTGCAGGAACTTTTGAGTAACAGTAAAAATTATCATCTATTCAAGTGACTGGGGAGAAGGAAGAACACATTGTATTTGGAAAAGAAACAGAGTAGAATCTGTGTCTTAAGAGAAAGACTGGGCTGGAGTGAAGTAAGTTAATGAAGAAAGGGGATCCATCCCAGCCAAGAGGAGAATTATGAAAAGGAAAAAGAACAAAGTTCTGCTCCATACTGATGGAGGCTAAAAGGCCTCATCCAATCTGTAAAGCTAAATAAAATCTGTGATTTTTCTTGATTTACTTTCTAATATAAAAAGAAAAGAAAATGTGAAACATTTGCCTTACTATTCTTCACTCTTTTGAGCTGATTCCTGGAAGTCAGCCAAGGGTTCTGCACAGAGGCATTGGTTACACTGACACAGTTCAATCCACACTTAGTGCTCTGAAGTCTTGTGAGATGTTCAGAGGTATCTGGTGATAAGTCACTAACACTGTAGCCTTTGGTTTCCAGCCTGTCCAGATATCTGTCTTTAATTTGTTTTTGTCTTTTTATGTTTATGGCTTTTATGTTTGTTTGTTTTCACTACAAGAGTTCAAATTGTATGAACTAATTAAAATCTATTTAGCTATTAAAAAAAAGAACCAATTAGGAGACCGAAAAAAGTAATTACAGTAATAAGGGTCATTCTATGGGAAACTGCTGAAAGGCATTTCTTAAACTTGGAGGGTGCCAGCTTGCTCTAGACAACTTGTGTCTGAAACAGAGATAAATCACCACAAAAGAAAGGGCTATGGAGCAAAGCAGTTCAGTTGCAATTCTAAATATTGCTCACTTATAATTAAAGGATTAATCTGAAAAAGAGCCCAAAATACATGATACAAGCCATTATACATGAAGTGTTTCATCTGCTACAAAACAAAGAGAAGTTTTGCTTCCAGTTTTAAACAGGCAGAAGGGACATTTCCAAGAACATAATCCCCTAAATATAGTTTCTTTCATCTCCTATGCTGTATTTAAAAAGACAGGTTCAAAAATGTGGCCAATATTCATTCTGACTAGCTAAACTGATAGTGAGGTAATTTGTCTGACAGATTTCTTCTCTATCAGAGACACATCCTTTGCTGAAATATTGACGATACATGAACACATAAATGAGTACACTGAAAAAAACCCAACATTTTTAGTATTGCTGTTTCTTACTTCTTGCCAAATTTGCTCAAGTTGGCCACCAAACCAGGCTGTTTCACCTTCTGTCCTTAGGATGTTACCATTCCCTTGTCTAATGGGGCACTGTGGAAGGGCCCAGAAGAGTCATTCTCTTCCTGATGCTTCCAGACTTCTGCTGGACACCATGCTCAAGGCTAACTTCTACCACTCTCTGCCTTCCTTTCCTCTGTAGAAAACAGGGAGTAAACAACAACCTCCCTACAAAGTTTTTTGAGGTACGCATCAGTAAAAACTACAGTAGCACTTGCTAATACTGAATAAAATCATGTCTTCAGTAAAAAAGTATTGTTTTGATTGAAAATGGAGTTGACAGAAAGGAAATGCTTGGGTTTTTTTAACACAGACATTGGGCCCATAAAACTCTGCCACTGCTCATTGACACAAATAAAGGAGGGATCAAAATCTTAAAAATTTTTTACCTTTAATTTTAGAGAGTTGAGTTTTTCCTCCCTCAGATGCTCTCTTAACATCTCTCTGTGAAGCCTCTCCTGTTCCATTGCAAACTCTCCCAGTGTGTACTGGCGCACACTGTTGTGGCGAGTGGACATCCCCAGCGTGCTGCCCCCTTGGCTGGGAACACTGGTGAAGCCTTGCCTCCTCGTGAAGTAATACACAGTAACACAATTAAAATGGACATTTTTTGTTCTCTTTCTCTTCTCTCTCTTCAGGATTGAAGAAGCTGGAACAGATGCAGATTACAGGATGAATGAGAACTTGCAGTCACAGAGAAGATTTACCACTTGCACAGCCTTTCCATTTACCTTAAAAATAGCTGTGTACACACTGAAGTTCAGAGGTGTGCAGTCTAACTGAGGAGATAACTTTAGAAATATTTACCATACATGCAGGCCTAGAAACCATTACAAACTGCTACAATGATGAACACCATTGTCTACTTTGGAAGAGAAGTTTTTGGCCAGGATATCTGTGTTTTACCATAGCATTATAAAAACATTCTATCCTTTTACCTAGGGAACCAAATAAATCCCAACAAAAAGAATTTCTTGCACAGTGTCACCTCAAAGCTCAAAGACAATGAATGATCCACGGACTTGCTCCTTTTCAAAACCTTGTGGACAAAACAAGGTTGCAGAGGGCAATAGTGAGGAGAACAACAGCCCTATGGTCTCTCACAGGTCTACACAGACTCTCAGTATTCTGTCAGCAAGGCTCAGGTGTAGAGATCTGTAACTACAGCTTTAAAGAACTGGATCCCAATTGGCAGCAAAGATTTCTAATGTGAGAAATTATTAAGAAACTATAAAGGCAATAGGCTCTGTGTTTCAGACTGTCTCCAAAATTCATATCATCATCATCATCATCATTACAAATTAAGAGAGGAATAATGCTGAGTAAGGACCAAAACCAGTCCTTTGTCTTTACCTTCAATCCTTTTTTCTGCTGTGTAGAATTCTGATACAAAATTAAAACTAGTCTTTTCTAATGCTTTTCTGATTGCTCTCACATTCATGCTCAGTTTTCCTTATACACATATACAGTATCATATGAAATAGATTCATTTAAAACCAAATGCCAAATTTTAACTGTTTAATATTATTCTTTTTTTTCTACAGATACTTAGTAACTCCTTCAAATGATACTGATTATTGCTCCTCATTAGTAATAGTGGGGACACATAAGCAATAGAGAAAGGTAAGAAACTCCTTGATTTTTAAGATGAGCAGCCTGATTTATTTGATTTATTGCAAAATGGCAATAGGATGTTGAGAATGTAGATAATAAGTCTTTGCTTTGCAGTTTAGAGACAGCAATTGGGCAAATGTCAACGGGAAACGTAACAGCCAGAATTCAGGCAGTAAAATGATATAAAAGGGGCCTGACCACTCTTGAAAGACTTGGAAGCATTCTACAGAAGCAGTAAGAACAACAAGATGCATGCTGGTAATCTAACATTGCACCAGTCCTAAGGACTGGAAGTACTTGGCCTTCAGCCTCGGTTTCGTACCATCGTAGCAGGTTTATTGTCACAGTTGAAACATGGTTCATTCTCTAATATTATTATGTAGTGAAATGTAAATCACCACAAATTAAAAAACCCCAGACTTTTAAATGAATTAATTCAGCCAAAAAGTAGCCTAACCTACCCATATGAAAAAAAGTACACTAGAAAATACACTTCTGTAACCAAATTACAGACACTGTGCCCTACTGACAGAATTGGAAAACTATTTGGAATCTAGTAAACCATAAAATAGTATTATTTTTCTGATAGTGATAAGCAGCCTAAAGTACAGATTACTATATAAATAACATGTATTCCTTTAGTTATGCTGCAGGTATGTTAGACTGTAAATATAAAACAGATAAATAAGCTCAGGTCCTGAATTCACTCACGTGCTTTCAGTGAAGGGTGTTCCAAAAAAGGTATAGAACAATACACAGGGGAATCAAAATACAAATCCTATTACATTAGGTATTTTAAACTTACATCCAAGTTTAAGCAAATCTTCTATCAACAGAGCCTGTCAAAACTATTCATAGGAATCCATTTTGGGGGGAAGAGTGTTGTTTTGTTAGAGGAGACCAGTTAATAGGAGTGTGTCATTTTTGCATTATATTAAATATTGCATTATTTTACTGCTATTTTTCATGTATTTTCAATTTAAAAACAAAATTATCTTTAATAAAACCAGACAGGCTAATTTTGATATTGTGATATTCTCTTTCAATATATAAATATAAAATATAAATATTAACATGCACCTATACAGAAGTGCATATTAAAGAATCCTGCTCCTGCTGAAAGAGGTATCTAAGCCAGTCTGGGATGTATCCATTTTCTGTCAAAATGGTATTGATGTTATTTGGATCTCAAATGGATGTTGCCTTTATTTTGGAAGAAATTAGACAACAAGCAGATTTTTTTTTACCAAGTAAAAGAACCAATCACAAATGGAATGAGAGATGAAACTATAGTAAAGTACTATAGGAACGAAAAGATCAAATGTTAACCTTAAAAAAATACATATATTTGTGCTTCATGAGGAAATAGGAGGTAATTGTGCTTGTAAATTATCCAAGGTAGCAAATGCCTTTGAATCTTCATCCCACACAAGGTCTATGTTTACCGTAATTTATTTTAGGCCTTAGCTAGGGAACTCCTGACTGTCAAGAATATCAAATGCTGAAATAAAAATGCTTCCATTTTTAAAGTCTGTCAGTCTCATTATGGAAGGTGAATCATACTACTTTCTATACACAGAGAAATCAGCCCTAAGTTTTATTCACGTTACAACCTTGTAGATAAATGAAACCAGGCAGAAGACTGTGATCTAACTACTTCCAGCTGAAAAAAGGAATGTCATAGACAATTACATGAATGTACTTTTCCACTATGTGCATTTTTTGGGAGAGGTGGGGGTACCCATGTGTATGCTGTCTAAATTCAGAACATTGATTTCACACATAGCCATATGTTTATGCCTAAAAGTTTGATCAGCAGTCTCTGTAAGGTTGTAGTTGTCACGAGCTGTCTTAAAGAACCCATTAATGCATTTCTTCAGCACTTTCATAGTTCTTAGCACCTGAAGTAATTAAATTACCAGTGCTGCACCTTCAAAGTTGCTTGCTTGGGGTTTTTTAATATATAACTGACAAAAATTGTGCTAGAATGGAATTAAGCTGAACTTCAAGAAAATGCTGTAACTTTCATGCCACCAGCACTAAACGCCTGTGTTTAAGGCAGCTGACATGCATTTGTTGTAAATGTTCTTAAAATTCATGGTTGTATTTATTAACATTTTAGTTCCTAGTCAGACAAAGTATATAATGATCTGTGTAAGTAAACAACCACGTAAACATTCAGAGCTCTCAGACTGCATTTGTTTTCTGAAACACATCTTACCTTTTGGGTTTCTGCTTTTGCACCCCAAAGCTTATTACAAGGAAGAGCTAAGGCTCTGTGAATAACTCTGTAGTCATCTCTTCTGTTTTACTGCTAGGAAGCAGTCAGAATATATTCATATTTATGAGAATGTTGTTCTCAAGAGCAGATCAGTTGTTGCTCACATGCAAAAACTGCAAAATATCACAGGATTTTGTTTGGTTACTCAAAAGCACAGACTGGAGATGTCAGTGAGGGGACTGGAGAATTGTGACCACTTTAGTTACCAAGGTCACAAAAGGAAGCACACTTGGCACTGCCAAGGCACTATATTCTTGCTCTACTATACTGCCTAAAATCTCTAAGCAGAGGGCTGCCTTAATGTGACCTCAAATTATTACATATTAAATGGAAATGTTGAACCTTTTCCAACATCAGGGACAAAATAATCTATAATTCATTCAGTCCTTTTGCTTCACACCAACTAGAACTCAGATTTTCAGATCATCTTAACAAGACTCAGGGTCTTATGTCAATTAGAATGTACCTTTATTTATTTACATATTTATGAAACAGATGTAATTACTGCTAAGGACACTTCTTAACTCAAGACAGAGCAAGACATACAAATTATGTATTTTCTGATATATCAGGCAGCATGACCATATGCCCATATGTTTGGTCAGTCTCATAAAAGCATTAACGTGCCATCTGCACAAGTGGTATTAGTGGATGCCACTATCATCTGTTCTGAGCAAAAAAGGTGAAACAGTCAACAGGAACTAAAAGGTTTTTCTGGAAAATGAACACTACCACCTTGGGCCTAGCAGTTCATGGCAAGTGTAGGCATGGGAATATTCATCATCACCTATAACAATCCTATGGATCACACTTATATCCTATGAGACTGAGAGATTCTATGGAAGGAAAAAAGATGCCATTCTCATGTATTTAAGCAATTAAATACAATTTTTAGTTCCATGTTTCAAGGTAACATGGAATTAAAATTTTTTGACAGATACGCAAGTACTGTAATGCATAAAATGTCTGCTATCAGAGGGAAAGATGATACTGTTAAGAACACAATTACTGCTGCAGAACCAGTCTCAGAAAAGGTCACTACATCTGAACAAGGTCTTCAGACATTGGCATCTTCAGACTGTCAGAATTCCTCATCTGAAATAATATCTACTGCTGAAATTTTGATTATGGGCATCTGACATTTGAGTGGCTTAGTTTCTGGGTTTAGAAGAACAGAATCCAATTTAATACCCTTCCTGCAATTGGCCTGCCTCCTCATGGAATCAAGGCAGGTCCTGCAGGCCTATCAGCTCCTTGCCAGCTGTAGAAGCAGCTGCTGCAAGATTCAGGGCTGTGTCTGAGCACAGCACAGTCCCATCCATGCAGCACTCGACCCAGGCAAACAGCTCATCTGCCTCAGAGACCATGAACAGCAAACTGGCAGCTGTCTGTAAACAAAGTTCCTGAAGGTGAGGCTGAAATAATTGAAGGAAACCTTAATAGCAAACGATTTTTTAACCCAAGCATGATGAACACACCCTGGAAACACAACCTGCTCTTTGCGCTTACCCTTTTGCTACCTTTGTTCATGATGTGCCCACACACACACATGGTAGGATGCATTTATTCATGTGTTTCTCAGTTATTAACCTCTCTCTTTGATACCAGTTCTCTTTACCCACTGCAGTTCTAATTTATTTCATTACTACATATATTTCTGCCATTTCTCTTTATGCACAATTCCTGCCTTATGCACTTGTCTAGCTATTGAACACAGAAGGAATCTCTGCAGTTTCCAGAATATAAGAACACTTCTACAGTGAGCCAGAGACCTGCAGAATAGTGTAAAGCCTACACAGTAGCTATCAATTTTTTAAAATACAGCCCATCAGTTTTCAGTATTTCTGTGAGAACATTTGTCAGTCATCAGCTGTAGTACAGAATAGACATAATTGTTCAGCAGCCATTCAAGAAATTGAGATTTCAGTGATTTATTCATAAAGCTGCACACCGACATTAAACAACCTTTGTCTAACATAAGACAACCTTTCCTACACACCTCTACCTCCCCACAGCATCACCCCTCCAAATTACAGATAACAGCTTGGCTCAGTAAGGCTGCATGAGCCCACCTGTGGTTTATGAGACTTGGGGAGATAACTGTCAAAAGATTAAAAATAGAATAAACATACAAACATCATTATAGTTCTTCCCATAGGTGGCGCATTATACAACATCTACGCTGGGACAATAAGGCCTAACTCTTATTACAATATTTTAATTAAAATGGTTGCAATTTAAGAAGGTTACATTTTATATATCAAAAGAAGTGCAATTTTTATCACCCAGTAGATAACAGTAATGGCACACAAGATGGTTTATGGATCCTTCTCGATAAAGACTGAAGTGGATTTTTCCAGACACAGTGTGTCCTGTATGTCTGCATGAAACAGGAGGGACCACTAATTCATCCTGCAAATATACTCTTAAAATAAAGCTTTAAAGTCAAAACTGAAGAACATGTCAATGTAAAAAAAATAAAATACAGCTCTCATGAAAATAACAATAGCCTTAAAAATAAAAGCATTTTGTAAAACAGCTTCCATGGCCACTGTTCTTTCTCACTTAGGCTGCTGTGCCACATAAATCTCCATCACGGTGACAATTAATGGGAGAAGAGCAAATATTAGGAATAGCAGTTTGACAATAAACCTGCCCTGTCAGATTCATCCTGGCTAAAGTATGTGGTACAAAGCATTGATTTGTGCTGGAATTCTGACACCAAACACAGCAAGCGGGGAAATACTTTCTGGGTTTCGAAAAAGATTCCTCAACAATGACAGTAAGAAAATGAGCCATTCTAGTCACATGAAGTTAGAGGATAAGGAAAACCTTTGTTCATCAACACTTAATAAAAGAATTAAGCAATTTATATATCAGAGAGGTTTAAACACATCTAGAAGAAAATGCAACTACACAAGGGTGAAGAAAGGTGGAGCAATATGCGGATTTGTAACAATCCAGTGCCAGTATTTTCCTCCTGCTGCAAATAATGATTGCCATCACCTTATTCCTACCAACAGGCTCAAAACTATAACCATTTTTTGTACTTCTGTATTGCAGATAAAATTTATCTTTTACTTTATGTATTACTGGGAGACTGAAGAACTTTATTAGTGGCTCAGTTTTCACAGGTTATTCAAAGTTATGTATCAGCAGCTCTCTGACCCATACCAACACATTTTCAAAGCATGGAGTGGAAAGCTAGAAGCAGAGGAGATTCCTACTGACCTCTGCACATGGGGATGAGCTGTTTGTCTGTTGGCACTTCCCACACACAGGAACCACCCAAGCTAGGAAGTCTCCAGCCCAGAGAAACAAAGGGGGAAAACACTGGTGGGTGCCATCTGCATCCAACATCTCCAGCCTCTGCCTCCTTCAACAGCTGGTATAAAGTTCTGCAGCTGCCTCCGGTGCCCCTTCCATTTTCAACTCAAGATGTATGCTCTGCTCTTTCCCCTGAGAATAACCATTACTTATTTATTATTGAATATGTGAAAAAGGAAAGGCCCAACCACTCAACTCTTTCCACATTTGCGAAGTTCAGGTTTTATCGTATTTACTTGTATTTCTTATGTCGTGGGCCCATCCAAATTCCTACATTTGTAAGAAAACTCCTTTCCAAAAGGGAAAATCAGTCCAGTGTATCCTTATGAGAAACATCCAAGTCCCATTTGTAGTGAAATAGACAGATGGAAACACAGTTTTCCTGAACTGCTCTCATGTCCTTATAAAGCACTATCCAGATGCACTTTTTGTTTACCTTTGAACATCCTCATTTTGATCTCTGGGCAGTGGAGCTACAGCAGTGTGAAACCAGTGAATGAAGAGTGTTTCTTTCTGCATTTTAAGTGGCCAAAAGAGCATCCCAACTCTCCTACCTGGGAGAAGACCATGTTGTGGTGGTATTTGTCTAGAAAATGCAAAACCTGCTTCTTAGTTTTACAAAATCCTGATAGGAATGACATCTTAAACCTATCATGCTTTTCAAACATATTTTACTGAGAAAACTGGTAGTTCTTTGATTACAGAAAATAAATAATCGCAGTTCTGGCTGAACTCCAAGACATAAGCACTTTCTTCTGCTGTCTCAGCTATTCTCCTGATGTCAAAGACACATTAAAATAAATGTGAACCATATGGCTACCCAGCAGATTACCAGCACTCTTGCATCAATGACGGCAAAGCCATTCATTGTCACCAATACAGAAGTATCTTAAGACACATGAAAATTTCAAAAGGCTGGAAAAACAATGTATGAAGCAGCCGTTTACATAAAAGCTCCATCCCTTACCAGAGGAGGATCTCTCAAACTCTTGTATTCCTATACTCCAATACCTATTTATCTGCTTTTTACATACTCTCAGTGCCACATAAACTCCTATAGTAAGAAGGATTAACACCAGTCTCCACCACCTACTCTATGACTTTCCCATCAGGCCTAACATCACAGAACAGCAAAGCCTAATCCACCATGGTCAGAACTTCACAGTCTTCATAGAAAAGAAAAACTTAGGAAAAGGTCATATTCTAAAACCTGCTTCTATCTCCATCTCCTACCTCTCCTTCTATCCTACTGGCTTTCCCCAGGTATTTTTCTAAGAGTCTCCATACACAATATTTATGAATTTAACCCCATAGTGATGAAACACATTTCCTCCACATACTGGAAGATCACATTAAGAAGAAATGTTGTGACACACAAAATATCCTCCCAAAGAAATGTGTCCTTGAGGGCAGGGAGGTATTTTCTGGAATAAATTTGAACCTGGAAGTGTTGAAATGAACCGCATACTCAGAAAGGCATAAACTTGAGTACTGGAAATGAGACAGGACAGGGACAATGCTGTGGAACAGCAACACCAACCCTTGTAGCACTTCACTGCTCCATCCTTCTGATAAAGCCAAAGCTGAATTCACTGCACATGATGGCCTCCATGGGAATCCTTGCCTGATGCTAGATTTATTTCTGTCACATTTGAAAAGGTTTTTCAAAAAGTACTAGCTCACAAAGTGCAATAAATAGGAGAGGTTTTTCATTTGTACTTGTTCAGCATTTTATCTCACTGTCAGTTTTGTCTAAAATTTCAGAAAACTACTACATTCTTGGGATACATGCTAAAAGCTATAATTTTATGGCTAAAATTTTAAGTTTACCTCCTCATCACCCTCCATCCCTAGAGTGCTTTTCTGCACTCATTCATCATAGTAGCTGAGTTTATCCATTCTGCAAATATAATCAGCCTGCAGGGAGAAGTGGAGACAGTTAACTGCTCTCTGCCTTACCATTTACTCAAACTGCCAGCTGCTGATTTGTACATTATTTCTGACCTTGGCTCCAACTTTAGACAGTGTGAGGTGAAAAGCTGCTACCAGGGATTTTAGCAGGAACACCCATGAATAACAATTGTATTTGCTGAACTCTCCAAAGACACTACAGGCAATCCTCTGTCCTTTCTTATGGGTGGCTTCTATGAATAGCTATATGATACAAAACTCATTTAGCTCTCCACAGCTTCACATTTGCAAATATATTTGGCATCTGTCATGAAGATCTTCAACGCAAGAAAAATTATTTATGTTATCTAAGTCATCAAAAACATCATGCAAGGCAAAAACTGTCACTCTATATGGGATATGAAATACATCAATTTACAGGAGAAAACTTTTCAAAAATACAGAAGTTGACTTTGTTACATAAATCCTTCCAAAAAAAACCCCCCCAAAACAGTGGGAACTTGCCTACTAAACCCTCTATTCCTTCTTTTTAAAACCTCCCTCTGCAACAATAATTATTCCTGATGAAAGCCAGCAGGCAAAATCCTGTCATGGCATACCCTGCCCTTTCATTCTGTGGGATTATTTAAGCAAACACATTGCAATACATTTCACTGGATTTCTTAGCATTTCTTGGGTTTTACTGTGTTGGCTTTAAAATCAAAACTGAGAATCTCTCAAACTGTTTCATAATGTGAGTCAACAAATAACAACAATAATCCTCAATAACCAGAAAATTCCAAGCCTCACTGAAGGCAATATAAATAACTGCAAGATGACATGAAAAAAACCCAAAAAAACAACAACTCCATTTAGCTACACCTCATAAGAATTCTCCCATAATAAGCCAGCATAAACACTTTAACTTGTTTAGATTTCTAGCATTAACCAGCAATTAAAAACACAAGCTTAAAGCTCATGTGATGCCTTATGCTAGCAAGCTCACACAAAATAAAACTTTGTCCTTTACATAAAGATAATTTAAGAGAAGCTACACCTTCCTAGGAATTTCAAAATATTTGATACCTTCTTCCACGTTCTGCGTGGCCACAAAGATGAGGGAATCTCAATATGTTAGCAAATCTAGAAAATTCAAACCAGTATTTTTTAAGGGCATATGGAAAGAAGTGCAATAGGAATGTATTTGTATTTTCAAAGTCCTCATTATCGCTCATTGTAAAGACAAAAGGTAGCAAGAGCATTTAGGGACCCAAGAGTTTTCTCAGAATACTACTGACCAGCCACATTCATAATGAACCTAAGGCATTCAACACTTTTTAAGACAGCACCCAAACTGGCAGAATGACAGGACCTATGATTACAGCTGGCTGCAGGAGAATCATGCTGATGGCAGTGATCATGTCAATGCCGAGACACAGATAATAGATGGAAGATATCAACTAGACTGTGGGGAGGTTCTGCCTCCTGTTTATCACCTTGTCAGACGAGCTGGTGCTGGAGACTTCACCTGCCTCTGCAATAAAGGCATTACACTCAAAGTTCCAGCTACACTACAGTCAAGTTGAAATGGCAAGGCAGCAGCTCCTCAAAATATGTTTCTTAAGAGATGTGACTGTGATTAATGTGGTATGGGGAGCTTTTACTAGCATCCAAGTCCAAAAGACAGGACTTGGTGAGTTCTTCCCACACATTTCAATTACATATAATTATGCAACTTAACTCGTATGATTTTCTTGACTAGAAAAATAGATCAAGCATTTACAGGCAGATACCTCCAGAAGAATCCCACACAGCTGAGCTGCAGCCTGGGACGCAGCACACACAACCGTAGGAACTGTCAGGGCATTGCACTGACATCCTGAATGGCAATTCCAAAGACAGCTTGCTGTGGAGCTGATGAAACACAGCAGCAAGGTGCCCTGGATCAACAGGACAATTTAAAGGAGCTGAAATGTCATTGGGTGTGCTCTGCCCTCTATTCAATTTACCTCCAACAAGAAGGGGAAAAAATACTTTTAGTCCTGACTAACACTGTGTATGCATGCTTGGACTGGTACTTGAAGATGAAAGCCCCTCTTTCTGATATGGATGAGGAACCATGAAATGGGACAGGTACACGGACTGATTCATCATATGCTTTGGCATGCATTAAGGTAAATCTGCAGTGTGACTAATGGCCTGCTGGATCAAACTGAAATTAACTCAATAGACTGAGAAAAGTAAGTAAGAAAGATGGTAGGGATTATCTGTACCAGTGATAATGAAGGCGCTCCATCACCATTTGGTAAGAGATATAAAAATGTGCAGGTGCATTTTCATGCATACCTGACCAAGAAAATACTACATTTAATTTTTGTTATGAGCCTAGTAAGAATTGCCTATACTCTATGGACTGTAATTCCATTTCCCGACTCAGAAAAAGACATCTTTAACAAGCTAGGGACTTATTTGTTGCTGCACTGATTTATTTAAATAGATATATTGTTCAAGAAACTCTGTACTTACCCCTGTGTGGTAGTCACAACAGATAGCACTTAGGGATGTGTCAGTCACGTATTTTCTGCCACTGCACTACAGGGTTATTAACTGTTGAGATCAAAGCTATCTTCCCATGGTTCTGCCCCACTGGAGTGATCCACAGCAGCTGTGTGCCTCATTTAGCTGGCAGGTTAAACTGACCTTAAAGCTAATGGAGCAGCATAGCTGAAAGGTTCCTGTTTATCTGACCCAGCACATATTGTTTCAAGGGTTGTGTAAACACTGAGATGTATCAGCTATTCTAGATAGATTTATACACAAACTGCCTGCTAGCTCAAGCACTGAAAGAGTTGTAGCTACAAGCAATTAAAAAATTATCTCATTGCCAGGTCAGTTAGAACAGAAAAATAAAACTTAGTGGGCCACACTAGGCTTTTTTTTGAAAGCTCAAAGAATTAAATTCTGTGTTGATTAACAGTCACCCACAACCTGCATGTTTCTAGTCAGTAAAAGAGAGTTTATACTGAACTTAACATTTACATATATGAAAACAGACCGGAAGGAAGACAGTACATAGGATGTGACAGCGTCTCACAAAAGAACAAAGAAAATGCTACAAAGTGTCAGGAGATGGCTTAGAAAGATAACCTCCACCAAGGAGGTACTCAGGCATGTAACAGAGGCAAGGAATCTGGCCAGCCTTTCCTCTGTGCTGGCTCTCTTCAGTCTGTTCACTGAAATGTCTCACAGAACTCTTCCTTTCCATAGAAGTTGGGATTCAATATTCAACACAGGAAAGCTCTTGTCTTTTATTCTGGGAAATGAATGTGTTTAAAGAATGAACAAAATGCCTTTCAATATACTCTATTAATAGTTTTGCTGTTGTACAACATGTCTGCGTGTAGTTCTCAAGTGTGCATTATTTGGTAGCTCCATAAGACACCTGTATTCATGATATATGAATATGGACAATTCCCATGAATAGCGCATGGGTAAACATTTATTTCTGTGGCCACAAACATCTCAGTAATATGAATCATTAATCATAACACTGAAAGACTATAGTTTCCCTTACAAATTTTGTTCAAAACCTACATTATTCAAAGCTTATTGTTATATGCATGTATTACAACTTCCAAGTTTCTCCCCTGAATTACAATCCATCTTTGTATTATCTCTGTATTTACAATAAAATTGCTGTCTTTTTTGTGGGTGTCAGTGATTGTTTAATGGAAAAGGACTGCTTTCAGTCTATGGTGAATAATCATCTAAGTCTTTAAACGGTTGTAGAAGTTAAAGGATTAGCATGCAGATAATATTTTCACCAAGATATTTCTAAATGAAAGAGGTTTACTTGGTCACTTAATCCTTTGTCCCCTAGTAGCACTGCATCTTAAATTAATATACCACATCAAGACTGTCACATGTAAATGTGCAATTTGAAAAGTTGTGCATATGTAACCCTAAGCACAGGAGTGTTCCCTAATAGAGCAAAGAGAACTCAGACCCTCAATGTTCAACCTCTAGCTCAAACTGCAAAGCAGCACTTGGCAGATGCATCAGTTTTAAGAGCATCCATCCACATGCTACAAACGTCATTTCTAGGCACAAGAGTCACAAGAACCACACTGTGCATTGTATGGAGTGAGGAGGAGCCTCACCATCTCCTTGGTCCACAGTCTTAAGGAAACAGCTTTATAGCCACTGACTCCCCGGGGGCAGATCTATATGAAACAGAGTTTAAAGAGGCAACCCCCTGCTATTTAAAACATGCAGTTAATTATAAAACAGTATAACCACCTAAAACTGATTTCATAAACATAAATATAAACTGTACATTCATTCTTGCTAGGTATTTATGCTACACAGATAGCTTTGCTAACTTCAAACCAAATTCTTGTGGGCACAAAAAATGACTGCCTAGTAGAGACACCCTCCCCTACATGAAGAATATGAACTATTCCAATACCATGTCCCATACATAATTTTCTTCAATTCCAAATAATGGAAAGCTTATTACTTTCTTTGGAGAACTCTCACCAACACAATACTGCTGACAGCTGCACTAAATTTACCAAAGGAAAATAAAACTTACCTAAAGCACTTTTTCTGCAGTGCTTGAAATACTTGCTCTACCTGCTTGAAATACTTGAAACACAACTCCCAGCATTAACTACAGCAACTATATAATTCAAATAGCAAACAGGTAGGGGCTTCCAAGTGACTTCAATTTTTTACATTGAGAAATAGTTCTACATACTTAACAAAAGGGCAAACAGGTGCAAGTTTGCTAAGTCATTTTGAGCAAGTCACAAACTGAACACCACAGAAAGTCCATTTTACCACCTGTTGAATCTCAAATAATCAACTGTGAAATTCATTTGATTTTGAGGAACAGGAAGAACTCTTTAGATACACAACTTCAGTACTCACGAGTAAAATGATTAGAAGTGGATGGATTGACACTATCACCACTGTCAGCACTTTCACTGCTAGAAATGTCATCATCTGATTCCCGCACAGAGGAACAAGGTGAGGAGCCATCAACTTCTTCAAACTTCCTCTTTAAAATTCCACTCATCGCTGCAATGCTGTCACATGCACCTGTAACAGGAACAGAGACAATGAGACACTGCAACATCCAACTGCAGAAAATGCAGTCATCTTCTCTAAAGTAATTTTTAATTGGAAGTACCAATAAATTTCCACTTCTGGTTTTGAATAACTGTTTAGTATGAGATTAGATATAATTAATTAGGAGACAGTGAAGCCATAGAAAACAAAAAAAAACCAAACACCAGAAGTCATACTCTGACTTCACGTGTGGAAATGGCTGCCTAGAATAATGTATAACAGATTGTTCAGGGAGTATTTTTCCCATTTTGAAATCCATAGAACCCTTCATTTCTAGGCTACGTTGTGAAATTTCAAACAAGGAAAAAACTGAAGTTTCTTTTCAAACACCCACACTTGGTTCCACCCTTGGCTGCCATGGGAGGACGAAATGTTCACAAAGAGGGATGAAATTAGTAAGAAGAAATAATTCTGAACACTACAGTTCCCATTACCAAATGCATGTTATCTAATCAGTGTTCTGTAAGAACATGCCTGGTAATTCCAGTATTATGGACAAGTAGAGGACAATGAAGTCACAAAGCCCATATACAAATTTAGTGCTCAATAAATGCCTGGAATTCAGAAATGCCCCACTCTAGTCAGAAACACCAATTGCCTCCAAAACTACCTCCTTCCCACATTAAGAAATGAGTTGCCAAATACACTCCTGGTGTTGAGTTGAGGATTATAAAGCAAAGTATGCAAGCAGAAATTTAGCAGCAGAGGTAGAAATATAAAACAAATTGCATGTAATTAAGGATAAAGCATATCCCTAACTGAACAGAGATCAAGGAGAGTGGAGCTTGCTCAGAGGACACGCAGCTGCCACCATGCCACCTGCAGCACTGCAGAGACAAGCAGTGCTGATACTTTACTCAAGGCAAAAAGTTTGTCTAGGACTGGACATGCTGGATTTGCTGAGTAGGAAATCTAGCACAATGGACTTCCCACAGGGTTCTCCCAAATCTCACTGAAAGCAAGGAAAACAAAAACAAATGGCATTCCTTACTGAAACAGAACTTCTTAAATCCTTGCAGCTATGTTTAGGACTCAATAATTCTGAGCCGGCTGCATCCTGCTCTTTTCAGGAAGGTGGACTTCAGGAGGCCCCTCCCAATCAACATTTCTCTGGTTTTGTGTTTAAAAAAAAAAAAAATTCTGTCCAGAAGCTAATATATTATAGACTAAAGGACTACTACTAAGTAACACAGGTTCAAGGAAGAAATTCCAGAACTGGCCATACTGTTTAACAATTATCACATTTCAGTTTTGGCCCAGGACACCTCACACTCTCCTGGATAGCAGAGGATGAAGCAGGTGCCAGAAGCATTCCCAGCAGGCAGGCTGGATGAGGGCACCCAGGTTTTGGCAGAGAGCTGACAGCACAGCCACTGTGAACAAGAACCACACCCTGACACTTGGCAGCAGAAGCCAGAGAATGCAGTCCTGCATCTTTTTTATCTTTTAATTTATACAGAGGTAGCTCAGTGATGTAGCTATGTTCTGACCCTGTAAGCACAGAACTTCAGTGGGTCCTCTGATATCTTTTCTCACATTTGCTATAGTACTAAGGCGTTTCAGTGTCTCCTATGCATCCTATAGCTCCTTTCAAGCCCCTACACCAGTTTTTTTTCCTGGAAAAAAACAAAGCAACAGTGTGAAGTTTGGGCCCAGTATGAAGCCAGAGCAGGACACAAGTGGGTATATGAAACCAAGCTCAAAAAAAAAAAGAGAAAAAAAAAAAAAAAAGAAAAAAAAAGGTTTAAAATTGCCTTTGTAAATCAAAAGTAGAAATTATTGATATATCACTTTTTCAAGATATTATTTAATTACAAGGACTAGAACAGAAATTTTCTAATGCAGGCATTCATTCACCTCTTATGAAGCAAAAACTCTGAGAAACACATACATGATTGCACCAAGTTTAATATTCTGTCTCCAGCAGTAGTCAGTATTTAATGCTTCATTGGAAAGCAATGGGATGAGAAATCCAGCCACAACCACTGCAGATACACGGCTCTATGGCTTTGCTTCATCATCCTTGCAGTCAATTTCCCCTAAGCATAAGGCTGAAACGTTGCTATAAGACAGTGCACAGCCTCTTAAAAATTCAGCTGACTTGCTCTCCTGAGGCTAAGAGTTTCATATTAGTTTACTGGGGGAAAAAACTTCACAACAAAACACTTCTGCAACTATAACCACAGACCCTTCAAAAAGCACAGCAGTTTTATAATTTGTGATATTTTGGATAGTAAAGAGCAGCAGAAACATGCCAGTGCCTGGCACCATGCTGTACTAGATAGAACCCCCCACGTACAGGTACTCCCCACAGAGTGGAAATAGCTGAAGTCACTGAGGTTTTGTTGCTGTTGTTCTGTGTCAAATGTCAAAAGAAATTATATTCTGAGGGAGGTGCAGTGCATCTGCTTATCCTGTATGGAATTAAGAAATGCCTTTATACATGGGGGGTTTGCAGGCAGAGAATGGTGATGGAGATACAAATGGAACCACAGCATAGAGAAAGTGAGTAAAAAAACCTGTGCAGGGCTGAAAGCATGTGTACACCAAGTTACTACTCAAAGAGGTTCTTTTCGACTCTGAATTAATGATTCCCAGAACAAGAGATGGATTCCCACCAGAGGGTATCCATCTCTGCAGAGTAACAAACAGGGAGCACTGGGCCCTGACACAGCTTTCTTGAGTCTGCTCTGGGAACTGGTGCCAGATTCCCTCTGGCCAGAAAACAAAAGCAGGGGCAGAGATGTGCAATCTTCACAGGTAAGCTTTGCCTCACAATGCAGTTACACCTGCTCAGTCTGCCCCTGCAAGGGCTCAGGGGCACACAAATGGCTGATTACTGTCCATTGACTGAGAAACAGCTGGTTTCAATTGAGAAGCCAGTAACTTTTAAATTACTCCAACGACCTTGTTTTCAACTGGTCCTCAAATCAAATCTCCTTCCCTAGAAGACTCTCTCCACCTGTCAAACTCCCTTTTTCAAAGGAATATGAGCTTTTTCAGTGTACCACTTTCTCACTTTGTAGTTCCCCTAGCATAAAGGCCTCTTCTGCATGTACCCAGAAGTTACAGGGATTTGAAATGCCTGAATAATTTCATGTCCAGGTCTCCCTGGGAGCCTGAAACTTGGTGTTCTTCCAAGCAAGGTGTCTAAGAATAAAAGGAAAATAAAGAACTCTAAGAAGGAAAAGGGAAGGAAAGGCTGGGCTACATCCAAACCCATGAGCACTTGGCATGCTACCTGCCCATCCTCTCTTTGGACTATGAATCTTGGCATTGTTTTCTATACAGTCTCTACCTAAAGACAAGGGTGCACGTCCCTAAAGCTATAGCTTAGGGGCAGCAATTACTGAACAATAGATTCAACTCTCCAGCTTTCTGGTGAGTTTCTTAGCTGTTAAACTACTGTGAGAATTACAGGAAACCCATTCAACAGCAGACCTTTACCAGACATATGTTTTAAGAAGAGTGACGCATGCTCTGGTCTTGAAAGGGAATGTTCATGCCCCTGCTTTCAAGACGGGGCACTGGACTGTGTGGAGCACAAGGATCTTCAACAGCAGACAGCTGAGCTGTGGTTCCCTGCTGAAGGGTAAACAGTTAATTCTCAAGCATCTAACCTCTAATTGCCTTGCTTCTTATTTCATTAAAAGGACATGACTTTGGGACTAATCCTGACACCTTACTCAGAAGTAAAAGACCTGTGGTCCTCAATGACCACAGCCTACCCTAGATTAAAAAAAACCCACCTAGCTCTCTCTTCAAAGGGAGTTGTTGGAAGACAGGATATTTTACAGCCTTCTCAACACTGTTAGGGAATACACGCTCCTCCCTCCAGTATGTTACACTGCATCACTAAACCAGATCTGCTGGCACTGTCACTTTGCCTTGTCTTCAAACACAACAGGATTCTGAGCAATTCTAAAACACTTTAAAAGGAATTTTTTAAAAAACCAAAGCAGATGCATTAAATAATAGGATTTCTGGGGGAATGATAACTAGGCCTGTTTTCAAAATTCTTTTTCTGAATATTGGTCCCTCTTCCCCTTCTGTAAAAGGCAACTGGATTCCTTTCTTTATCTTCTGGCCACTCTGGACAGTACTCTGCTCTCTTAATACCCTCAATTACATCTTTAAAACATTAAGTTTGTATATCACAGCTAATGAAAAGATTGCAATTTAAATGTTTAGTCAGAACTTCCCTATGAGGAAATGTACCTTGTGCTATACAGTGCTTGCTTTAACTGAGAAAGCATTACCATTTCAAATTAGAGTGACACATTATTTAGTTGTAGCCTACAAGCTTTCTTTGAAAAATGTTTCCAGTCATCATGACTTCAAATGTGGAGGAAGTGAAGTGTAAGATGAGACTGCTAAAGGGATGGCCAAAATACATGGCTACTACAATTTAAACAGCTAAACAAATGTAAGCTAAAAGTCAAGCCAAGGGTAAAGATCTAAGTTCAGACTGCCTCTGGCTGGAATCAATTATGCTGGCTATTCTGACCTCTAAATATGTTCTTCTGGGAAAGGGAGCATGAAGAGCTTGCTCTTCTCTCACTTTTTGCCCATTTTATCTCATCTCCTTTGCAAGTTTCATACATACCATCATATACGTTTAAAATTAGCAAAAATATTTTAAAAGTGAAAAGATAATAATAACAGGTTTTTAAAAAAATCTTGCTACTACAGCAGCTGAGAAGCACTCTCACTCCCAAGAACCTTGAGGAAAAGACTTGAAATTTTTAGTGGAAACACCTCTCAAATGTCAAAGATGTGCCTGGACACATGAAAATTCAGCCAGTGTTTGAGAACAACAACAAGGACTGAACAACAGCACAATGGAGGAAGTAAATTTGGAGAGACAAAAAAAGATAAGGGACTGGAAGCTTAAGTAAAAGGTTATTAAAAAAACCTTCCCTAAAGAAGTTGGACTCTGACCCAAAATGAGTGAGTTTCAAGTTTCCTGCAATGTTCAAGAGAAACAGAAAATGCATGTGCTGTTGTGATCACTGTTAGACAGATATAAATGAGAAATTAAACAAATCAAATATAAAAAAATAGTAACATTGTCCTTGAAACTGTTATCATGCAGCAGTTATTCATCTATGCTACATATCTGAACATATAGCTAAGTACTTGCATCAGCTCACTTTGAACAAACCAGCACAACCATCAGAAACAGATCAGTTGCACTAATACACCCAGCTTCTCAGCAGAACTAATTTGTGAAGCAGAATGCTGTCCTAATACAGTCACACCATTTGCACATCCTTGTGAAATGCATTCTTAGTTTCAACAGCCATCTCTGAAGTGCAAAAATACATTGCTCTGGATATCAGAATAAATACAGAATAAATATAGTAAAGCGTCGTATGATTGCAAAAATTATGCTATTTGACAATTATTCATTGCTTAGCTCTGCAAATCTTGTTCTTTGAACATAGGTTTTCTTTTGTCACACACTGGTAAAATTTAATTTTGTATACATGTTGAATGTAGATTTTTAATATGCCTTTAAAGAATATTGAAGAATATTGTTAGAATTCATCGCATAGCATGAAAAATGGGCTTAACTTGTCATGCATCAAATCCTGAGGACTGCCTGTGCACAGCCAGCAGCCATTTGCGTTTCAGTATTGCTGCAGCAGGATACAATAGACATGCTCAGCATGTTCCCTAATGGAGACTGTTTCAACTTTTCTTTCCTTAATTCAGCATTCAAATTCCAGCTTGGAAGATAATTTTGTCCAATCCGGTGCCTTTGTCTTGTCACATCCACCCAAGAAAAGGCACAGCTGCAGCAATACCTTCTCCTCTGCCTATACAATCACTGACACAGATCTAGGAGCTCCGCGAGCTTCCAGGTTCTCAGTGAGGCAGAACAGAGAAATGGGTGTGGAGCCCCTGGATACTACAGTGGGCAAATCACATTGTTTCAATTTCAATAACAAGAAATTTAAAACTCATGGTATAAGCTTAGTTCTTTGCATCTGATAACTTACAAGCAACCAATCAAAAGATTTTGGGGTGATGGGCTTTTTTTCCTTTTTTTTTTTTTTTTTTTTTTTTTTTTTTAATGACAAAACCACAAAAATCTCCCCTAGCACCTTGTTTTATCTTTGTAATAAGTGTTAAAATTATAAAGAATATCATTAACTCAATTCTCTAATACCCACACAGGGCTGTATGCAATTTTAAGACTAAAAATAACTATTTGGCCCAGCTATAAGTAACAAATCTGTGACAGATCTCTGGCAGCCCAAAACACTTCCTGAAGAGGTTACTCTGTGGCTCCTTTTCCTACTGGGAAGCTGAAAGAAAATGGTAGAAGCTAAACAGCAGCTTAAAAAAATACCAGAAAACCTACTATTTTATTTAGCAGAAATATTAGAGAAGGAGTGTATGAAACAGGTCCTTATAAACAAATACAATTTTTGTCAGCAGGAGCCAACATTCAATTGCCACCAATGAAATTAATATACCTGCATAGCATGAGAGTAAAATCATCACTTCATTCAAGACTTGGCCTCAATTGAAGCCAAAATTAGTAAAAAGATGTTTAAGTGCATCTTTGTCCCTGGAGAACAGAGTCAATAAAACTCTTCATACTGGAAAATATAAATTATTAATATCTACTGGAAGGCTGTGATGCTTTGAAACTACTATCTTCAAAAATAGCTTTATGGTTATAATAATTCAGGGTTTCTATCTAAATCAAGGACAATGCACAACCAACATATGGTGTCACAATCTGCAAGTTTAATGCACACCCAAGACAATTCTAAGCAGGCATTCAGGACCACAAAAAACAACACTTAAAAATAAAAAATGTAGTATTTGTTTCTATTATTTGCTTTTTGACTTTTCATCATACATGGTGTATCTATTCAACCAGAAAAAAACAGTATGTTTATTGAAAATATTAATAATTAAAAAAAGATCTTTAGCACTATTATTACAACAATAAATGTGATTGGGTAAATTCACCAAAAAACCCTCCATAACATGCACAGTAAATTCCTGAATGCAGAAAATAGTGACTTTATTCAATTCAACAACTGATAAGATTTCTCCTGCCACTGATATGATCCCTCTGCCATATGCAGAGGATTGACAATGCACTTTCTCTTCTAAGAACAACATAAGGTAAAAAATAAGCTACTCAGTTATCAGCTAGAAAATATAAGTATAATTTAATCAAGTTTACAAAAATTTGCACAATACTTGAAGAAGATATTCTATGTCTCAGCTGAAATGAGGTAACAGGTTAAAACAAAATAAATTAAAAAACTATGATAGACATATTGGGCAATACAATAGGCATAGAGAAAAGATAAGGGCATAAACCTAATTTCTGTAAGAAATCAGTCAAAAAGATCACCTATACTAAGATTTTAATTTCCCAAATTTAGTGATCACAGCGTCACAGAATAAGATGTTTGATTTTTATGGAAACAAAAAACATGCTAACTCAATAAACTGAAACATTACTCTGTGAGCCAGGAATTTTCTCAGTAATTTCAGTAAATGACAATCTAAAAAACAAAACCAAAAAAGCTAGGATTTTTAATTACAGACAGTATTTGCAATAGTAACTTCATACCTTTGGACAGCAAAAAATACACATAGTACCTTGCTCACTTGTGTGTGTGCACCTCTGTATGCTCAACACAAAGGCACACAAATGTGTAGAGCTGCAGGCCACAAGACTCACCTAAAATCAGATTCTGATTGTGTTAAAATTCGGTGTTGACCCTTCTCTCCTTTTTTACAATACTAAAGAAAATTTGGAGTTTATGGCTGTAGTGATGTGGCATCATAACAAACATGCTTAAAAATCCCTTTCAGTTCACTTTAGACCTGAAAACTCTTTCAGAAGCCAGACAGAAGAGCTGCACAATTAAAAATGATTATTTACCCATCCAGTTCCCAAGACACTCTTGTCATTTATCTATTTTGATGAATAGAAACTAAGCAGCTAGCCCATTCCCATAGCACTGCCTGACTTGTAAGCACCTTACAACCACTCAATGACATCTCAGCCAGAGGACTCTGCCAGGACAAAATTCATTATCTGCTCTAAGCCCTAGTGAAAAGCCCAACAGCAAAGTTATGTAGCTTTCACTTTCAACCTGAGGTATTTCTAATTTTATATATGTTATGATACTTCACTTTATCAAATCTCTGATAATTCTGTCTTATACAGGGGAGCTGGGATGAGAGGGTTAATAGTCTGCAATTTTTGCTTTTCCATTTATTGTTGAAAGATGTTTGTTAAATAACAGTGGAAGAGGAGGGCATCATGGTAAACAACTGAGCAACTTCACTGAAATCTGCGGAGTTAAACCTTGAGCTACTCTGAAAGTGAATGGTTCAATAAAGACTCCAGTGCTATAAGAGAGCAAGACAATGGCAGCTCCGCAAGCAGCCCCAGTACCCCCGAGCCATGGGGTTTCCCTCCCGCATAATAAAACACTTGAAGACAAAAAAATTTGCTTGAGAATAGCTTGATCACGTGTCAGAGTTCACGCTGGAAGTAAGCAGTGCTATCAACTGTTACCCTAAAACAATGAATACATTTTGTGGCTTTCAACATTTTTTTGTTTACCCTTTCACCTCCGCATAAATGGCATTTACTAGATTAGCTACTGCTTAGGAAGTACAACTGAAACCACCTGCAATCCAGCTTACTTTTTTTACGTATTCACGCTACATTTAAAGGAGGCTTTGTTCAATTATAATAAAAAACATTTTAAACTGCTGAGAAGTTCATTATCAAATCCAGATCCCTGATATTCAAAACCACCCGATCTCTTCCTGAAATCCCCGCAGTGCCAGCCTGTTTCATCCCCCCAGAAGCACCAGCCAGCTGCTCCTCAGGTGAGAAGCGCCCATGGGCACTGGAGGAGCCCTGGCCTCACTCACTGGCAGCCCAGAGGTGGGTTTGAAAAAGCAGCCCCCTTACCCCCCAGCTGCCGCCCTCAGCAGGGAAACGTAAGCCCCGGTGCTGGTCTGTCAGCCTTTTTCCCACAGCTCGTACGGTCCTGCGGTGCAGAGACATCCCCGCAGCTCTCCTGCTGCTGCCAGCAGGCAGCATTTCTGTCGCAGGGTGCTACAGGTCCCCAGGCCAGCCCTGGAGCAGCAGCTGTGGCACGGACAGCACAACAACTGCAGCAGCGTAGAGCTCAGCACAGACGAGAAGCATGACTATAGGCAGGCACAGAAATGATTTACCGGTGCGAAACAAATAAACGTAACGACCCCAAACTCCTCCCGCTATCCTCGAAGGAAGGCTGCAATTACCACTTATTTACTCTGAAGCTTTACGTATCATTTGTGTCACTTGATCGCAATTCCACATCTGACTCTGAGGACTACACCGAATGGTGATGCTGTAATCAGTAAATGGTGTTCTAGTTCCTGCCTATATCAGAAAAACTGATGAGGGTCAGGCTCTATACCATAGAGCCCACATTTCCTACTTTGCTAGAATATAAAATAAATATGTAAATCCCTGTTACTTATGAAAGAGCAGGACACTAACCAACCCCAAACTGAATCAGGATATGATTAAGTTAAATATTTCATAAAATTATTTATAAAGCAGTAACCAAAAGTCATCTATCTTTTCATCAGAAAACCTAAATGCAAGCGATCCAATAAATGCTAAGTTTTAAGAAGTATCCCTGCTTATATATTTGCATTTAAACATACAAAGACCTGAAAAGCTCAAGCAGCTTCTCCTTTTTTTAAAAATGCCCAATTTTGCTTCTCGACAACTTAGGTATTAAGTGGGTTTTCCACCAATTTTTTTATGATGATACACATTTGTGTTCCTTTTTCCATTCTGCTTGTTTCGTTGTGGAAAAAAAAAGATATGAAGTGATGGAGAACTGAAGCAGAGATCCTAGAAATGCAAATTTTTTTTGAAGGCTAGGGGGTAAAATTACAAGAAGAGGAGTTGTTGGAGAGAATTATACATAAATTTGAAAGAGGAAAAAGCCCACCATTTCCCAGATTTTTTTTTTTCGTAGCAATTAGTCACAATTCCCATTTATCAAAGGTTTCACTAGAATACTGAATCCATATTTGTGAAGATATGGAGAAATTAGAGCCACGCTTCTATTTATCCCAGAGCTGCTTTAACCTAGTAAATATTTTTGCCTTGTATGCATTTGCAGATGAGTTCTATCTTTTATCTACATTTTATCCCTTTTTCAGGATCAACAAAACCTACAAAAGAGCAACTATCAACAGTTATCAGAACTCACTGGTAAGACTTCAAATGGCATCAACATTTTCAAGATGTGATGGTGTTTGGTGATATTTGAACTGAGAATGGCATGTTTATAATCCAGCTTTTCTCAGCATCATAACTGCTACACAGCAAGGACAAAGATACATACTGACAGATCACATGTAAATTTTTCAGACAGCTTTACTGATCTTGCAAAAGATTACACCTGCCTTGCTTCAGTGTGATTGTCCATCTGCTTGTCTGGGGCGAAAAAACTACATTTCAAGGTTCAGTTTTTAGAAGTATCTTTCAAGAACAAGCAGGAGTTTCAAATGGCAGAATTATCTGTTGCTACTTTGGGGAAAATATTTAAGCTTCAAAATGAACTTCCAGACATTTGCAATTATGTAACCTAAACCATGACTTATATGTCTCCACTTGATACTTAACTTAAACTTTATTATTCAGCTATTGCACCTGTCCAAATTAATGTGTTTCTCAACAAAAGGAAACTCTTCCTTCCAATAAATAAATGAGACCAAATATTTAAGTTACACAATAAACATTTTGCATATTCAAACCAAAACTTTACACACCAGATTTGGGATTCTCTGACCTACAAGTAAATTGAGACTATTAGAATATACACTAACATTAAGTAATAAAGCAAATCAGAATTATGACTGTCTCGAAAATGGTTTATGCATGCAGAAAGATTTGGTTTTATTTTATGATGCTTAGAGGTGCTCAACATCCAGCATTCAAGTTGCAGCCCAAAACATTTATATGAAACACAGTTTCAACTGTGTTTACATATGGAAAAGGAATGTTTCAGATCTACCATAACTTGGAAGCAACACAGAACACCTGTTTGCTTCAGGAATTCATTGGACTTTTTTCTTCCAAGATCTTTAATAATTTTATACTGGGAGTGCTTTTAAACATGAAGTGCCCGATGCACAGGAAAAACGTTTGTGTTTTTGTTTGTTGAGTACATATATGGAAAAGATGCACACTGCAAAGTTGTGACTCCATTACAAGCGGGAATGCTATTCCATAAGGATATTCCTATTGTTATTTTAGTGCACAGTGTTAGTTTTATCTATACACACACTTACTGTAAGAACCTAACTACATATAAGTACCTAACTACCTCATAAATCCAAACTTAAAATCTGCTGCACTCGTTTTAGAGAAATATGAAAATTACATAACCGCATGAATTTATGCTGCTTTATTTTCTCCATTTAAATTAGTGTAGCATGACGCATGCCGTGCATCTCACCCAAGCTGATGGTACATACTGCAGGTGTTACTACAGTTTCACCAGTGTTCTCAGTTTAGCAGATTGCCAGCTGCACACAAGTGAGATGAAGCAAATGCTTTAACGCATGGTTTCAAATCCATTGTCTAAAGACTGAACAAGTCTGTTTTCAGAAAGGTTCCGAACTACATCTGTTTTTTCATACAGAACTATTTTCTACAGAAGAAATGTAATAATACGACGATTTTAAGGCACCTTCACCAGGGCTTTAGTAATATTTATAACCGGAATATTTTGCTCTCAGAGACACACGGATTTCCCAGTCCGAAGGAGCGTGGGGTAAACAGCCCCTGCCCAAGAGGAGCCGCACGCAGACACTACAAGGGCCGCTGCGGTTCCGCGCAGACTCCGTCCCGGCTCGGGGCCGCACGGCTGCCCCGCAGAGAGCGGCAAGGAAGCGCAGTTCCGAGGGGCGCCGTCCCGCACCCCTGCCCCGTCCCAGCCCCGCCGGGCACCGCTCCAGCCCCGCGCTCCCCTCGACCCCCACCGTGCCGGGAGGCGCCGTCAGCCACGCCCGCGACCACGCCCCCTTATTTACATAGCTCCGCCCCTCGCGGCAAGGCATGCCGGGCACAGCCCGCTGGGGCCGCCGCGCCCCCCGCCCCTGCACCTCGCATGGCGGCGGGGCCTGGGGACCCACCGGAGCCCGGCGGCAGCACCGCTTCTACCCGCGCCCCGCAACGGGGGAGAGCCAGCCTGCCGCCGCCGCTTCCACGGACACACCCCCGCCCCGGCACTGCAGCCTGGGCTTCCTCTTCCTTTTTCTCCTGTTTTTAATTAAAGGGGAGCGGGCTGGGAGTGCGGGGGGAAGCCGGGCTCTAATTCATACACAGCTTGTTCCGCTCACCCACGTGCATCAGCATCCCGCACGGACACGGTGCGAGCATCACGCCAGCCCAGACACCCCAGTGCCGGCCCCCCCTGCCTCCCCAAACGCTGCCCCCGCGCCTGGGGCTGCACGGGGATTTATCACCCCTGTGAACACAGCGACAACACGAGTGCTCTTCAACTGGTCAGAGCCGTAACTCATAAATAAAGCAAAGCAACAAGAAAAAACAACAAACAAACAAACATAAAACCCCAGAACATTTCTCACATGAAACCGTAAATTCACATGAAAATTACATCCTGTTTTCTACATTTTATTTTTCGTTTCTTTTTCCCCATCACTTTTCACAGGCTTTGCCTCCCTGCTGCTGACATGTCCTCTGAAAATGAACAGTTCTGATTTCTGAGTGATGGAGACGAAAGAAAAACACTACTATATAAAGATTTATGGATAACAACTTTTACACTGTTAATTTTTATGTGATGTGACGGATAAATTAAACATCTACCCTCCGTAAGAAAAGCACCAGCCACTAAAATCTTCAGGGGTGGTTTTCAAAAGATAAAATATGATGTGTAATTAACTAAGAACTAGTATGATGAATTAATACTTGCTCAACAAATAACTATTTTGCATTCATATTTGAGTGAAGTAAATGCAGAGGATGATATCATTCCTGCATGTATACAGTTGAATTAAAAATAACACAAGAACACCACTTTCAAAATTATCCAAAAAAAATGTGAAGAAAAAACCCCCCACAAATTTAAATGCACTGATATATGCTCCACTGCTATATTATATTTTACAGAATACTGATAGTGCAAATTTCCTACTTGGAAAGAATTAGTCTCGAACACATAGCAGAATAATAGATTGTTGTTACTAAATATTTTATGATATTGGTAAATGATCCATGAAGCATAAATTTAATTTTACTTGCTATCCAGATTTTAATGCACAATTGAAGTTTGAATTGCATAGGAGTAATAATAAAAACATTTTTAAAATGGATCTGATTACAGAACTTAAACAATTTATTTAGCTTGATATCACATTGATGTACATCCTTCCAATCCCACTTTACAAAATGCAAAAAAACCCCTTGGCTTTAATAACAATAAGGAAATAGCAAAAAACCCATTCATATAAAATACTGAAGTGTGTGAAGAATCTATAAAACAACTGACCTGTTCAAATTGTTGTTTTTCCAATCCATGCACTGTTTTTATTAATTGGGAACCAAACCAGATTTCTCATAATTTTATAACATTTGACATATTCACTTTCTTCCTAGTTCCAGCAGAATCTTCTTAAATTTCCCAGCACTGTGTTTTATTGCTAGTACCATATGCTTTATTGTTCAGCCACAAGAGCTTCGCTCTGCACAAAGACTCATTACCTACTGCTTGCTGAGCAGCTTCAGGCTCACTGAAGCTGCCTGGGTGATCACATGGGAGTTTTGTCTGAGAAAGCCAGGCATGCCACTGATTTCACCAGCTACAGATATTTTTATCAGCTGAGGTCTACTACGAGGAAGGAATAACAAATTCTAAACCTCCTTTAGCTCATTAAGACAGCAGTCATTATGGAAAACCCCTCAACTTTTTATTAATATTATTACTCCCACTGTAGCACAGATTCAAGTCGAAATGCAGGAGTTGTTAAAGTAATTTTTTTTTTTTTATCTTGTGGGGAGTGGCAAAACCCATGCATTGTCTGCATCGTTCCACACACATTGCACACTGAAATTAATATTCTGAAGAGGTATATTTTGCCAACACTTAATCTGCCAGTGTTTATCCTTTACATAGGGGACGAGCTTCTGAATGAAATACTGTTCATAAATAGCAACCCCTTGATTTATATTTGTCTCACCAGTCAAGAGCATTATCCTGTAATCTCCAGTCATACAATTAGTTTTTCTAGTTTCACTGAGGCTAAGGTGAGCAAAACTGGCCAGCTAAACAAGGATTAGTCTAAAATACAAATGGCAAACTATATAATGCAATGACATGTAATCTCTTTTTGCTATTAGCTGGTGGTACTCCAGATTTAGGGTTGTTGTCTTTTGTTGCAGTTTTTTGTTTGGTTGGTTTGGGGGGCTTTTGCTGGTTTTGGGTTAATTTTTTTATTTTGGTGGGGCAGTGGGTTAGTTTGGGTTTTGTTGGGATTTTAAGCAAAAAAACCCCTCTAAAATTTAAATAACATTCTATATTGAAAAAAAAAAACTTATGTAAGCATTTTATATGGGGATAATTTAGTATCTAAATCTAAAAATTACAAAAGCACACAAAAAAGTAAATATTTTTTTTTTACACTGATACATTATCAGTATCAAGGATCCATTTTGGAATATTTAGAGATGGCTTCATTCCTGCTGCATAGTGAATTCCCAGAATATTCTGATTTAAAACTTTGAGCATGTAGCCAGTGGTGCTAAACAAACATCTCTCCTCCACCCTGAAAACTGGTATTGAACATGCAATTAACCACAATACTAACACTGCAAAGATGTAGCTATCCTATATGAAATAGTCAATTGTCTCTGGAATAATTCATAGCATTCCGAAAATACAAGACAGAAAACTGAAACTATTTTCTCATTAACTTTCCACAAATGAAATACCTACTTACTCTATTTAAGATATTCCATGTTAGAGTAAATGACAGCTTGTTGCTCATTGTTGGCATTATTGTGCTCCCATAGAAGTCAGTGGAAGGTTTGCCACTGATTTGTATGGAATAAGGGGACAAGCCTGAGAAACAGATTCATGCACTTTACTGTGTAGTCATGCAAATCAATGACAAAACTCCCTTCTTTATTATTATGAGCATCTTACTCACTGAATATTACTAAGGTTTTCTACCAGTTGATATGCAGCCTATAATCACAAAGAATGACAGAATATGGTAGTAAAGGATTCAGAATTATCCACAACTAAGCCCAGTGACAAAAACCTTCTAATGTCACATCTAATTTGTTTAATATAAAATCCCATTACCAAGAACGAATGCATTTCCAAGTGCCACCATTTTTATGTACCTAAAGAAATGGACCAAGCAGATGGTTTGTAGCTGAGAACCTTCTACATCTCTTAAGCAGGAAATACTTCTGTGTTTACATTCCTGAGAAGAAAGGAAAGCAGACTGGATGGGTTGCTAACGAACAGCTGGTTTAGCTACAGCTATGCATAATTTTTCCCCCAGCGATATCACTGATGATGTCACGAGATGCTAGTGTAGGAAGACATAAACAAAAGGCAGGCATTTTTCCTGCAGTAGTACTAGGAGTAAAAAAGAAAAAACAAAGGTTTGACAGAAAAATAAAAACTGATCAGGAAAAGAGTACTATGATCACTTTTTTTTTTCTGGGTGTTTTTTTTAAGCACTGTGAAACACTTCTCAAATCCTGAAAGGATGTTAGAAAAAAACACGTTCAAGGACACGACACAGTTAAACCAGTTAGCAGGAAAGTGCTGCTTGTGCAGGAGACAATAGCAGAGAGCAGTTTTCATGCTGTACGAAAGGCAGCCTCAGTTAATCAGCTCTTCAAGGTTGGGAGGGGAGAAGAGAGGGCAGGAGGGAATCTTCAATCCTCCATAATGGAATTTGGGATTTCCTAGTTTTAACTTGACTTTTTTTGGCAGCTAAATTGTATTTTATCCCACACTTCTTTCTTACAGGTTTACTAAAAAGAAGGAAGTCTTTGTCAGAGCCATTTCATTGAATTTTTGTTCAAACATGCTATTGAGGAATTGCCTTTTTGCCAACATGTAAGGAGATAAAGACCACTGAACAGTTTCACAGTAGCCAGATCCCAAGCCTCCCTTGTCACTCCATAGCAGGAAGAGCTCCAAATGAGACAATAATTTCTGTTAGTCCTCCTTTAGCAGACATGACTTCTTCAGGAGAATCAAAATTCACCTCTCTTTGAAACAACAGTGAAAGAATAATATGCAAATGCTTAGCGTATCATTCACCAAAAGCTGCCCATGGGAGTCAAGGTAAGCAATGGCCCTCCTAAAACCTAAAGGAACCTAAAAGGTTCCTTTGAACCTCCAAATGAAAACAATCAAAAACGTATTGACAATTTATAACTAACTAAGTGTAAGCTGTCAGATCCCACATAAAAGCAAGGCAAAGGGGCACTGCCAAGGAAATTCATACCCTGAATAATCTCCATCATTACTAATGAATAATTACATAAAGCCTGGTTTAGTCTACCTTAAGTGTATTTAAACTTGAGAACTATTGCACAAGTTATATGCACTGTAATACAGGTCTTGCACAGAATTTAAAAAACAAAAACAAAACGAAAAAGTAAACAAATAACGCCACAATAACAAAACCCCCCAAGCCAGCTATATAAAGCAAAATAGACTAAGCTTATGAATTGAACTTGAAATCATCCTCACCTTATATAACCAAATTATTGTTTTAGTTACTGAGCTTAATCTGCTATTCAGCATCCTGTTAGATATGAATCAAAACAATTATTGAGAGAGCACCATTCACAATTGCATGAAACAAAAAGGAGAAACTTACACTCGGTTCCTTGTTACTGTAAAGGGCTGAATCCTGTACCTTGCAATAAAACATAAGATCTCCTGTTTCTCTGAATACACTAAAAATGCAACAGCTTCCACACCATCTGATTAAAAAAAAATGGCTGGAACTCCTTTTTGCAGTCTAGCACCAAAAAAATCTAAATACCAGGATTTATGGAAAATGTTCAGTGAATACATGCTCTACTCCACCTCTCAGAAAAACCAGCAAGCTTTGCATGCCATGGTTCATGCTTTATGAAAGACAGCAGCAGCAACTCCAAGTGTTTCAAGCCTCTGCTTTCTGGTTTGGAAGTAGCTGGTTGGTGATCACTCCTTTGGTAAGATGTATAAACCTTGCCCATGGAAATTCCTAGAATTTGAGCTCCGGATGAGGCAGAGCTTCAGACTTCCCATGGAATTCTACCATTTCAGACCTGTTCTACAGAATTAAAAATGCACATCTATGAAAGAAAATGGTGGAATATTAACTAAAGCTCTCCACCTCTTGCACTGGAGTAGGGTAACCTTAAGTACAAATTCCAGAAGACCAAATGTAATTTAATCAAATACATTTCCTCACTCTGTCCTCAAGTGTCTTGCTTTCTCTGGATACATCACAGAGTGATGCCACATTAACTACTCATTCAAATACTGGGGTCTTGATGGATTTCAATAGCCTGTCAGAAAGAATAACATGCTCTGAGTTCCTATATTACACAAATAAGAAAAACTTATTCTAAATGAAATTTTCAACAAAGAAGTGCAATTGTATTTTGAAATAAGAGTCTCTAGTCAGCAAAACATAGGGAAACACACAAATTGTAGTTGAAAGATAAGCAGACATCCTCAGCTCAACAAATGGATGGAAAAAGCAGTTTATTACTGAAGGATGGACTGGTGAGAAGCTGTTCTGATTCCTGGGACCTTATCAATCTCATCTCCAAACTTCACACAGTGATGACTCCTAGCACATCAATGTAAGGATTCCAGTGCCACCCTTCACTCCTACTTCTGGCATATTTGCCCTTACGTGTCAATTTGAATTTTCTTTTCTTTCTGGCTCTTAAATAAAAGTATCTCCTTGCCAGGAGCAACTTCCTAGATCGTGCTGTGCAATGAGTAACAAACAGCGAATGCTTTTTACAAATATGGAGGTATACTGCTTCCTAATGATTTTTAGCACAACAGCTCATTCTTAAACAATCTCATTCTTAACGAGTCACTCTTGTTAAATCTTACAACACCTGCATTTTTCTAAGATAAAACAAACCTTCTCCCCAGGACAACATCTCAGAGGAACGTGCACTTTCAGAAAATACCACTGAATAGTACTATGCATTAGAAGAGTCATTGCACGCAAACAAAAATATTCCTCTGTAGTAAACATAAATGGTTTCTTTCTCCTTCTGCAACCTTTCTCAAAACTCCTGGTTATTCAAAGAAAATATTAACTTTGACAAGCAAATTAATATGCTGAGAGGTGCAAGCACTAAAAGAATCTCTTGACTACTGCTGCATCAGATGATGTGAATAATGAAAGCAATACATTTTGAGTAGCTGCAATGCTTGATACAGGATCATTTGCCTTAAGCAAGGTCCAAAATGCCAGCAAAGCACAGAGTTTCTCCAATTATAAAGAGTAAGTTCTCTTAAAAAGAACAAACTGCTTGCTATCTTCTGAAAAAAGACCCAAACAACCAAAAACACCAAAAAAAGATACCAAACCCCAAACACCACCCCCAAAACAAAACTTATACGGCAGTAGATACTTTAAAAAGAGATATTGGAGAGATTACCTATGCTCTCTCATATATGCTTCATATGCCAGCTTTGCTTCAGCCAGTTTCTGTGACAGCTCAGACACAGCAACATGATCCATGCCAGGGAGAAATTCAGAACTATACAGAGCTATGCTTGGTACTGTTAGAAATTGTAGGACGAACAGAAGAAACAAAGGGTCTCTTTTGGTTTTAATTAAATGACATACTCCCTACTCTCTACTCCATCCCTTTGTTCTTGCTTGGTTACTAAGCTCACCTTTTGTCATAGTACCATTTTCTAACTTACAAATTTCCCTTGGCTGTTGACCAGCAAAAAGATTAAAAATAAATAAAATTGAGAGATATTTGAAGTAAGCATGATGGCTAGTGTTTTCTCTTTTTCTTTTTCCCCAGCTACTTGGTTCTTCTAGTCGCCCTTACCCATAGCACACCATAAAGTTTACTGAGTCAACAAAGTTAAAATAGGAGTAAAATCCAGTTCAGTCAGAAGAAAGTATCTTCCCTTGCTGAACTTGTGAACAGAGGTTCTAAAGCACCCCTACAACAAACAACATTGTCACATTCCTCGCCTTCATTATTTCCATGGTGGAGCAGGCAAGCTCTTTACTTTTTAATCTTCCACCAGAAGATGAATCTTTCATTGTTAACACCTTTGAATTTTTTCCTGTGTACCATAAACACAAATATTATCATCTGACATAAAAATATAATACCCACACAGAGATATCTAAGCAGCAATGTATTTTTTGTATTTTATAGCAATTAGTTTATGAAGCATCCCAACTTAGAACACAAAACATTTCCAGTGTACTATTTTGATTAAAATAATAGTGGAATTTTATTCTTCCAGTCAGGAAGATACACAAATTATAAAACAAGCCTTGAATTGCTAGACATCAGGTTAGGATCTCATTCCAAGGATGTGGGTCTACTTCAACTCTTCTTTCCACCTTTGTACATGTATCCACGAACCACCACAGATCTGTCATTTAAAGCTTAAAATGACACTGAATTCTAGGTTGTATTCTAGGCAACTTTTCACTGCCTCAAATACAATTGAAAGCCTAGAAACCCATTTCTCTTTCATAATTTTATCCATTTCCATTTGGCCCGCATTGATTTCTTTCCCCTGTGTACATCCAACAGAACTTGAAAATAATTTTTTGTTACATCTTTGTGTGCTAGTTACATCTTTGTGTGTAATACCAGCTCAGCAATGGGAATTTCATTGCTTTTTTGAGTCTTCTCTATGAGCAGAACACACCACATTTTTCTCCCATATGTTCCATGACAGAAGGCTACATTATGGAAGAGGAAGTATGCAGGAGATTTCCCTCTTCATGCCCTAAAAACAGGCTAATCATTTCAAATCCCCTTAAATTAGTCTTCAAGAAACTAAATGAAAAATCCTGTCATATATTTTAGCATCCAAAGCAATTTCCATAGCATATATACAAGATTTTGATCAAATTAAAACCCGATCACTACACTCTTATACCAAACTTTTTACTATGTCATTCTAATGCTCTAGAGCTTCAGAAAGCCACTCCAAGTCAGAAACACACTTTCTAAGGAACACTGCTATATTTTTCATGTAGGACAAAGACAGATTAGCAATATTTATATAACTACACTCATATTAGGAAATCAGAGGATGATTCTAGGATGCACTGGTATGAATCCATTACTTCAATGATCAAAAAGGAGTGCTGATTTCTATTGCCTGTATAAAAAGACACACTTGTGTTTTCAGTTTAACTTTTGGAAAGTACAAAGAATAACTGCAGTAGTCACGTGCACCGACTGCGCAAGGATCAGCATTTATGCAACATGCTCAGATCTGGAAGGTTTTTTTAAGAAGTGGTAACCAAGTGACTGTCTTATCTCAGAGTTCTACCTAAAAGGCAATAGGACTAGATTAAGACTTCTATTGGAGCATTATTATAGCCCAAAATGTCTTTCAAAATTTCAGCATTTTAGAAACCTTCATTAATTTTTTTTTCTTTCCAATTAAACTGCTTGATAACTACCAGCTGTAGTACTTAACATTTCAGTTAGATTTTTGTTCACAGGATTAAGTAGATACACTTATCACCCTGACTAAAGTACTACAGCCATAGATTAGAGTATGTTAGGCTACAGTTCCTAAAGACTGCAGTTTTTTCAGTCTCTCATGTTGTGCACTTCTAGTGGAGGAAAGTTTTGTAGGTGTTTTCAAATTATTATTTGACATTTTCCAGGGAATAGATTAAAAAAAAATACAACAACAACAAAAAAAACCCCATAACTACTTAAAAATTACTTCCGAACAGGATTATACTCAAATACTTGGAATAAAGCTCACCAATTTATGGTGCAGATAAAACATGGATTGCAGGGACCACTGATATTACTTGATCAGAAGTTGCATCATCTGACATTTTAGAGAAAGGAAGCAATTACTGCCTCAGCATGATTTTTGGCTCCCTGCACTGAGTGGTTTCTCAACCAGATTTACACCTTGGGTCCAGCATTTTTAAGCACTGAGGATAAAAGTCCCTATTTTTCTGCTTTAGAATGCTGAGAACCATGTTTCTGCTGTAATATGTGGAGATAATACTGGTCTTGTCAGATATTTAGAAAGTGTAGTTAATGTATCTATGTGTTTTGACCTTCTAGGTTACAGCAAAGGAGCAAGCTGACAGCACCAGCTCTCATTTGCTGTTAGCAGACTTTTACTAGATGAACAGCTCAAGCTCAGAAAGAAATTTGCCACTTTTGAGACTGAAGTGCAGGAAGTGCAGGTTCTGGGCTGCCTTGTTCTATCTCCTGGGGAAAGCAATTTCAGTCACCCTACCACTACTCCAGCTGCCTGCCCAGAATTGCTCTCCTTCTACCCTAAGAGAAGGAAATCAAAAGGTGTAGAAAAACAGATGTCTTAATTCTTTCAAGAGCAACTGTAACTGAACAAGAATGCAAGCTGATCAGTGTGCCTACCTCCTACAAAGGGATGCAGGCCATTTATCTTGGACACAAACAAGACAAAAGGCTAATTCAGTGCACTTATCTTACAGTGTACAAGGAGTAGGGGGGTGAATGGAACGGTCCATTTCCTTAGCTAAGCTAAGATTTAACCCACCTCTCAGCAGCAGGACAGCTCAACTGCAAACTTTATGGCCAGCAACTGGCACAGCTTCTGAAATGAGATGAAGGTTCTTTGGTGAGGGGTTGTAGCAATAACCCGAAATCAAAAGGTCAGCAATGACACCGGAGAAGAAATTTGCATTGAGAGCGACACTGGATTTTCCACACCCCTCTCTTAATTTATAAGCTTGTTAGCCTGCTATGAACCAATCAGCACGCAATTTATGTTCGTCAAGAGGTACAGATTAGCTTTTACAATAACTTATTTTTGGAGGAAGAGAACTCCCAACACTCCAGACAGGTTGACTGGCCTGAATCCTCCATTACCCCCTCACAGAAAGGGATGCTGCTTTGGTAAGATTTGCACCTCCAACTCTATTGGATGTATACCCAGGAGTTACCCACCACAAGCTCAAATTTTTACAGTAAATGCGTCTACCAGTGGCAATTCCAAGCTTGTTTCTGTTGTCTTAATAATTTCTCCTTCTTTGAAACTTTGAGCATCAGTCTCAGTGCAAGCTCTTGGCAGGGCTCTATAGCAGGCAAATCTTGTAAATCTGAGTATCTTGTAAACTCTTTGAAATTGTCTCAGTGCAAGTCCTTTGCAAAACTGTGAAATGGGTGGTGCTGACTCTAGTAAGTGGTTGCACAAACACATAATCTTAGACATAAACCACTGACCAAGCCTGGGACTAGGATTGGATCCAGCCACACCTATATTCCTTTCTGAGAAGGAGTTTGGGAGGCAGGAGGGTCCAGTCTGAAACTCATGACTCTACAGGAAGGCCTTCTTCAGCCACCCTGCAGACCCACACTTTTATGTGAAAAATCATCACAAAAATATAAACATAGATAAGGTTGTAGGATGAGGAAAGAAAAAAGAAAGCACCTTTTAAAAAAATAAACTGAGTAGCCATTAGATGAATAGAGAAGCCAAGAGTGGAAAAAAGCACAGGCAGGCCAACATTTTATAAGATGAAACACTGTAAACTCCTGAAAGAAATGAGATCTAGGGAATAGATTTTTATGTAATGAACATATGCAGATAGTAAAGCACGTGGGTCCTAAAGTAACTGAATGACAGAATAAAGTAAATGAATGAGAACAGCAGAAATACCATACTTCAACAGCATTTGCTAGCAATGTAATTTTATCCATGAAAAAAGAAAAAGTAATAAAAAGAAAGTCCCTTGCATTCAAACCCTCCAGCAAACTCAGATGCAAAATTCAAAAGAAAAAGTGGAAGATGTGAAAGGTGTCACAGCTGCACAAAAATCAGAGAATTTGGTGAGACCATGGGGGGGGGGGAAGCCAAAAAGCTAGACAGGCTGACAGCTGGGTCAAACCAAGCCTGATTCAGAATCAGAGTGAAAAATTCTTGCCTGTCCACACATCCAGTATTTCGTGCTCTCTAAGCATATAAACCAGGCGACTCTGCTAGTGGTAGGAGCATTGGAACCCTCACATGAACACCTTGTAATTAGCCAAGGCCAAAACTTCAGAAAACAAAGCCAAACATCCACGTGCCCACATATATGTTAAATGTATCGGAATTTTTGCTGGACAGTGAGTAACCAGTGAGGACTCTCAAGCAATAGCCTGATGGTGTATTATTCAACAGTAGAAATACAACAAATAGCACACATTCTAATTAGAGAAATATTACAAGGAAACTGCCAAGCACTTACTGCTCCATAACTTATTTTCACGTTTCATGTATTACCAATACTTGCACTACTTGCATTTCAAAACTTTTATCTGGATTGTAAAATGGAGAACCTATCTAACTGCTAAGACTGGACTGACTGATAGCAGAGACCTGAAATCAGTTTCCATAAACAGTTAAAACCCTGGAAGCACTTTATAATGTGTAATTTTCTTAGACTTTCAGCAGTTTAATTATTCCATGCCTAGCTTTTCCATACAAAAAAAATTTCAAACAACACTTTCACGTTAATTATCCCACAACTGCACACTTGCAGACTACAAGTGAAAGGCATACTTTAAGGCCACCAGTTAGAGAGAATCTCTGCCACTGAGAAAGTCAAAATAATTAGAAAAATCAATCAAGAGCTATTTTGCACTATAATCTTATCAAGAAAAAAAAAAAAGGGAAATTATAGGTGGCATGTCTGAAAATTTAAGCCCCATATGAAGCTCACAATTGTTTGTAAATCATAACAGTAAGTGGATGGGAAAGTACCGTTTCTTATGAAGCATGGTGCTATCCTGTCACATGAATTCACAAAAAAAATTCTCAGGTAGGAAAAATTTAAAAGTCTAACATTATTTTTAATACAAAAAAAGCCATTAAAAGCCATTTACTTCTCTTCTCAAAGATAATCCTTACTAATTGCTCTAGTCATGGAAATACATTCAGTGGAAAGGATAATGAAGACCACTTGTCAAATTGGTCATGTCATTATTTTGATGCACAATGTAACAGTACAGCCTGATCCATTCGCAGCATGCTGAATATCACCTTGGAAAAGGACCCACCCATAAGCCATTCTGACCCTTCCTGCTCATTTCTTCTGACCTTTCTGACCTCATTAGACTGGTATAAAGAAAAAATGAGCTGTTGGGTGCTCTTGATGGACTGGAAATAACAAGAATGTGTCTAGGACTTACATACTAAACTGGACCACTGAACTATCATTTTCAAAAAAATCAGAATTATAATAGGGATGATAAAGAAACAGAGAAAGGAAAAATATTATTAAAATATTTACGTGTGAATAATAATTTTTTTTTATTGTTCATCAGTATACTTAACCGTTAATTCTGTTGTAATTTTAGATGGTTGGATTTTTAAGCCTCCATTTGAGTTCGAACAGATATCAAAAACAATGGTCCCAGCACAGTGATTGTCATTAAGCATTAACATAAGCACCTTGCTAAAAGAGGGCTTTAATCACTCCTGCTCATATTTATTTAATGAATTCTTCATATTCCCAAAAGAAAGACACTCTAGAGCCTAGAATACAAGCATCTGAAGTCCCTGTGTCTCCTTTAAAACCCCACATCATATTATCAACAAAATTTGTATTTCCACAAACAAAAGGGTAAAGATACTATGGAAGTTCTTATCCTTTACACAACACAAACCTTCTCCAGTGGAATTACTTAGGCTTTTTAAATTGTCTCCCAGTCCTGAAAGGGATAATTCACACATTTTTATAGATTACATAATAGGTACCAAATGTATAAATCAATTTTTCACGCTAAATATTGATTTTTGTCATCCCCAGGAATTCTTTTTTAACTAATACTGGTTAGCAAAACTCTAAGAAAAACACAGCTCCACAACTTACAAGTCCCCAATACTACAAGAGAAATTTTGCAGCAGTTGTTCTGTGATTTAGAACACAGGACACATGACTTTTTATCTTTTAAATCTGTATTACTAACTTCTAGGGATAGAAGCGCTATGAGGAAAGCAAATCTTCCAAGTAAATCCTCCAAGTTCCCATATATTGTGTTTTCTATTTAAAAACATTTGTACTGAACCACGGGGAAACGTTTAAAGGGAGAGAAGACTTTCTTTGCATGCTTAAGTGCTCCTAAAAGATTCTAGTAGATAGGTTGACCTTGGCCAAATGGTTCAGGCTTTAGTATCTTATGCATTAAAATGAGGCACTGTCTCATAAAATTACCTCCTTTCTTAAGAAAAAAAAAAAAAAAAAAAGCACTGTATACCATTATACCATTTGTTCCTGAAATATCCTCTCTTTGGTTGTCCTGCAGTTTTACAAATCCTGGCATGGGAAAACAGTTGCATTTCTGTCAGCAGGGATTGAGGGATTGTCTCTCTCAGAACTGTGTAGCTCTTGGTAAATATCTCATGTTTCACATCTCTCCTGTGCTAAGTGGGTGCAAACGCGAGCACCGTGCCAGCACCAGTAAAGAGGATGCACATACTGCATCTCTGCAGTAACTCTCACTGAGTCTGAAACACAGCTTTTCCACCCAAATTGGTAGCACAGGGCCTGCCTACCAAGTGCAACTTGCATTTCACAAGAAGCTTCTCTGTTCATGCTTGGTCTAGGTTGCTTTGTAGGATCCTTTTCTCCCTCTTATTTCCATTTTCAACAAAACAATAAATGGTAAAACATGGTAAGCAAGATCAGGGCAAGTACTATCAAGTAAACTGAGGTTATGTTAGACACTGGTTCATTTACAGTACCTTTGAGCTCTAAAATATATTGGTTTTCCTACACAAAGACTGAACAATGTGACAATGTTATTTTACATTAATTTTCTAAAAGTACAAACCAGATTGACAAGCATTCTATTAAAAAGTAATGAGGTTTAAATTGCTAAATCTTGTACTTCTAAGAACTCCTAATAATTTTTCCTTTTTATATCAAATATTTGAATTAAAATTAATTATCATATAAAATTGTTACACTTTGTTGACAGAACATAATGTCATAGCACTCAGTGCACTGGTTTTGGTGATCCTCAGTGTTACACTCTTGAGGAACAATCTGAAGAAAACTCTGTGTTTGCACATCTATTGACTGATTTGTTACTGCTGATGAGTCCCGGCCAAGCCTCCCCTGATCTCTAAAACCCTTTAATAGTTAATGAAATCAAGGGGAAAAAAATGCAAAAGAAAAAAAAAAAATTCACTAGAACCCTGCAAAGAAAGCCACACATTACAGCATTATTGTGTAGTTACTAAGCCTCATTTTCAAAAGTGTTACTTCAATAATTACTGTAAAGTTAAGCTTTCTGTTGCAAGATTCATTTACATAACTAAAAACCAGCTGAAGTTACTCTTATACTGCAACAAAAACATAACACATCTGAAGATTTTTCAAAATTTCACATGCATATCCCATCTGTCTAGAGAAGGTACGAATTAACAGTGAGCTATTCAGCTTTATTAATGTAAATGACATGGTAATTGAAAATTCCCTGGAACCCACCTCTGATGCAGCCAGGAATATTGGTCTAATACCTTTCTAAATAACATTTTTAATTGCACCCAGAAGATGAACAACAGTAGCACCAATATGGAAAGTCTTCCTGCAGCATTTACTGATGTAACTTAATGGAGCACTTCTAAAGACAGCAGTACTATTTTGGTTGTTATTTTTTCATTATAGTTCCACTTTACTGCATGCTAAACATGCAAGAGTAACACACTTCTCATCACTTGAGTATAGATAAAGAAAAATCTTTCAATATTAAAAGTGCTATTCTTTCTAAAATGAAAGTTATATGAAAATTCTAATGAATTCCTCATCACCTATAAACTAAATTTGAGGAAAGTTGGGCCAAGTTAGCCTTCATTAAATGGCATGCATCTTCCTCTTCACCATGGAAAGTCACCAGATAATCAAAATCAGACACAATAAAATACAAGGCTTAAGCTATTGAAATTGAATCAGCTGACAACTGCCTTTGATAACGTGTGATAAGGATAATCTAGAGCAGGTAAAAAGAAATCCTATAAAAAGTTCATTTATGTCAGGCTATAAAAACATGCAACAGGGTAATCAGGAAAAGGAGATCAGTTAACTGTGAGATCATGGAATACTATCCTGTATGTGCATGTCCACATAAACAACACATTACTACGTTTAGACTCACAGTTTTCTGTATCATTGTTGGCCCATAATTCAAACAGGACCCTCAGGATAAGCATTAGCTACACTTGCAAGTTATTTTTCCTTGACAAGTACATCGCACTCAAAAATAGCGTTTTAGTAGCAAGCATCTAAAAGATAACAAATATACATGTTTTCTAGTATCCAGGCATATCTGACAACCAATTGTCAACACATTCTCCAAGAGATGATCCTACCATAATTTACTTTGTATTTAACAAGCATTTTTAATTACCTTGTTATGTTACTAAAATATTATACTGATTATACACAGTACTCTGAACACATTGACTCCTTGTGTTGGCCAGCTCTTTAAGGCTCTATAAATGATATCCATTACTTCAAGTCTTTGGAAAAAAATGAATCACATAATGATATGAAAAATAAAACACAAGATTTGAAAGTACCTCTTGAGATAACTTTCTTTCCCTTTCCAACATATTAAGCAGTTTGTTCTGCAAGCAAGTGCAGAAAGATGCCAATATGTAATAATTAATCCATTTACAAACACAGACAAGAAATTATGAACACTTCCCTGTATAAATCTAAATACATTGGAAGCTGCTGATGCATACTAAGCCAGTAGCTTTTATCATAAATTTTAAGCATTTAAAAAATAAAGTTGCAGCTAGAAATTGAAAATTTTTACTGATTTTTTTTATAAAATTGCCAGTAAAATCTTGGCAGACATGTAACATATAACATCATGTTTTGCACCATCAAATGGTACAAAACTGATATTGGGCCTGCATAATTGTATAGATATATGCACATGAATAACTGCTACTGTACTACTGACCTTGTGATCTCAAAGAACGCCAGTTTCTCTCAGGAGATTTTTAGACCTCTGAAATCATGTTTTCAGTCTGTAGACATTTCCTTAATCTGCCCTTAAAAAAATGAAATTCATGTCTCATTACTGTTAAAATGATACCAACAAACTTTTAGAATTTCTATTAAAGTATAAGCAATGCCTTATGCACGCTCACAGAATAAACAGAAAATTCAGTTTGCTTGCAGTGAAGCCAATTATCATATTAGGAAAAAAATGTCAGAAAAGCATGTGAGTCACATATATGACTAAGCCAAAGAATTTTACCCAATTATTTAATTATTGAAAACAATTACTGACTGACTTATAAAATATTTTATACTTCAGATGAGCAGACCTGACTTTTTAGTATAAATAATCACACAAACTTAGAGCACGCAGCCAGTATGCACATTTGGTTTCTGGTACAGATGAGCTACATTTGCTCCAACACAACAGGGAGTCAGAAAACCTCCCTGTCTTTCACTGAACAGAACAAAATTCAGTAACAGCAAGGACAATTAAACATTAATCCTGCCTACCAAGGCAGGTGACAGACTTGCCATCTGTTGAAGTCCTTAAAGCAAGGTTTGATACCTTTCTAAAAGACAATGTGGATATAGTTTTGGGGAAAAAAACCCAAAAAACAACAAACCAGACATATCTGATCCGTACTGAAAGCTTGGTGATATAGATGTGGTACTGGGTGAAGGAACTGTTGGCATAAACCAGTGACAGTTCTGGCCTCTAACACTTGTGCCTGCTTGAAAATAATGTCAGAACCTTATCTTGGTTCAGTATTTCAGCTCAACTTGCAAAGAATCAGAAAGTAATATTAATTTCAACATTTCTGAATGCAAAATCTAGTTTCTGTGGTTTGGTAATTTTTCACCTTCTTCGTGGTACTGAAAATCGAGCAGAGCTGGAGGCAGGCATAAAGCCAGAAGCAGCAGAGAAACACTTTAAATGTGCCTGGAAGATATTTTGTGCCCATGGCTAGTTCATGATGATGTGGTTACAAAGAAGCTTTGGTACAGACTGGACTCATACCTCTGGACAATTTTAAATCCTCTTTCAGCACAGGCTATGACTCCCTTGGCATACAACTCCTCCATGCTGCCTTTGCTAAGACCTTGCACATCAGCGCAGCGATGTTTGCCACTGTGGTATTCAACTCAGATTGTTTAGGATCAAAAAAATCTGTAAAATGTTGTTGATTGTGATACATCAAGTATAGGTGATAATTAAAGTTTGGAGCATAAAGATGAACTAGATCAACTCCCAGAGCATTTAGTACTGGTGGTTTTTAGATTTCTTACGCAATTAATATTTCTTGCCAGTACTACTGCTGTTGTTTGCATGTATCATAGTGTAAGCAGATGCATAAAACTCAATCTTTCTGGAGCAAGACAGAAGGTAACAGACAAAAAAAAGTTCTAGTTTTGAGATGTGCAAACAAATAACACGGTAGCTAATCCAGTAATGCAACTGAAGTGACGGAGCATAATGCCACACAGTATAGATCAAACCGAGCAGGCTGTATGAAATTAAGAGCAAGAAACAGGGCTGCAAAAGATGCGTGGGCAGAGGAGAGAGTCAAATACAGTAGAAATCTTGAGGTGATTCCATTATCTGGTGTAGGATGTGTATGATCTTGTGCACGTTAACAGTGAGGAAGGACCGCAAGTTCGGGCAGTTATGGATCTGTACAGTCCCACCTCTGCTTCTGATGGTCCCAACAAATGTCATGATAGACTGATAGCTATGAGAGAGGATTTAAGTATTAGCAGGTGGTTCATAAAGAGGGAAAATATATTTAGTTTCAAACAACTCTACATCTTAGCTTTTCTCTTTCCTTAATTTCTGTGAAACTAAAGATTTCTTCACATTACAAAGTATAAATAAACAACTAAAAATATAGCAGGGGTTTCATCAAGACAGCAACAAATACACCCAAATTAAAACCACTTAATCCAAATCCTTTCTCTGATAATGTGTTCTAACAAAATTTTCTTAAAAACCAGTCCTGGCTTCTCTGCCAGAAGAAGGTTCTAGACAAATCACAACACTTAATGACTTAACTAGGTACATACTTTAGCACAAAACTTACTCTTCTGTTGTAATCTCACTGTGTAAAATATGTATTTTAAATTCCAACTCAAGCTTTATTTCAAATGTCATGTCATCTCTTCCAGCTGCTCTTTTCTCTAACACTGTTTGCAGTATATTCTCATTCTTTGAGAAAATTCTCACTTCCATAATGACAAAGACCAGCTGAATTTACTTCCAGATGCATTTCTGATCCTTACTCCAACTCCAGTAATTTCAGTAGCTTTATTCATACAGTAGCCTACTGATTTGTAAAGTTAGTTTACATTAATGATGTAGTATAGCTACCATACACTGCTAACTATACAAATAATGCATTACTCTAATGAATATTGTAATTAATTGTGTTGCCTTCTTCCTAAGAACATACAATTAGACAAGACAGCAAATCACTATATTATAAAGTACTGTACTGATGAAATCATACTTCTGCTCGAAGATTTGTGTCCTTTCCACACTAATCACTCAAAACTAAGAATATTACTTGAGTAAACCAATGTGTAAAAGATGAAAAACAGTTGTAGAATTGATATGTGCTTAATTTAAAAATAAAGATCATAGAAACGTTACCATTTTTTTTTGGCAAAATGTAGGTCACATGGTTTCCATAGTAACCACTGCTGAACCCTGATCTCCAGATGACCACTGCCTCCAACTGTTTTCTTTGCTAGCAGGTGATGCAGAATTAAAGCCACACCTCAGATCAAGTACCTAAGAGCTGAAGAAGTGCTCGGAATTTTCATTAGTCTACTCCCAAACGTAATTCCCGCTTTAACATTTTCAAAAGTATCTGTTAATTTCCTTGTGTAGATAAATACACAAAAGGTAATTTTCAGTACTAAAAATCTACTCTTTGTCTGCATCTCAAGCCTGGAGTCTCCAAAACATATCTCTCTAAATCAAGTTTACAAGAAGTTGCAAATAAGAAAATATTTATATGGAACAACCCCCTAAACATCAGTGAAACCAAAGTTCAGAAAGCTCTGGCATTAGGTTAAGCTGTTTTGAAAAGCACACAGTGAGCTCTGTGATGCTGCATTCGGTACATTCAGTGAAGTGGGAGTTAATGGGTTGGCTTACTGTTATTTTGCACACAAGCACACAGTGAAACCCAGGCATGTAAAAAGGCTGAAACTACAGATAACAGTTAAAAGCCTCACTTGGGAGGAAATGGTATAGTCCTCAGTCAGTCTGATGGTGAAAATCCCTTTCTCACCACTATTACTCTGGGGCATACATAGCTGATGATGAATTAATTAAAATACAAAAGACTTCATGTCACCAAAAAAAATGTCTAATTGGCTTTGATAGTGAACTGGGAAATAACAGTCTTTGACAAAATAGAACAGAGTCATTTCACTATTATTTGAGTTCAGACTAGAATCACATGCTACATACAGGACAACCAGGTGATCAGGCCCAGTCAGTATGGGTTTATGAGGGAAGAGCTGTGGACATTGTCTATCTGGACTTTAGTAAAGCTTTTAACACTGTCTCTCACAGCATTTTTCTTCAGAAACTTATGGAACTTGGCTCGGATAAGCATACCCTGCACTGGATAAAAAATTGGCTGGATGGTCAGTCTGAAAGAGTAGTCATGAATGGAACTAAATCTGGCTGATGACCAGTCATGAGTGGTGTCCCCCAGGGGTTCAGTGCTGGAGCCTGTTCTCTTTAATATGTTCATTAATGATTTGGATGAGGGGATTGAGTGTAGCCTCAGTAAATTTGCAGATGACACCAAACTAGGTGGCTGTGTTGATCTGCAGGAGGGTAGGGAAGCCTTACAGTACAACCTAGACAGGTTAGACCAATTGGCCAAGGTTAATTGTATGAGATTTAATAAGGCCAAATGCCAGGTCTTGTACCTGGGTCATAACAACCTCATGACAAGCTACAGACCTGGGGAAGCATGGTTAGAAAGCTGTAAATTGGAAAGGGACCTGGGGGCATTGGTCAACTTAATATGAGTCAGCAGTGTGTGCAGGTGGCCAAGAAGGCCAATGGCATCCTGGCTTCTACAAGGAACACTGTGGCCAGCAGGAGTGGAGAGGCAATTGCACCACTGTACTCGGCTGTGGTGAGGCTGAATCTTGAGTACTGTGTTCAGTTCTTGGGCACCTCACTGTAAAAGGGACAGAGAAGTGCTGAAGCATGTCCAGAGAAGGGCAATGAAGTTTATTAAGGCCCTGGAGAGCAAGTCCCATGAGGAGCAGCTGAGGGAGCTGTGAGTGTTTGGTCTGGAGAAGAGAAGGCTGAGAGGAGACCTTAGAGCTCTCTTTAACTGCCTCAAGGGCTGTTGGAGTGAGGAAGGAAACAACCTCTGCTTCTTAGTGAACTGTGACAGGACCAGAGGAAATGGATGCAAGCTGCACCAGGGGAGGTTTAGGCTGGATGTTAGGAAACATTTTTTCACTTGAGGGTTGTCAAGCATTGGAATGCCCTGCCCAGGGCAGAGGTGGAGTCACCATCCCTGGAGATATTTAAAAGGCATTTGTACCTGGCCCCTAAGGACATGGGTTAGTAGATAGATTATGGTGCTGGTAAAATGTTGGACTGGATGATCTTGGAGGTCTCTTCCAACCTAAAACATTCTGTGATTCTTTGATCTTTAAAGACTCCTACTAACAGCTATAAGCCAGTATAAAATGCAGAATATGTAGGAAACATAACATGGCACTAGATAAGGAGAGAGGATCCTGGTAAAAGTCTTAAGAAGTTTCATTACCTTTGTAAAAGCACATAAATTAAACACAAATAAAGCTACTGAAGGGCCACCGGGAATTCCCACTAGGAATTAACCTAGTGTTAGGATAGAGCAGTGTTCAAATAGTAAGTATGAAGGCTTTTTTTTCAAACAATAATGAAGCTATTTGCCAAAGACCATGGAGCAAGTCTTCACTAAAATAAAACCCTTCTACATTTCAACCTTATGGTTTCTCAAAAAAAGGAATTTGGGATAAGACTAGTTCAAATCCATGCTAGAAATTAGCTGAAAAGAAGAACTTCTGAAAGGACTTTGAAGACTGTGGGTTTAGGTACATTCCTTTTTATCAAGAAAGCCATAGTCATCATCATTTTTTGTTTCTAAATTAGCACGCACATGTTACGGGTAACAAAAAGAAACTTCACATTCCATGTCTATAAATTAGACTGCCAAGTTGTTAAAATTATTTTGCATATTGTAACAGCATCTAAAACCAACAACTATAAAAATCTAAAACCAGTGGCTAACACTCAGTCTGATATGCTACAACCTAATTTCCGTTATGCATTACAAATCAAACACAAAATCCAACCATTATGTTAAAAATTAAACAAACCTCACAGACAAGAGCCAATATAAAGAGCAAAAATAATTTCATACATTCTGTTAAGTGTTACTTCAAACTAGGGAGCCAAGATTTGCCTGCAAAGGATGGTTCCAAAGTTCCTGCCAGTACATTCTCCTGAACAAGGACTGATGCCTACATTCTTAATGCAAGGTCCTTTTCTCTAACTAATAAACACAGAACACATTCAAAAGTGCTACAGAATCCCAATCAACAATTCCCAGTAATTTTTCAATGTGTTTGTGAAATCTGTTCCACACACATGCATGTAGTGAAAGAGGATGAGCCATTTTCACTGACAAAGAATTTGCACACTGCTGGAGCATTAAATTCCTTTAATAAGGAATAAACCACCTCATTCTCATTCTGCTTATTAACACCCCCCTCTTTTCCCAGTAATGAGCCAGCCTACCTGTACCCTTTACAGCAAACTGTCATATTTACCAAGTAAAATCTGTTACCACTACCTGCTCTTACTGAAAAACACCTTGTTGATTGCCAAGCTCCCTCTTGTCCCAGGGAACCTCCTTCTCTCTTTTCCTTCATAAATTACACATTCAACAAGTTGTCTTCCCACCCTGATATGATCTTTATGAAATCCTCTTTGAATTTCCTCAGTTATGACTAATTGTTCACCCGTGCATTTTGACCTGTTTTCTTATAATCCAGCAAGTCATGTTCTTGTTACATTCTCTCCTTTTTAACTCCCAACTGATGAAGTTCCATCATCAGTTCCCAAATACCATTTTGCTGATGACTTGCAAAAATTGACAAAGAATCCCAGAAAACAACCTAGTGTGTTGCTTTGAGCCATGTTTTGGTAAATTCATTACTCTAAGGGTTAACATTGGAATATAAATATCTGCATGATTTGAAAAATGAAAATGTCTTAAATTCTAAGAATTTTTCAGAAAGTTACTCAGAAACTATGATAGGACTATTTTCTCATCTGTTTCATCTGAAAAATTAGTGTATGCAGAGTGACAAACAGCTATCCACATTTAGGCAGCAATTCTATTACAATACTGATTAGCAATAAGCATCCTGAGGTTTTCACTCTACTCATTTGATTGAAAAATACTTTACAGTCAAAAAAAATCTGAAAGATTTACCAATCAAAAAATCATGGTTGTCATAGAAACTGTAAAAACTGAAGTCAGTCATGACATAACAAGAGGATAATGGAAAATGTCTGCCGGCTGAGGTTTTCATGCTGGAAATGCTGCAGTGAATTTAACTGGAGAGAAAAGCTGTTCCTCAAATTTTACACGGAATCTTACCAGATTATTAAAACCAACAATCTGCCTATTGTTGTCAGAGTCTGGAAAATAACAGAATTTATTAGTCCTGCTCTACACACTGGCTAAATTAACAGCAGACAGACTCCCCAGAACATTCAATACAAGCCTCAGGTTATAGGGCCTCAAGTTTTTTAATTACGTGTCTGAGATATCCTGGAAGAACTTCAGGTCACTGTTCTCAGCATTCCCATTTTCGGCATTTTAAACTGAGACAACTCACTTCAAAATCCATGTTGCCATTTGTCTCTGTCTCCCATATATCCTGTTCAGAAAAAGAATTATAATCTGCTGGCCTTTGCCTCAATCCAAAAGGCAGCTCCATGCAAAACATGGTTTCACTCTCCCAGAGGAAAATTAACAGACAACCTCCACACACCAGAGTTCTTCCTGCCTTTTTCTGGAACCACCTGACACTTCATAATTGCTGACTGACAGGACTGGTTTACTGAATCTATTTGCCCTTTAAGCTGAGACCATCCAGCTGAAAAGAAAATAATCATAATATACAGGAATAGAGTTGGCCTGGACTCACTGCAGGTGATCAAACTGAGTAGGTTAGCCATGAATACCATGAAAAGCAGTAATACGAAAGTATTCAGATCAAAAAAAAAAAACAAAAAACCCACCACACTGCAACTCAGGAGCCCTGATTGAGTTTTATGCAGAAATTTAAGCAGCTTTTCTGTTTTCATATAGTTACCTTAAGACGTATATTTGTATATTCAGTCTGAAGCTTTAATTTATTCTTTCAAGTAAGCAAGTCAACACTGAATAAAAAGCAAACAGCTACTGTCCCTATGCTCTTCTAGAATTATCTTAAATAGAAAGCTGTTTTACCATTACTCTTAACAGTTTCCAGAACTGTTAAGGAACTTCATTGACCCCCACCCCCTTCAGCTGGCTTAAGAATTCTATCTAATGTCCGGGGTGAGCACAGTTGGTCTGCCGTGTGCTTCCAGTTGTGCCCGAGGTAAAGTTTGGCCCAGCACTAATCCACCTGTCCACTTCTCTAATCATGTGTTTAGAAAAAAAATTTGAATTAAAAAAAGTGAAATCCTGATTACAATACAATGACTAGTAAACAATCCATGAATGAAACAGTCAACTTTGTTCAAGCACAAAGAACCACAAATCACTTCTCCTTAACAAGAATGGCATTAATTAGTTAGTTTCTTGCATCTATTGTGCAGGTTTCTTACTGATTCACACAAATCCCTAGACCTTACAGGGACAGAGACAGATACTTTTCTGCAGTTACCATGACTGGGGTGCTAGTCCCAAAAACTATAAACTCTGTAGCTTCTCACTCCTTTCCTCAGTTCTGTGGCCTTCTGGCACAAGCTTTGAATTTAAAATATCTCTCATCATTTCTGTATACCACTGACATTCACTGCACTTGCATATGTTCACTAAGACATAAATATGCTTTTTTCAAATTGCAGATATACCCACCCACACATATACAGTTATGCTTTTCCAAGCTATAAATATATGCACATGTGCACACATGCACACAGACCTACATGTAAGGCATATTAATTTCCATGGGTGCTATTGAGGAAATGAAAAGCAATATAACACTACTGTAATAATTTATTTGGATACGACCAACTTATTTTCAAATAAAACATGCTACCAAAGGAACAGAAATATATAGATTAATGTAAAATGTTGAGTATTACGAATTAACAAGTCTTAATCTACATGCAGTTTATAAAATTCTTATATTATATTCCACTATCACAAAAAATTACTGTGTACTGGCAGGGATTACTGGCACTCATGGCATAATAGAGGATTTTTTAGATTGTTGTATGTCTCAGCAACATTACTGTTGTGTGTCTCAGAAGTCCCTTAGAGAAGCTATGAATCTTCATATTCATTGATAAAGAAGAGTGAAAACAATTTATATGAGTCTTTTAAGATTTCTCTGAACAGCAGTGTGTCTTTGGGCACAGACTTCAGGGAACATGTGTACACAATAAACACATTGCTGCATAAAGTGGGCTGAGGAGGAAAGAATTTGACACCAATCTCAGATGAAGCTAGAGTAAACATGTTTTACATATCCTAAAAGCCTGCTGTTATGCATGTAACATATGCTAGTGAGGATATAGTTGTCTGCAATAGCAGGCATGCTTTCTTGTTTTGCTTCTACTCAAACACTATAAAACTAAATCCTGCAACTTTCTCACAAATATGATCTTTATTTGCTCCTTAAATTCAATCTTTGCTGTTTATTTCTGCTTTACGAAAACACTTGAACTGGTTCATTTACTTTGTGATTTATAAAGTCTGCTATTGCAGCAGTCAGGCATGTTTCAGATTTGTTGTGTTGTGTTGGCTTTGTTTGGTTGTGTTTTTATAAAAAAAAAAAATCTTACAAATTACTTACCTAGACTGATATGCATTTAAAAAGTACTGCCATTGCCGACAGAAACATGAGCAAATAGGTAGTGGCTTTGTGAAGAATGAAATGAAGAAAGTAGGAAAACAAACAAAAACAAACAAAAAAACCCCCCTCAAAATAAAAAAAAAAAAGCATAAAAAAATGGAAAACAAACGAAAGCTAAGCACAGTAAATGTATCTGCACCATGCCCTGCAGCGTATTCAGTAGACAAAAGCGATGGCAGACTTCCAAGTGGAAGAAATTCCAGGCTGAAAATCCCATTGCTAAATTTGGAGAGTTCAAGTGCCAACAGCAAGAGCCTCAAACACAATCATAGCAGAGAAATGAATTGTGGAGGGGGAGGGGACATCTCACATCTACCTGTGTCTCAAATCATTGCAGTCTTTGTTCTTCCCACCAGCACTTTAAGTCAGCAAGAAGGCTGCAGGAAACCTGAGCTTTTCAAAACCACTCAGTACTGGGTGCCATCTGCACTCATAGAGGTGAGGCAGCAAAACTGAAAGTATCAAATCAGAACACAGGATGTACACACACATTTGGCAATGATGTGAAAAATAGATTCCAGAGGTAGCAGACACGAGCTAGTAAATTTATGAAACAAAACACAGTTCCCTACAGACTTATCAGAACAGGTCAAAAAGCAGTATAGTTGAGGTTTCACAGCAGGGTACAAATAGCTTCTGAATACTGCTTGCTGCTACCGCTGTCTGCTTACCAGTGAAGTCAGTTCTGGAATAACAAAAAGCAGTGGTACTCCAGCTCTCTTTCAATCTCTGATGCACACAAGCCATAAAACCACAAGCATCACTCCAGTTGGAGAGGACTTGAGTGGGTCTTTGGTCTAGCCTCCTTCTCAAATCAAAGTCAGCTAAGACATCAGACTAGGCTTCTCACAGCTTTAGACTGTCAGGTCTTTAGAATCTTCCAGGACAGAAACTACATAGCCTCTTGGCAACCAGTTCCAGCACCAGTCTTCAGGGTGCAAAGTTTCTCCCTACTTTCAGATGGAACATCTCTCATTTCAGCCTTCACCCATTGTCCCTCACCCTCCCAAGAGCCTGCCTACATACTGCATAAGCTCCTCAGAGGCACTAGATAGCTTCTACCAGGTCCCCCCACAGACTTCCTTTCTCCAGGCTGAACAAGGTCAGGTGCCTCAGCCCCTCTTTAAAGGGTAAATGCTCCAGCCCCCTTATCTTGGTGACCTTCTGATGAATTGGGAGGCTAAACCTGGACAGGTAGAGTCTAATTTGCTCTGAGCTGAGGAAGGTCCTCCCCCTTTCTTTGCCAGCTGTGCTTCTCTTCATGCAGCCCAGGAGGCCGTTGTTTTGGCTACCAGGACACACTGCTGGCTCACCTTCACTATGCTGTCTGTCTGCCAAGACCCCCAGGACCTTTTCTACAGAGCTGCTCCCCATCTGGTCAGCTCTCAGCCTGCATCTTTGCAATGGGCTCTTCCTTCCCATGTACAAAACTCTGCATTTGTATTGGCCAAATTTTCTGTGTCTCCTGTAAAGTCTGTTCCTGCAGCCTGCCTCAGACCCTCTGAATGGTGGCTTTTCTCTTAAGGGCATCAACTATTCCCTTCAGCGTGGTACTCAGCAGACTTGATGAAAGTCACACTGTGGCCTCCTCCAGGTGATCAATAAATATGTTAAACAGTACAGTCTCCAGTGGTACTCCCTCCAGGTAGACTACAGCCCCTTCACCACCACTCTCTGCTGAACATCGAAGCCCTCAGAGTGCTTTTGAAAAGTCTACTCAAAGACAAGACAGTACAGAAGGGTCTTTTCTCCAGAGGAGCTTTTTTTCCTTTTTGGATAAGGAACTACACTAACCCTGCTGCCAGTTGTAATTCACAAAAAGCTGTAGCTTAGCTTTATTAGACAGACATTTAAAAAAAACAAAAACCAAAAACCTTCCAGATCACATCATCACATCCTGCTATCCACTTACACACATAAGGCAGATAGGAGGCTTTATGTAGATTCTATAAATTATGTGAGCTTAGTAACTCACAGCCTGAGAAGTCAAAAGAAAAATATGCTGTAAATTAGCTCTTCACATTCAACTAGTTTAGTGGGAAAAAGAATTCTGTTCTTCATGTGTCTCACGGAGATATCAAATATGAATCTAACATCTTCTCAGTGAGAATTACACATTTCTTCCTCTGTTTATTCCTGTAATGTGTGAAAGAGAAGGACGGAGGGCTGTGTAGTTGCACTGGCATAGGTGGCAAATAATGATCAGAAGGATCAGCTATTTTGTCACAGGTCATAAAAGTTAGGGGCCAAGCACAAGCTCTAGCCTTCATTATTGAAAATTTTCCCTCTCCCTCCCACCAGATCATCACCCAAAATGAAAGACGTTACCCTACAGACTTAAAGCATTTCACACTATCTAGACACAGAATACAAGTGGAGTTTCATCTGAAACTTGCTCTGATATATACATTTTTACATAAACAACAACTTGCAGAGGAAATAATTCTTTTTCAAAAAGGAGTACTTCCTCACTGTGTCAACACTGAGCTTTAGTAAAACACAAAAATGCTTCAAAATAGAAGCTGATAGGTTAATATCATTTGGAACAAATACAGCGTAGGCTTTCTCAGGTTGTATGAAAAGGAGTATCATGCCTTACACACCACTTTGGTACTTACGAGTAAAATGATTAGAAGTGGATGGATGGATATTACTTCCACTGTCAGCACTTTCACTGCTAGAAATGTCATCATCTGATTCCCACACACAGGAACAAGGTGAGGTGCCATCAGGTTCTTCAAACTTCCTCTTTAAAATTCCACTCATCACTGCAATGCTGTCAGGTGCACCTGTAACAGGAACAGAGGCAATGAGACACTGAAACACCTGCCTGATATGCAAGTCTTCCAATCTGTTTATCATGAAGGAGTTAATATATCAATCTGATACTCCTGTATCTGTACTGTAGCTAAATGGCACCAAACCATGAGTTATAAACTTTTCCAGGAAGGAACAGAAAATAGTTATTATCACTATATTCATTATCTCACTGAATTTCTTAGAGGCAACCTTTTCTTCTTCAGACAGAAGGCAAATGCTGCTTGTATTCTACCAGCACAGAGAAAATTCTATAACTGATTTCATGCATAAAATATTTCAGTTATACAGCAAATTTGGGCCACGCATGAAGTATATATAATGCAACATAATCCAATATAAATGCCTTTATATAATTCTTAATAATTTACTTGGCACCGAGAAATATTAAACTATAAAAATCAGTGTTCACTTATAAACATATCTCAGAAAGAAAATGTTCTTTTGGTTTATTTTAAAGGTCTGATTTTTGTTATAGTCTGCTATCAAATAACTGTGTTCTCAATTAGATTTGAGGGCATGCGACACTTAGCATCTTTCAGGCCAGGCCTGGAAAAAAAACCAGTTCTGGCTCATTTTGTCATTTTAATTTATGCAAGAGTTTCTTGCAGAGCTTTTGTGCAATTCAGATATGAGTACCAGCACACATGTAGACTATTTCTATTCATACAAATAAAATATCAAGGGAATTAATCTATCCTTATGAACTTGGCTTTCTAATAACGCTGCCCAACAAAGCCAGAGTCATGTTGCACTTTCCTCATTGTTTCCCTTTCATATATAACAGCTGATCTGCTTATCTGCATTTACAGAATACCAAGTAGAAAAAGATCAAAATATTTTAAAAAAATTCCTAGATCATTTTAATGCATTTGATGGGCTGAAATAATTTTTCCTCTCTCTTTAATTAAAAAAAAAAATAAAAAAATAAAAAATTTCAGGTTCACTGTCACTATCGTTACTGGTTACACTCCACCAAAGACTGAAAATTAATTCTTAGGTCTTAAATTAAAAGCTACAGATAGTATCTACTGCCTGTCTACACTAATCTTTGGAATATTGCTGTAAATAGCTGGGGGGAAAAAAGGCAGCTTTCTGATGCTTTCAAGCATATAGTATCAAAAATTCTCAGTCTTCTGAATGACATTTGCCTTCAGATTGTTAAGTTGCCAATTCAATTAATTTTATAATGAAGCCGATTTCTCCCACTAAGTTTCATTCGACTTTTATATTAGTAATTTAGAGATTCACAGAAATTATTTCAGTATAGATGTGGAATCATGACAAAATGCTAAGAACAGATGCTGTGCAAGATGATCTTCAGCAAACTTCTTTTTATGCAGAGCACACTAAAAATCAAGTAATAAATATATTAGAGTTTAATATTGTCAATCACACAACTTTAAATGTGTATGCCTGGGATTATGTTATTAGCTTGTTTTATTGTTTTACTATTTATGAAAAAAAATGTTTTCCTGAAAGGCATTTCTTCAGGCTAGAGACAGGACTTAAATAGAACATGCTCAGATCTCAACCTTTGTGCCTTTTTGTCCAAAAATAAATTACTGTAAACTGAGAAAAAAAGCACTGTATTTTTTTTTTTCTGAGGACAGGAAAAGGAGCATAACCTTTTGCAATAACCTTTGCAAAAAATGTCAGAACACATAAAAACATCAACCTTTAATATAATTGCATTAAAAAAAAAAAAAAAAGATAAAGGAACAAAAATCACACACACACACACACACACACAAAAACCCCCTCACAAATTAGAAAGAGGGCAGAACCCCTCCCCAAAAAACAGGTTCAGAAACAACTCCTCTGAACTGTCCTGTCCCCCACATCCTTGCTGTATCTCTTGCCAACCACCTTTGCCACTGCCTCCCTGCAGTGCTTACAGCACTGAAATTGTGAAATCACCATTATTTCCATGGCAACAGCCTGCAATATAAAAACCACAGGATTATAGCTTGACTGCAGAAGAAGGTAAAGAAGCAGCTGGAGTGTGAGAAAGAAAATGCTTACACTCAAACATCTCAGTCAAGAGAGTGAGAAAGGGGCATACAAAAAGCATGTAGTACAAGTGAGACCTAGATCAAGTCCACATCCAAGCCCACTGATGTGGCTACAGGAGTCATGAAGTTGCAGGTCCAAAGAACCTCACTCATACCTGCACTGCAAGGCAAACCTAACAGCTGCCATCATCACCAGGGTGTAGATTGTCAGAGAGCAAGGACCAATTTCATAGCCTGAGATGACTTCAAGACAAAAGCTCTTTAGTCATACATTGCCTTCTGCAAGTATATCACACAAGGACTAGAAGACTAACATACATCTTGCACACCAGTAAAGTCAGTGCAGACAGCAAGAGCCTCAATACCCAGAACTATTTACAGCTAGTATGAGAAACAAATATTTTTCACACCAAAGGGTTCTAAGTTTGCTTACGTTTAGCATAGCTTACATTTGCACCAAGTGTCACAACCTAGCAGCAGCAAAGCCATTTCATTAAAAAGATTTATGTAATGGACCATAAAAAATGATTCATCAGCCAATCAAGATAGATGGTAATCTATGATAATCTATGAGAATACTTTTGAAGTATCATCACAACACCTAAAGAAGGCATAGCAATACATTATATATATTATGACTGTTGCCCAATTTTTATTCTGAATCTCTTCCATGAAGATTATCAAGGTTGACAAAGCAGTAACAATAAAATTTAGGGTTGCCCTTGCCTGAGATCTTTTGATTCTAATTTCCCCTCAGAAAGCCATATACAAGGGAAAGGAGACATTTCCATTACTCAAGAGCTTGGCTATCATGGAGACAGATTGAAGAGTATCTAAAACTGTTTGTACACACTATGTACCAGCAGGAGATCCCTTTAGAATAACACCTGTAGAAACAGCTGCCACTCCACAAGCCAACATTCTTCAAAAAAGCACATCTGGACAGCAGCACGAGGCATGTCCTATACATTTAACCCATGCTTTGTTTACATCAGCCTACTGTAGCACCTGAGGGAGAACCACATCTCCATGAATGAGAAGCATGGTGATACAAAACCCAGTATTGTTTTAAAAAGCATTATTTTGCACTCTGTTGGTGATGTGATATATCCCAGTGGAAGACAGAGACCAACAGGAGTAAGCAACAGTCAGACTTCTAACAGCAATGAGCCCACAAAGTTTGTGGTATCTCTGAAGGTTGTCCAAGTCCAGAATTAAGAAAATAGGACAGGAACTCAAACTAATGGGTCTTTTTTCCCTGCACGATGGCTATCACTGAATCAGTGAATTGGGGAATCAAACTGAAGCAACTGCTGTCACAAAGAAATCCAAATCCAAGCTCATGTGAACCTAAGACTCCACAGGTTTAGAGAACACAGCACCAAAGACTCACGTGAGTCAGATTTTCAATATGTGAATGGAAAGTAAAACTATAAATAAAACCTGTATGTCATAACAGGAATGATAAGGGTAATATAACAGCACAGTGGTACAGTTTTGCTAATGCAAAAATCATGTCATGCAAGACAGCACATCATACAGGACTGGAATAATCTCAAACACAGAGAAATACTATAGCAACATATATTCTGAAGAAAAATTAGCAAATGTGTGTATTTCTGCAAAGAAACTAGTACACAAAAGTCCATGACTGAGTACAGGAACCAAACAATATCATGTGAGTAAGAAAAACAGAGGTAAGTCAATATTCTTGGATTTCTAGTAAAACACCAGTGAGCTCCACTCTTCAGAGGAAGACAATGCTGGAAGACAACCACCAGCTACAGTTAAGAGATCTGCTACATCAAACTGTCAGTTCAGGTGAAAAAGGGGGAAAGTCGTCTTGAGAAATTCAATTAGAAACAGACCTTTCTAGATAGTTATTAAACAGCTGTATACTAGCTCAGATTCACACAACTGAGTAGCAGGGCAGCACTGGCAGCTTTCCTGTTAGTTGAGGTACCCTTCACAATAAGCAGTCCTCACACAGTGATGTGATACATCATCCACTGCCATGCTCCTCACCACTCTAACATGGCATTAATCCACAGCAGTAATGAAAGAGAGGGAACAGTATTAAAGTGAGTAAAATCAGCAACACACATTATTCTGAGCTCTAGGTCAAACACCAATTGCTTGACACAGTTAAGCATTCTTCAAGAATATTTCAGAAGCACGTATTCAGAAGCGGAATCATAGAATCATAGAATTGGCTGGGTTGGAAGGGACCTCAGAGATCATCAAGTCCAACCCTTGATCCACTACTGCTGCAGTTCCCAGCCCATGGCACTGAGTGCCACATCCAGTCTCTTTTTAAATATCTCCAGGGACGGAGAATCCACCACTTCCCTGGGCAGCCCATTCCAATGCTTGATCACCCTCTCGGTAAAGAAATTCTTTCTAATGTCCAACCTAAACCTCTCCCGGCATAACTTAAGACCCTGCCCTCTAAGTGTGTATCTTTCTTAAGAGTCATTGTTGTCTGTCCATCCTGGCCCTGCACATACATTTTTCCTCCTTTCTTTCCTAGTTGTCTTCCATCCTGAAAAAAAGAGATCATTTAACCAGGTCTTCAGCTTCAGGTATGTTGATTGGCAAGCAGGTCCTCAAAGCTCCATGGCAACAAGCTTTGCCTTGCTATGATGCAAGATAATTGGCAGGCACCATACATTTAAAAAGTTCATAGGCAGCATGGTATTAGTAGAAGACAAAAATCTTATGTAAACATGGGGGTTATATTTAAAACTGTCACAATACTATCTGGAATCTACAAGGTAAAATAATGTAAAAACCTGGTTGGATTGATTTTCTCTTGAACCCAAAAAGGATGAAAATTTTAGAAAACGGTCATAACAATCTCACGGCAGCGTCCTTTTGAAATCAGATATCTCCAAATCCCACTGGAAAGCCAAAAAAGAGCAGTGCTAGAATTACTGAGTGAAGGGGTGACAGTGCATTATCTGTGCTCCCAGGAGTAGACCTACAATACCAAACTTGCTCTGTAAAATCTCACTTTAAGTTGCCAGTGTTACACTAATACCTATGGACAGAAAAATGTGAAACAAAGAAAAAAAATCCACAAAAACACCAGGACCACATCAGACAGACACTACAGGGAGCTGTGAAGGCATTTCTCCTGACTTGCACTTCACCTATTGATTTACAACATGCTAAATGATTTTAACAAAACAGACAACAAGCCAAATTATGGAAAGAAGAAACTGACAAAATCTTCATGCAATGACAAAGGAAAAAAGACATTTTCATCCCAGTCATAACCTTCAAAATTACTTTAAAATTCAGCGCTGCAGCATCACATGGGAAACTGAACAAGTATGGAACATACCTGTGGGGATGTACCATATTCAGCAAGTAAAACCAAACAGATATGAAATAATAAAATAGGACTCTGCTGCAGATTACATACCCACATGATTCAGAGAAAACCCTTACTATAGGATTCAGTTATTGACTAAAGCTCAGAAAACCAAGATAAAAAGTATAAGAACACACTGGAATTTGAGGGGGGAATCCAATTAATTGCTTCTTTAATTCATGGTGGAAACATATTTTGTACTAATTCCATCCTGAGAGCAGATCAGGTATTGGATGATGTATCACATCACTGTGTGAGGACTGTTAATTGTGAAGGGTACCTCATACCTGACTATGATAAGGATTTTTATACAGGTAGATTTTATCTGAAAACAAAAACAAAAATAAAAATAAAAAGGCAGGCATCAAACAAAGACTTCACCTATGAGTCATACCACATTTTGCCTTGTCTCAAATGTACCAACTTTAATTATGGAACAATTTAGACAAAATCTATAGCAGCAACACATATTTGCTCCCAAATAAAAAAAACTCCTATGCAAATGACTGCAAACTGAACAGGAGGATGCAGAAAACAGATGTTACACATAAAACATTACTGCAAAGTACTCATCACAAACAACTCCCACCCACTGGCCAGTCAGCATGTACTATAACATGCTAGGGAGACTTGGCAAATAATTCCACAGTTAAATCATGAATATTGATGCTCACAAGCAGAGATGTTTGGATTATTTGTTGTGATTAATATTCTTTTTGAATTTAGGTACTTTTAGCTTCCAAACAAAGCTTGATTTTTTTTTTGTTAAAGACATTTATCTTACCTGCTGAAAAACTGTCAGCAGCAGAGATGGTCATAAACTGATCAAGATGTTTGCTTTGTTCCACATACCGCATTTAATTACTTTTCTCTTTGTGCAACTGACAGTTTTAAATGGCAAGCAAGGAGGATGGGGTGAAGGGTTGGAAGAATCAAACCCAAAAGCATGTAAAGTTACAATATCACCCACACTAAGAATAAAATTTATTTATGAAAATGACTATTCATGAAAAGGACTGCATTAATGCAGACAAAAATGCATTTGCATGAATGCTTGCAAACAGTGAACAACAGAGGTACATGAACATGATTCAAACAGCTGTTCAGAATTCAAATTAATGTTTGCAATACATGTTTTGCTGTTTTTGGCAGCTCTAATTACAAGCACCAGTTGCCAGAGGTAGGCTCTGATAGCTTCACTGCTGCAATCTGCAAAAAACAAAAACACATAGCAAACTAATTCCACTTAAGAGACTATTCTGCATAGACACAGGGAACACCATTAGTATCAGTTATACTCACGAATTTGTGCTTACAGCAGTGGTCAAGTTGCAGACATAAGCTAGGGAAAGTCTTTCTCTGCTTGTTTTCTGCAGTCTAGCTGAAGCACTAAGTAAATCCTGCTGGATAAGGCAATTCAAACTGGGGAATCTGTTCTGGCATTGCAAGCCAAATCCTGCCAAGTCTGCTCTTTGCAGGGTTTCTATACCATCACTTCACAGCACTTCTGATTTCACACTTGAGTAGTAATCCACTAATCTTCTAGACTGCCTACACATTGTTGTACACTCTAACACATGCCAAGTAGCTCCACTGGCAATGAATTTAGAATGCAGAAAGGATGTGGGCATATGCTTGCCTCCTGTCTCTACAGAGTTCAGATGCAATGGTGGCAGATCGGGCTTCCTTAGTCCTTCAGATGCATCTCATAAGGTCCTACCTGCACCAAGGACATAAATGTCCCCCTCTTCATCACCCAAATATACAATTCCTGCATAGACCAGCAGTGACAACCTTTGGATGCCTGAGTTCAGTTCTTAGCTACAGCAACTGATGCCAACAGTTTAATGAAATGCTTGTATAATTCGGCCATCAGAAGAAAATTCTAGGCTAGTTCTCAAAATTCTTTTCTTGGCATGCTCCCCAGAGAGCAAAATAAGTAAGAGGCAGTGATAATTCAACCAGGCATCCAGTAGCTTGGCATTTGGGTCTGCAGTGACAAAGGCACAATCTGGCAGTAGGGGGTTCAGAGGCATTTAGCAAGAGGGCTTCCCTGTCAGGATGATAGTTGCCCTCACGAGCTCTTTAGTTTGAGCTTGTGTTTCATTTATAATAATTTTCTAAATGTGCTGCAGCAAGAACTGCCTCTTCAAGAGTAGAAGCAAACAGGAGACTGAGGTGAAAATCATGTTTAAGCTATCATTATGAACCAACTCAGGCTCATGATGCCTTGCCCCCATCTAAGTCTTTTAGAACACTTTTTAGTTGGCCCTGTCATTAAGTCCTTCCCAGAGTCTTTCATGTAACACTGTTGAAAACTTGGTATTGGCCACTTTTACGTTTTAAGCTTTTATGATGAAACAACATCAGTTAAAACCTTTTCACCCAAAATATCTGTGGGAGAGCTTCTCTTGCTTCTGTTCGAAGAAAACAAAACCAAAAAACAAACAAAAAAAAACCCACCCACAAACAAACCAACCCCCCAAAAAAAGTAAAGTGCAATCTATTTAGCCTCTAATAGAGAAGTATCTGTATCCCAGAAGAAAGTTTGTATGTGGGCTCCTAGAAAATACAGTAAGTTTTGTCCAGGTAATAACATTAATTGGTGCTCTGCAACCTGTCTTGGTACCATTTCAGTGCTGATCTTTCACACTGTTCTTTTGTGAACACCCATCTTGTGCACTGCCTGCACAGATATGGCATAATATGGTAGTGTATCTTGTATACCCTAGTAGGCTTCTGCCAGTGCATAGGATGGTCAAAATTAGGATATGCCCGAGGAGCCTTCACACCACTGCAGTGCTGGTACATGGTACTTAACTCCCAGTTGCACACAATTTAACACACAACGTGGCTGCTCATTCACCAGTGCCATCAGTCAGCAAAGAGAGAGTGAATTCCACAGCTCTCCCCTTCTGCCCCAAGGTCTCTGCATCTTGGTGCAAGGTTGGCCATTCTCTTCTCTGAAATCTGTAGTGTTTGAGTTTCAAAAAACAAACCAACCAGCAACAAACAAAGAAACACAACCAAAATTCCACACTGAAAAGGGAAATGCAACACCTCCAAAACCAGAATATCAGAACTACAAGCAGTGGGATATGAACTTGGGACACAAAAAAGTACTGGAGCATACTTGTAAATGTACCTGTAAACTGAGTTTTCCTCTTTTATCTGAAGAAACAGGAGTGAACTCTGCCAGCTTAATGGTTTATGCATGGAGGTGTGTGTCTGTGTGTCTGAGAGTGGCTGTGAAAATATTATACAAAAGACCAAATCCTTCAAATCTTGCTATTGCTGGAATTATTGACAATAATCATACTCCTTATACATGACAAGATTAAAAGTGACAGATCATAGGAGATTAGAGGTAAGAAACAAGACGAACAGATAGTTTGGAGGGTTTTCTGGGAGAGTGACAAACATGGTTAGATAGCCTGCCTTCACCTCCATAGTCTGATACTAGCTGTATAGCACAGAAACCTTTGTCAGACATGAACAAATAATACTGAAAATTGCTGGAAAAAACTAGCTTGGCAGAAATCCGAGCTCCTCTGCCTGCAACATATTATAAAACCCCAAACCAAAAAAGCAGTACTTTCTCTATATTATCATCACTATCTTCTACAACCTAGACATCACAGCCTATGAGCAACAAACTTTCTCATTACTGTTTTGAGCAGATGACAACTTCTGCTTCTTTATCCAGAAATCAAAGGATTCATGTCAAACGGGCACAACTTCACTACTCCTGTAAAATACAGAAACGCTACTTCTAGCAACCTATCACACCTTCACTTCCTTAATTAATATTTAGATTTAGTTACCATTTTCACAGAATTTTCAATATAGGAAGGGGTTTTTAAAAATTAAAGCAACTTGGGTTTATTCATCTTAATGCAAAGCAAATTCTTCTTAATAAGAAAGCCTGCTATGATTATATTTTTTGTCCTCTGTCCTCATAGAAAAGTTTCTACAACTTATGTAAAAAACCACCTTATTAATATGTTAACAGTCTCTTACAGAATGAAAGATACCAGATGCCTTCCTCTTACTCATTTCGATTCGTCAAAACCAAGTATTCAGCTTTTACTTTAAATGATCTTCAGTACTTGTGTTTTCAGATAAAAATGAACTGTAGTATTAATCTGCCAAGGATTAGTTATTGATATGTGCAACAATACCTTGTACTATTTTAATGTTGCTTTTGAGACACTGCAGAAGAGGAAAACATTCAGTAGTGGAAACGCTACAACAAATCAAATATATACTAACACATAAGGAAAAAAAAATTGGTACATTTAGCCCACCATGCAGCAGTGAGGAAATGTTCGTTATTTGTTCTGTTTTCTGGGCCCAAGCAGGAAATCAACCAATAGAAATGAAGTATGAAAAAAACCAGAAGTGGTATTTTTCATATATACTGAATAACAGCTAACAACAAAAAAAGCTGTGATATAGGGAGGGAATAAACAACAAAGGACTGGATTTAAAAAAAATAAATAGTAGGGGCTATACTTCCTTAATTGAAAAGAATTAAGTCTCTAAAGGATTACATTTCATAGCAAGGCCAAGTAATGTAATGCTATTTCTTGTTTAAAAGAAGTTCTTTAGTAACTTAGGTTTTGGGTTTTTTTTCTAAAGTAACTCAACAGTAGACTTAAAATGGCTTGTGTTATACTTCAATCACCTATGCATACAACTTACAAGGAAACATTTGCTAAAGATTCCACAATTAATAAAAGAAAAATGCATTCCTGTTCTTATAGACTGTCAAGTTAAGAGGCAGGGCTTAACCACTGATGTAACTGGGAATTAGTCTGTACACTGAAATACTACACAATACATAGCTGCTCCACCACCATCAACTTTTTTACCACTTTCTACCTGCTTTTAAACTCTTCATCTATTCTGCCTCCCACTGACATGCTCCCTTCTCAGTAGGGTCTGCAACCAAGACTATTGAGCTCCTCTCATTTCCACCAAGCTGGTGACTGCTGGAAGAAGCTGATAGGGGCTATTGGACAGAAAATGCAAATCTATGGCTCACTTAGAATACCTGAATCATTAGGGAACTTCAAAACTAGTAAAAACACAGTAGTTTTATTCTGTATCTTTCATACTGTCATTATTAAGCAGCAGATATTTTTAGCTACCAAAAGGCAAATCCATCTGCAGCAGTGGCGTTTCCAAGGAGACAGAATAATTTAAATACATGTGGAACTAGATCTCTGTTTTCATCAACTCCTCTCTGTTACTGGAGCTGCGTTGACTCAGATTTCTCATTTAAGGGGGAAAATAAAAGTGATTGGAATACATAAACCTGAGATTATAATTTAACGGTTGTGCTTCTGCTTTCACATACACATCCATTCCCTAAAAATAACAAATGTTAGGATGCAATTCATTTATTTTTTCAGTCATATTATTTACCAGAGTTTATACTCCAGTATAGAAAAAGATACTGTTCAGTCTTGTAGAATAGTTTTGTGAATTGCTGACATTTGCTGTAAATAATTAATTTTTTTGATTGACTGTTTATTTAGCAAGCATACCAGGCTCCATTCTCTGAAGAAATAGCTTTTCATCCCTGAAAGCTATTAAAAGTACATTCTAGTATTTCAGCTTTACGAATATATTTTATTACTATATATGCTCAAACCAAGCAAAAAAGCTACCACTCTCCTTTATTTCAGTGTTATATAAATAGACTGTGACAATTAAATAATTCTATTCTTTTCTATATAGTATAAAGCTGTAATTCTTTATAGCAATTTTCTTTTCTATATAGTATAAAGATGAACAATTAACTAACTAAAAAATATTTGTTCACAAAATAGAATTCCATGGTTTTCTACCAATGGATTAATTTAGAATACGGCATTAAAAAAACATGGACAAGTGGTATGAGAATGTCATGAGAATGACTAACTGCTTTATATTATCTTCCTTAATACATATAGACCGATCAATGCTAATAGATTATGTATTTCTTCATAGTATTGTATTATTAACTTGAAGAAATCCCAGAAAAAAAAGTAGCATTGCAATTATTTAGTGGTTACTTTAGTATCTTAAAGGAGCTACTGCAGATACTCAAGAGATTTAACATACCAAATACATAGCTATTTGAAAGAAATTACTTCCCACCACAGTGCTATTTCTGTCGCTAAAGTGAAATAATGCAAATGTCTCATTGTTTAAAACAAAACAAAACAAAACATATATGCACATTGGCAACAATTTATGACCACAATTCAATTAATTTTAATAAAGATTTCTGTTTCAAACCAGCAAAACAGGGTCCTGTAGTATAACAGTTACTGGCTACATGCAAAATGGAGAAGTCAATAGAGCATTAACATGTTGAAATCCTTGCCCAGTGAGGCCAGTATCAAAATCTCCAATTATTTCAGTGGGGCCAGGAGTTCTGCCTGTCATCCTATATCCTCAAATAATGTGGCTTGAGGAACAAATCTATTTTCTTTATACAAAGCAAGAATCTGAAGCAAGTTGTTTGCTACTTGCCATGCCCAGCACCTGTGAACAAGCAGCAGCTGATGACATGTAAACTCAGCAGAACAGGTTTCATACGAGCTATTTCAACAGTTTATTAAAGCTAGTACAACAATTTCTATAGATCTTTAAGATTTATCTATCTTGTACACGATTTCATTATATGCATGTTTTTTTCTTTATGACAAAGATAATTTTATGACTGAATTATAAACCACATTAATTCCATGCCTTAAAATAATGCAAAAATACACAAAAATTCTTAAGAGTTGCTCTGAGGAGCTATTCTTACTGCACATTTAATGCTAAGTAAAGCAAATATTAAAGCCGTTTCTTAAGTCCATTTCTTATCCAAACTCAAGAGATCTTCCAGCACTATTTTCCTGATAGTAGCATACACTGTATTTTCAACACCAAGCATTTCCATCACACAAAAGACCTCTTTTCTACAGCTTACTGAACAACTTCACATCAATGAGATGTAATGCCTATACTGTCACATGAGAAAGTTGTCAGATTGCATCAGGCATGCCTATGATTTCACTGTCTATGGATCTCGCATCGGCTGAAGCCTCCCAGACAGGAGAAATAATAACCAGAAAAGCTTCTTCAAAATAATTAATGAGGACTAAATAATAAGATATTTCCATGTGCATTTTTTGTACCAAAAAATGTTGTGGCAATGATCAAGAATAGCAATTCAGAACAGATTTCTTTTCACCCTTACCTGTAAATCGGGTTTCTAGGTTTCAGCTCTGTCAGTGCAGACTGAAAGGTTTACTCCTCCTTTTTCCATCCATCAGACAGCAGTCATCCAATAACTGAAGTCATCCTGGCATCCTCTGGAACATGCTCGCTCCCTTATTTCCCACTCCCCACCCCCATCTGCATGTTAACAAAACGGGAAACCACCGAGAAAACACAAAACAAAGCACATCTGAAAAACAGCTTTACAGACATACTTAGTAAACCATAAGGACATTCTGTACTGCAGACAAAAATGACAAAATTTAAACATATGAAAAAAAAGAAGTCATTAATAAGCTTCAGCTCCACTCGTGAAACCTTCAGCTCCTTTTTCTAAGGAAAAATACCAAAAAGCTATAGGAACATAATTATTGCCTGTATATGCTCTTGGAGACTGATCCAGCTATCCAGATCTGTGTCTCTGTCCAGTGCTGTATGTATATATGATTTTTTTTTTATTATCAAAGTAACAGTGGTGCTTTTATACAAAGCAAGAATCTGAAATTTCAATGCAAATTACAATAATTCAGAGATAGATACCAGTAACATCCTACTAAACACATCTTTTTTTCTGTTTGAGACAGCATTTATGAACTACATGAAAGATATAACTCAATACTTTTTCTTGAAGTTTTACCTATATAAAGCTCTACCTGTATAACAGGTGAGTGTGCATTTATTTTACTGTATTTGTAATACAGAAGTCAAAATCCAGTGTGCTGTGTGAACTGTGTTCACACAGAACTTTCTACCTAAGTAAGACTTCAAATGCAAAAAAAAGACTGCATAAACTATTTTAAATGTTTGCACTTCAAACGTACTATGAAGTCTATTTGTAGCCCCTTAAATCTAGTTGAAAAATGTTTTCCAAGATCAAGGAATTTTTATTTTCTAAATATACATATACATCAGCTATCAACTCAGCTGAAAACGAAAGCATCAGATTTATTTTATGACAGTTTAAAATAAAAATCAGGAATTAGTCTTAATTCTTAGATAAGGTAACACCTACTGCCACGTCCAAACATTTGTACTTTAGAATTTCCCATTGAAAGGAAACTGTTAGGGAGCAGAAGCTGAGAAATACCTTTGTTTTTAAAAATTTCAAACTTCAGCTATGGCTTTCCAATAAAACTGAATTCCTTTAAATAGTGCATCTAACCTCTTCACTGAATTATTGATCTTTAACCACAGCAAGACTATACCAATTAGCATACTTTCACTACAAAGTAATAGCTATTTTAGCTCCTGAAAAAATTAGCTGTCAGTCTCATCATAATGAACTGCTAGTGGATCCTGTGCATACCATTCAGATTCTGTCTTAACAAGTAAAGTAGCTGTCTTTTTAACCAAATTAACTCAATTTAACATAAAACCTCTTCCTAGATGCCTACAAAACCAGAAATCCCCTCCTATGAGCATTAAAAAATAGCTATTATGTTCCAAATTCAGGTAATCAATACAATTTTCCTTAGGGGGAGGAACTGCGTGGGACACTGAGGTAAATGTAAGCAGACACTTTGCCCTGATAAGTGACTGGCTGGAAGACATCTTCAACTTTATTTTCTTTTTATCTGCAGAAAGTAATGTGCAGTTGAGCATCAAAGGCTTCACCTCTCAATCAGTCTGACTACTGTGGAAGATGCATAGAAGATACATACAAAATTGTAGTATCCTAACTGGATTTAATAAAAATCTTTTCAATAAAGATGCAAGGTGCAACACTGTTTCAGCCCTGTAGCACTATTAGAATAACTAACTAATATAACTAATAACTGCAAAATGGGCAGTACTAGAAAGTCACTGGAAAGCTTTTTAAAATCTACTATGAAAAAAAGGTTATTAACAAAAAACTCCAACACTTCCTAAATAGTCCCAGAGTGAAACAACTCTAATATGTTTCTAAAATAAAACACAAATGGCCAAGTGATCATCATTTAGTAAGCTGATGTTGCCCCCCCATCACAACCCTGCACACAAACCTCCACAAAACAGTGGCTATGCAAGCTCTGAAAACCTGCACTTGGCAGTTTCTTCACAAATCTACAACAGCCCTTGTTAATTTGCCCCACTTTGTACATCAAAAATTAGGTAATTTACTTGATAGATGCATTTTAAATATACAAAATTCACCTCTGTTAGTTCATCAGGTCTTTGAGGACATGCCCCTGCGTGGGGTGGGTGGGTTTGGGTTTGGCTTTGGTTTGGGCAGAAGGCTAACTAACCTACAGACAGTTCACCTGGTGGCCTTGAAAAAGCTGCAGGCCTGCCCATCCTTTGCCAGATGCTGCTTTCAAATCCCACCTTCCTTGGCCCCTGACCAAGCTACACTCCCACTGTGCTGACCCAAGACCTACCTCTCCACCACAGACCCCACCAGAAGGCTTCTGGCTCACCCCCTCAGTACTGGGATGCCCACAGCTGCTGCCTCACCTGCCCCTTCCAAGCAACCTCCTAGCACAACACCCAACCCTTCTTTTCCAGAGCCAGCACCTTCATCACAGAGACTAAGAATAGGAAAATTTGTCTTTTTTGCATACAGGTTTCTATCTAGTTCCTGCTGTGACTCAACCTATTAATGGGTGTGCTTATATTCATTTGACTCTTCCAACATTTTTTTTTTTTTTTAAACTTATCTATACTTAGTACTCCTTACAACACAGATTTTAATTTTCTTTTCCAGAGCTGGAGAAGAAAGGGACAAAAGGAAGGCTACATCTGGAAGCAGGTTCCTGCAATGACAAGGACACTGAGGTGGAGAGCATCCAAAGGACAATGAAGCTCAGGAGGGGTCCAGAGCAGAAGTGTTGTGAGGAGTGGCTGAGGGAACTGGGGTTGTTTAGCCTGAAAAAAAGGAGGCTGAGGGGAGACCTCATTGCTCTCTACAACCACCAGAAAAGAGGCTTTAGCAAGATGGGTGTCAGCCTGTTTTCCCAAGTAACATGCAACAGAAAAGAGGAAATGGGCTCAAGTTGTGTCAGGGGAGGTTTACATTGTATATTAAGAAGAATACTCTTCACTGAAAGGGCTGTCAGCAGCAGAAGAGGCTGTCCAGGGAAGTGTAGGAGTCACCACCCCTGGAGGTATTTGAAAGACATACAGGTGTGGTGCTTAGGAACATGGTTTAGTTGTGGACATGGCAATGCTCAGTTAATGCTTGGACTTGATCTTAAAGGTCTTTTCCAATAAAAAAACCTCTATGATACTATTGCTTTTCTCACTCTTCCTTTCTCTGATTACAACTGTTGCTACTAAAATACTTGCTTCAATTTTCTCTGACTCCACAAAGAACAAAGCTTCTTTTGACAACCCCTTCGTGGAAGGATAATGTTACAGATCACCTCCTTCCTGAATAAAGCTTCAGAGAAAGAATTTCTGAAGTATATATAAATTCCATCTCTGTAATCCACTCTGCCTGACCATATAAGAGTACTGACTGAGTAAATTAAAAGAATATAAGTAAATTGAAATCAGAAACCACAAAGCTGCCAACATCCTTTGACTGAATCTCCACAGCTGTACTATCAGGGCTGAAGGCTGCTCCTAACTCCGTTTGGTTCATTACAAACCATACACAGATCCTGGTTCAGGCTCCACTTTGCAACTCACAGATCTTGGTTACATCTGCGCTTAACAGTCAAGATTTTTACTTCCCACTCAGAGCTAATTGTAAACTCTGATGGACACATAGTTGAAAGGTACTAACTGACCCACAGGAGACCAATAAAAATTATATAGTACACTTCATTTATTATGAGGATTAACATATACACACCTCCAAACTCAGGGATGCTGAAAGAAAGAAATAAAACCTGTGTTTATCATAATGCTTTAGACAATCCTGATCATAGAGATGAGTTGACACAGCTTAATAAATAATTAGAACTTGCCTCTTTCTTGCCTCAAACTTGCCTCTTGCCTTTCATAACGAACACTTCTAAAACTAAACATGATTCTTCCCTTGATATCTGCTTTCAGCCTCTTCCTTAAACAGAGCTAATTGTTCCACTCCCTTCCCTTGGTAGGCTCTGTCAGTAGTCCTGTTCCTTTCCCATGAGCCTTATCCTGTACTTTTTTATATATATATATAAATAAAAAAGTATTTGGAATCAGTATGGGATGTGCTGATATCCTGCTTGCTCTCATGTTAAGGATACTGAGTAGTATTGAATGTGAACTCAGGGCTGCTGCTTGGAAAAATCCTGCATGGTCAAAAGAACTGGAGCCCCTTGTAATCCAGTAATAGTAATAAAAAAGGTTGCCTTACATTGAAGCTTTTCCATTGCAAGGAAATCACGATTTAAGACTGAAAAGAAATGGTTGGAAATAAACTGAGGTTTCTTTCTCACAAATGATAGACAGATGCCATCACCTACTAGCCTTAGAAATTTCTCAAATCACAAAGGATTCAAGTAATCCAAGGTTTAAATAGGAAGAAGCTATCAAATAGGATGTGTGTAGTACAGTTGCTATGAATCTCTGAACAAACCAGAACTCTGCAGTCTGAAATAGCAAGGTATTAAAAGTCAGAAGCTGCACAACAAGCTACAGTGGCTTCAGTGCCCTACTGACTGCATCTAATGAATCCTGAAGGGGCAATTGTTCAGGTTGAAAAAGCAACTGGATAATTATGGGTGATGCACAGTGAAAACACATCACCCTGTACTTTGAAAATCAAAACTATTTCAAGAAAGAAGAATAGGATTACTTTGCCACAACATTCATACATTTTTACTCTTTAGTAGAACCTAGAAGACTCCATCTCTGAAGCAGCAGTGTTGAACAGTATTTGTTCCATCTCAAAACAGTAACAAATCAAGCCCTTTTTATATGGCACACAAGGATGCTAGAAAGTGACCCTACTAGTCTGTGGATCTGACACTTGAATATAACTGACTTCAGAAGGAATTACATACCAAGGAGCTGTGAAAACTATTCAGTGATGGTGAGGGGAAAAAAAAAATTACTAGTCTGCTTCCTGTGCAGCTGAAGGCTGGAAGTAGAGTGCACTGGTTCCTTCCTTATTTTTCAGAAAAACAGTACTGCAGCACCCGTTATAATAGCTAAGTTTTTCTTTACTCCTTGACAAACAAAAGCAAGCAAAACCCAAGCTTTTGTAAAAAACACCAGAAACCTCCACAAAAATAGCACCACATGGGAACAAATCTCAGGGCAAAATTGAGGAACATACTAAGGCAGACTAATTTTCACCTCTTAGTTACATAAATTTCAACTTCCCCAGTCTCCCACCCACTCGCCAACATCCATTTATATGCCTTCAATCAACTCAAGAGTACAGTCATCTGCCTTCAGTGAAATCAAAAGTGATATTATATATGAGGCAAAAGAGAGAAAAGATAATCAAACAACTTCTGCATAAGACTATACATAGAATTTTATTAATTCATCTTTAACTATCTCATAACACAGCTTTCTAGCATGGAAATTATTTCCAATTCTAATTATTTGCAGAACAACAACTGAGTCTGGTAAGTACTTCCCACAATCAAGAAACAACTTTTCATAAATAAAATGTCCCCTCTCTGGAAGTGTCCATGGCCAGGTTGGATGGAACCTTGAGCAACCTGATCTACTGGTAGGTGTCCCTGCCCACGGCAGGGGGGTTGGAACAAGATGAAGTTTAAACACCTAATCAGCAGACAGTATCTTCCAACTCTAGCCATAAAGCATCAAACTTCAAAAACAAGTTTCTTTCGAACACAGACTTCATGACTGAAAACCGAAATTAAGCAAAACTAACCCAGTTTTTACTAGCTGTAAAAAACCCAAACAAACAAACAAAAAAACCAACCCCAAATATCTTTGTTTTCAGACATATCTGGTCCAGTAAGGAACATAATGCTGACATGGCACCTTTAGAAAAAAAATAACGCACTGTTTATTTTGCAAAGGAAAAGACTCAGACTGGCAGCTAGGTCAGGGAAGAATACCACTTCTCATTACTGTGACGGGCACCTTTGAGACCTTAGTCACCACATCTGAGTCCTGAAATATTAACATGTGTTCTTTTAATTTCTGCTTACTTTACAGGTTATACAAGTTTTTTTTTCTTTATTTATATTCATTCTTCCTCTACTAATGCATCAATTTGATGAAATCTTAGGCTGATTCTGAGTAAAGCCAATTCTAACCTAGCTTGCAATTTTGCATCAAGATGCTTGGAAAAAAAAAAAAAAAAAAAACAGGCAGCAAACATGTGTCCCAGATTGCCTGTTAGATTTTATTTTTATCAGTAATTCCTTTAATAGATATCAAAGACAATAAATTGAAAGTGCTAGTTCACAGAATGGCTTGGGTTGGAAAGCAGCACCTTACAGATCATCTTGTTCCAACCCATCTGCATGGGCAGGGACACCTCCCACCAGACCAGGTTGCACAAGGTCCCATCCAGCCTGGCATTGAAAGCTTCCAGGGAGGGGGCAGCCACAGCTTCCCTGGGCAACCTGTGCCAGTGTCTCACCACCCACACAGGAAAGAATATACTTCCACCTTGTCCCTCTCTTTAGAATCATGAATAAGGGCTTTTTACTCATGACAGAACTACAACACCAGTGTGTATTCAAATGTTCTTGAAAGTTGATTAAATAACAAACAATATCAAACATTTTTCTTTTTATGACACTCTTTAGTCGTTTGTCCAGAAATCTGCATTGCTGCCAATACTACAACATAGTAAAAAGTCCAAAACCATAAACATGTGAAGCCAAATATCTTGAGCATAAGCAGCTATCCTGCAGTTAGTTACAAACATCTGAGACAGGAGAGGTGGCAAAAGGAATACCAAAATACATTTCCTTCAAACATTTGAAGCTGACCCTAAGTTAGCATTGTGATTTATTTGCCTTTGTGCCACCATCCTGATTTCAACCATATGCACATTGTCCTAGACCTCTTTATTTTTTTCCTACACTTTTCTGCTCTCCACCGATGCCAGCTTCACGCATGACTCTGCTGACACCCTGTCCACAGCCTCACATATTGGTCACATTCACTTAAAAACAGCCTTATACTCAGGCACAGTTAGCATTGGGGAATTACCCACAATCAGTCCACATACAGTACTAGATAGCTCAAGAAGTTACACTAATATCCAAAAGTCACTCCTCTTCTGTCTCAGATTTTCGATTTTCTGCACATCCACATGCCAACCAGTGATCAAAGAGAAGGGACTAAATGGGTAAAGCTGGTCCTCAAGTGTATTATACAAGCATAAAATATTTTTTCCCCATAAACTCATTTCTGGTTAAAAAAAACCCACATAATATTACTTTTAAAATGTAGTACTTGTATTGGTAGAAATGTAAAAAGACACCTGTGAAAAATCTACTTCCAGAAATCTTTGCTCCTTTATCATATGCATATTTTTAAGAGAGGCTGTGCACTCTTGCAACTGATCATACTCACAGTTTTCCCCCCCTGCTGCCAATGCACACCTCACCAAAACAGAGAAACAAAGCCTCTGAAGAATGATGGCCAGTCCTTAAGGACATGTAACTAACCAATACTAACCAGCCTTTCAATAATACTGCTTCCTGGGATCCATTCTTTCACTTTATACCTTATCTATTTATGCTTTTCCCAGTATGTGTATATTTTAAAACCATAATTGGCTCTAAGGAAATTTTCAGCATTGTCTTTAATCTTTACAGATTACCAGTACAGCATTAAGTTTAGCTATTGAAAAGTAATCAAATGCAAAGCTTGTAAGCAGCAGAGCTGTTTAGGGGGGAAAAAAAAAAAATGCTCAAAGAAATTATATGCAAGATCAGTTGTCTTTTCAGAAATTCAGAAGGTGCCTGATTTGTCATGCTCCCTGACACAAGAAAGGTCATTGTTTACCTTCTTCTCTGTAAGATAAGGTGGAGTTCAAAACATCTATGCATAGTTTTGCTGATAAATTAAAATGAGCTCCTTTCCCAAGTGATGTGAACGCCAGTTGCACCAAAGAAGAGTGTTCAGCAAAACAAATCTACTTGTGTCTTCACATCTAGACTTGGAAAATAGTTCTACAAGAGACCACTCCGTTGGGAGGGAGCAGAAATCGAGTCCCTGTTCCCAAAACAATCTTGTGAACAAGAAAGCCCAAATATCCTTCCATACAACTGAATGACCCAGCATTTCTTTAGAGTGTTATGCTCCTTTTTGTCCAGTATCACCCAAAAGAAAAGATAGATCCCTGCTTAACACTATCTTCCCCAAATAGTTTCACAGCTTGTCAGTCATGGAACATTTTAAAAGATGCAGGTGTGGATTAGACCACTTTCAGGTTGAGGAAAGAACAGTAAGCAAGCCTCCCACTTTCTTAGGAAGCACTCACAACTACAATAAGCAAGGACATGTCTATCCATGGTAAACGAGAAAAACCCAGTACCCTACAAGTCCACCCATAGAAGAGGGATCTCAGTGCATGAAGATGCCTATGCTCTAAAGCATCTCAGAAATTCAGACATCCTACTGTATTACTATGTCCATTTCAGACAAGTGGAAATCCCAGAGAAATGGAAAACTTCTTAATTGCCCATTGCAGGTTTTGCACAGACAAGTTCTACTCCCTAGGCTAAAAACACAGTATATGTTTATTACTTCAGAAGCTGCAGCTGTAGAAACCCATCAACTTGATTTCATGTGTTGCAAATGCCTTTTTAAACGCCTCCACTGAAGGCCTGTAAGAAAATGCTTAGCAGAATCACAAACTTCAAAGGAACCACACCAACAGAATGTCACAGCTGGCAATGAAAAGCAGGACAGTAGAAAGCAAACACCAGGAATTATTTTAAACCAATTTCTCAAGAGGTGTCAGAAAAGTAAAGTTAGAAATTTTGTCAAGACAAATTGTCAAGGCCTTGACAATACCTCTTTTCAGACAGATCAGCTTTGGGATTCTTCCAGGGCCTCTCTTCAAAAGTTAACATTAAAAATTAAAATCAGCATTCCTTATACATAGATTGTTACACCTTAGTTAGGAACAACACTGAATACAGTGACATAATCTGCTGTCTTTCTGCATCATTGTAAATTATAATTCTGGTGAAATAAATGAGCAATCGAAGCTGAAGAATGGGCTTTCATTCAATGTTCAGAGAAACAAAGTCAGCAAGTTACATGCAAAAAGAAATCATTCAAGCTCTCCTATATTTAAAACTTGTTATATGTGTTTATATTCAGTGTGTCCATGTAATGTAGAGGTGTATGCTAGCCAATGGTCTCTTTTAATTTCTGCAGTTTTCCTACCATATCTCTTATGGACCTTCTTTGATGAGGTCAATCAGTATTTATCTTAAAAAATGGCCATAGCTGTGGTCTCATGATGAGAGATGCTATGCTTAGATATCAGAAGGAGACTGGGGTGGAAGAAATGTACTTTTGTCTGAAGATCAGCTGATCTGACAGTTAAGTGGTATAGCAGAGATGATCCTTTTATACAGCTACAACAATAAGGAACATATTAAAGGTTGGCTAAACAATCATGAGTATTTCTGCTACTTACTGAGTATGTAACAATGCAACATTAAGTGAATGTTGTGAAAAAAATGAGTGAAATGAGTGAATGAGTGAAAAAAACTGTATTTGTAACCAAACTAACTTCTGTTATCTGCTAGCAGGAATATTAAACACTTCCCTTAGGCTACCAGGGAATATTGCTAGAAAAGGCCTCATTTGTAATTAGATTAGCTACAATAGGCTGCAGATGCAAGCGCTTTTACCAGTCACCAAGTGCTTTGCATTAAAATACAAGAGGAAAAGTCCAGTACAAACTGGAAGATATAGGAAGGCCCATTTCAAATATATGCATTTATCAAGTGAGATACTGGTTTTGATACTTTAATCTAGTAATGTACAATTCTTATAAAATACTTTCATATACAAGTCAGAAACAAAAAAAAAACCCATTATGGAATAATTCAAAATTCTGGATCAAAGCTGATCATTCTATACAGATCAAAAATACACCTCTAATCACCCAATCAACACTAAAATTAAGCTAAATATTAATAATATAAATCTGCCTATAAATAAAACAAAAATCTAGTATTGAGATGCAAGTAATAAAAGACTTTCTAATACACATATTTCAATCTAGTAACACAATAATGCAGAACAAGAAGATTTTCATAGCGAAAACCAGGCAGTTTTAGCTATATTCATGGGGGTTTTGTCCACTTCAACTGACACTTAGATGCCTGATCTTTTAAACCCCCAAAGGAAAACAACAGCTTTGCAAAAAGTGAATGGGTTTGTGTTACACATAATGTATCACTATAAAAACTGTAATTCTTCCTCATCTGCACAGGAATTTTCATCACACCCAGGATCAGCAGCAGTATCACTGAGTGTTTGATCAGTAACATACTAGGTATTGACAAGAAATAATGAACAACGCAGAGAATAATAAAGGTAATTGAAAGACTTAAGCCCAAAACCTGCTGTGGGTTGTTTCATGTTTTTTTTAAATCAGCATTTTGATCAGACTGCTTCTAAAACCATGACTGAATTACTTTTAATCATTATTTTTTCTTAAATTTAATCTACACTACATTCTGAAGACAAACACAGGAATTTTCTTTAAAATCCCTATTCATAAAGGAGGTTATACCACAACCATCCCGGAATCCAAGGAGAACCATCAGTTCAGTACAATCGTGCACTGACACCTAGTGAATACTTGGAGTAAAGAAATCCTGTAGCTTATGTTCTCATTACCCACACAGGACAAGTGTTACCAACATATTAAGGCTGACAAGATGTTTCACATATGGACTATGTGTCCTTTCTACTCAAAGACAAAAGGATGTGCAGTATTTTTCTACACAAGCATGAGAACACACATACAGTATGCAGTATATGACTTGCTTGAAAAACGTCTGTGTCCCTGTAAACAAGCCACTACCTCATTTTATTTTTCACCCATAATGACAGCCTAATGACTACTGCACAGTACGTCACTGAGACCAGCCAGACATCTCCAAGTTCTTTGAGACGAGATGTATTTTGCTATCCTCTGTATCCACTCAGGCAGTCAGCTGGCTCCACACATGGCACAATTGTTCTGTTTCCATTACGTAGCAGATGGTGATGGAGATGATCTGAAAAGCCCTTAAATGTGAACAGCACATGCTGAGGAACAGTGGAGACTGCAACCAGAGGATTTATAGCTGAGAACAATCTGGGGTCAGCGACTGTGCCATCACATTGTCACCCCTGCTAATGCATCTCAGCAGAGATGCAGCAGTGAGCTGTTTGACCTATTCATCCAGCTTCATGCAGAATCACCAGCTCCACATCCTTGCCATATACAATGGCAAAGCCTGATTGGGCTACTCACAACTCTTCTTATTCTGCAATTGCATCTAAGGGATCTCTTCTCCTAAACGTCGCACATTTCTCAAATGCTAACAACTGCTTTTCCTCTTGGATTTTCAGAGAGCTCTGAATGCAGTGAAAAACTGCACTGCCTTGGATTAACAAGCAAACATGCAAACAAATATTGAAATAAACCTTCAAGCTTTAACAAATGGGCTGAGCTTGTTTGGGGAAGGTGGGGGAGGTGGTACACAATACAGTGCCACATGCTACCAGTCACTGTAAATCTTTGCAGATCCATGTTCAAAATTCTGATTTTCATATCCCAACTTCCTTGAATTCCCAAACACTAGGAGACCCCAGAATCACCTATATCATTCTTAATGATGCACCAATGCAGGCTACAAGCTTGTTTTCAGCATTAGCACGGAACCAATTTGAAAGCTGTTTTCCATGAGAAGGGTGCCATGCACCCACTGGGTTCAATTCATCTAGAAAGCCACTGGGTAGAGGGGCTGGGAGGAAAAAAAGCAAAAATCAGTCATTTCAAAGCTTCCAACTTCACTTAAAAACTGATATTGTTTGATATTGTTGCACATTTCACTTCATCCATGCCCAGGTACTGATGTGAAGCTCAATTTCTCTCTCATGTATCCAGAGGTTATTTTGACACAGCTATCACATACCCAGGCACCAGAACCAGTGAAAGGTATTTGGATGGAGTTATTACCTAAATATTACATTGCCCTACTCTCATACAATACCTCTCCAGCAGAAGTACGTGTCTTCGCATGAATAGCTTCAGCTGCAGAGATCAATGCAGTGGGTTTTTTAGAGTTTTTTATTGATTCCACAATAAACCTACATGTGTGTGTGGTGACAGCAGCATGGGGAAACCAAGCAGCTCTCCCTGCCCAAGGAACATGAAAATCTGCAGGCCACTGGCAGCAGACTTTGCTTTCCAAATTTGTTTTCAATGAATTGCTACATTTCCTTTCAAATGTCATGAAGAACCTTCCTTAGCCACACTATTCAGAGCTTTTTGCAACACAAACACTAATTGCCTCACTTACTTAAGATGTTGTTTTCAGTAACTAGATAATTCCCATTTTTTTACCAGTTACACAAAACAAACAAAAATAGAGAAATAAATAAATAAAAATTAAAAAAAAGAGCCTATCAGGGGGTGTATGGAAGCAACCTCACAAATCTGAATTGGCTTCTTTTCTTGAAACAAGTGCTCAAAAAGAAAAACAACAACAACAACAACAACATAGAAAACCTATCCAAATTTAGAAAAAATTACCCATGTCCTAAGCAGAGTTACTCTATCACAGCTTCTCCTATAACTATTTCATTCAGGATACATCTCAGACATCCCACACCACCCATGTATTTAAATTAGAAGGTGACAGGTAGACACACTCACACAAAACCATTAAGATTATTGCCACTGTTACTGATTCTGAATCAGGTACCATATTTTGAGATACTTTAGTTAAAATGTGCAAGTTCATTTAAAAAGTAAATATTTAAGTACATTTTGGAACCAAATCCAAGCTAAAATAAGCATTAGCAAAAACCCATAAAAATCCTGAGCAACTTTAACTGTCCTTACTTTTTAATACTCATTAACTTTGTTCACAAAGAGATACAAATTTATATGCATATACAATGTCCTCCTGTTTGTCAAGGCTTCACTTCGAAGATGACATTTTCCATGCTGTCCCTACAGTAAGCCTTTAGAAATATTCCACCATTTCTTATGCTATATTAAAAACTAGAACTGATAACTGTATTCTTGTTACACAGGAATTCACATCTACTTGCAGTCTTACATGCAAACCACAGATTGTTAAGGGGACAGAGATGGGGGAGTTGGGGGAGCAGGGTGCAAGATCAGCTTTCATGGATCAAAATTTCTTGTGTGATAAAGAAAATTTATATCCCCTCAAACCTGGTACAGTATTCTGCTCTGCAGACTAAAAATCCTTGTTGCTATGGGAACTGCAAAAAAAAAGCCACTCATTACATAGCAAGGATACAACAGGAACATGTCTGCTGGCAATTACCATCAGTTCAGGTTTTCATATAGAAAACACTTGGGTATTTTCAACCTGAAAACAAAATTCTACACCAAATCTTACTTCTGAACTCTCCTTCCACAAATATTTTGCGAAATTTTCACTAAAATCTATTCACATGGATATATTCTTTATACAAAACAAGGTAAACAAGTTAGTGTTTAAGATGTGCAGAAAATCCAACATGTATACATTTTTTCCAGATATACCTAGTACAAATTTCATGCTAATGATTTACATTGCTCCATCCACACACAGGACAGTAAACAGACCTTTAAAAAACATACAAAAACAAACAACAAAAAAATCCCCACAACCAAACAAAAAAACCTACAGCAAAGCACCAGATGAGCAGCACATTAGAAAAGAATTTTCAGTAAGACCAACTGTTTAAAGCAAGATCTAAACAAAATTGTTTAAAACAATATTTAAGGTTGGTTACACATGCAATTTACCCTTTGCAACTGTGTTCTCACCAGGTAACAAAAATTAATGTTTGATTACTAAAATAGAATATCATGCCTTTTGAGACAGCTGCTGGCACTTCAAAGCAAAGTGAAAAATCAGTGTCAAACCTAGAGTCATTCAATTCCCACTTGAACACAAACAGTTCCCAGAAGTGTGAATAAAACAACCAACACAATGATCAAAGGATCCATGTAATAACATGGAATTCACGCTCTCAAATACACCCTTTCCAACACCATACTATAATCTGATACAGGTACTCAATTTTCCTGTCAAACACATATATTATCTTAAATGTCTCAAAAACACTACATTAAAAGTACTACATAGATGTGCTGTTAGAATGATCTTACCTCTTGGTCATATGCCAATTTGTAACATAGCAATGAAGTTGGGAAGAACCCTGGAGAAAACAGTTTTGCAGAGCAGTATCTGAAAAAACTTCCTTTGCCCACCAAAGCGGTCTCAATACAGATTTTATGCACGTTTATTTTAACATTATAATTAAGTATCACATTATAACAAACTACTTTAACAAGAAACCTTGGAAACTAAGTACAAATCTTATCTGTGGCCTGGTTCATGGTTGCAGGGGGCTCTGCAGAGGAAGTTAATTAGAAAACATTCTTTTTTATCTGTTATTACAAACACCCTTTCTTTATCTAACAACACTTGCTTATCAGGCAGCACATTACACCAAACATTACCCCACTGAAACCAACTAGTTCTGATTAACTCTTCATTTCATGCCCCTCAGAGCACTGATTAGGGCAGCTACCTACAATTCAGCCATGCCCACTCTCCTTTCTGACCTAGCATGCATACCCTAGCACAGAGCTGAACACTTCTTGGGAAATGCTCCAATAAATCATCAAATAACTGAGGATATACAGTCATGAAAGGCTGCTTTTTTTTCTACCTGTCAAAGCCATACAGTAAACAGTATGAGGGGAGGTGGGGTAGGAGATACCTGGATCTTTATTACAGCTTGCAGAAATTGCAATTTAATTTAGACTAAAGCAGTCAAGCAATTTACAACGGCAAAGTGAAGAAGTGTGCAGTACTTTTACAAAGTAAAAATTTATATTCGTAGTAGTGCGGCATTATTAGTTTGACAAATGTTTAGAACATGCAAACATAGAGGTGTCTTTTCCTCAGGAGTGACAGGTGAAGAAGGTCTGTGAACTAAGAAAGTAACTCATATAACAACATATAGTACAAATATAGCAAAAAGCATGGGAAAATATTTAATCTTCTAGATAACTTTATCTGCATATACATCAGTCCCTCACTTAACCCTACATACATTTGATAAGTCATTATTTCAGTAATATGGATACTCTGCATTTCTCAGTTCATATACACGTTAGGCATCCATCTTTGCTGCCAGGGACAACAAACTCTCCTTTTCACTCTTGTTTCTCCAAATTAGCCACCATCAACCACCTGCAGAAGATTAGTATATTTAACTGTTCAGGAAAGAAACCAAGCAGCCCCATTCACCCCTCTCCACATTCAACAAGCTGATGAAATCCATTGATCTGTGCTGTAACATCTGTCTGTAGTTAAAGCAAGCTGCTACTTCTACTTCTGTAGTATCCATGTGACAAATACCAAACCATCTGAATATGTATTCATATTGGTACAGACCATGTTTCCTAAGTAAAACAATTTACCATAGCCAATATATGTTTTAACAACACAATTACAACCTCCTGCAGTTGCTTATTGCTTATTTTCCCCCTAGTAGTTGTGATGAAGTTACAAAGACAGTAAATAATTTTAAAGTGTCGTTAGAACGACCTAACAGAACCGGAAATCTAAACAGTAGACGCAAGACATAACAATGACAAAATCAGAGTAAGGTAACATTGCATGGTGCAAACGCTTCTCAGTCCTACTATGCAAGTAAGGGTCTCCACAGCATGAAGAAGCCAGCCTACATTCAACTGCTTTATATTCTAGAAATCTCAGACTACCTAACTCAAACTACAAATAGATTTCACAAGGTTCAACCAAACTTACACCACATATCACAGAAAGTTGTGACTGTTTCATGATAAAAGATAGATTTAAAAAGCTCGATCTAAGCTACTTAAGAACATTTTAGAGCTCAGGATGCTTAGTCAGAAACAAAGGTAAGTAGAAACAACCCCTGTGAGTTTTCCAGTTTTCCTTTATCATAAGCAAATTATGACATTTTAGTGGCTCACCCTCAACTAGTGAGGTATGCTGCTGGCCTAGCCTGAATTATGCTTCATACAATAAGCACAAAAAATTACATATTAAAACAAACACCATAGTTAAAAACAGGCATACAGAGAGGGCACATCTTAATGTCAATTTCTAAATGCAGTATTTTAGAGACCGCAATTGCTGTAGCTTGCTTTCCTCTGACAAGGCTAAACACCACAGAAGTTAATACTAAAGTCACCCCAGGTTTTTGTCTCTCTAGCATCTTTGCCCTTGTATCTTTATTTACTTCACCACTTCAGAGAGTAAATACAAACATCTTAAAGCTTTAACTGTATACTATTTATTGTTTCCACACTTTACAAAAAGGCAACAAATGTACACTTCACAAATGTAATCACTTGTAGCAGTCTTTAACAAGTCTTCACCAAGTAAAACACAACCTCATTCAGAATACTGCAAAATCAGGTATGTCCAATTCACCAGTATTAGTAAAAGAACATGGAAAAGTGAGAGAACACCTTTCCTCCTGAAACAACTCTTTATCTCTGCTAGTCTGTGCCAGCCACTGCCCCAGCCCAATTATTCGTCTTTCCTGCATACTTAGGCCAGAAAACATTTTGGACCAAGAAAGAACTGACGGTATCTGTTGCTCCCAAGTTTGCTGCACTCAGCACATTTAGAACATGGTTTCCCACACAAGGTTAGCCCAGCCTCACAGCACATGTCCAGAACCACAGGGAGCACAGAAACCCCATAAGAAGTCTCCCAGCTATTCCACTCCCAGTGTAAGACTGGATACACCAGGTACCACCTGCCACCCTCATGCCACTCTGCCACCACACCTGCAGCAAGGCGGGTGGGCCTGGACACCCACCTTGACACCAGCATTCCCACGGCCACGCCTGGCTTAGGACAACACTTACACCAAGGGGCCCTGAGCTGCTCAGCACAGCTGGGAGCAAAAGTGTGGGGAACCTGGAAGACCTCAGCACAGCTAAAACCCACAGAACCTAAAAGGATGCCACAGGCCACCTTACCTTGCCACTGAACGTCTCAGGTATGTGAAACCCAGGAAGGGCAGTTTTATAAACGAGGATGCAGTATTTTGCAGGCAACTTAAAAACCCACGTACTAGTAGAGTTTGTTCTCTTCCTCGCCAAGAAACCCCCAGCTCCAGGGCTAACAGAGGGGTGCAACTTTGCTCCACAGCCTCCTCTGCAGTTACAGACACCCAACGCGCTCGCAAGTAATCACCCGAAAAACTGGCGTTTCAGGTGACTCTGCCACCGCCTGACCCACCGGGCCTGCGCTGGCCGTTGTGAATAACGCGAGTAACGGGAACGCCTGGCCCTTGCGCTCCGGGGTCGGGTAACACCGCGCAGATCCCCAAGGCCGCTGCTCCCCAACCCCCCTCCCAACACCGCCCTCACCTGCCGCCCCCCCCAGCCCGCTCTCAGTAACACGGTGCTGGGGCCGCTGCCGCCACCCGCTTCCCTCTGCCTTCCTGGGCCGTCTCGGCGGCCGTTGAGCCGGGGCCGCTGGCGGACGTGCCGCCCGGCCGGAGCTCTCCGTGCCCCCGGGGACCCAGCAGCCCTCGGCCTGTCGGCGCACGCCTCACGCGCCGCGCCCTCCATCGCACTCCGCTTACCTGCCCCGGAGCTGCAGATGCGGGGAGGGACCCCGAGAAGCACCCGATGGCGGCCAGGCTGGGCTCGGCGCGGCCACTCGCTACCTGCCGTCCCGGGAGGCGGCCCCCACCCGCCGCTCCATGCCTCGCCGCGCCTGCCCTCCGTGCGGGAGGGGGGGGGTGGGGCGCTGCGGGCCGCGGCGCACGGCGCGGAGCGGCCGGGGAGCGGCGCTGTGCCGCAAGGGCTGCGGCAGCTGTGACCCGGCCCGGCGGTCGGTGTTTGCCGCTCGCTTAGGCAGGGGCTTCGGCTCTGAGCCAGGAGGCCCCTGCGGGGACCCAACCCCACGGAGCGCTCGCCGCGGCATCATAAACAGCAGCAGGGAAGAGACGGCCGGAGCTGCTCGAGCCCTCGTTTCTCGCGTACCTGAGTCCGGCCCGCAGTGCCGCAGAGGGCGGTGGGGAGTGTGAGGGTAACATGCAGGAGATTGCTGTGGTTAATAAAGCTGTGTTTCTGGCACTGGTTTTCAGTGTGTTAGCAGGTGGTTTTAATTACAGATAGATGGGGCAGGGGGAAAAAAAGGGAGGGGGGCGGGGGGAAACCCAAGCAAAACCAGACCTTCTTGTATGTTTTCAGGTATTTAATTATTTTTTTAATTTTGTGTTAGCTTTCTGTTAAGTATAAATCCCTGCAAGAAACATACAGATTACTTTTTAATGGTCTAATTCAGAAAAATATACACATATGTATCTGCATTTCCCATAATACTTTTCCTTTGACAAAAACCAACCAACCAGCCATAACCACTTTTGTTCCTTAAATTACAGCATGTCAGATTCTCATATATTCCTTTCTCAGTCTCTACCATGACAACGGTTTTTCCACAAGCAGAAGTAAAAAACTCTAATTGCAATACTGCAGCCTGAGGGCTTGCTTCATTAGTATCTCACAACTCATTTTGGAGTAAACACTCTCAGCCATTAGCAGTTGAAAACTGGAGAGAAGTGAAGGGCAGCATCCTACTGCTGCGTTTGGAAGCATTTCTCCCCAGCTGGGGTCCATACCCAAAGCTAGGACTTACACATCACATACATAAATTGGGTATGTCTGATTATCCTGATGGTCTACAGAGACATGTGTCTTCACATCTGTGATGATTATTAGAGTTTGTGTGTGTCTTCCTTAGCTTTTAATTTATTCAGTGTATCCTACTTCCAAGGCATTATTTACAACAGAAAAAAATAAATCTTTTCAGAAATAGCACTCAAATGTCATTGCTACCTCTACTGCTTTCAGTCTTGAAAATGCTATTTTATTCCTAATAAATTTTAGCGTGTTTAGGAGATCATTGAAATTATACGGGTTTGCAGCCTTGATAGCTAGATATGAGCTACCATATATAGCTCATATGTGTTCCTTTAACATCTGTTTTTCTAGCTGTCACAGAATATCTGACATGAAAAAGGGGTTTAAACATCATGTACAAACAAACGTTATCCTACAAGAGAATAGTTTCAAATAGGATTAGATAGCCTGAAGAGTATAGGTGCAAATAATATTAAAGACCTTTCTGAAGGCAGAAGGCTTCCACTTTTTTACTTTTTGCAAATCTATTATCATGTAGTTTTAATCACTACACCTTATTTCTAACACTTCATATATTTGTACCTGACTTTCATAGCATCTCTTGATAGCCAATAGCTTTTAGTGATGAAAACAAAGACAACAATTAAATACAATAAAAAATGAAGTCTTTATTCTTTTGGCTCAACTGTAATGTGGTTTACTGTTCTTTATGGTAATAGCATTTTCCTGCATGCAGTTCACCGACACACAAGTCAATAGTTTTGTAAAAGGAGGAGTCAACATTGAATTTTTGCTTGTGTAAGAAACACAAAATGTCCTGATGTGATCAATTATACAAGTTTGCTATTTAATTCCTGTGGAAAAAAAAAACACATTGTGGATCCCATATTATATTTAGAACAGTTCTAGTGCAGCATGAATCAACAAGAATAAGAATAGTCTATGTAAACAAACACTGGTAAAGATTTAATGAATAAAAAGACTATCTTGGAACTTCTGATGCAGGCAGTGCTAGAATTTTAAACAAATCTTCCCCACCACATTTCAATTACAAGTTATATCTATTTGGAAGCAAGTGCATTTGGACTCAGTTTGAAACTTATTTCACATTAAAATGTGTGCAAAAATACAGTACTAATAAAAAAGCAGAAACCTAAAGCTACCCCATTCTTTCCTTTGTTTCTTATTCTGTGAAGTTCTTGAATTAAAAAGTGCTATGGATAGAAAGTAACAAAAGTGACAGTGACATCAACCTGAAGATAATTCTCATTTCTCATTTTATGTACAAAACGCTGAAAAATAAAATAAAATGGTATTTTTTACAATATTTATATTTTCTTAGAAAATTCTATCCATGTATTTTTCAACAGATTAAGCAGTTTGCAACATATCCTGTACAGTCTGACTATACACCGTACAGTAGTCACCTAAAATGGTAGAATGCAAAGCAAGAAGCTCTTAAATACCTGCAAACTATTGCTTGATGTCAAGAAAGAATGATGACCAATTGAACAATTTTTTTCACTTAACCACTGAGATATGGCTTCCCATATTAGACTTTTAACAGTGGAAGGAGGAAAATTACAGCAGCAAAGGCCAGAGAAACATGCATCAGTGATATCTTCCAAACTATCTATAATGGTACAGAATACTTCATCTTAGCTTTTGAAAGCTTGCAAACTACACTTATTGTGGTACATATTTGATGCAATTTATATTGTGCACAGGTCATTATTTGTTTGCTCAAACATGCACCACAGATAAAATAACTATTTACATAGACGGTACTTTTTTAATCAACACATACAATGTCAACCTTGCTGAGAGCAGAAGATGGCTAAACAATACTGCAGGGTGAAGCAGAACAACTTCATAATCTTTAAATTTTGCAGGTTTTTGGTAAATTCAATTTCCCAAATTCAGGTAAACTCTTTTCTACATTAGAATACTTAAACATGGACTTCACGTCCCTCAGTAAATTTTTCTTATGCAGTTTGTTCAACTACAGTTAAATGACTTATGAAAAAATAAAATATCTGTTCTATTATTGAAGACTCTATGGGACTTTACAGGCACGTTAAGATTTATCTGGATGAGATACTAGATGGATACTGTTATTAAGCACCTCAAAATATAGAGCCACCCTGAAACATGGAAGTAGTCAGACTGCTGCTTTGTGCGACGTCATGTTTTCTCATGCATGAACTAAAAGTGCAGCATGCCTTCATGCAAGTCACTTCTGTCTGTACATTACAGAGAACCCCAGAGTAGAACACTTGGTTCTCATACCCCTTCCCCCAACAGAAAACCCATTTACAAAAATAGTCACATATAATAGTAAACAACTTGTGAATTAAAAAATGATACGTTCACCAACACTGATTTTTTTTTTTTTTTTGTAAAAATATGGCAAATGTGGCTGTTGAAATGCAAACAGTGGATACAATTTCTGTACTGTGTGTTTCATGTTAAACACAGAGATTCATACGTTCGCACCTTTGTTTTTTGAACTGGTCCCTACAGTCTGATTGGCCATTTTATCTTCTCTTCAGCAGTGTCAGCTGGTATTAAAAACAACAACCTCCTGTCAAGATGTTACCCTGTTTTACAGAGTTGCAGTTTGATGACGAGGGGTCACTGTCTTGTTATAGGCACTGACCTTTTAGATATATATATATAATTGTATATATATTTATATACGTAAAAACTGTCAGTTTGGCATGTACCTCCTACAGGAGTCCTGTTGACTCAAATATATACTTTCTCAGGCTGTAAGCAGTTTATCACAAATAGAATTCTGTGTTACTTTCTACTTTCCCTGCTGTCTTTACCTTTATCTTCTTTTTCTGATTTATCTTTTTCATATTTATCCTTGTCTGGCTTTGTTACACTATCATAGGATGGTGGGGACGTCGTGGATGGGGTCATATCTGTTTTTTCTGGAGTAGAGTTCTCATTTAGTTTATCCATAATCATATCTTCTTTCACGGGCAGATCATCCTCCTCCTTACCTTTATCCTGGTTAAATATACATGAAACTTTTTTGACTTTTTGCCTTAAAAGGTGACGTCTATAAGCACGCTGAATGATGACAGCAGATACCTCCTCCTGTTTCCTTTTCAATGTGGTTGTAATTGGTTCGTAGGACACTTTTGAAGGATTGGCTGCCATAAAGCGATCTTCCATCTGTATTCTGAGGGCGTCCATCTCCCCACTTTCCCCCAAAACGCGTTTTGTGAAAGCAAACAAGATGTCAAGGCAGTGAATTCTGTCCCCGCTTACCATGGGCAGATCCATTGCAATAAGCTGGACTTTGTTTGGTTTCGCTATAAGAAGAGGAGGATCTAATGAAGCTGCAAAGTCTGATAGTTTACTGAACTCTATGAATTGTGTTGCATCAGGATCAAACTTCTCCCAGACTTCGTAGAACATCTCAAAGTCATCCTCGCTCAAGGGCTCAGCGCTTTCTTCAGTAGCAACACTGAAGTTCTCCAAAATCACAGCAATGTACATGTTCACCACTACCAGAAATGAGATGATGATGTAGCTGACAAAGAAGAAAATCCCAACAGAAGGGTTCCCACAGTCACCTTTGACAGAGCTACCTGGATGATCTTTATGGGGGTCACAGTCTGGCTCCCCACTGTTAAGAATTGGGGCAAGCAAACCATCCCAGCCAGCAGATGTGGTAATTTGGAACAGACAGATCATGCTGTTGCCAAACGTTTCAAAGTTGAACATGTCATCAATCCCAACTTCCCTCTTAACATAGGCAAAGTTGGACATGCCAAATATCGCATAAATAAACATGACCAGGAAGAGCAGGAGACCAATGTTGAACAAAGCAGGAAGAGACATCATCAAAGCAAAAAGCAGAGTGCGGATTCCCTTAGCGCCTTTAATGAGACGCAGGATTCGGCCGATTCTGGCAAGTCGGATGACTCTGAATAGTGTGGGGGATACAAAATACTTCTCAATCATCTCAGCTAAGAACATACCTAGAGGAAAAAAAAAGTGAATATTTAAATTTAAATTAGTAAAAAATACTACCTTTAAAGCCACTGCTAAAGATATTTCCTACAAACATTTTAGAATTTTAAGAAGAATGGGACATTTGAATAGATTTTAGAAATTAGCGATGCAGTTTTTTAGAAAACCTTTACAGTTTGGAATGCTAGGAAAATCCATAAATACCAATAGAAATTCTGGAATAATTCATAGGTAATGAAAAATTTCATCAGTGACATTTCTAAATATTAATTTTATGACGACATGTGCAAACAAACACACATATACACTGCATCAGTCTTTTTAGGACAAACTGGTAACTAGAATATGTAGACTAACAAATGCTGAGACCAGAAAAATAACTTTCCATTGAACTCTAACAAAAATGATCTTCTGTTAATCTAAAGAAAGATCATATTGATTATGGTATTAAAATGCCATGTAATCAAGTTGTGGTATTCAAAGGAAATACATGTGTTTGAAGGGAATTGAAACTTCATAATCACATGTGAAATAATATGACCACAAGTTTAGGATAAATGACACAGCAATTCCAAACATAAACTAATAATAAAAAGGCTTCTTAGAACTCAATGAAGAGTAAAGGCATTGAGCATTATGTTATGTACCTCAAAGCAGAAAAATAACTACATCTTGTTTCCACACATAATGGCAAAAACAATTTGCAGACTAAAAGATTTGAGAATTTAAAATTACAGAATTTTTACTCAAGTTCTTTCAGGTTTCTGCCCTACATAACACAAAGATTTATTAGAGTCATGTATTATTACTACATGTTTCGGCTCTGCTTCTCCATTTGCTACTCTAACTCAGTATGGAACTGTAAAGCTGAGGGTTTTGCCCTGTCTGGGGTGTTTGCATGACAGTCTAACAACAGTCCCACATGGATTTTGCCCTGGGATTCTGGATTGCAGGACTTTGTTTCTGAAACTGCTACTGTTAGTTTATATTAAAATTGCCTTTCCTGTATGGGTTTATTTCTATGCTGAGGATTTTCTACTGAATTCAGTATAAAGGTGTAATTTTAGCTAAGAAAAGTGAGATTTTATGAAAGCCATTGCTAAAAAAAATAATCTTACCATACTGTTCACTTATTCTATTGATAATTGAAATCAGAAGAAAGAATTGTAGTCCAACGGTAGTGAAAATGTTAACCAAAACATAAGCAAGCTTTACATGCCAAAAACATTTTAGTTTCCACAGAATTAGCCTTCCATGAAAAAGAATTGTTCTTACCTACTATGGAAAGAATCACAACCACAAAATCAAAAATATTCCAGCCTATAGTAAAGTAGTAATGGCGAAGTGAAATCAATTTCAGGACACATTCTCCAGTGAAAAGTACGATAAACACTAGGTTAATCCAGTATAAAATGTTTTCCATGTCTTCACTCTGATCATCTGTTTCTACCATCATTGTGACCATGTTAAGGCAGATAAGTATCATAATACTGATATCGAATGCTTGTTTTGTAACAAAATCAAAGACCATGCCTTGGAATTTGTTCTGGAGGGAAGAAAAATAAGACACATTATGATATGCGTTGGAAAAATTACTTTTTTTGAAACCACTAAAAATTACTTAAATCTAATATGAAGGGTATTTAACTTCTTCCATTAAGTTCTCCATTTGTATAAATTTTCCAGTTCATACATGTAAGCACAAATTAAACAGAAATGCAACTATTATGTCTGTAAGCATTAAAGCAAGAATTGAAAAATGTGCATGCTGCATTTTTCTTAAAGTTGCAAAGGAAACTTTGCCACCCTCAACTAGTTCCCCGTAAGCTTTTGAGACAGACAATTAACTAAATAAAAATAACTTGGCAAAAAACTATTGGGGAGGATTTAAGCAGAGTGAGAGTTAATAGCATTTCATTTGCAAGCAAACTTACAAGGTTTCTGAGTCCAGTATACTCAGTCTAGTTCTGAGTATTTAGTGCTCTTAAAGCCACCAAAATAACTTCTGGAGGAGCTGGAATCACCCTCTGCCCCAGACAAACCCTGCTCTGTAGTGCTAGGGGAGACCTGCTCATTTTATGGATTGTGCAACAGAAATGTGAAAAACAAAATTATTCTTTTTTCAGACAATGATACAGCAACTTTCCCCCATACAGAAATTTCAGTCTTCCTTGATGTTTGAAAAAGCCTATGCCCTAAGGCCTTCACGTATTTTGACAAACACACTGCCACATTTAATTGTTCTGGTCAAATCAGTGTTCTGAAAAAATGCCACAGAATGTTATTGCCATCAGCAGAGAGAAAATGGGAGAGGGCGGGGAGGGGGGGAAAAGTCCTCCATGCTCAGACTACAAAAGAGAAAAAAAACCCCTGTATTTCAGATGAATAAGGCTTTTCTTATAGCACTTGTGTTTTTTCATCTCATGAGTTAATCAGCCTGATGCCTAATTGAAACAATCCCATTTTAAAACAAATTTAGAAATAACAGAAAAGATAATTCTTACAGCTGGTCGAGGTATAGGCTTTTGTGGTTTCTTCGAACCCAATTTTTTCATTGCATTGTAGTATTTCTTCTGTTCTTCTGTCATAAAAATGTCTTGACCTCCAAAGTAAACCAAAGAGACAAGAACTGGTTACAATCAGCTTTCTCTATTGATTACTTATAAGCAAAGATACTGAATAGAAATAATTACTTTTGTTCATATGCTCATCTCTGGAAAAAGTTTGGGCAGACATAAAAATCCTCTTTTATTGTGATTATGAGTACTTTAGCAACAGAAAAATTATTTTATATATTCCACTCTAAATGTTTAAGATGTTTTGCTTTTTTTTTTTAACTTGCATTGTCTGTGGTGGACTTCCATTCAGAAGAGGGAACAAAAAAAAGGGGAGAGGGTCTTTAGGAAGGAGGGAAGCTTCTTCTTTGTTCTACTAAATTCCATCAGTTATTACAGAGATACAAACTAATAAAATATTACACTCCTCTTCTTTTTTTTTCCTCTAGAGTAAATCTGGCAAAATTTCAGAACTGACACTGTGATACCAAAGGATAATTAGAAGGTATCCTAGTGGCCATGTTTCACAACCTCTTCTCCCTCCAATGGGGCAGGACTTGAAGCATGAGATCCTAGAGCTACTACATAAAGTCAATTTTCTTCCATCTCCACCCATTTCAGCACATGATCCAGCAGCACTTCTACGACTCCAGTAACACCTTGTGTAGCCAGACACTACAGTTAACTTTTGCAGCTGAAACACTGATACCTTTTGAGGCAGTCTTGGCAAAATACAAAGACTCAAATGAGTACAAATATAATCCGAATTCAGAAATCTACACTGCTGAGCTCTGAGACATGAAGGTAGCATAGCTAGAGATTTTATAGCTACATTTACCTGTTTCATTGGGTAGTCTTTTTATATGTCTACTATAGACTCAGGCCTCAAATCTACTTACAAAGATGACATTTCATATTTCACTGACCATGGATAGACATGTAGGGTTATTTGCCCATCAAACCCTCATCAGTTCAAATTGTAAGCTTTGATAATTTAAGGTATTTAATTTACAAAGCAAATATTACTGTATCATAAAAACAAAAAAATGTGTTATGAATAAAGGTACTGGACCAAAATAACCCAATTTTTAAAGCTTTCTTTCCAGACTAATGAAGTACTTATCTTCTTTTTCTGCTGGTTGAAATTGTCTATGATGACACCAATGAAAAGGTTCAAGGTAAAGAATGATCCAAAGATGATAAAGATGACAAAGTATAGATACATATATAGGTTATCTTCATACTTAGGCTGATCCAAAACCTGAAAAAGGCATAGAAACTAAGCGTTAGTTTAACTGTGAGGACAGAATCAAATATTTGCTGGGCAGAATTTAGGGCTCTGTCACCGTGATCTTTGCTTCTTGGAGTCAAGTTCCAAATATCCATCCCACTGATCATCAATCTATGAAGTTACATTCTTAAAAAAGAACTTTGCTGTCATACTTGATGTTTAATTTTTTTAACTGTAACTAGCCTGTATGAGGGCAGAATAAACAACATGTCCACAACTGGTTGAATAGTATTGTAACATCTGTCTGAGTCTCTAGACAATCAGAAACACCATCTTGTAAAGCTGCCATCATTTCTGCTGTAGACAGATAGACAGGATAGATAGACAGGAGGCTCCAAGGTGGGCTTGTGGAGCTTTCACTACTATGGACACTGAAGAAACTACGATAGATTATGGAAGACAGATATCCAAACTATATTTAGAGTAAGCATATTTTCTTGGTACAGCTATGCACATTTACTGTAGTACAACAGGCCTCCTGCTGTGAGTATAGCTTACCAAAAAAGCTGGAGCTTTTCCAGGAGAGTTTATTCAGTTGTCTACTTAGAACTAGAAGGGAGCTTGGACCATGGGAGCAAAGAGAAGGTAAAACTTTAAGAAAATATACAGGATGAATCAAGAATGGGTATGATGTCCTGAAGAAAGGAGCCAGGTGGTTTGCAGAGCACAGTGAAAGTCTGAACTTTAAAAGAAGATCACTGTTACTAAAAAATCATCTCTAAGCTGTGTATTTGTGCCCATTTCCAAATGTGAACATCATGAGAAGAGGAAAAGTCACTGCCTGGCAATAGTTATGTCTGCTGTGGAACTGAAGAATTTTGGTCCAACTGCACAATAGAAAACATGGTAGTCTTTTGACCATTTATAGTTGATCACCCTTCAGGATTGCTCCTCTGCTTTCTTTATCTATTCTGTTTTTTCTATGGTTTCCACTTCCTTTAACTACATTAGTTAATATATAGTTAACTTTATTAACTATAATAAGTCATTGTTCTATAATTTTTACTGTTGAGGTCAAAAGACATTAAAATTACATTCTTATATCCTGGAGCTCATTCAGCCAAAAAAAATGGAGTCAAGGGACTATACTTACATTACGAGAATCCACAGCTGCATACATGATATCCATCCATCCTTTAAATGTAGCCTATAAGCAGAACACTGGTGTTTAGCTCATGAATTTTCTGGGAAGTGGCTTTTTAGAAACACTGTTTAAGAGCTGAAGCCTGCGTGTCCTTAGAGCTCATCATAAACACCTGCACAGTGCAATACTAATCTATTGTATGCTTTATTCATATACAAGAGTTGGATACAAATTCAAATATCTGACTACAGAGGTGACAGCATATATTAAGAACTTTTCTCAATTATTAGTAATATCTGGTATAAAAGTTTTATTCTGTGTATGAGCAAAATAGGTGTCCTGTACACCTACTTCAATGCAGCTAAAGTGAGTTAGGTTTGACCCATGCACAGCCTCTACACTTAATTTCTTTAGAATCATGGATTTATCTCACACTTCATAACTCCAAACCAAGATGTGAGAGACAATATTTCAAGAAGAAATTGTTTCATTTCAAGAAACAATGAAAAAATTCCTTTTCTTCTGTTACAAGTAAGCAACAGAGATATAGAAAGGGAAACACAAATCAAGAAGTGATGACTTACCACTTGCAGTAGAGAAAGATAACCAAGGCCTACGTTATCAAAGTTAACTTTCACATTCTTCCATCGGGCAGTTTCATTGTTTTTTATGAGCTCCTCACATTGACTGTAGTTGTTGATTTGGCTGATATCAAATCTCTCATCAGTTGTAGTGTTAACACAGTAGTAAAATTTTCCAGCAAATAGATTTACTCCCATGATACTGAAGATCAGCCAAAATATAAGGCAAACAAGAAGCACATTCATAATGGATGGAATTGCTCCTAAGAGGGCATTCACAACCACCTAGAGTAAAAATGAAACCAAAGAGGGACAGTGTAAGTACACAGGCACATTATCTTACAATGCTTCATTAGCCTTCCTTAAGTCTAAGTAACTATTTTAATTCTATTATCTGTGTTACACTTTTTAAATTGTTGAGAGTAACTCGGAAGAAAAGCAGTATGGAAGAAAGATAAAGGGTCAACAAAGTTAGAAGGAAAAACTGCTACTGCAAACAGTAGGAAATGTTAGCTTTAAAGAATGGGAAAAAGAACAACAATCAGGAAAAAAACCTAAACAAAAATCAGCATTTATTAATTCTTTTTAGACTATTTACTTAATGTATGTCTGCAAAATCATATTCACAGTATTTCTAATTACTGATTTATCAAACTGAAAAAACTTTTTTTATTACATGTTTACTGGCTATGTAGTAAAAATCAGTAGTACTGAGCAGCTGAAAATAATTTTAAGATCTCTTTTAAATAAAAATATGGATATGCATGCATGTTCATTTGGATGGTTATATATCAAATCAGAAGAGCAGACATGTTCAAATTGGGATAACAGCTGAGTATCTGAACACAGGAAAGCTGGTGGTGTTCAGGCAATTGTCAAAGAAGGTTCTAAAAAAGGAAAAGACTTGATTTAAATCCCAAATCAATGTGGGGGAAAATCAGGCTTCAGCAAATAAAAATATTAAAATGAGCTCATTCATGATGATGAACAATGATTAAAAACATCACACAATTAAAATATAATAGTAAAGAAAATAAAATTGAGGAGAAAGTAGGTCCATTATGAATGAGAACAAGTGATTTAATGATGAAATTGAGACCCGCTATATTAGTTAACCCCTATTTTGAATCTGTTTATAAGTCTAACAACATAAAATTTAATGACTGGAGCATCACTGCCAATTAGTATTAAATCAGATCCTAATTATCTAATGAAAATTCTGTTTTAAAAGTGCAGGATGTTAGGTATTACATAATTTTTTTATATAATTCATTTATTTTATATGATGTAGGTACTATAACAGATCCTCTAGCACAGTATAGATTTTTTTTCTATTTGAAATACAAATCTGTAGCTTAAGCCTCTAAAATATTTTAGCATTACATTTATATCTACAATAAATAGGTCCCATAGAATCAACTGTAAAATTACTCATCTATGTATATTACCTTACATTTGTAGCTATTTTACAGAACAGACAACAAATTCTTTGAATACTTGAGTAGGTGATGACCCATCACCATGCACACCATACCACAGACATTGGCTGAAGGAAAGGAGTAGTACTTGTTTTACTTTCAAGGCTCCATCCCTGCCAAAACAATAGCTCTTTGGGTGGTACATTTGACAGTATGATCCTATACACTTAGGATCCTTAGACTTATGTTAAATTTAGTAGCTGGATCAATTAAGGGTCCTTTCAATATAAATTACTCTATGACTATAAAAGCAGAGAATGGTGCAGTGCTTTGTTTTGCCACATATTTCAAGTCACATATTGTGATAAGAGTTATTTCTAATGGGGAAACAAAATAAAATAAAACAGAATAGCTTCTTACTCATACTAAAAATTTTGTTAGCAATACCTATTATAAACCAATAAGCAAAAATAATATAGCATTTTATTACTTGTCAGCTAGGCAGAGAGGATTCCCTAAGTAATGAATAAATCTCTTCTGACTATTTCAACAGTGCTATCTCATACTGACAAAGCTGTGCTCTCAGCCTTATCAGTGAAATGACTATGGCAGGACATGGGGGTTAGTTTGACATAAACAAATGAACAGTTTGCCATAAAATGGACAAATTTAAATTGGAAATCCATGAATTCACTGATTTTAGTGAGAAGTTTGATTGATATCGTGACACAATTTTTCCAGTTTGGGAATATTTCTAAATAAATAAGATACTAATTATTCTTTTCACATTATTTTTATTTAAACTTGTCTAAATTCCTCTACTTTAAAATGCAAGTATAATTCTTAAATATAATAATTCATTTGGAATAATTACTGTGATATAAAGGGATAGTTATAACCATACTTCATGGTTATATACATATACACATATACACTATTTTCATATTTTCAGTTCATAGATGTTACAAACCAATGAAATTATATTATGAACATCTTAAATTTCCATGTATCAGGCCTTAAAATCTTCTGATACCAATTTCTTCATCAACTTAAGCTACTGTATCTTTAAAGACATTAAGATTGTAATTAATTACTTTAAATAAGTCAGAATTCATTACATACACAGAAAAATGTCAATAGTTAATTGCCTGACTAATAAAGGTTGCATTTCCAGTCTGAAATTATCTAATTTCCTGTACTACTTTTAAATATATTTTTTTCACTAAAATCATAAATCTCTTCCTTACTTGGGTATTTTATGAAGAGATACAGTTAGCACATCAAATCTGTAGGTAAAGTTTAGACCTCCATGGAAGTGATGGGATTGAAAATTACCCATAAACCTCCATGACTGTTTTTTCCAGAATTTTTTTTTTTGGCGGGAGGAAGCAGTATTTTCTATTTGAATTTGTAACCCTTCATCAAACCCCATTTCCTTTTTGGTTGAAGTCTTCTGCTTTCCACACACACAGAGCATCACATTTTCTTCAGAAGCACATCAATTGTAGCTGACTTAAAAGTTTGGTAATCAGTTTATAACCTGGGGTGCCAAAGATCAGTGATTACAGGAGGGAGCTCATACAAGCTCTTAATTACATCAATTAAGGTTTCAGCTCAGTTGCACCTGCCATATTGTTATGGCAATATGTCCAAGGCAGACAGATGGACCCTGAAGGTGTAAGTCAGACATCATCTTGTGGATGCCATCCCTAACTGCTGCCCCTAAAAGAAACATTTCTATAGCTTTCCTGTTCTGGAAGAATACGTAAGGTCCTTGTGCATTTTAATGCACTAAAGAAGTGATCTAAACTAATGAGTCTGACTTTGCAATGCAATAGACAGAGGAGATCCCAGCTGGATGGCTCAGGATCTCAGCAGTGGTAACTGATACTCTGATAACAAACAGCTGGGGACAGTAACAAATGCACACAACTCTGTCAGCAAAAGTCTTCTGATATGTTTTCAGGCAACTACAGCGCTCCATAGATGACAATCAACATTTAAAAATCAATATGGAAAGCAGTAAACAGCCAATATAGGTCAGAAATCATAAAGCCATCCCCATATTCGGTGTACTAGGAAGCTGTCTTAAATATAGTGCAATAGTTCTCATCTGAAAGAGAGAAGGTATTTTAACACTGCCCATTTACTTATTAATGTAGGTCTTCTTTACATAACTCGTAACAGAAATTCTCGACTAATTTTACAGAATATAATTGCATGAAATGTAAGGGCATATATGTGTGTGTATATGTGCACTCACTTTTATGAGGAAGTATTGCTTTTTAAAAACTGTTCTGACAATAGCAGGATTTATTTGTATGGGATAAATTAATTTTTGTATTAACAATGCATAGATCCATGCAGCTGACAAATCCTCGAGCCCTCCAGGAAAATACAAAACAGGGAGAATGGCCAAGGAGCCTAGATAAGTGTAACATGTGACATATGAATACATATAAGCAGATGAAGCCCTTTGCTTATATGTTAGTGATAAATGTAAAATATATAGGATGATAGTGCAGCATTTCTGCATGGATTTGTCATTGATTATTCTGCATGCATTGTTTCAGTGTATGCATGCATTATTCCAGTTTGTCTTACCCTCATCCCTTCAAATCGCGACAAGGCTCTTAGAGGTCTCAAAGCTCTTAGTGTCCTAAGGGATTTAATCGCACCAAGTTCTGAGTAGCCCAAGGCATTAGCTGTTAAGCTAACCAGAGAGACCTACACAAAAAGAGAAAGGCAATATTGCTCATCCATCTGGAATAGCTTTTTGATACATATGGTGGGAATGATGTGTGCCCTGAACTTCTCAAGAAGATTCAAGGCTGGACCTCTTTCTCCAGGAATCCCTCTGTAACACAGAAAGATCTTTCAAGTCAGACAAAGTAAAATAAAAATGTATATTCTAGGTACCTGTTCATGAAATCATATTGATGGAATGGTATAAAAATACCTTCTAAATTCACATAAACCAATCAAAATATGGTGGTATTTAAAGAAAATGAAGTCGCATGCAATAATAAAACTCCCAAAAGTCTGGGTGAATTGGAATGATCAATTTAGGTCAGGACTTCCCATGATATCTTCAGAACTTGATGAAAATATAAAAGCTTATCCGAACCTAGGCTTTGATCAAATGTAACTTTCTAGTGTTCAGAAAATCTTATTCAACAGGCAAAGCTACCAGAGCTGTTTAACCAGACTAATCAAGACTGATAACGAACTGTTTGTTAGATAACAGTAGAAGCTTCATTGTCAGGCATATCCACACTTCATTATATTCCCTGTGACTCCTTTAACCACTTCATCAATTCTGGCTTGCATAACGCTGGTCCATTCTGCAGGCAGATGGGTAAATAAACTAGAATAGCTGTAAAATAAATGATACAATTATCTATCATAAGTAATCCTTGGAAAGGCATTTATAGTAAATCATGGGGAAGGAGTGGCCCCAGTAAAGAAAAGAAAAAAACAGCTTCTGTTTCTCTCCGTTTAATGCCTTTCCTTTCCATCCTTCCTGTCCCCTCCCAATTCTTTCATTTCCAAGTTAATCTTTTTAGTTTATCTCAATCCTCTGACTAAAATAAAAAAAAATACTTCAGAGATTTTTCCCATGAAAAAAACTGTACCAGAGTAAAGTTGCCATGAAAAACTAATAAAGTTAGTTATGGAATCCACAGAAGTCACTAGACCACAGATTATCAAATAAAAATTAAATACTGACTGATAACACAATAAATACATAATGACAGTTTCAAGTATTGCCCACAGGGTTTCTGTAAAGTTCTACTCGTAATTTACATATCTGATGACTGAACCAATAAATGTACATATTGAATCACAGAATACTAAGCATACATATAGTCATGTTCTATCAATGGACCTGCAAAGCTTGTATGGATTTAAAAGTTTTCCAAGCTCCATATTGTGAAGAATTCATTGTATATCATCTCATCCCCGCTTTAGGGAGATGCACAGTGATTCCCTGAAAATAATACTGCTTTTTGGAATGAGTCAAGAAATGACCCAAGACACATTCTTACCTTGCATTCCACAGGACTTATAATTGTGGAACTGAGGGATGCCCTATTAGCACAGACAGATGTAGTCGGTCTAGTGGGGATGGAAGGGAAACGTATGCGTGCCCTACAGTTAAAGATCTGCAGACTTCTCTTTATGCTACCCAGTACTTTGCATACATTATAGAGTGTGTAGACTTGCAATTATAATGCACTTCTCACAAGGTCTCCAGACATCGTGTATCTGCACATTGCTGGTACAGCCTTTTGAAAATCATCTCATAACCCATTCTAAGGGAACTTTATTTGTAGATCTCCATTTGTCTCTTTAAGGTTGCTCATGTGATGCAGTGAAAAGTATAAGAGTACCGACTAGCACAATGGAACTGAGAGTTCTTGTCAGCATTTTGATTTCATATTATACAGAGTAAGTGACAGGACACTTGCAGTTATTGATTAGAATGTTAGAAACCTTTAAATTCCATATACAGTAAAACCTGAAGGGGATTAACAGCATCCTTTCCACACAACAACAAGAACGAAATAATAAAACTCATTATTTCAATAAAGCATTACAACTTCATAAAGCTAGAAAATATCAACAGAGCATCTCTAGAGTATATACAAATATACAAATACTGATCAGAATGAAAAAAACATACCATAGCTATAGTTCAAAAATTGAGTATCAATTGAATAGAACAGAAAGCACGCCATAAAACCCAGTATTCTTATTTTTAGAGCCCGTCATATAGAAAAAGAATGAAAAAGAATACCTACATCAACAATCAGGAAGTCCAGCCAGCACCACGCATTAGTGAAGTAGGTTTGAAAGCCATAAGCCACCCATTTTAACAACATTTCCAGAATGAAGATATACGTAAAAACTTTGTCAGCATATTCAAGCATGGTCTTAATAGTTTTTCGCTGCTCTATGTATATATCTTCAAACGCCTGTGAAAAATATTTTGAAGATATTAATGTGTTGCAGTGTGGTATATAGGAGCCAAGAAAGAATTAGATTTTGAAAGATATGTGTGATATAAGGCATACATAATTCTGTCAAGCACAACTTTTACTTTCACTTCATATTGTAGTCTTTTTATAAAGCTCAGTCTAAACAAAACATTCACCTTACAGCTGAGATGAACAGTGATCCACAAAACCTGTATTAATTTCCATCGATAGCAATGGCCAATAGCAATTTCTTATTGGCATAAAGATTTCTTTTGTGGTAGTTACAAATTTTTATCAAAATCATATGAAGGATTTAATAATGACTCCATGATACAGAACTTTTGAGGAACTAATGATTGAAACCAAACTATATACAGTAACCTACAAAGCAATCCTGAACAGAGATCATTAATTATTTTTAAATTAAAATGTCTACATTGACAGCAAATCACTGTGCACTGACCCAAGTGTAGGAAGTATGCTATATTTTATCTCTGCTATGAGGAACTGATCACTTCAGGACTTACTCAGTGCACCTGATTTAACATCAACCTGGTGAAATAGCTGACAGAATCACCCTGGCACCTTGCGTCTGTTTGACAATTCAAGCTGCTGTTGATAAGCTCCTAGCTCACCTATGGTTCATTTTGAATGCATATTACACCAAAAACTATTATCACCAATGTGAGGACATGCAGATACTGGTATAATCTAACTAATTTCTTATTTCCATTAAAACTAAATTTTGAATTTGCCAAACTATATGTTTCATAGCCTGTGAGCAACCTCTTATGTATCCAAAAAACATGCCAGATACTTGATATAGGTTGGCATTAGAACATTTATGAACTGGATATTAAATTCTGATATTACCAACTATATAATTAACTCTAAACCTAAATGCTTGCTTTTTAAAATACACACAGTAGTTCCACATTGAATTTACCAGAGCGCCGCTGCTCAGAAGAATCATGAAGACAATGAAGGTCTCAAACCAGTTGTGTTCAACAATCTTATAGCACGTTTTCCTAAGATTCCACCAGATTTTCCCTTTCCCATCTTCTACACTAACTTGACAGCATTTGAATCTCCGCACACAGCCTAAGTGCAATAATAAATGTTGAGATGTCAGAATAAGATAAGCATTTATTGGGAATCACAATAAACAGAAGTCATTTGGCTTTTTCCCGTAATATTGCAATAGATGCTTATAAGTAAGTAGCTCCTGTTTGAGGATTTTCACGTCAATATTTTAAAATAAAGCTCTGTAGCTCTTATAATATGTTCCAAGGAGAGAGATGGAGCATGTGACGCGTATGGCAGTACCCCTGAAGGAGCTACAAAGAGAAAATACAACTGAAATCACAAAGTTTCTTTTTGATTTTATATAAAAATAGAACCCAGCCCAAATCAGCACAGCTGGGACGAACTACCTTGCATATATTTTCCTTCACCTACCTTCTGTAAAACAAGCCTCAGGCTCCAAAGATTCTTCAGGTTCTGCTTCTGGCTGTTCGCCTTCTGGAGGTAGTCCAATATCAACTGTGCTGCCTTCTGATGAACTGGATGCATTTAATTTCTGTGAATAAAACCCCACATAATTATTTTTTAGTATATTTTATGTTGAATAGAAGTTCACGTTTGAAATGCACACCATGTGTTCCATGCTCTGATATTAAAATAATTTCTTATCTGCAATCTATAATGCCAAACTGCTCTACTACAGGTGAGGTCACAAGATTAGAAACCCCCTTGAAAACATATTGGTATTTTCATACAAGGAATTGCTGAAATTATTAGACTTCTATTCTGAGCCACACATAAGAATTCTGAAATGAAATTTCAGTAAATTAGGAATGGGTTCCTCCCACACTTTGTACTATTCAATTATTCCAATTACGTGGCTGCAATTTAGATTACACTTCAGATGTATATACAAACAGATGTATATATACACTTCAGTTGTTAATACAATTTTCCAAAGTCATGACCAAACCAACAGCAAGCTGTACAGATGTATTTTCATGTCTCAAGTAAATGTTATTCTATCAAGTATGTAAAATGTAAAAAGTTTCTCTTCAAACTTTTATTTATCATCGACATGAAAACACATGTTATGAGTTGTACAGGGTAGTTTAATTGTCTTTATTTCCAAAACAGCAGCATATTACTTTAAGAGCAGTAGCTGATATTTTGCATTCTCACTTGCCAATGCATTTTCTGAATTAATTGTGCATTTGAAACTACTTATTACTTTGGTACAGTACACATACATGTTCAATTAATATTAGCAAACAAAAAATATTTGGGTTTTGTGGATTGACGTAATAACAAATGCTTTTAAAACAATATTGTCATAAAACAATATTATGCCAAGGAATCATATTGGTAATATAATCCAGATCTCAAAAATTTATTATTTCACACCACCACATTACATTTGCAACAAATATGAGTACTATAGTAAGTAAAAGTAGTTTTATCACAGCATTCTATGACTCCTCTAATGTTATCACTATCTGGAGTATAACATCAGTAAAATGGCTGCACTGATAATTAGCTAAATTTATAAAGGGAATGATGTAAACAGATGTAAAATACAGTCTATAGGGAATTTTTATTATACAAAGAGATAGTCCATGGTAACATGAAAGAAATATTTTGGAGAAACTTAAGTTTTAAGTTAGAGGCATTATTCCTTTAAAATTTGTTTGAAAGGTCCATTTTCTATATGGTATTTCTTTTGTAAAGGCAATGTAAACAATATTAGTATGTGAATACACAAAGTACCACATGACTTTAATGGAATTTTACATTGCAAACTATATTAAGTATTTTCTTCAAACAAAAAGATTAACTCCTTTCTCCCTCTCTTGGATTTTATCAAATCACACTGACAATATATCATGTTCCGATTTTGACATAGGCTTAACTTTCTTTTTTGTATACAATGGTACACTATAGCCCTCATCCTAGAGGATGAAACAAATGGAAGCATTGATTATTAGGGTATATTATACACATAATTTTAGTGATATCTGCACACCCATTTCCGTTATGTTTCTTTGAAAATCTCAGGTTACACATTCATGTCTCATCTTTGTGCATTAGCTTCACCATCTATAAGGTTAGGTCGAGTGTACAAAACCATGGATGCACACTGCTGTGCAGATTACACTTACTAATTTCCCATTGCAACGTAACCAAATTATAGATAAAGCATGGCAGTCTGGTCTTTGTGGAATACTGCCTCTAAAATGGAGAACCTGGAAAGTATGTGATAAATATTGTAGTCCTTAAGTAAGGACCACAGCATTTAAACATTGGTGGAAGTCAACCATCAGTTTGAGAAAAGGTCAGAAAACCCATAGACACAAGGCACATTCCAAATAAATTTCTCATGTTAAAAATGAATGTTTATCAAAGAAATATATAATTTTAAAAATGAGAAGTGACTGTATGGTGCAGAGTTTTCTTAAAATGTTGCTTGCATCATTCCAATCTGGACAGCATTTATATCAAAATGCTGTAATAGTAGCACAGCAAACAAAAATCATGAACTAGTTAAACCATAAGTTTGAAAGACCTACTGTCCATTCTTTTACAGGAAAATGAAGACTTCAGTAACAGATATTATGCAGTTAGTTTGATCAGTACATGTTAATCTTAAGGGTTAATGAATTCCTACAACTGAAATTGTGTAAGATTAACAGTTAACTCAAGATAGAAGATTAAAGATATCCACTATAAGAAAAGACCAGAAATATCAGATAGAAAAGGTAGAAAATTATATGGTAAAAGAGCCAGTTATCAGGAGCATCAGAAAGACATTTTTGTTAATGTGGGTATGTATAGTGAGTTGTATCTTGTAAGTCTTTTCTCACTTAAAATCTGGTATGCTTTTTTTAAAGATATGTAATAATAATCACAGGAATTAAGCTAAACAGAAAGATTCTAAATTGAATCAACAGCAGCTGATACTTGAAACACAATGAAATGCCTTATCCCACTGAGAAATCATTTATTCTTTGGATGTTGACTTAACAGAATATTTCCTTAGCATGCTGTTCTATTATAATAGACTCTATCTCCAAACTGATGAGTATGTGAAGAAGCATATTATATAAATCATTCAATAAATTCAATCTGTAATAATTCAGTATCATTTGGGGAAGAACAAAAATTTCAGCAGACATAATTACTACTTTGTTTGTTTGTTATTTTTAACATTGAATTTATTGCATGGCATTCTATACAATAATTATAAAATTTAGAATATAGTGCAAACAGTTTGGAAGGTGTTACAACACATCGTGTTAAAAACTTGCCAAATAAATTAAGTTCAATGCACTAGGAAAACTTTCCAGTAACAATAACACTTCCACAGGAAACTTTGCTCTCGTATAAAGCAACTGACCCAGAGATGTTGTAGTGATTTCTATGTATTCAACACAAAATCATCTGTAAATGGACCATGTCATTGCTGATTATGTTGTGTCCATATGCTTTAATACATAGGAAGACTTTTTTTACCACTTACTGTGACTTGCCAGTGTTAACGCATATGGAATCCTACTCGATAGCCAGACTACCCCTATTTAGAGACCCTGATATGTTAGGTATGTAGCATATGTCCCAGTAATTACATACACTTCTTAGCATAATTCAGTTACCTTTATACCTCAAATTCTTCTTGACTCACCAGCATTACAAAAATTGGATTTAGGCAATGCTATATACATAACATATAAACAGATGTAAAAATCAACCTGTAGAAATGAGATAATCATAAAATTAAAATACCATATTTGATATAATTGTATTTTTTTAAAGCTTTTGTAATACTATGGTTCTAGGTTTTAAAAGTATTCAGTCACCTAGATTAGAAGAGATGTATGAGGGTCAAGTATTAGACACACTTCAAGACTTATGGTGCCAGATTTCTTCTGAATAGTATGCTAAGGAAATTGTTCTTGGAGAAAACTGCTTTTAAAACCCCAGAATGTGGACTCCATCTCCTTTTCACAGAAGACAATAAGGGGAAAAATACTTACATGGTTCTAAAGCAGCAATATACTGATTACATAGAGATATATCTTTTATGTCACATCTACCAAGAGCATTGCAGTCATGCTTTAGTCAGCACTACAGTACAGTATGAGATACAGCTTTTAGTTCAGCTTTCAAGAAAGAGATGGCAAGTGGAAAGCAGCTTGCCTATTACAGCAGCATTGCAAAAAGCAGCAGCCAAGATTAGGTCAGGAAGTTTTTGACACAGTTACTTTCTGAGCCTTGACGACATCTCACAGATTCATAAAATTCTGCTTCACTTACAGCCAGGCCACTTTGAGCTTCTAACATTTATTTATTTTTTTAGCTCCAAGATGATTATCTAAGCGTAGCTAAACAGCTCTTAGCTCAACATTTTTAACAAAGCCTGAAAATTTATGATTGGCCAGGATGCCACTAATAGCTGTTAAAATCACAATTTAAAGGACTGAAGGAGCAAAGAGCAAAACAGACAAAAGCAGGAAGATGGTGCCAAGGAAAACCCCCATTATGATTTTAATTTTGTTTCCTCCTACCTGTGAAATCATTAAATAAATGAAATTATATTGCTTTTATTTACTCAGCCCTATGTTGCTGTAAATATGAAAATGATATATTTTGTGATATAAAAGCAGCTATTACATCTAAACTCATCTAGTCTTTTTCAGAACAGCTATATCACCTAAAACATCAACCACATAATAAGTATCATTGTAGTTCCACTGGTATAATCAAGTGGAATCTAGATTTCATTCTGTCTAGTGCTTATACAGTCAGGCATAACAACTCTACCAGTTAAAAAAAACCAGAACTTTAAAAATCAAAGCAAAACAATTCTGTGATGATTATTGTTTGCCAACACTGCAAAAAAAACATAGATTCCTAAATTATAGTCCACTCTGTACTTTATTGCTATTCATTTTTCCTTTAGTCTACTTATTTATGAGCAATTCATAAATGACAAAATTTGCAAGAATGTTGGATGAGAGCAAAAGCATCCTAAGTAGCAGCAGAAATATTTGCAAAAGCACTCCCACTGTAATCTACTTTAAAAACCTCTTTAATTCACAAAACAATAGTGAAAGGATAATTTTGAAACAGAGCAAGGGACTGCTGTTTGTAAAGCTTCATTAGGCAAATTCCAATTAACTCTAATATTGAACTGGTTAATATCATCCACTCTGAATCACAATATGCCAGTAAGATGTGACCAATTCACAAACAATCCAAAGACTAAATTATTCAGAGTATCAAAAGATTTTGATTACTGAATATTTTTAAATCAAAATTTAAGTGTGTGTGTATCTGTGTCCGTGTATCAGATAAGTTATTCCTTCAAAATATAAGACAAAAGCTTATAAGCCTATAAGACAAAAAGCTATGCAATTAGTATATTTTAACACTGATGATTTACACGTTTGAAAGCAGTATCATTCAACTAAGGCATTGTAAATATTATGTTAGTAGGTGAGAGGTAAGCTATACTGAAGCTGAGGACATTTTTGACCAAAATCTGTAGCTGATTTACTAGACTGCTGACCTTTATTTATTACTGATAAGATGAAAATATACCTAAATTTCTCAAGGCAGACAATTATTATATTAAAGCATAAGACTTAGGCCAGATCTTGCTATCAGTTTTCTCTTTGCACCTGTACACTTGCTAAGTGTGGGTGTAAGTAAGAGCAGAACTGATCTCTGAATGTTTGACCAGCAAAATACCAATTCTGTATGAAATTTTTTAACTAAATGATGGTCACATGCTTTGACTGTGGAAAAATTAAATGAATGTCATGCTTAATGGTGCTTCAAGTACTGCATATTGATCCCCAAAATAACTAAAAGCTTATACAAATACTGAAGAAAAGCATTTCTAAGAAAAGAATAGTGAAAAATAAAAACATGGGTACCTCTGTTATAAGTAAAGATAAAAGTTTTCCAAAACAATTAGCAGCCTTTAATTATTAACCCAATCTACAGATGGACATATATATAAGCTTCTGATGACAATCATAGCTCATATATTACATATTCTGATTTTTGTCAAAAGGAAAGAGAACCCTTGAAAAATAGACTCCTGAAAATGTCACCATCAGTATTGGGAAAGGTACATAGCATGCACTGCAAAATACTATTAAAATAGCATGGAATAGCATCTGGACCACAGAAATACTGGGTTGCTGATCTCAGCTGTCCATGCTGTGGTCTGAATCCTGTGACTCAGCAGAGAGCAGCTGCGCATGTTTGTACTGTATTGCAATGGATAGGACAGGATCATAGCTGACGAGCATGCAGGCCAATCAATATCCATTAAAAAGTGATTATATAGTATATACATATAGATGTATAACTTGCTTGGGTAACCTGTGTAAAATTGGTGACACGATGCTCTGCCTCGCTAAAAGGCACCAGAGCTGCCCGCTTGACTGATCCAGCTTGGTTCTACTCCTGTGAGAAGTAAGAATGGTAGGAAATGAAGTTCAGGACACAGCACCTCTGTGGGTTTTTTTTTCTTTGTTTTGTTTTGTTTTTTTTTCTCTGAATACTGCTTAAATAAAATATACATTATTAAAGTGAGTGCAATAGTATTAGGATATTTCATGTCTTTCATGGCTTTTAAAAGTATTTTATAGCTTGTTATATCTCTGTGTAATTACTAGCCCAGAAGTTAAACTTAGCATAAAAATTTAATCATTACATGGCTATACATGCACTACAAAAGTTTCTATATAAGCCATTCCCATAGTACTTAAGGTCCTAAAAAGAAAAAATATTTTAATAGCTTCTCTGATAGCAGTAATGCAGCTCAGGTCCACTGACTGGAAGCTTAATGACTGAAACTTATGTCTCAGATGTGGGATAATCCACTTCAGGATTTAACCTATGGGAATTCACATTAATATTTTCATCACCTTGTAGAATAATCCATTTAGGGTCCATCAATTAGGAAAAGGAAAGTTTTGGCTAATGAAAGCAGTCAGCAGTCATACCACCCTGTTACACAGTAAAGAAATAGATGCACCACTGTCATCACGGTCATACTCAGCCCTGCTCACCACCATCCTATAGGTCTGAATAATGTACACCCTCCATCTCTTCTACTGACAGAATGCATTTGTGCAGTAATGAGTTAAAGACTGAATGAACTACAAAAAGAAACAAAAGGGAGAATGCTGGTGATCAGGGAATTTATCCAGGAAATTAAAGTGTTGTTCCCTGTTTCAAGGCAGTTTCTGCATTTTAGCCAGGGACTACTGACTGCTAAAATTATAAACACATTTTGTAGCAGGGAAACATTTTGTTCTCAAGACATGCTTGAATCATTAGGCACTATCAAAAGTCATGTTCCTTCTTGCTGCTGCTGTTCAGGGAATCACAAATTATTTTCTGCACAATTGTAGCGTCAGCAGAAGGAATGGAGAATTTCCCGCTAGTACAGAACAGTCCTGTGATTACATTCTTAAAGAGAGACTTCATCAGCTAACTAGTCTAGGTAATCACTAATAAATATATTTAAATAACTTCCTTCTTGGAAGTAATTTTAATGACACATAATATTTATATTAGTAACATCCAATTACACTTTCAAATTACTTTTTTCAGAAAGGTTGTAAATAACTGTCAGAGCTATAATGCATTTTTTGATAAAACTTTAGTTAGCATGTACAAAAGTTCATAGCTTTTATAAAAAGCGAGCACAGGATAAGTATACAGGACCGTTTAAAACACTTTATAACTACCATGAGTAGTGGCAATCAGAATCAGTAACATTCTCAGAAACAATTTGTTATGGGGGCTCAAAATAAGAAGGGAAGAGAGAAGTTTCCCTGAGTCCATACTTCTGATCATCTGATCATGCTGGCACTTTACAGTTAACGTCTCAAACTCCGTCTATGTCAGAAGATTTTCTTTTCGTGTCATTCATACAGTGGTATCATCTGAAGGCTCATTGGCAGTTACAACACATGGACAGAATAAAGTAACAGTATCTTTTACACACTTTCAAATCAAGGCATTTAGAATACTTTAGGAAAAAATTCTAGATTTAGGTTAACAGCACCCTTAAATCTGATAAAACCACTAAGTTTGCAGGAAAATACAGAGTGACAGATGGGTATTTCTTACTCCACCAAGGTAACTATAAATATTTTGTCATAAAGAATTCCAAAGTATTGTTTTCTAGTACTGTACTTGAGATTGAGACAATTTATTTTGAAACTGTCAGTATATCATCTGGCTATCACTAGTTGCTAAGCAGGGAACAGCTGAAAGTGATGGATGGACTTGAACATGATCAGCAGGAAAATAACAAATCCAGAAAGACCAGGCCTATAGCAAGAAACTATAGAAAAACAGAAAAATAAACTGTGTTATATGAAATCATTATGGATGATCTCACTGAAAGAAGGAATTCGACCAGATTAGCAGTGGAATTTGCTGCTCCTTGAGCAAGAGGAAGTTTTGAAACAGTTAACAATGGGATGATAGAACAATGGAACAGCAGAAGGATAGAAGGACAGAACAATGCCTTGTGTGGTCTAAAGGTGCCTGGTAAATACATTTTTTTGTCCTATTCACAGAAATAGGATAGAATCAACCAAACTACTAATTCAGACTAAGAACTTCCAAGTAATCAGCCTCTTGACTACACAGAAAAATTAAAGGTTAATTTACCTAAAAATTTTGCTTTTTTTCTACATCCAAATCAGGGTTTAGAAGCGCAAGATAAATACTACTAATAAACAAGCTGCAAAAAAGAAACCTTTTTCAACAGAACAACAACGTTTCTGATAAGAGAAAATTACTAAATATGTGATGCAGACTCTACAAATAAGCATCTTGAGATCAGAATTACTAGAATCTTACCCATCCACCCCGAGACTCAAGCATAAGGAAATGACTTAGAAAAAACTTTGTGTGTGTTTTTTCTACATTGCAGGATGCAGTAATGCTGAATGAACTGGCATTGGTACTAAGCATAGCATAGACTTACTCCATTTGAAGTGGTAAGCCCCCACCATACAGAGCTGTGCAGGACAGAGCATTGGGTTAAGGTAGTCATTAAACCTTTGGCATTCACTAAGTGCTAGCTCAGATTTGTCCATTTGGCACCACCTCGTGCCAGAAAGACATACATTTTATTACAGTCATAGTAGGTAACATTCAAATATCTTAAAGCTTTAAAAATGACAATGGGTAGCCATATGAAATTATCTGATACTGATATATAAAGGTTAATAATTTTTTAACTATAAGGCCATTACTTCACTTCTTCAGTGCTTATTGCATAGTGGTGATGGACCAGTATTCAAATGTAGTGATGATGTAGTTACCATATCAAATAGGTGTAAAGCATCACAGTGAACTGTTAATTTGACAGGAGGTACTCCAAAAAGTAAACAGGAGAGTAAAAAATCTGCACGGATGAAATAATCATGGAGAAACTTGCACAATGCCCACACATTTTGTATGACTTTTGGTATCCACAGCTATTAAATTGGTTCATTTTGATTTAATTAAATAAAACAGAAAAAGGTATTAATTTTCTAAAACATTGCCCTATGTATCTTGGTTGTTACTGTAAATGCAATGGAAATGCCATCTCAGTCAAAACCCACAGCGTTATGCCAGTTGACCTTAAATACCATTATGAGTTTGTGTACGTTACTATTATATACAACATGTACATATTATTATATATTGGAATTAAATAGACACCAGTAGAATTTGACACCAGTAACCTTAGGGAAAAAAGAAAAGCATCAGAATATTTTAAATCTAGAATTAATCTTACCTCTTTGCTTTCTTCCAAGTCTGACTCGCTGCTGAACTCCTCTGTATTTAAATTTTCAAAATCTGATTCCCCAACAGCAATTGGAACTGTCACAGTGAGACTTGGGTTGTTTATGAATGACATGTAATCACTTTCATCAACAACATATTTTTCCACGCTGCTGCCTATACCACTGGTAGTTCCGTTGCCTTCTTTAAGATAGGCAAGGTTTTTACCTATATCTACTATTGTGTGGTTGGAAATACAGCTGTCTTTCTTGTTGTTGAGGTCTTCGAGAGGTTTGATTTCATCTAAAACTTTCTGCTTTCTAACAAAAGCTTTTTGGATGAATTCATGCATTTTTCTCTTCATGTAATCTATGCCTTTCTGAATCCTTGCCACAGCAATCTGTAGATTGTTCATTTCATTATCATCATCTGTAGCAGCAAGGTTGTCTGAACTGAACGAGCTCAGCAACAAGGCCAAAAAGAGGTTGAGTACCTAAAAGACAGCAAGGAGAAAATATAATGGATCTCGTATTTTTAAGTCAAAAATAATTACATTATGGGTTGTTCAATATGACATAATTTTTATTTCAGAGCTAGAACTTCATTTCAACCCACCTTCCTGATGTTCTTTCCAGTCCATAATCCCTCTCCCCCATATTTTATTATAGCTTGCCAAAAACATTTTTAGCTTGTTTAACTTGACTAATGTAGGTGAAATATCTGAGCTGTTCCTTGACTCTCTCCTCCCCAACTGGAAGTAGTGCAGGTCTGCTTCTCAAAATGGAGAATGACATAAGGAGGCAGGATATAATATGATGTGGAAACTTATGCAAGCTACATCCACTGTTATTGTCACAGGTAAGGGGAATGCAAGCAGACTGTGGTCTTCTACAGTTCAACAGGCTAGTTTCAGTGTCTCTAATTCAGATTATAATAATCTTATATTTGCCAAGAATATATCAATCTATTTTTGTTTGGGGCAGGAAAGCTACCTGAGACAGAGTCCATAGATCTCATACACATTCATTTTAGGAAACCATTTCATATTTTCTTGCACAGCATTTTACAAACACACAAGAGTGAACTGGACTACATGTAATTATGACAGACTATGGGCAAAACTGATTAAAAATAATACTTAAATTACATTTGTCAAGTCTTCCTGTTTGAACCTGCAGAATATTTTAGAAGTATTTTAGCCCAGTTTCAACTTGGTAGCTAAGCCTGTGGCTATACATATTTATAAAATTTGTGGATGATAGCAAAAAGAGAATGGATGCTGTCACTCAACAAAAACTACAATTAGGCATATCCATGGTAAATTGGTGAAGTGATTCAAAATCAGTATGACATTTAATTCTGCAGTACCACTGTGGGAAAGCTGCTTATGGAAAATGAAAAGTACATGCACAGAAGGTGTGAAAACTTGCAAGGTAGAAGCACTGCAGAAAAGGGCATATAGGCTGCATCAGGGGGTACAGAAATTCTGCTTATCAACTGGAGATGTATCATAAGGAATGTGGAGTGTCAGACATGGAAGTCTAACAAGCCACATAATTATTCCACATTATCCCAAAATGATGTCTGGGAAGAACTCAGGGCCAAGAAGCAAAAGGGAAAAGTAGTCTGGAAATCATAAACTGTGATTTTAAAAGCTTAAAAAAACAAGATTAAGACTTATTTTTTTCAGAAAGAAAAGAAAAAAGTAGAAACAGCAAGCCTTTAAGGGGTATAAAAGGTGTCATGAACAGTTACTGTCTTCCAACACAGTTGAGACCAGCTTAATAGGCTACAAAAGGTATTTTTAACTCTAAAATTAATTTAACACTAGTCTTAATAAAGAGGTTATAAATTTATTAAAGATTTAAAAGAAAAGGTAGACAAAAAACCTGTTAACCTGGGTTAGAGAAAGGGCAAATTAATTACCTGATCTCCCCTAAAGTGCTTCTCCAGTCCTCATCTCTGATTTCTATATCATTAAAAATAGGAAATGTGTTCTAATAATTTTTAAAATTCCCCCCTGATTACATACCACCAGGTTTCCAATCACCATGACCATCATGAAGACTGTAAGGCACATGGTTTGGCCTGCAACCTCCATGCAGTCCCACATTGTTTCTATCCATTCTCCACACAGCACTCGGAACACAATCAGGAAAGAGTGGAAAAAGTCATGCATGTGCCAGCGTGGAAGTTCACAGTCACTGGAGATCTTGCAGACACATTCCTTGTAGCTTTTTCCAAACAGCTGCATCCCAACCACAGCGAAAATGAACACAATGATGGCCAGAACCAGGGTCAGATTGCCCAAAGCCCCCACTGAGTTGCCAATAATCTTAATCAGCATATTTAGTGTTGGCCAAGATTTTGCCAGTTTGAAAACTCGAAGCTGCAAAACAGAAGAATAGTATAGTTATTTGTGTTACTAATTGCAATGAAATTACTGCTATATATTTCATATTGCAGTTACCCTGTGTCTAAATCATGGCTCATGTAGCCTTTAGAAACTTAAGTTACAAAATTCATGTCTCCAGTTCTTTGTACAATACTAGATATCAGAAGTCTCAAGTCCTGATTCAAGTCATAAGAAGCCAAAAATACTGCCTCTGTGCTTATTTCAATTATCACACTATCTCCAGTTCAGACTTTCCTTCTTCTGGTGACTTTAGATATTTATAAATAAGTTGTACAAAACAGTCTTCCTCCTATAGTAAATTCTAAGAGATTATTATTAAAAATAAACCAGCACATTTGAAACGTGATCAATTTAACAGGATTGTTAAGTGTATAGACACATCCAGATATCTTTCTTCTTAACTGGATGAGAGATTGAAGAAGTGGCTTTCCTAGAAAGAGAAGGAAGCTAGAGTTGTTAATGACAGGCATTCAAGTTACTTGAAAGTATCTTTAACAATACCTTTTCTGTTATTTATAAGAAGCATAATGTATCTCACAGTTTGTCATACAAGACTGATAAAAACAGACAAAGAAGAGTGTTACATTTAGGTACAATTTGAAAAAGGCAAATAAAAAAGAAATTACTTTGAAAGACTGAGCAAGTGTTTCAGACAATTGAAAGAGGACAACACTAGACAGAATCTAAACCTATTTTTTCATGGGGTGAGATTTATGAAATACACAGATGCAAAGTTAAAAACAGAATTCTGTCACTGAGAGAACAATCAGTTCAGACAGTTATTAGACTTTAGGCAAATTACAATATAATGCTATATAGAGAATCAGCAAACAGACAAATTTAAACACCTTCTTTTCTTAAAAGAAGTTTAACTTTTATTTAAAGTTGTTTTGTTTTTTTTTAATTTAAGATCAAAGTTGAGCCTGATGATTTGGAACTCTAGTTTCATATCTCTGTGAAGGTCTTCCAAGAAGACAATTTGAAAATCAATTTGCATAGTAGCCTGGTCTTCAGCAAGACCAAGGTTTTTATAGTTCCTATTCACAACAGAGATATTTAATAACAGAGCGATATACTGTAGGGACTTGCAAGCAGAAAAGCTGTTAGACAGTAGATGTGCTCTTGTAGAGGATGGTCAGGGGGAGGCTGGTAGCAATGAAAAATCCCTATAGAAAGAAAAATCTTACTACTTGCTTATAAAACTAACCCTGCAAGCAAACTGGTAATGGAAGTTTATCAGTTAAAGCCATCAATAAACTTTATTAACTAATCCATTATTTACAGATTACTACCTCAGGTAGTGAGGGTCTGTGGATCTTACATTTTTTATTCCCTCGACTAGGGAGAAAAAGACTAAGACACACTACTTCTGAAAAAGTTAATCCTTGAAGCACAATCACTGCAAGAGCAGAACTGATGCTGACATTGCCTTGAAGAAGAAATAGATGTTATAAAGATAATGCATAAAGCAAAATTGACATAATAGATGCATGCCATTTAGTGGGTACACAATTTAGTATTTTTTCTCAGTTCTTAAGAAAAGATCTATCTTAGCCAAATTAATCATGTACAAATGAAAAATGCACAACATACAAAGACAAATACAAAAATATAACATAGAAATTTATTTTATTTAGTATATTTACCAATCGGAATGATCGAAGGACAGATAATCCTTCTACATTTGCAAGGCCAAGCTCCATTAAACTAAGACTCACAATAAAACCATCAAAAATATTCCAGCCCTCTTGGAAATAATAATAAGGATCCATGGCAATTATCTTGAGAAACATTTCTGCTGTGAAAATTCCAGTAAACACCTGAAAGTAAAATGCAGTTTCTTATTCCAGTTAAATGAGAACATACTAAAAAATTAATACTAACATTACCAACTTTTGCTAAGTTATATCTTTAGCAAGCAATCCAGCATAAAACTTAATACAGTTTCTATATTGTCACACACTGGGGTTAAGAATCAAATTCAGATTTAAAGTTTACATATGCATCACAATATTTAGTTTCCAAAGAAGAAATCGTAAGTGGGAAGAAGGGTTTTTTTTATCTAGCCTGCTAATATACATGCACAAATACTTAGAATCTCTTCTGATTTTAATGCTCAGTTTTTCTTCCTTAGACCTCATATTTGCTCTTGGGATATCTTTTTTCTTCTTGAGAGGAACAAGTATTTTATTATGAAAAAGAACTATACTGAAAGTTGAGCAGAACTATTCTGCTTCAGGATGACCTGCAGAAGGCACAGTCGTGCCATTTCACCATTCCACATCTGCCATGTTTACTGGATCTTTCTCCTCTACTATTCCCTGAATACCTAGAACTTCAGGAGGTGCTAGTTAGGATTGAAACAGGTCTGAGAATAGAACTGAAAGTTGTTATGATTTGTAAGTATGTATACTAAGAAAAATATTAGATAAATTCCTAAAGTTTTAAAAAATCCAAATGCACATTGACTCAACAAATATTACTTTGTCTCCATAAAGCAAGAGCAACAAAAATCCACAAATTTCAACAATGAGGGACTCAGTACAGCTTAAATTTAAATTTGACCGTACCAAGCCTATACCTATCTAATCAATATTTTCTTTCAAAATGCATTTGACATACATGTTACCTTATGAAAGACTTACAAGGTTTCCAACTGAAAGTACACCACTAAACTGTTCCGTCATTGGATAGTGCTCCATGGCCATGAACAGGGTGTTTAGGACAATGCAGATAGTAATGGCCAAATCAACAAATGGGTCCATCACAATCAAATTTACAATATGTTTGACTTTCAGCCAAGGAGTACAGCAGTCCCAAATCAAGCAAGTGTTAGCAAATTTATACCAACATGGTGGGCATTTCTGTCTGGATTCTTCCAGTTCTAGAGAGAAAACAGAAAAGAACATTTGAAACATCTCTTAACATTTGAAACATATCTTTCCACTTCAGAATCACCTGTGTATTTCCTTGAGGCTTAAATGCTGTTTTCCAATATACTATTGATAAACTGTGTCAATACTATGGACCTTTTGAAATCAAGGCTACTGTCATCAAAAGAAATCACAATTAAATATAATCCAAATATGGTTTAAATTTTATGTAAAAAGAACTCTAAATATTCAATAGATAAAATAACCATTCACTAGCAAACCCTACAAAGGATGCAAAATAGAAATTTGTCCTAGAAATCTGGCAGAGAGGCTGTCAAATGAATGGATTGAAAGCATCCTGCAGAGAAAGACTTGGTAGATGAAATACTGCATTTGAGCCAGCAATGCTTGCTCACAGCCCAGAAAGCCAATCTCATCCTAGGCTTCATCAAAATAACCGTGGCCAGCAGGACTAAGGAAGGTATTCTCCCACTCTTCTCTCCTGAGACTCCACCTGGAACAGTGTGTTCAGCTCTGGGGTCTACAGCATGGGGCTTGAGCAATCTGGTCTAGTGGGAGGTGTCCCTCTTCATGGCAAGGGGGTTGGAACTAGATGACCTTTAATGTCATTTCCAACCCAAACCATTCTATAATTCTGTACACAGAATTAATTAAATATTTAAATTTTTCCTCATGAAAGATAAACATTTAGAACAAGCCTGAAATCTGAAAACTATTTAGACAGCAATATGGTCCACAAGTGGAAAAATGCTCATTTTTACCTTCCAATTTATTAATTTGGGTATTGTCCTTTAAGCCTCAAAGTAATATTTTGCCCTTTATTAGAAGCAGTTGCTTAATTCCATGATTCAGATTCTTTGCCTTAAAGAAAGCACAACACGATCCTTCCTTTGTGAAATAGCATGTCTTGTGAGTTGTTAGATGGAGATTGTTATTTTTCTGCTGCAAGAAGTATTGGCATTTTAGTAATTTAAAAAGAGCTTTTACCCCAAACCATAACTTCTGTAGGGAAAGACTGCATTGATCAATATTTTTCTGCTTGCAGTTACCTTGGAAGTTCCCTGCTTTTACCTCAAACCTATTAGCATACTGAAAGTGTGACTGCTTTTCCAAATATATCAGTCCTTTAAAAAAAAATAAAATAAAATACTACCTCTATCTGAAAATGTCAACTTGCCCGTACCCTTCAGGCTGAAATAGCCACCTTAAACCACAACTACTACTTAATGTACCATACTTTTAGTAACACTTTATGGCACTGTCATTAAAAAAAATGGTGTAGCATACCTTCCATTGTGTTTGTGAGCATGCTGGCTATACTCATTGCTCTTTGCCTTGCACTAGGATCTGTCAGGTAGTCCATGGGAACATGGTAAGAACTCGACCGTCTCTTTCTTATGTCAGTTTCTGTAGTAGTGCCCTGAAAGTAAAATAGACTGATAAAATAGACTATTGATTGTTCATTTCGTAAGAATAACACTAAATTATTATAAAAGTATAATGGTCTAAACCACTCTGCATCACACTCCATTTACAGTTTTGCAATATGTATGCTTAACTTTGTATATAACAAATAGCCAAATACATCAGTAGGACTGCTCTTGTATTTAAAAATACGTATTTAAGTATTTTGCTGAAACAGGGCTGAGACGCTAAAAAGTATTTTAGACTATAAACAGCCCTTAGACTATACAAAGTTCCACAATGCTTGTCAATGAGCTCTGCCATGACCTTTCAACTTAGGCAGTGATCTCTGTTTCTAAACATGAAAATGCAAAGCCCACAAGCCCATGCAGCTAGGAATAAAGGCATAAAAAGTAAGTGCATTTTCTTAAGATAACAATTTAGAATAAATTATCAATTTACTAGCACACGTTTTCAAACAAAATAAAAGGAAAATATTTAATAATGTTGGCATCTCAAAAAAAACCAAACAAATCACAACCTGGAAATATGAACTGTGGGACAGAAACAGTATCACAAACCACATAAGCTGTACTATCCGTGTTATACAAAAATTTTCATATATGGTCAGTGTTAAGTGAAACACTCATTTAATACATTCCAGTAAATAAATACAAGTAATATATAATGTTTTTCCATTTTGATATCCTGTCTGATATACGAATACAGAATCTTCCAGTTAAGTCTTCAGTTAGCATAATAATTCAGTGGGTATAAGACTACACATAATAAATCTATTCAATGGTTTACTATATTATTCTATTAATTCACAGAAATTAACATGTATTTTTGATTTCTCCTTTAGCTTATAACTGGAATATATGAAAGGAGCATTATTCACAGCTTGGCCAGAAAGGAAAAAATTCCCGAGTAACTTGGTTTTGTACAAACAAGTAGCTGATCATACAGGGAGAGGACATCATGCCTGAGCTATTGCAGACTTCCTTACATTGCTAGCAGTGGCTGCTTTATCAATCATCACCTCTGGCAGAAGCTGTCCAGTAGGTGACATCAGAGCTGGCGGCCCACCGACTAATGAAACGACTCCATTGCAATCCACAGTGCTGTGCATCTTCCCGTTTGCTGGAAGCGCAGGTACTATCCTGGAAGACCTACTGGCCTGACTAATGTTACTGTTGCGTCGTTCACCGTGTCTATGAGGAACAAAGAGAGAATCTCTTCTGCTCTCATTGTCTTCAAAAGTGCTGTGCTCATCATCAGCAAAGTCATTCTCTGATCCTACATCTTTTGCTCGACCTCTGAAGCTGAAAAGACTTGTTCTGCTATTGCGTCTTGGGGAAAACAGGGAGCCACGAATGCTCAGCAAGGACTGCAGGCAAATAAAAAAAATGATTATCAGATGAAAATCTTTAAAATGTATTTTTTTCATATAAGGGAAAAAACACAGTGTTAGTATGTCTTAAAGGGTAAGATCATCTACAAAGAAATGAGCTGGTAAACAGCCCCCCACCCCCCATACACTCTGTTTTGCATTGTAAACAAAGACCACATAAGTGACAGACAAAGACTGGTTATTTTACTACTTTGGGTTTATGAAATCAATTGGTTTAATAAGAGGAAAAGAAACTGCTTGACAGAATTGTTTCATCTGCCATTCTGCCTGTTTCATTATCAGCTGATGATAAACTGAATAAGCACATCTAGACACTATTTACTCCAGGTCTGACAGGCTGGGTAAGTAAGGTTTTAGATAAATTTCCTGCGACTTGGTCTGCACACATAGGTTGCTCCCAAATACTACCTAGTTTAAAAATATGAGTATTTTTTCAGATACTAGTGAAGTCAGTTACAGTAAGTTTTTTATTTCTTTTTTTTTAAAGCCTTAGCTATCTTGAATATGCAAAGATATACCTCTAATTTTGTATAAACAACCTCAATAATCTTCACCAAATTCTTCATGGGGAGAAATATTCTGCTATGAGAAGATATTTTCAGGATCAGAGTAAAAATAGTGCTCTGATCTTGCAAATAAGTATACATGCTATTAATTAATAGCAGTGATTCTTTTGTCTTGATTGATTAGCATTACCACCTAATTTCACCCAAGACCTCTATGGACAGCAGAGATGATATATAACAAAGCAGCATCTTTGTTTCTCTTCTGCAACTTATCTTTATGGACCTGATCCCCATTGTTCTAGTCACTGCATAATGCAGAACAGAAAGGTGCTCTGGGAACAACTTATCATCTAAATGTAACACAACAAATGGATACAAAAGCGAGGGAATACAATGAGGCAAAATTGATGGTGTGAGAAACAGCGGTCTTAGCTCACCTGAGGTCACTTCCCTGTCAAGCTTTCTGTAGGCAGCATGGTAAAAGAGAGTTTTAAAGAGGGATTTGAAGAAAGCAATGAAGTGTTCTGTGGAAATTCATGGGAGCTTCTTCCAACCATGAGGGGCAGCATATCATAAAAAGCTCAAAGAAACTAGTTTGAAAACTTAACAGGAGGCTAAGGATGCTGGCATGGGTCAGTCAAAGCTGGGGCTTTACTTGTTTACTGTAAGTAGACAAGGTGGGTTGGAAAGAACTTTAGGCACAATATGTTTTATGGTATTAAAAATATACCTTTAGGTAGGTAAGTTTACAAGCAGATTAGGTAAAAGCAATGACATGGGTTAGTGCTCTTTGCAACAACATTCTTGATGAATACAGCAGCAACTGGGGCTCAAAAAGAAGTCCAAGCTAAAAACAATTCACAGCTGTGGGTCCGGAGTAGAGGTTTTTAAAAAAATAAAAATAGAAAGGAGAGAGACAGGGATCTAGCAAAAGGCCTTTTGGAAACCTCTTAGAAAGCTGTCAAAGGGTAACAGGGTCTTCTAAAATTCTAAAGAAACGCTAAACCAGGAGAACTGGGAGATGAAATCATGAATGTTAGGAAGAATAAGGTTTTCAAGAAGAACATAATGGTCAGTTATATTGAAGGCAAGTGAAATGTCAAGGAAAATGTCAAAGATGAGATAAAAACCTGAATTTTGTCTAAAAAAATGTTATTAAAAACTGGTGACTGGAGTTTCTGTTTAGTGGCTCAAATCCAGAGTGAAAGGAACTAGGGCTGGAAAACCAGAGAAGAGGGGATTGCTAGAGTGTCATAGTAAACATCTGCACATGGACTTGGAGATGAAAAGGTAAGAGAAGCAAGCTGTATGGGGAATGCTTCACTTCTTAGAAGATGTGATGAGTTGAGCTGCAATTGAGTAAGGGTGCAATTTGAATGAAGACACAAACAAGAGTATGCACCCAAAGGATCAGATGGGTCTTTAACATGAAGTTGATGGATATATGTGTGAGAATTTTTATAAGGAATGGAATGAATCATGAACTAAATTCAGCAATGAAGTCTTATGGGGATGAGTTAGACAATTAAAAACATAAAATGGTGGTAGAACAAGGGTGTCCCTGTGTGGGGAAGGATGAAGTATTATTAAAAAAGGAAATATGTTAGAAAGGAGGGTTAACTGGGCAGAAATAGGAAGCTAGAAACATTATACACCCACCACAGTCTGGTCTAAGGAAGACCAGAAGAAAATATTGGATGAAGAGGTCCGAGCTTCTTTGAGAATGGGAGCTGGAGAAAATGGTACATGAAGAGAACATGGATGACCATGATCTATTTAGGGATGAAACAGGCTTTTCAGAGACACTAATAGAAAAGGATTAAAAGGGAAGGAAGCAAGTCATGAAGAACAGGGAGAATAGAGAAGGTAGGGATAAAAGGAAGCATATTGAGACACACAAAGGGGAAGAAAAAGGACACAGGGGGTTTCAGATCTGGATTTCAAGTGCTGAGGGGAGAGCTGGAGGTGGGCAAATGAAGAGGAGCTGTCGAAGGGATAATAAAACTATCAAATGAAATGTCTGGATGGGAGATGCAGATGGCACTCTGAGTCACTGGTGTTGCAATGTAAGAGAACACATGCAAGGACACATTGCCACAGATATTTCTGCCTTCTTCAAGATAACACAATTAATGGCCTCACATCAATTAATTTTTTTAACTTCACATGAACATTTATGCAATTTCTACTGGGTTTTTTGTAACCTAAACTTAGTACTTTTCTGATTTAAAACATGAAATAACTTTGTCTGTGTGCATCAATTTTTGAAGCCACTAATCATGCTGAATAACATCCACCTCAATAGGGAGATAGGTCCATTTTCATTAAAACTTGAAATACAGCTAAGTTTTATTAACACACATTCTATTGATTTTTCACAAAAATTCAGAATAAAATACCAAATCTCTCAAATTCCTTTAGTTTCATCTTTGGCTGTAAGTATTAGCATGGCCGTATACTTTGATTTAAGATAATAAAGAATCTGTGGTGTCTTGAAAATTGACCAAACTACTTTATAGGACTTAGTTTACATGGTAAGTACACAAAAAAAAGTGTTCAAGAAGTAATAACACTATGTTACCTGGTGTGGAGAAGAGAATCTCTTTTCATATGTCAACCTATTTCCCTCAATGGAAAATCGGAAACCTTTCCTTTTGATGCTGTCCTCTGATTCAGATTTGTGAAATTCTTCCCCATCCTTCTCCTCCCCTTCAGACTGCTCTTTTTGCTTTTTTTTCTTTCTTCTATTCCTTCTCTCTTTGGCACTCTTAGAGCTCAGTTTTGATGCCTCAGACGAACTTTCGGAGAATCCACCTATTCCACCTGCTCCACTATAATCTCTTGAGTCAGCTGCTGCAGCTGCTGCTGCCTGTGTGTACAAGCACATGTGCAATTTACATTTGTACAAACACACACCACTCACTATTTTAAATTTATTGCCATTCATTCAAAAAATAATGACTATGAAATAAAAGAACTGATCCCACTTCATAGTACCCAGCATATTATAAGAAGTATAATATGTGAAGTACCACAGGAACCATAATTTGCCACTGCTCCATAAAGCAGGAGTTTACCCAAGGGAAAATTGTGCTGTCAGAGGACTAAATTAACAAGTATCTGGTTTAGAATGAAGCAATATGTTGCAATGAATTTTTCATCTGGAATACTATACAGCAGTAAGGAATTGAGGCTCAAAGAACAGCAACGATCCCTGTTAACAGGGAACAAAATTTTTTTTACAGTTTTGCTAGATTTTTAATTCTCTCTAAATTATTAAAGATCTCACGTGACATTGTTTATCTCAGTTTTGCAAATCATAATCAGAGAGTTGAATTAAACAGCAGGCTATTAGTGACCTGTTGATATTTCAGACATTTTTGAGCATATGATTAACATTGATTTACAGGTTGTGAGAAGAAACCCCCCAAACCAACTGAATGACCAAACCAAAAAACCCTGTTGCTGGCTTTAGTCATGCACTTACATGCTCTATGTGGCCGCATGGCAACCAGATGTTATCAATTATGGTATTAAAGATTTCAGAGTCTTCAAAAAAGGAAAAGGAATTTCAAAGCAGTATACAATTGTAACATATGTACCACAGAAGCATTTTGTCCATTTTCTCTCCTTTTTCCAGTTTTCTTTAAAACTGGAACACAATGGGAGTTCTGCTGTGAGAGATGGAGAAGGAGTAAAAAAAGCCAAATGTTGCTGAAGATAAGTTTTTCTCCCACAGCACCTACAATATCTTTGGTTTTGCTACTTAAACAAGAGTTCCTGAGATATTTTTTTGTTTTTTTTTTATTTTCAACAAACTTAGTAAAAAGTTAATTTCCACATCCAATTTAAAAATCCAGTACTTCAGCTTATTGGTTATAATTTTTTTCACAAATTAATAGGTTTACTCAAGCCATCAGAAAAGGGCAAGAGGAAACATTAAAGATCGTTTGCAAAATTCAGGAATTTATGCAGTAGGAGGTAATTGTTAGAAGTAGGGAGTAAAAGCATTGTTATATGTGGACATAAAGCGTCTGATTGCAATCATGAATGGAGGAAGGAATTTTACTTCATAGGGATACCTGAGCTTCTTCCTGTTGCTTTTTCAGCTGTTCCAGCATTTGCTGAAATTCTGCTTCTTTCTGTTCTGCTTCTTCCATGGTTGCTTGATTCTGTTCTTCATAAGCCATGGCAACCACAGCCAGGATCAAGTTAATCAGGTAGAAAGAACCCAAGAAAATTACCAAAACAAAAAATATCATGTATGTTTTCCCAGCAGCACGCAGTGTCTGGAGAAAAAAGAGAAAATAAACATTTTTAGCAAACTTTTAAGTACTGTTGCATAATGTGGTAGCATTTGTGTTATAATCTAGAAGTACATTACGATTACTTTATGTTAGCACAAGATTATTTAGTTACTTTTTCATAAACAAAGAGCATTATTTCCTGGCTATATATGCAAAAAAACAAGCTTTGTTTCTACTATGCTCAAGGTAAACAAGATTCTGCAGTCTGAATACTTCAGAACTACAAATGAGAATATGTGGCAGCAATTCTTGCCCCACTATATGTCTATATTACAGCATTTAAATCTAGCAGTCCTGAGGCCACTAACCAGCATCTTACCTTCTTGTCTCATCAGCCTCAAACTACAATGCCATAAAGACAGTGCAGTTTACATGTGTCATGCTGCACAACATGGCTGTCAGGTTAAGGGTATGTGTAGTTCAGGGACAAGACATAACCTTTTCAAAAAAAACATATTTATACTAGACTGCAAATCACTTTAACTAGCATATATTTACAGCATGTTTGGGCAAGAAGTTTTAACAAACTAAATACATTTACTAGTGTTAAAATAAACATTAATGCTTAGCTATCTTCATTAAATAGCAGCTATTTCTTAAAAATATTTGAGTAGCACATGGGAACCTAAATAATGAACAAGGCCCCTTACATATAAGAAATAACAGATGATTTCTGTCCCTTTAGGGACACACAAATGAAAAATAACTACGCAAGTACTATGCAGTAATGGTATTGGTGATGGTGCTGTTTATTTTAATAAGTCCTCACCAGCTGGTAAAGATTCTCCCAAAAGTCCTGAGTCATCAATCGAAACAGTGACAAGAATGCCCAACTGAATGTATCAAAACTTGTGTAGCCATAGTTGGGGTTTCTACCAGCTTTCACACATATATATCCTTCTGGACATTGACTACAAAAGAAGAGGAAATGCTATTTTTAACAACTACTCTAAATTATGATATGCTACAGTAAATAACAAAATTGTTCACAAGTACCAGTTGCTAAAGAAATTATGAATTAATAAAATTTTATTCTACATCTCTAAGATAAAAATAGATATCTCACTGGTTTTCAATTTTTAATTCCATTTCCTAATGATGTTTCAATGTTTTAATAATACAACTGATAGTAATCTACCCTTCCCCACATTTTGTCATACAAATACACTTTTCACCAGGACAAGAGAATGTCAACTGGCATGGCTGATGATAAACAGCTGCCAGGAAGCTGTCAGTAACATTTATGCACATAGCATTCATGTAGCTACCTTTACAAAATTAGCCTAAGATGCTGCAGAAAGTGCCTGTGTACAGTCAAAATCACATAGATGGGTATATTTAATTATAGCTTCAACTGCAAACATTAGTAATTTGCAAATCTACAGTATAGTTGATATTAAAGTTGACCACCTGAGCTATTCTAAGTAGCTAATTATTTTTTTCTTGATGCATATTGAAAAATTATGATTGCTTTCTTACCCTGCATCTGAGCTATTGCCACACAGGAGAGCATCATTTTGTCCTTCCAAGAAGTAAAAATGATCTGTTGTTTTTTTAAACAAAGAAATAAAAGAAAAAGGTGATGAGAAAGGCATAATTTATACCTAATGGAAACTGAACAATGGTATAGACTTTTACACTTTAAAGAAATAACCAGAGCTAATGAGCAGTTTAACTGCAATATATAGTGATTAGGAATGAAAGAAGCATGGAAAATACTGGTTTGACAAGACAATTGTCTTCTATAGAGTTTTGAAGTTGGTCTTCCTTTAGAAAATAGAAAGTTAAACAGCTAAATCTCACTAACCTACCCAAAAACCAAATACTACCTTACAAAATTCTGTATACCAGCAAATGAGCAAAGAAATACAAAGAAAACAAGACTAAGGATGAGGATGATTCCTTGCTGTTGTTCATACATTTTTATATATACTGTGTGGTATTACTAATTTATGTCTATTACATACTATTTTATCCAAATATTTCTTGGGAAAGTACTGAATTTTTTTGCAGCATGAAAGTACAATACACGTGGAAAAAGTTGATAACCAGATCTTAACTTGAGCAGCTAAGGCAGAAACCAAGTTTTTACTGTACATTAGAAAAAATTACTATGCTAAGTTTTGTAACAGAGAAATGTACTTGAGGTATATATATGAATTTTGTTAATAGGCTGACTATGAAAATGAGGTACAATATAACTTAAACAAGATGAAAGTCAAAAGCCTCAGCACATTCTTTTATTTACTTTGCTCTGCTTTGAGGCAGAAAGGGAAAAGTGGCTTGCCATCTATTCCTAGTTTGGGTTTCTTCTGGTAAAATGGGAATTTCTAGTGGAGATTTTTGGGTCAGATGGCATATTAAGCTAAAGTTGCCAAAATTAGGTATGTTCTGGCTGTTCTCAGGAAGCAGATGGTTCCTTGAGATTCACTGCCAGCTGGCTGGACTAGCTTATCTGGCATGAACCAACTCAGGGCTAAAGCTAAAGAGACAAGCAGGGAATTGCAACCAGTTCCTATTGACTGTTTCTACTTTGTCACCACTGGTATATGATAGAGACAGCATAAAATCTGTTAATTTCAAAGAGAGAGATCATGTGCATAACTTATGCATCTGCAGTCGATTGGGAAATAGCAGATATGAAAACAGTGAATTTTCAGACATGCCACTGCTCACATAGTCATGCCCCATGGGACATAAAACCCCTATTTAATAAGTTTAAAGATGAAGATAGGGACTAGGGTGGATTTTCAAAATTGTCTGTTGGCCTAATTCATATTCTTATATGGTACAGCTTCTCCTCTGGTAAGCACAGGTTCCAGTTAAACTATTCAGTCAGCTCAACTCTCAGGCCACTGTTTTGGAAAACATATAAGTAATACATTTTCCAATACAAAGATTATAATGATAAATTAATGAAAATAATCAATATGAGTTAATAAACAATATGCCATACATAAAATACTTCCTGCCTCCTGGCAGCTTAATAACAGGACAACAGTCACTGGTACAAGTCTTATATGACAGTTTCATAAGCAAATAACAGAGATATGTTCTGGGTGGGATCCTAACAAAATACTAGAAAAACGATTCTCAGAGAGCAGCTGCCAGTGGCCCAATGTGAATTCACAAGGGCATCTTTCCGAAGATGCTCCAGGGATCTCTGCTATCCATGATTTTCATTACAAGTTTCATTACTGATTCAAGACATGAAATAATAATAAAAAAAATGCTCTGAGTATTCTGAAGGCATCAAGCTAGGGGAGAAGATGACTGAAATTTAGAATGACCTTTACAAACTGACAAGCTGCTCCAAAAGCAATTGGATTTATTTTAGGAAAAAAAAGTGGAAGATAAAACAACTGACATGGCAAAATGAAATACGTAAATGCAAAATAGACAGGATTTGATCACAGCCACTGCTGTACAAAAATACACAGTGACAGTCATGAACTGCAAGTTGACTGTGAAGCAACAATGCTATGTTCCTGTAAGAAAAATGTAATTTTGAGATGTGTTGTTAGGAATATTGCCTATTTGGTGCATAAGGTCATTATTTCTAGTTTGCACCTTTATTGGAAGAATAAGTTCCAGATTTGAGCATCTGATTAAAAAACCAACCAGCCAACCAAACCCCAAAACAAAATACCCAAACAAACAAAAAAAGAAAATCCCAGAGTAATTGGAGAGAGTCCAAGAAAAAGCAAATAAATTTTACAATATGTACAGGAAGTGCCAAGTGAAATGTGCATTGGTCTCTTTTACCAAGTAAAAAGCAACAGGAAAAGATGAAATCACCTCCGTTTGTGCCAGGGGAATTTTAGACTGGATATTAGGAAAAAACTATTCACCAAAAGGGTTTTCAAGCACTGGAACAAGCTGCTGAGGGAAGTCATGGGGTTACCATCCCTTCAGGTACTTAACAGACATGAAGATGTGGTGCTCAGGGATGTGGTTTAGTGGTGGACTTGGCAGTGTTGGGTTAATGGATGGACTTCATGGTCCTAGAGGTCTTTTCCAACCAAAATGATTCTATGATTCAATAAAAACTAATACAAAGCAGTCTATTATTTCTAAGTCTACAGGAGAAGTAGTAACATATTCAGTGTGAAATTATGAATATTTAGGTAAAATATTTAGAAAATAAAAATACATTTGTGTGTTGTAGTACTGGAAACAGCACAAGGGGAATGGAATCTGTTTTTTCAGATGTTTGTAAGAACAGGTTATCATACAAAATCACCAAGAAGACATTTCTATGATACTACAAGCATGCTGAGACAATAAGTATGTTTTAAGATTATAGGCATTGAGACTTGGTTCCAAAAGCATTTAGCTGTTAAAATGAGGCTTCCTAACTTCTAGTGATACAGGTACCAGTTATAACATATATATAAACTGTATTATAAAAACCCTAAGATTATATCTAACTACAAAGTAAAACCCTGAGTACACTAAACTAATTAGGAAAGACTGAAGCTATTTACCTCTATGAAACACAGAAGAGTAATCTATTACAGGTATGATCATAGTGGTTCTCTGAATTTTAAAACTATTCTTGTTAACACTGTAGTGATATAAATCAACTAAAGCAGTGAAAATACTGCATTATGAGGAAAATCAAAATGATAATTTCTTCATTTTCTACATACTTAAAGTTACACAATGTCATCTAGTTCTTATTTTGCTAGAATATGAAGCATAGAATGCATTACTAGTACTGGAAGAAAGCCATGTCTGTATTTTGAAAGGGAGTGTGGCACATAGACACCTGCCAAGTCCTGAAAGAAATAATGCAATTGCATTTTCATGCTATGGCAGGATTCATGAGCTAACAGATGATTAAGTGTAGATTTATGATCTTGGGTATTATTTTGCCCTAATGTAGCTATACAATTTCAGATCCCATATAACAATTGTCACTCTATTTCAGGAGGCTTCAAGCTAGCATTAAAATTTCTGCTTTCTGCTAAAATGTGGACTTAACTCAGACAGTCATATTCAGTAAAAGGTAAAAAGATATTTTGGTGCCCAGCAAAACACCATGAATATGTTAAACTACCTTATGACTGTTCTTTTACTTACTATAGAAAATGAGTGCTTTTATGTGTCTTGGTCAGATTACGGCATTTTATTTGCAATAAAAAGATACTGATGCTTTTGTATCCATTTCAAAACACTTCAGAAAATCAATGCAGTCAATGATATAGTTAACTCTTACTTTTGTCTTCGATGTACTCATCCCAGTTAAATGTTGTCATTGTTGTATTAATAAATGTACCGTTTTCACCTATAGAGCTATTAAAGTAGGAAATAACAGTTGTTTCAAAAGTAGAATTGTCTGGAGGCCACTGCAGGCATTTATTCCTCAAGTTGCCCATGAACAGCTGCAGCCCTATTAGTGCAAATACGCTCAGACAAAACACAGTCAGGATCATTACATCTGAGAGCTTCTTCACTGACTGAATTAGGGCTCCCACAATAGTCTTCAAGCCTGCAAAGACAAAATATTTTTATTTTGATGTTAAAATAAGCATACAAAAATTTGTGCTTTTCCCTGACAAGATAAATATTTCATGCAAAATTACAACTAAGTCTCGTGTTTGTGGTACATTTTTTGTGAAAAGCCTTGTTACTTGTGAAGATGAATGAAAAGCTCTAAGTTTATGCTTACAGTGTACATGAATAAAAAGTAGAAGATACCAAACACATTATTTATACCAAAAAAGTGATCTCATTATTCATGCTGTATCTCAACCCTATATAGAAAAGCATTTGTTTTTGCTGATGCTTCTTGCCCAAACCTTTCTTATATGAACCTTTTAAAGAGTATTCTGCATTAGTAAACCCATTGTAAATACATTATAAGTACATATTTGAACGATATCCTCATGATAATCTGCTCACAATGTAAGAGGGGTGATGGTTTGGAGAAGAAAGACATCTTTAAAACAAAACCCCATGCATGGCCCATGCTATACTTTTAGTTTAATTTCTTATATGTTACTTAAAACTGAATTAAGTTACTATATATCAAGTGCCTGCAATAAATGATAAAGTTTGCATCAGTATGAAAGTTTAAAATTAACATATATTTAAAAGATGTACAGAAAAGCTTGATGTCATAAGATGCAAATCAGGCTGTTTACTGCAAATATCTCATGCAAGAATTTGTTAAACTCAAAGGCTGATTTTTTTGAAATGAAAATATTACTAATATTAGAAAAGCAAGAATCAATTTAAATAAAATTACATGTCTTGATTCCTGCTTTTTTATTTTGTTAAACATGTGTAGCAAACAAAGTTTATGCTTTGAAAATGTGAGTAGAGCCTTTATGGAACAAAAGTCAGCCTCAGTGTTTAACCTAGCTCTCACCTGGAATGACTGAAATTGTTTTCAAAGCTCGGAGAACTCTGAATGTTCTCAACGCTGAGACATTGCCCAGGTCCACAAACTCTGTCACATATCTGTAATAGGGGAGTTCACACACAAACACAATGACAGCACACAAATAACAGTTGGAGCTACAAGGGGCCTAACACCTTACACCAACTACTTCTTACCTGGAATTACAGAAATAGTTTTCAAAGCTCTCAATACTCTGAAAGTTCGAAGAGCTGAAACATTGCCTAGGTTTACAAATTCTGTTACATACCTGTAGGATTAAACCACAGTTACTCAGAATTGAGGCAGATTTTATTCTATTTGCTTGGGTCTTTGATCAAGACCTCTTCACTGTTCACTGTATTTTGCCTGTGTTATAAATTTGCTTCTGTCCATCAAATTAAGTTTTATCAAAATAAACCACATTGACTTGAGGGTTGAAACCTAATTTGGTCAGTTTATAGTAGGAAGTGAAACAGATTCCTTTAATTCTGGTATGCAGAAAGGAGTCAAGATGTGAACAGTTCAGTCTGATGGCATTCCTAATCCTTATGGGCTGGCACACCATGCTGGCATCTGCAGCACATGCTTAGTTAGAAATATTAAAATGTTTAAAAGAAATAGAAGAAACATATTGAAACCACAGGAATTCCAGGCTCCAAATGTTCTGGCTGACAAAATGTGAGGCAATTTTTAGTCCCTAATTTCATGGTATCAGAAAGGTGTTTTTTTTTTTTTTAAAAAAAAAAGAAAAAGACAACTTACGCAAACGTAATGACAGTGAAATCAAGCCAGTTCCATGGGTCTCGAAGGAATGTAAAATCTTCTAAACAGAAGCCCCTTGCAAGAATTTTAATAAGTGATTCAAAGGTATAAATTCCAGTGAATGTGTATCTGAGGAAAATATGCAAGACAGAATTTATAGAAACACACACGTTATCTTTATTTCTTACCCTCTCTAGTTGCTTTCTTCTCATTTTCTTCTTTTCAAGTGGCATAAGAATTTAATAGAAATTACAACCAACTTGAAACATTTGCAGAATGAATACTATAAGAGAGGAAGAATCAAATACTTAGTAAAATACTACATTACAACCAGATGCTTAAATTCAAATTCTATAATCTATACCAATGAGACAGTTGCAAAATTCCTGGTTACTTCATCGGTGAATATTTATGTCACATCTGCATCCATGTTAGAACAAAACACAAAGATTATGTTAGGATTTAAAAAGTTTTCAGACTAAAAATTTCTTCCTTCTGTGTTATTTTTATGCAGCAAAATGCCTAAGTACCATGAGCTGGCAATATGCCACTCCTGTCAATCCTCATTGACTTTGTTACAATATGTATCCAGTACTGTTATATTTATGTATCCAGTAATTCACCTTCAGCAAGACAGTACTGGAGAGAAACAAGTGTTTTTCATATGCAAAATCCTGTGCAAGACCAACCAAAAATATTTACAGAGGCCAACAAAGTTCAGCTTCTAATTTTGACTTTAAAATCTGGTTGAAATGTAAAAAGTACTAATGTTTTAAATCTGACATTAATTTCAAATTGTCATCTCCAGGTTATGCCACCTTGAAATTAACTTTCATTTCTATCTTTAATGGAAAAGAATTCAAATTACCCTGCCTAAAAAGCTTGAACTGGTCTTCAAGCTTGACTCAACCTGAAACCAATCTTCCAATGTGAATTTTTTCTGATAAATTAACTAAATATTCCTTTCCTGCACAACTTGACTCAACAGATTAGGATGACTTCTGTTATGTATCTAAATGGCACAATATAATGACATGAAGAAATATTGAAGCTACCTGTATTTACCCATAAATATTTACTGTATGCTAGACAACCTGAATACATGTATGTTCATACTGAACTCAAAATGAGAATGCCTCCTCTGACTTTAATATCCCTAAGATTTCACTTTTTATTATTGATATTGAACAGGTACATATCATCCAAAGCAGCCGGGAATGAGGAAGCAGAAGCATAAAATGCTGTTGGAAAAATTAAGCCATATGAAGAGCAGTGCTTCACACTGTTGTCTACAGCCTTGGAACTGTCACCTTCTATGCAGCAACTATATATGGCCACCAAGCAGTCAACATCACATTGGTCTGTTTCTTTCCCTAGGGGATGATTATCCAGACACTTATATATATTTTTAATAACTTATTTTCCATACAGGCTTTCCACTATTAAATTGCCTCTGGTAAAAGAAAGCTGCACCATGTTGAACACAGCCATCCATTACACAATTCCTTTATCTTTAACAGCTGCTGCAATTGAGATGGATAAGTTTATTTCCCCACATTTTGCACAGATGTAACATAGAACGCAGTGGAAAATATTTAGGATCCACTTTTTTACGTGGTCATAAGATGCTTCTCTTCTTACATTCCCCATCTACCACTGCAGAGGATGCAGGACACTGAACAACTTGCAATAAGGGAAGTGTTGCAAAACACACAGAAGAAACAAGCGTTAGAATAGCTGTTCAAAGGATATGCCAACAAAGTATCATTGCCAGTGGATGCCATCTTATAAAATAATTTGTAGCACTCTATTTCCGATTACTGAATATTAATCAAAGAAAATCCATTTAACTTACTCTACATTCTTTGTCCAGTCTGGAGGGTTACTCATGGTCATAAATACACAGTTGGTCAAAATAGTGCACATGATTAGCATGCTGAATAATGTAGGTTAAGAGTTAAGGAATGTAAGCCAGAAAAATCTCATAAAAGAATATCAAATAACATGCTGCTTTGGCAGATTTCCACCATCAGGAGCTATTTATCCCTTTACTGCTCTGCTAATACTCAGGGAAAAGTCCTGAATATGTTAAAGCTTTATAAAAGTCACTGCTTTATAGCTCTTCAAAGAGAACAATTACATACAAAAAATTAGAAAATCTGAAAGATAGTAAAAAACTCCAACCCTGAATGCTAAGAAGAATTTAAGTTATTTTTTCTTTTGAATAAAAATGTGAAGGTTTAAAGTAGTACCTTTTAATTTAGTGGAGTAACACAAAAATCCTTTTTAGATGATCTAGACAAATCTTAGAAACTCCATGCACACAAAATAGGGGAAAATACATACTCTTCGCAATTTTTTTGTTTCATCATAAAATTGGGCATGTATCAATATTTTTATTTATCAGTATAGCTTATTGTTAAGCTATTTATCACATAGCAGGAGAGAGCAAAGGTAAATTTTACAGGAAAAAAAAAAATTACTACTTTTTTATATATATACACTATTTAACATATGTAGTTAAACATATTTTATATACATGTAATACAAAAATTGGTGGAGGGGAAGGCACATGATATGCTCAAAGAAATCTAAAGAATTCCAGAAGAGAGAAATCATAAATAATTTCATTTATTTTAATAGTAGTGCTCTTACCCTTAGAACGACATTCTTAGAAATCAAATACTGACTCTGAACTGAAAACCACACAGATGATGCACAAGATGTCCACATGATGGCACCATCACCTAAAACTAGGAAGAGGAAAAGCTCGATTTTGAGAAAAGCTTTGGCTCCTGTTACTAAAACGCAGGTTCACACGGTGCTCCTAAGTAGAACTCTGAGTTCAGTGGGGTTGGAATGCACTGTGAGGTTGCCCTTGCAAAATTCTGTTTGCATGTCTACTTCGATGAAAAAAAACAACAAAACAACTTCAAGTTACAGTAAATGCTTCTGCATTCTGTACCCTCAAGAAACTGTGGCATTACATTTGATTCCTACCATTTTCTGCTCAGTAAGTATATTTCAAATAATTTATTCAGAATCTAGCTTCTCCCTATATAATTCATCTATAACAGCAGAAAACAGTTACTAAAAAAGAAAGTGTTTCACAAGCCTGTATTTTACGTACGCTTTCAAAATCCTTTTTGATGAAATGCCCCCTTAGAGTTGCAAATCCTCACTATTCTTTCATCAGTGAAGAAATAACTAGACTGTACCTTCCCATGACTTTAAAAATTAACTTTTTGAATTGGGTGATTCTCAGCTCTTCTCCAGCAGACCAGTCCCATGATCTTTTGTTATTCCATGTAATTGAATAATGCCCTAAAATATCCTGAGAAATGTAATATAATTAAAAAATACTTACTTGCAGAGACATCTATAGCAGGCAAATATAAAATAGGCTATATAGTGTCACGATTGATTATGAAGTAATTTGTAGGCTAGCCATGGATAACAACATCCAACACAAAACAACCATTGTAATTATCAGACTTTCAATATAAAAAGATTGAAAAAAAATAATCAAGATTTATTGTACATTATTGTACATTTATTGTACATTATCTCTCTGTAATACTACAGAAAAAATAAGTGTGTTTATGCCAGAGTCATAAAATATATGTGCAAAGATTTGTTCCTTAAGTAAGCAGAACCTGCTGAAGTCAATGCCCTCATTGCTCATATGATCAGCATTTAGCATCGGATCAGTGAGCTGCCTATTGTAGTCAGCTGTTAAAACAGTGAAAAAGACAAAATAATAGATAAGTCATTATGACTATTTAGCTTTGCAAAGCTCTACCTATAATGTGGAAAACTCATGATCTACTTGAAAACCGAAAGTAAGTATCTATGGCATTACAAGCACATAAAACAGTAATGACCAAGAAGTAAAACAGACATGAAAGACACACATGAAAGACATGAAGGACTGAGAATGAATAATAAACCAAGAAACCTAAGCTGTGCTATCAACCTATCCTTCAGCAGCAGTGATCTGCATCAGAAAACCAAAAGCAATAATGGAACCATGTTTTCATTAAATGCTCATGTGAGCACATACCTGGGGTCAAAGATCAGATTTTTAACACAAAGTGTCAGTGAAGAACTGAAAGTGTTTTGAGCAATATATCTGCAGTTCATGAAAAATGTGGAGGAGGGGAAAAAATGATGTGATGATTACAGGATAAATGAGAGAAATGGAAAAATAGGTGGGGGGATTAAAAAGACACAGGAAGAAATTGTAAAGAATCATAACTTGTTATCTGGCTTCCAATATTGCTGTATTCTGATCTAGCTTTGAACACAGATATAGAAAGGGAAAAAGAATAGAAGACAGAAACAGTAGAGAGAAAAGGGACTATAGATCATATTGATGATGGTACTTGTGCCAGAGAATGATTTAAATACTAACAGCTCATTCACTACAGTTTTAGACTAACCACTTCAAAAGGATATGAATGTACCAAAATCTTAATAGCTATTTTTCTAAGAGGATTGAATGGAGTTAACATGTACAGGGCAGAGGTGGCACTGAATCGGAATATTGCCTTCCCTTTGTTCAATACTATAAAGGTCTGGAAAAAGAAACAGAATGAAAAATAGCATTTAAAAGATATCAAGTTACAAACAAGTTAAAAGTTGAAACCTGGAATAATTTTCATTTACTTGTTAATGACATTTGGTCAAACTCTTACTCCATTTCCACCTCCCCCAGAATTACAGTCACCTTCTCCAGTTCACACATAGTGCAGTTCAACCAAATTACTATAAATATAATTGAATCAATACATCTGAATAAGTTTAGAATTCCTAAGTTATCCTGATATTGTTAGTTAGAAAACAAAGACAGGGATAATATTAATAAAATTTGAAGAATTATGATACTTTTTGTACCTTATAACATATACACCAAGGAACATAACTTTAAAAAAGAGTTCCATTAGAATTCAACATTTCTTGAATCAAATGACCATCATTAATTATCAATGGAAATTTAGTGTTCAGTAACCAGTTTTTCAACATAACACTAAAGTTCTGGATACCTTTTGCTGTAATGTAAGGAAATAATCAAGTTTTGCTTCCCTTTTCAACTATTTCTTGTGAGAATTTCATACCTGCAATTCTGTATTTCTTAGACCATACTTTATTTTACCAAATACTGAATCCAAGAATGCATATCTTTTCAGCCTCTCCACACTTTCAGCAGTATCTCATGCATACTACTAGCATTTTAAAAAAGCATTTATAAATGTAAGTTTTCTTAAAAACTGAAAATAAAGAAAAACAAGGCCATTATTTAACACGCGTTGTTTTAAAATTCTTTATATTTCCATTCTTTTGAGGAAATTCCTATCTGTTTCTATCATTTCTTTCTACACGTAGGTGAAAGTTCATGCTCACTGAAGGTAAGTGGGTCTAGCTAGCATTATGGCAGCCCTAAAAAAGCCCAAAGGGAATACAAAGTATGCAAACCTGGGGCACTGCCAGTTGCCATGATCTGCCTCTGCTGGAATCAGAGGGCAGCAGCCCTCTGATTATGTAAATAAAGATTATGTGCTACTTTCTGACCAGGTGTGCCAAATACAGCAGCTGAAAATGTGAAAACACAGAGCCTCCCCTCTGCCTGAAATCATAAATTTCAGCTTTTCCATACGGAACATGTTTGCATTCTCAAATACCCCTTGATTCTCAAGCCATACTTTGGTCCTTTACTATAGAGGAGAAAGGATTGTTCTGTAATGTACAAAGGCACCTACCACTACTTTTCAACTTTATTTCTGTTCTTCCTGCAATTCAAGAAAACTGCCTTCAAATCAGTTTTTCATAAGTTTTCAGCTCCCTTTATTTTGGCAAAACCTCTCATGAAGCATCATTTGTGTGATGCTGACTCATCAAGAGCATATTAAAAAATTAAAATGGAGCCTGGCCTAAACAAAGACATTGAAAGATATGCAATAAATACGAAGAAAAAGAATAGAAATTATTATGGTAATGTATGTATAGTTTGGAGCCTTCCATCTCCCACTAGAAACCACTATGGTTTTGGAACAGATGAAGACAACTGCTGTGCATTTCTCAATCAAGAATAAGCAATTCAGCAGGATTTTACTTCATGTCCACATGTTTTTTTCTCATTTACAAAGCATGATAATATACAAGTTAGCCTTAGTATTTCCAGCACCAAATTTAGAATTTTTACTACTGCACAACTGGGAAAGAAGAAAGGAAGGCATCAGAACTTTGACCTAAATTTCATTTGCCTTACTTCTAGATTTCAACAGGATTAATCAATTGAGTAGGGGGAGCAGAACACAAAAATACACAATAATGCACAATAACATAATAATTTAAAACCTTTTTTTCAAATCTAGTCATGATTCTCCACAGCATGAACTGAGTTTTAGAAATTCTGAAATGAATTTTTTTAAGGTATATATTTTTAAATTATGCCTATATCGTTATTGTTTCAATATATTAGGGATGAGGCATAGCCTTAATTCCTGCAGGAAATATTTTTACTTAGTTGTAGTTTGATGCATAACAATTCTTGGGGGGTTTCTTTTTTCTTTGAAGTAGCTCTTTTTGTTCATGTTTGCTTGTTTTGTTGTGTTAGTTGGGGTTTTTTGTTTGTTTTTTTAAATTCACTTGATCTTACTCAGTAGCTAATTTCCATAGGAAAGAAAAGAAAGCACAAGAAAAAAAAAAAAAAGAAAGAAATAGAACAATAATAATAAAAATTGCAAGAATTTCTTTTTTACTGGTATAATAAGGATGGTTTAAATGATGCCAAATTCTAGAGAGAATGGAGTTCTGGAGGCAACCCAAGGCCATCTGGTCAAAAGGCCCTTTATATATATGTACATATATATAAATATATTTATATATATAAAGCACCTATCACCATACTGATAAACATTCTTTGGAACCACTCTGACAGCAGAGGTAAGAACAGCACTTTTGTGCTTGGCCGTAACAGTCAATGTTGTTGCTTTAAACAAAAAGAAAATATGGGGGTTTATTTTTCAAAAAAAGGACATCTCTGTAAACTATTTTTAAAATTACATAACATTCTGTTGGCACTCCATGCGGAATTCATACCTCCTCTATTTATTTCCTTCTTTTAAACACCTCCCCTTTGATAACAATAATGAATCTGGATACAAAAATGTTTTCACTCAGAATATCCAAGTTGGATATATGATGTCTCTACAGACTGAAAAAATGGATGGGGAAAATCTTCACCACATCCTGAGAAATTACTTTCACCTATTTCCTTATTCTTCCCAGCAACAAGAGAATGCAACCTGAGTTTGCCATGTGACAGTGAAGAAAGATAGTGAGAGGTTTAGCTGCCTTTGAGATGGGTTTCATAGTGAAGACTTGTTGCTTTCATATCTATAACACAGCAATTAATAAAAAAAATAATTCTAGGTAACCTCAGTGCTACTTTTTCAATTCTCTTCTGTATAAAGTATTCAAAGCTACAAATTTTAGTAAAAAAAAAAAAAAAACCAAAATTTACCTCTACCTAGAGAACAGGTCCCACAAACATTCATTTCTAACTTCTGTTTTTAGAGATGTGATTTCTGTCAGTGAAATCACCTGTTGGGGGGATGTAGTATTTGTAAAAAATGGGTGCAGAACACTGGAAATACCCTTTCAGAGGGTTTGTGCATTTTCATCTTCTTAGTCTGATAGAACTATAAAACACACTCACTTTTTTATTGATATAATATGGGTCCAGGTCTTCCAAGGGCTCAGACACCATTCCTGGAGGTATGTCACCATAAATAAATGGCAGTGTCTTCCCTGCCTCCAGGTCGCTATTTGGCTTTGGGCCATCTTCATCATCATCATCTTTACGTTCTTGTTTGGATTTCTTAGCTTTTTCTTCATTGACACGTTGCTCAATAGCTGCAAGTGATTCTCTTGTGAAATAGCGGAAGCTGTCAGGTCCTGGTGGTACCAGCACTGATTGTGCCATCTTTTCATCCTGCACCTCTTAATTACTGTTTAATCTCTCTCATAGAAAAGTGCTAAAAATATAAAAGACACAGAAAAAATTAAAGCAGCAGAAATAGCTACAAACAATATAAAGGAATACACTTTCACACAATTTTCTGAGGGACATATTTTCAAAATCAGTAATAATCATCCAAGAGGAGGCTGCAGTGAAAAGAGTTTATTTTTCATTTATTTTTAATTCACAACAAACCATTTGCCTTTGCAGCTGGCCTGTTAGAGCTGTCTTGAAGGTATCAATTCTTAAAACCTTTAGTTTAAAATTCACTTAGTGCTTGTGACAATAGATGGAGAATTTTAAAGACTATAAAAAAAGTCACATACCTTATAATAACATCTTCTTGCCTTTTTCAAGGGTAATGCTATACATTCCCATGAATAAAGCAGAGGATGTTTTCTACCACATCCAGTGTGAGGAATCAACAGCTCTGAACTGTTTCTGGATTGCTCTTGAGAAGTAAGACTCCAGACAAATAATCTCTTCATTACCCTGACAGCTGCACCTTGGACCAACCCTACCTCTAGCTAGACAGACCAGAAATGACTCTGAAAATCCACTGCTGCCATGTAAGGTGAGAGGCACCAGCTGAAAACAACACAAGATGCTCCTCTTTAGGTATAAATATGCTGCCTTTGCAGAGCTGCCAGCTCAGGAAACAAGATTCAGTCCTAAGCACCTGTATCAGAACCCCTGCCTGGCAACACACTGTGCACTGGAAGAATTGCTGAATTAAACAAAAATTATCTTTAAACATTACATACTGCACTTAGATCTTTTGCATCTGATGCCATATTGTTCACAATTTTTACTAACAGGAGCAGAACGATACCTTCTTAATGTTTTCAGACAGTTCAGTGAAAAATAACAAGTGGAAAACATTCCCATTGTAAATACTTTGATCTGAAATCATAAATGGGATCTCTGCTATAGCCTTCAGGATTTTTCTCGAGTCTTCCTGCGTAGGCTTATTAAAAATATAGCAAATGCAATTAAAAGTAACTTCAAAGTAAGACAATATATACAAGAAACAATCACCATTTTAAAACAACAGAATAGGTAGAGTGCAGCCAGCATGATCCCATTCTGCTATCTCACTAATACACAGGCTCCAGCACAGCTGCAGCAAATTCCTATTTTTGAAGCCTGCTAAATAAACTGCAACACGATGCTCTCTCCTCCTTTTCAGCCATATGCACATAGCATATTACACCTACACAGACATGCACACACATCCCAACTCCTGCAGGTCTCCCTCTGAACTCCCTCCCTGCTTTTCCACTGCAGGCAAATGCACCTGGTGCGTTCTGTCATAGATGGTCTGGAACAAAAATGCTTATGGAAGCTGCACTGACTAGTAGCAGCAGAAGGGTTAGTTAGGAAAATGAAAGTGGTCCTGCAGCAGAATCCTGCCCAGATTTATATTTAATTACAGTAGGGGGGGGGAAAAAAAAAGCAAAAAAAAAAAAAAAAGCATAATCCTGTGCTGATACTGCAGGAAACAATTAAACATTCATTACCAGTGAAGAATCTTGCACTTATGTGGATGTGTGGGTGTGGGATGGCACCAAGGAAGACTGCAGCTAAAATTCCATCATGTCTTTGCTTTTTTCTTTTTTTTTTTTTTTTTAATTTAAATGCTCCGTCTATAGACCACACCCAACTTCCTGCTGAAGGATCCTGGTTATTGAAGTCAAATCTTGCATTTCCTGTGCGAGTCTACTACTAAGTGCTGCAGCTCTTACTGCCGCTAGATGGTAGTGATTTACATCCATAAATTATTGTAAGAAACGGTACAAAATTTCTGTATGCTCCAGCACTTGCTTGCAGTGAGACTGGAGACTAAAATATACGATTTTATATAACCAGCAAGCTCTCAAGATTTTCAAAAATTCGCTTGGATATATAGCTGCTACTGATGATGAAACCATACCTGTTAAGTGACACAGAAAGAAAGTAGGAGGGATAACAAAGTAAAAAAACAATAGAAAAATGGAGGTTGCACAGGCAGTGTACAATCAAAGCAGCTGTGGAGACCGAATTATCAGCACTCTGGATTTTTTAAAACTGGTTTGTATCAGTTTTCTAAAATACATTTATACAATGTATTTGATGTTTATTCTTTCTACATCTGGAAAAGTCAGCAATGAGAGGGAAGGATGACAGTTCTGTGTTCACTGCGGTGGTGAATTCCAGTACAGAAACCACCCACTGTAGCAGGGAGCAAGACTGGGTGATGAGGAGCATTCCAAGCCCCTCCCATTTGACAAATCAGTAAGACATCACCTTTGAGCACCACTACACCTAAATGCCATCCTACTTTATTTCCCTCTCCTGCTTTCTCTGTATTTTCTGTTTATTGATTTTCATACTTTTTCTCCTGATGCACTACAAAAACTTTTAGCATCTCCCTTTCCCAGTATTGACCTCCTGCCCTGCCCTGCCCTCCCCTCTTTCTCTCACATATACCCAAATCTCTTCCAAACTTTTCAAGGAAAACATTCCTGCAGCTATAGATTCAGCCCTTGAGGCAGTCATTTACTTCTGTTCCTCTGCCATCTCCTTTCATTCAGCAGTGGAATAAAGAAGCTGTGGAAATTAATAGAAAGCAGAGGGTCACTCTAAAGTGAGAAACTTTGGAGAAGGAAAGAATACACAGCTGAAGAAATGCCTCTGTCAGTTTGAAAAAAGGACAATTAGAGAAGGACAAATATTGGTACTTTGTCTCTCTGGTGATTGTGTTGAGAGAACGAACAGTTTGACTGGATAAAAAAATGTTTTGAAATTTCTGTCAACTGGGAAAAAAACATGTCAAATGAGAAATGGGATTTAACCACATCAGAAATACTGATTTGCTTTTGAATTATTTAAAATTTAAATATTTCAAAACATGTTAAAATCCTTTTTAGAAAAGATTTTGTTTGGGTTTTTTGATAGGTTTTCTAATTTCACAAATGATCCCATGGAATCAATAGAAATTTTACAAACAATTCCATGTAATCAATTTTTTGTTGTTGTTAAAAAGCTTTGCACAAAAACTTCTGGCTGGCTCTAATTAGGACTGTAGTTTGGAAATTCTCTGCAGCCTCAAAATAAGAGGATTATGAGATAGCACACATTCACAGAGGGGGTGAAGGAGCATGTAACTACAAAAGTATTTTGATTACTTATATGTATGGATATGCATAGATGTGTTTATGCAGCTGCATATGAAAGCTACAATAAAGCAAGCATTCAAAAAGACAGGCTAATTCACAAAATATAGAAAAGGAGTTTCATTCTTCCATTAATGGTACATTAAGTTAAAGTGTTCCACTTATTTCTTATCACATAGATCTGAAATTACCTAAACTCTCAGTCTGATTTCCACCAGTGCTATACAATCTACATGCATAGTCTTGGAAGGGCATGAAAAGTAAAGACTAAAAAAGGAAAGGGCCAGTGGGACATTGTATCCCGTTGCCTTAGAGGCTTTTGGTCTACAGTCTTACTGTGGCTGCAAGGGGAAAAGAGCAGGTATTTTGAAGAGACAATATAGTCAGAAAATCCCATATTATCTTTGCAGTCTAAAAGAGAAAACTCCCGAGTGTTTTCATGGTTGTCTAGGGACCCTTCATCTACAGAAAATCCTGAATAATAGAAGGAGAAGGAAAACAGATTTCTAGCTTCTCTTCAGAAATCTGTAAAAATTGACTGCCTTTGTTAAAGTGAAGCATTAAAATGCACATGTGGCAACTTGCCATCATTCTGTGGTTCTGTGATCCTTTTACTCTCCAGCTGTGTCCCTGTACTATATTAGAATTGTCCCTAAGTACATGAATTTTCATTTAAAGTTATGAATTTCATCTCATTCTACTAACACCAAGTCATCAAACTTATCTAGTCCGTTCTATTTAATAATTTGCTCCTTCTTTGACAATGCCACCCAGCTTGGTGATAGGAGCAAATTATACTGGCGTATTTCCACTTTCTTTGCTGAAAAAAAATCAATTAAATTTTAAATAAAATCTGACTCAAAATTAAAATGGTGACAAGCAACTTTGACAAATTGTAGGCTCCTCTGGTATTTGCTGTAGTTTTCAAAATACATTGATACAGTTCTACTAATTTTAATCCTAAAAAAGACCTGAATGTAATGTTCTAAAATGAAAAAGTATTTTTTGCATTTAAAGAACAAAGGGGATAGAAGAGGGGAAAAGGAGCTTTTTCTTTTTGTAAGTAGTATCTATTTAAATTTGTAAATAGCATACATTTAGTCAAATACACTGAATCTAAAGAAATTCCTGTCACCTCTTCCCCTCATGCTATTTAGAACACTTAATATACTAGAAAATTAGTTATGGTGATCTAGATGACTTTAAAACACGTTTGCTAGTTTTGAAGATGACATGAAACTGGAAGGGCTACAGGTAAAAAGCAGGAGTTTCAAATGTCCTGACAAATAATAAAATGGTCCCAAAATTCAATGCAATTCAAGAGATAGAAGTCCTAAGTTTTTGATTTAGGCAAGAGTAAATAACTGAAGAATTACAGGATAAGGATCAATGATACCAATAGCTCTGCACAAAAAGATTATTCACTGCATCAGAGGCCAAGCACAAGTGAAAACTGTCAGTCTGCAAAACCAAAGAAATGACCCAAACAAACACCTGGGACTTCTGAACTTATGAAATCATCATCTACTGTTCTATTTGGAGCAGTATGCCCAATTTGGGCACTACATTGTAAAAAATTGGGGTCCATCTGGAAAGAATTCCGATTAGAGCAATAAAGAGACAATTTATGAGAAAACATCCAAGGAATTCTGGGATTTATTGGAGTTTTATTTTAACACACGTAAAAAGCCTTTATATTTCTTGAGAAGTCTTCCAAGGAAGAGGAGAAATTTGCTTTCCTTTTATCTGGCATATAGGCAAAGAGGTTGTGGACTTAAAGCTGCAATAAGATTTGTCAGGAAAACTTTTTACCAGTGAAAACAGCACAAACAGGGCATGACATGACAATCATCCAAAGGCTTTAAGAAATGCTAGGTCTTGTAGAAAGAAAGGTTAGTGATGTGTGGGATTTATAGCAAAACTGCTCAAGATGAGAATCAAGAAACTTGTGACAGGCCTTCACTGTTGTAGGGTTCTAATGACTGTAGTTTTCTCACTGTTTTCTGCTGCTCCATCTGTTAAATTTCCCCCCAGGCCTCAAGACAGCAAAAGCTTATGTTTATATACCAGGGGACCAGAAAAGAAAGGGGTGTTGGTTTGTCACTATTGGCTGACCAAGCTCTTCAAGAGTTAGTGGGTTTCACAACAGAAAAAATTGACATCACATGCAGGAAAGTGCCAAGGACTTCTTTACAGAGAAAAAGATGGAGTGCCTAAGGAAGCATTAGTGTGGAAAATGAGAGATCTGCCCATAGTTTCTCTTTACTCGCCCCTCTCTCCTTCCAGTCTTTTCCTCTTCCCCTGGCCTGACAGAAAAGACATTAAAACTAGGAAGTTTAAAAGAATAATTTCATAGACCATTTCCTGACTTGCACCTCACACTCCTAATTCATACACTTACGTAATATAAATGCTGGGAAAAAACTGTTCTGTCTCAAAGGGCCTTTCATGGATGTGTCAGCACCCCAGGGCATGGCATGAAAGCCTGCATAATGTGTGATTGCCCTGTCTGAAGGTGGAAAGTTTAGAGCTGGTGAAGTATGTCTGCTAGGATCTATGGTGTCACCACTTCACTGCTGAAATTAGTAGACACAAATAGAAATCAATTTTCCTGTGCTTGAGGTTTGTGTATTTTCTACTATGTTGCATTGTATGTTCAGTAGCCACAGCTCTGAATTGTGGAATTTGAACAGGGGGTGCTTCTATACAGCATATTTTTTCTAAGAGCTCTTTGAAGGGCTATATAAAAGTAAAGCTTCCTACATTGTCCAACACTTTAAATGGATGAACTAGCAAGTCACTTTTGAAAATGCAGTTTTTGAAAATCATAAGCCAATATATATTAAGTGGTGCTGTCAGAAGGGACAGTCCCCTTCACCACCCACTCCTTACCCTGGTCATTTCCCACTGTACTGGCTTGAGCACTTCTGCATTTTAGCCAAATCATGTCACTGATCTGGCTAAAAACTACAAGTAAGTGGCCAGATTTGAGTCAGATCAAAGACATGATCTGTCAGACTACAGAGAAGAAGTTAAGAAGCTTAGCATGTCCCTTTGGTTTTTTGAGTGCAAATCTGACTTTCTGCAGTATCTTCCAAATTTTAGTGCTTCTCCTAACTGCAAAACTCAAAGGTATCACAATATGACTAAATGGATCTTCAATACTTAAACACTGGACCAAAACAAAACTCTAACAAGTGCACAGTCAACAAACACTACTACAGATTCTGTACTTGATGTAGAATCCAACATAGTCAGGATAAAAAAAGCAAAAAGGCTTATTACAATGCCCATACACTAGCAAAGCAAACTGGTTTAGCATTCTGTTACAGGAACGTCAGGAGTGCTTTCACAAGATCAGGATCATCCTCTGCCTTTCAGCTTGGACACCATGACAGCACTTTACAGATCACATATGGAAAGAATCATCTAATGTGAACATAGGTTTACAAAGACCTCTGTTGGGAAAGCTTGGAGGTAACTTTAAAGCAATTTTCTCACCCTCTTTAAAACTTACTTCAAGGTAGTGCCCATAGGCCTATGGCAAGATGTACTCCAAGTATAAAAAATTCATTAGCAAAGATCTGTTGATCATTATCACTATAGTTACACACTCCATTTTCCTCTTTTATCAGAAATGGCCTAAAAATGACTTATTTTTAACTGAATGTCAGTGAATGAACAAAAATCTATTTATTTTTCCAGATAAGAGTCCCTGAAGTCTTTATTCCTAGCATTTGACAATTCGGGTTTTTTACTTGATGAAAATATCATTCTTAAATTTTTTTATACAGTGAAATAAGCTGTCAGACTCATATGATTTCCTCAGGTGCTCCATGACCAGAGGAACAAAGAAAGAGCAATTGACACCTGAGAAAGTTTCAGAACAACAGTTCCAAGTTTCCCTTTGCAAAAAGAGAAATACACTGACTCCAGAGCAAACATCAGTGTGGGAGACAAAGTGATGTTAGAAGAGTATCCACTGATACTCTTCTGATGGCTGAGGGCTTTTCATTAAATCAGTCTTTGCTCTCGTATCCCTTGAGAGAAATTTATGCCCACAAGTACATTATTGTATAAGTAAGTGTCAGGCTAGAGATATATCCATTTTTAGTGTGTTTGTGTGGGGAGAGTGACTATACAATTCAAAGATGTAATGATAAAAAAGTGCCATATGTATGAGATGAGCTAGATATTTCCAGATGCCAGAATAGGAGAATGTGCTGACTACTTATGCTGTTAATAAGACATGCTGTGATTTCTTTCCTGACGAACCATAACCAGGACATTAACATTCCCAGTATGGGCATTATGTAAAGATGTTCAGAATGAAATCTTCAATAATCTTGATTACAGCATGGCTACAGAAAACACAATCATATATAACTTACAACCTTTTATCCAAAAGACACCAGGCAGACAGGTGTTACTATCCCCCTAACAGCTCCCTAGGTATTTTGAATGAACACAAATCACTATTCTGAACCTACTGAAGAGGGACGATGGAAAACAATGTTTCCACTGACTTCATTGCAAACACAACCCATGAACAACACCCCCTATTTTTTTACGTCTGTCTCTTACATAAGTTCACGTCAGGCTCTTACAGTGAAGCTGGGCCAAATCCCCCTCAACTCAAGGACAAAAGGCCATGGCCTCTCCACCTCAGTTAACTGCTGCAGCCAGCTTCCACTTCAGCCCCACACCGCTCCCACCCGCTCCTTTCAGCCTCGCAGAGCCAACAGGCCGGCAACATGGGCGTTGCGGAAAAAAGCAGAGGGAAGGCGGGGGCGGAGGGGAGCGCGGGCCGCAGTGCCGAGCGCACCGGGGCTGCCACCTCGCAGCCCTCCCCCGCCTCCGGACGCCTCAGGTGCGGCAGCCGAGCCTCAGCCCTTTGGGCCGCGCCACCTCCCGTTGCCACACCGGACTACAACAAAGAAACACGGGGCAGCCCGGTGTCGCTGGAAACGACGACACGGCGTGAAAAGCCAGCCCGGGGAGAAGGGCGGGGAGCGGTTGGTTTGCGAAGGGACGCGGCTCCGCAATGGCGGCGGGGCTCGCCGGCACGGAGCGGCGCCGAGGGGGAGGTTGCCTAGCAACCGGCCCGGCGGCTGCGGCACCCGCGCTACGGCCTGACAGACAGCGCCGCGCAGGGGGAGCGCCGTGGCGGGCTGCGGAGGATCCCTGCGAAAACCTTCTCCAGGCAGATTATTTTTTTCTTCCAGAAGAAAAGCTCACACCCTGTGGAGGGGCAGGGTTCAGCAGAACCTAGTCAAATGGGAGAAGCACGGGGAGTGAGGTGGGGGAAGAAAAGGGCAGGCATTTGGCAGAGAGTAGATAACGGCCAGGGCAGCCGAGAGGCAGGAGGGGAGGGGGAGTTTGCTATGGAAAAGGGGTGCTTGGGGCGTGGGGGGGTGGCCTCCCTCTGTGGGGTTGAGGAGAATCCGCCTTTACGAGGCACCAAAGAAGAGCTGAAGCTCAGGGTCAGCCCCAGCCCCGATCGAGGCTGGAGTCCCGGCAAGAGAGGCTCCCTCAGTCCCAGGGGCTGAGGGGGTGCTGCGGGTGCCACATTGAGGCTTTGCCACCAAGGTGGGAAGGAACCAGGGGATCATCATCCCCCCTTCTGTTAAGTTTGTTTACCGTCTGTATTGGATACAGAAAGGCAGCCATGGTGCTTACTGTCTGCAGTAAGCCAATTCCCCCTTCTTCATGTGGGGGTGTTTGTATTTATTTTTTTCTTTAAATAGGAGATGGTGACTGTAAAACCATAGAAACGGACACAGGGAGTGGGGTGTTGGGACAGTTCTTACATCATCTCTGCTTTTAAAAGATGTTGTCCTTATTTCAAGCCGTTATGTTTTTAAGAAAAAATAACTTGTACTGCTACATGCCAAATAACTGAGTTTAAGTCCAGTATTTGTGAAAGCATCAGGAGTTATGTATCTAATTCATAATTTCACAAAACAAAGAGAATCTGAATCTAAACAGAGTATTCTCTAAATAGGCCTTCAGTTGAAGAGGTAGTTTATTAGTAACAAACACAATTGCCTCTCGAGGAACTCTTCTCTAAAACCAAAACACAGTAGACACAGAAAACACGAGGACCATTGGGAGGAACAAGTATTTCTATGGATAACATCAGAATTCTCCCCAAGGAACTGCACGGTCACTGACAGGCTCCCTGCAGCTGCACAGCATCAGCTGCAGAGGTGATGTGCAGGACTTAATGCAGCTTGAAAGATGCATTAACTCCCTGGATATCCATCAGCCTCCAAGGGCAGGATGCCACAGACTATTTCCTCACCAGCACTACTTGTGCCCCTACCTGCATGTCCTGCTGTGTAGCTGCACCTGGAAACATACCAAGGTCTCCAAAGCAGATGGAAACAGCAAAATGCACAACTCCCTTCCCAATATGTTGTCTCCATCAGATTCACTTTGCCACTGGACTGGAAAAACTGGCTTTGTGTCAGTGAAGGCCCACTTCGCTGACAAAGGAGCAAACCAGTTTTAATGATTCTGGAAAATAAATCATAGGCAAGGTTCCATATTTACTTTTAAATATTCTTTTAGTCTTAAAATGTTTTATGGGTTAGCATTTGTTACTGTATGCTTAGGGATAGAGTGCTGATGGGTCCAAGTCAGCTACTACTTACAGGTTGTCATGTTTCATGATAATTACAGGTGGGGCTGGCAGTACTGTTAGTTACTGAGATGCCTGGCCTGTCCTGTTTTCCTTTTCCTGTATTACCCACCCTCTCACCCCCAAAACCCTTTCCCTTGCTTTATTATGCCAAACTTAAAGTGCTGGGGCTAAAATTTTCCATTTTTGCCTCAGGCTGACTTTTGGAGGGAAGCTTCAGCTCAAGTGACACAACTATCTCTATCAAAAAATCTATGAATATATATTTCTTTAAAATTTTATAGCTGCCAATTTTCAAAGCATGAACATAAAACCTTGCTGAACTTTTTACAGAACAACATTCTGAATTTTTGACTTTTCTGTTGGATGGATATCTGTAACACTCGCCCAAACTTCAAAAATTTTGAAAAGTTAGTTTGCTTATATTTGGAAGAACACCCAAAGGTGTGAATTTCAGAGATAATGACTTCTCTGTTAATGTTTCAGTGTCCATCCGGGGACTTCCCTGCAGCTGAAATCTATGCCTCTGTGGACTGTGCTGACCTAAGAGTATGAATGCTTCTGTCTCTTTCCCTAATCATCCCATCTGTTGGTTATTAATAATAACACTGAAGGAAATACAGAAGGAAAGGGGGGCAGGGGTAGGAGGAAGGGGAGACATATCCAGGATTGAAGATTGGCAGCACAAAAAAACCTCCAGGGAAACAATATGTGGAAGAACTGTCTGCCTGGATAAAGAGGTTGTCTCAAAATTAGCAGTTAGTAGTCCTGAAGGCTGGCTGGAGAGAGAAGGAAAGCTCAAGGACTTGTAGATTATTAGGAATGAGAAAATCATCTGGGTTGATCAGTTTGACCTCACAGGAGACTGGGCTGGGAAAAAGTGAAGGGAGAAGAAAGGGGGCTCAGGGGGAACCAGTATAATAGGGCTTGCAAATATAAGACAAAGCACAAAAGCTTAGACTGAGTGGACAAGAGGAAACAGTAAGCTGAGATAACTGGACTGGAATTAATTGGCAGGATGGACAATAAGATCTGAACATGAGTTTATAGAGAACTATAAAGATGACAAGTTCAGAGCTGTGTGAAGTGTGTACACACAGATTTGATAGCTCCTAATCATTCATATGGATCTCAATATGGTCCCTCTAAAATGATGTACAGACACTCCAATAGAAACACCTATTATTGCAGGAAGAAGGGCTCAAATGGCAGCATATGCTAAAATTGAGATCTGCCTTACTTCTGGGCCATTGTCAGTAGATACTGTAATGCAACTTTCACTGTCTTTTGTAGTACACAATATATACAAGCTCTCAAAAGCAGTGAAATTTGTTTTGAAGGAGACTGCCTTGATGCACGTGGATTGCAGGAAGTGACTAACAGGAAGGGGAAAAAGGACTTACAACTCTGGGGGGGAAAAGTACAGTCCTTTGTGTAAGGTCTGTGTGCTGTTCTAGAGAAATAGATATCACATCTGCCTGTGTCACAGGTTTCACCTTCACTGGCATCAGATGCCAGTGCAATCTAAGCCAATCTGAACTCCTTTCATACTCACTGGAGAAAAATGGGTCCTTTAAAAGGTAAATTTTCTGACCTATTTTAGAGATGCACCTTGAGATGGGCCAAGTTGTGGCCTAGAAGTGCCTGCTTCTTTCTATAAAGGGAGACAGATGAGATGAATCCTACTCAGTACTCGAGCAGGATGGCCGGCAATTCACTCAAATCCACTTTTCACAGGTGGCTACAAATATCATGTGCCATTTCCAGAATGTAAAGACAATCTGAATTCAGTGTCCCATGACTGCCTGTGTGACTCTGCCACTTACTAACATACTTCCACACCTCTTTATTAAATATTAGCCACTTATTTTGCATCATCTATTAACATTATACCCAGGAAGCAGAGCCATGTGTGGTTTTGCGAACAGAACAACACGAAAATATATGTGGCTAAGCTACTGATACAAATACACGATGCAGGGTCCTGTTGTAGTACTTGACATATATATTAATTACAATATTTGTAATAGATATGATTTACTACAGCTTTGCCAACTGTCCAAAACTTCACACTACAGGCATCTCTACAGTTGAGTAAGTATGTCTTCTAAATGAAGATGTTACCGGTGTGAGGCACATAAGGTTGGATGTATATTCAAAATTTGGCAACCTAAAAGAAAAATTGAACTAAGCAGCATGAAATTAGATCCCATGATGAATAATATGGTTAGTGACTTGTGCAGAACACAGCCAAGGGGTTATACAGCAGTTTTGAGATCATCATACAGGAAACATTAGAAAATGTCAGGGCTACAGCTTGATACCCTGCCACCTCACATGCAAATGACAGCAAACATCACCACTAGTCCCTGGTGACCTGACCAGTATATTTGTTTCTCTAAGTAATGAAAAGCTCAGTCAGATATACAACATTAGGAAGCATTAAACTATGCTGTTAAATATTTTTTTTTTTTTAATCTGAAAGGAAGCTGGGTAGTTAATTGGCCCACAATTAAATAGAAATCCTATTAAAAAAAACACTGAAATGGCTTGGCAGGCCCAGTTTCTGTTTGCCTTTTATAGTATCCTAATAACCTGTCATACCAAGACATAGAGACTATTTTGAACACTATAAAAACATATTTATGGATCAAGTTCTCCTGCGGGACAGTGTATATGGCAGACACATGCAGTTAGGTAGGAGAAGAAAGGTAATATCACTATTACATGAAGAAACTTGGGAGGCCTGAGGGAACAACACAGATTCATAGATGTAGAGTCAGAGGGCAATCATTATTAGCATTTATTTTGATACTCTGCACAGCATGGCTTGTAACAGCCTCCTGATTTCACATGAGCCTTAGCTAGAACATAACTTTTTGGCATGTCAAACTCATCAGAATGCCTTCGTCAGTTACCTGGTAGCAAAGTGTTATGAAATTGTTGCCTTATTTCACACTGAGACATACTAATGTCTAAGGGGCTAATGAAGTTAAAAGAAGAGGCACAGAAGTTTCCTTAAATATAGGAATGTTCCAGAAATGGCAAGCTGAGCAGCTGCACCAAGCATCTGCCCAAAACTCATCTCATTCCTCTCCATAACTGTGGAAAAACTCATGAAACAAACGACAGAGCCAACAGCTATGAAGTTCAGCCACTGGGTTTCAAAAAAAAAAAAAGGTTCAATTTCAAGGTAACTTTGAAATAACCAAGGGATGCAGGACATGTTCAATACAATATAGTTTTATAAGTATGAGGAAAATAAAGGCTGCTCAGGATAACCTACAAAATTCTAGGCTAAAATACAACTGCAGCCATTATAGCTGTGTGATTTAGAATGGAGATTTGTTCAGTGGACTTTTTTTTTTTTTTTTTTTTTTTTTTTTTTTTTTTTGGCTCAGTTTTACTTCAGTTTAGAATTGTTTCCTAACTGTAAATTTCCTTTTGGTATATTCCACTCACATTTGTTGCTACATATGAATAAAGCAAGAGAGCAGATGTTGAAAACCTCAGGAGAGTTTTTTTTCCCCACAATGTCTGAGCCAGCAAAACGGGTTCTGATTAGAGGGAACATAAGAGCTCCCCAAAGAGCTATCACAGGCGTTCCTTGCTCACAGAATCACCTGCGACCTGGAACTACACCTCTGCAAGATCATCTTCCTGCTGGAGCTATTCATGCAGCCTGGCTCATACAGGAACATGGATACATATTTCAGTGTTTGCTTTACAGTGGATTCTGCATTTTTGTCATATCAACCAAACTAGCATAGCCTACTGCTTCCCCCCTACATTTGATTTCTTCTCCCCATTGATATCTCTCTAGATTTCCAGAAGACACTTCTTCCCTTATCACAGTTTCAGACCTCTCTGCCCATCTTCACAATATTTATACCAGCTCACTCAATGTCTGCATCACATCCTTCATCTTTCTCACTGAGGACAGGTTTTTTTGAGAATGTGTGAATACTTAACTAATTTGGAAGCAGGGTCAATACTGAGAAAAGCAATACTCTTTCCCCTGGTGTCCCGGTCTCTGCTGCTCCATAGAGCAAGATACCAGCATGAGTAACAGCACCCAAGAGTCCTATATAATATTAAAGGTCATAATCTTCCTGCCCTGAGGCTTAAATTCAGATAATTTTTTTTCTGAAGGATACTGGTGGAATAGAGTAAGAGATTTCTCTCTGTGCAAAGGCCATCCTGCCTTCAGCTTGGCTTAGAGGGACAAAGCTTTGCTTCAGATCAAATATAATGTAATTCATAAAAACTGCATCTGGCAAAAGCACAAACATCTTTTTACAATCACAAATGTTGTAGAAGGCTGTGGAGTGCTTTGAATGTTAACTGTAACTGAAAAGACTGTAAAAAAATAGTTTGAAACAATAACTACTAAAAACGATCTGTGACTGTTGCATATGTGTAGCCAACAAAACTACCAAACCAAACTGTCTGCAAGAGGCAAGATGTTATTCCATTGAAAAGTGGCTGTCATAAATGTGGCCCAGTAACAATCTACTGCTTCCTAGTGAAACTGATTTCCATAATAACCTTAAAATTTGCCTCTTAACATTGCTACTGAGAGTAAAATGGGGTACTTTCCACTCTGTCTGTTAGTATTTTCCAGAAGTTGAACCAAAACATCTCATTTAATTCTGAACCGCAGTATTTTCAAAGCATATTTTCACTGCTTCCCTAGGAGAACTTTTCAGTAGGTATCATGATACTCGGGAAGCTCTCCAACATCAGCACTTTTGTAGTACTTTCCATTTTATGAGATGGAAACCTGCCCCTGCACTGCAAAATCTAACAAATGCATTTACCATCAGAATTTTTGTGCAGCTAATCCAAAAATCTCATTCTGGAAAATATCAGGCAGCATTTGCCCCATGTCTGATTTCAGATTAACACAACTACAGATGGAAGATTTTTTTTTCTTTGCCAGGTAGAAGTAATCATCTTTGTTTCCATGGTTTCATTTTTGACTCTCTGTAAACAGAAAACATGGAGATCACGCACTCTACAAATACACCTGTTATGCTCCCGTGTTATACTCTTGTGTATGACAGTCCCAGGTAGAATAACCTCTTCAGAGGCTTCCACTGGGAAAAGCTTACCTAATAAAGCTTACTTTGTTGCTCAAGAGGTAGGATTTTCCCCTGGTTTGCATTTGGTACAAATATTTACTGATGAACAAAATACAATGGAGTATACTTAGAGATAGGCTGCCAAATTTCAAATATCCTGGCAGAGTTCTCATTTCATAACATAAATTTTTGTATTGAACACTTCCTTATAAACATGTGTTCTGTTTGGATCCTGGGATGCTACTTCATCCTTCTTTTAGTTGGCACCTGTTTATGGAACTAATAAATAAACAGCAAATCCAGACCAAATGTCTAATGAAATGAGATTTCTTCCTGACCTTGCTCTATCTGTATGCATTTTACAATGAATCAAACTCTGGCCACTGTGCTTTTCAAGAACACAGACCATCAATTTTTTCAGTATGCAACCGAGTCCATTTTATATATATACATGGCACTTAATATACCTGTTATCCTACCAAAGCAAATGGGTGAGTCTAGAACATTGTGTATTGCTTCAGAGAATTTGAGTCAGACTCTGAATTTCAGAGTGAGTCATTTAATTTTATCATCAAACAGAACTACACTGGAGACAAAGTTTGCTGAGGATTTTTCAGTTACACTGAGTGCAAGACATGCTGACAAAGGTATAAAAAAAAAAAAAATAAGCATAAGTAATACCCAAACAGGAAGACTGTTTCTGCCCCACTCCGAAAGCTTTCTAGTAATAATTTAACTAAAACAAAATTCACATTGCTGACACGAGAACGACAGTAATAGATGTGAATTATTGTTGCTTAAATTCAGTTAGCTCAGTACCAGTGATCAAAAAGATATGGAGTGATAGGCTAGCAGGCCAAATATGTAGCCAAAATAATCAGGTGGGTTTGTGCAGGTACATACAGCACACACACACCACCTTTGCAACCTAAGCACTAAGCTGAGAGCTGGCTAAACCTGCTGCAGTTGTGTTTTACTGCAGTGGGGAATGCTACCCAACTTTTCAGCTGGAGAGGGTAGCTTGACATCTTCCAAATGTACTCAAAAGCTGTACATAATGGCTTCATTTAAGAAGACCAGGCAAGCAGTAACATATGGCATAAAAATCATGCCCCTCCTGTCATATGGCAGGTCCACATACGACAACAAGACAACCACTTGCTCCACATTCAAAACCTGGGCACCCATCATCCTAAAACGTATGTCTGCTGACATGATGTATTATTGTTTTGTCCAAGTAAGGTAACTATACACTGCATGGAGAAGTCATTATCTTATTAAACATGATCCTCTTTCTTGACAGGGGAAGTCTTCATTTTCACCACATAGAAGGTGCCTGTGAGGATCTCTGGCAGGTCAAAAGAAGAATTCATCTGGACAAAGTCATATTCTGTCACATTTAAGGGATATTAAGCTAAGAATCAAGAAGCAGCTGTGACCTCAATTACACAAAACCAAAGAAAACATCATATAGAAAGAAATCATTGAGCTTTAAATAGGCATACCTATAAAATCAACTGTTGCTCATTTTATAATATTTATTGATTTTTTTTTTCTATTAAGTATGAACTGATCTGACTGTTTTGTTTCCTTAATACTTTGTCATGAGAATTTGCCAAACCCTATTTGTCTATGCTGTTGGCCTCACCCAGAGTTTCTTTAATGATGCTATAAATGGTGATCTACTTCTTTCAAGGAAGTTAGAAAGAAAAGCTTCCCTTGATAATGCACGTGTCCTATTGATACTTCTTTCTTTGAGATTGAATGTTTTTAATAACAAAAACTTGACAGGTTAAGGAAAAAAGTAAATTTGTAGTTTGCTTACCGAGAACAGTTTGAAATTATTATTTCGCTAGTCTACAAGCTTAGAAAACAAAAGAAAGAACAACATATGCTTTTGGGTTTTGGAAGAAAGATTTAAAACTATTTTTATGATTATTTAATTAGTATGTTAGTAATACTGCAGTATTTTATATTTCCAGCCAGCTGGAGACATTTTGCTATCATAGCACTACTCTGAATTTTATGAAGTAGGCTCATCAGGCAAATAAGAGTTTGCACTTTGTTGCTCCTGGGTAAATGTATTGAAATCTGGCCATACAGCACTTCTCTAAAATAATTTCTAAATATGCTCAGAAAAAGCTTCTTAGCAGCTTATAATAAATACTTGGAGCTACCACATGTTGATGGTGTTTCTGCCTAGCACTAGCAGTCCCTTCAGTGCAACTGAGAACAGCAGCTGCTGAGGCATAAATGCTGAAACTAAGAGTAGAAGCAAAGCGTTTATGCTGGTTCCAAGACAGTAAGAATCAGAGAGCATCCTGACTTAAATTGGAGGTAAAGGTAGAAAAAGGAGCAGTAGTAGGTTCAGGAGCAGATACAGCAGAGGTAAGATTGCAAGATTGGAAACAGTAGAAATTTGAACTGAACATGAGTGTACTTATCCGATGTTTCTTTAAATTGCCCTCTTCCAGTATTTTGGCCCAAAGCCTTTATGGCATATCTTCCCAGCATGCAGTGATTACAGTATTTTTAATCTGCTCCTTAACTTTTTTTTTTCTGAGATTATCATCTTTATGGTATTTAGTGATTCACACCATCCAATTGTCTCCCCTCATTAACATTTCTTTGAAATGAGCTCCGTTATTTGTCTTTCAAAGACAATAAGAGAACAACAGGAGATTTAGACCTGAAATGGCAGAAAAAGTCTTTTATCACAGCATTTTGGAGACTGGTAGGTGCCACCAAGAAGAGGAAAAAAACTGATTCGTTCAAGTCATTTTTGGAAGCCTCTAGAAAGGAGGTCTCAAGGTTCCCTGATGCCTGCTCATCAAGCTGGGGCCAAGGCTAAAGGGAGAGGAACTGGGAGGCTCCAATGGATGAGTACACCACTCTGGGGGAGTACAGGACCAGGGTCTGCTTTTGCAAGGAATCCACACCGTCCTCTGGAGAAGTTGGTGTGTGTGCATGGCATGAAAACAATTGAAGCAAGACAGTAAAAAGCTTGGTTTTCAATTTTGATGCTTCAGCTGAGAGCCACACGCATAAAAGATTATGGATACATTTGATGGTGCCTAGTATGATTCAAGCAGATAGGGTAGATTAGATTTTGGTGCCATCTCTGCACCCTGGGGGGTAAAGCTTAGGGGCTGCTCAGGGCTAAACCAGGGAGGGCTGCAGGTAGTGTCCCAGCAATTTCATTAATCTGGGTCTGTGATGAGAGACTGAGCAAGAAGCACTGACAGCATAACTGCTGCTGAGCTCTTGCTCTGGCTGCAGAGTGGGTCTGATGGTCTCTGCTGCAGAGATCTAATGCTTCTACGTGTACAGAGTAGACTTCAATAATAATAATTCAGATTAGAAGAAGTAACAAGAAAGCTCAAATAGCCCCTGAAAGCAAGTTTTGCAAAACGTAAGGAGGATCAGCTTTCTGTGAGGGTCAGCTTTCTCATTAACTCCTCCACAAACTCTGACTTAAGCCATTGCAGACCACTTATGTGTTTTGCCTCCCCAAGACCTGTAATAATTCAGCTTCAACATTTTCCTGTAAGGCTTGTAACAACTCAATGTATTTTTTAATTATTTCAACATAAGAGTCAGTATATGGCTTGTCTCTGAAGCTATGTGCTAGATTGGTCTACTAACTGCATTTTATGAACACTGCAAAATCTCTGTGATTAAAGCAGCTATTCACTCTCCAAACACAGGTGCAGTTTAAAAATCAAGAAACAGAGCCAGGTACTTAGCCACTTGCCTAATATTAAGAACGTGAGTCATCCCATTGACATGCCTGCTTTTTGTTGAATTGGGGCCTCTAGACATGAGAACAGAATTTATCTAAAGCATTTGCCACTAAAGGAAACTACAGATCATTTAGATATTATTATTCATCTATTTTATGCATCCTCTCAAGAATAGATGTTCCTTTACCACCTCATGAAGATATCCAGAGACTCTACAATAGCTGAGCCATATCCATGTATACATGTTGTGAACATCAATCAGAAAAACACAACTAAGCAGGCAACATGCATAAATGACAAGAATGCAGGTGAATCTTATTAAGGTTTCCACAGATCTAAGGAACCATCTGAAGCCAAGGCAGCATCTAGCAATCAAACCCCAGTAGGCAATTTTCTGTTGCTTCACTAATCCCTATTAAAAAAAAAAAAAAAGTTTACCTTTACACAGGTGTGTGAAAATTTTGTTTCAGTGCTTTCCTGCTTACTACCTTATAACAGAAATCAAAATGCAGTTAAATTAATCACACATTCTTTTTTCTCACATACTGACTAATAAGCTCTTTCTCTGATCTGTGACTGTGTAAGTCTACGTGTTTCTATGCTGGTTTTCGCCAACAAAATAAATAACAGCTGAAATTAAAGGAAGGTAAGCAAAAATCCAGAAGATTTGAAAGAAGAGTTAGGGGGTGCTGCATGAGCTTCCCACCTCCTGAGTCATTCTGCTGTCTTTCCCAGTATGTATCATGCATCTAAAAATATAATGAAAGGGAATATTTATTTCTTTCTTGTGCCATATTGAATGAAATCTTTACAAGAAAAGAATTATTCTTACATATTTAGAACTATTAAAACCCCACATATGTTTCACATGATATTTGCAGCAGTGCAAAACCATGTTTAGTCACAGCTAAGTCCTCCATTCCATCTTGCATCAGGGAGAGGCTGTTTTGAGAAGATGATGGAGGGGAGAATCTTGTAAATCTCCTATACCTCCCAGGAAAAAAAAAATTAATTTAGGAGGTAATGAAAGCCTCTTACTGAAGATGGCATAAAGAAGCAACAGCACATTTCTACATTAAAACTGGAGAACACCATGGTTCTGTTCATATGCTTTAAAATAGACTCCGATTTGTATTTTGGATACAACACAAATTTAACCTCCAGTAGGAAAAGAAAACACTTGTGGATGACCAGTTGAAACTAACAGCAACAAATTCACCACAATTAAGATGAAAAATACAAACTCAGAAGTCATTCTAATTATGGACAGCCTTAGAAGCCCCCAACAACCAAAGAATGAAAAGAACAGCATTTTTTAATTATTATGCTAAAACCTAATTGAATACTATGGAAAAAAATCCATGCAATAGCTAATATGGCTATTATTTAATCTCCTCTTGCTCTATAAATATTAATTGCAAACTAGGTGTGGCACCATATGAGAAGATTTTGGGTAAAAAAAACCTGGAATTTGATGCCTGACCATTTTCATTAATTATCATGCTGTCTTACCTGAATAAAAGAGAATTAAAAATCATGGTATAAGAAATATCCATTCACTTGTAGATGATGAGGATCCTTCTACTGCAGGTTCAGTTTCCTAGGCAAAGAAGCTTTTAAACTCTGAATTTTAGTGAAATGAAAAAGCAAGGAAATGAAGATCCTCCCCATTAAAACAACAAAGGAACCTCTGCAGTATTCTGTAGTCTCTTTGCCCGCTTCCTGTTACGAGATTTATTCTTTGAATCCCAGCATCGATCAGAAAATTGGTTGTGGGGAAAAAAAAGAGGAGGGGGGAGAAGAGATGAGGGGGAGGAAACAAGGCGGCGGCATATTACGTGCTGGCTCCACCTACTGGCAAAGAAATCAGCTCAGCTGGGTTCTTTTCACTCTATCAAAACAACCGGAGTTTAGTTTTAGATTGTGTATTAATCAGTCATTATACAACTTTAAAAGAAAGTAACCAGATTAGGACTAATGCAAGCTTACATATTTAAAAAATTGGTTTGATATTTAAACTTTACAACTTGGTTTTTGTTTGTTTTGTTTGTTTGTTATGGGGGGGGGGGTGTTTTGGTTTTTCTTTTTTCTTTTTTGGGTTCTCATTTGGATTTATATTAATGAAGTGGTAGGCTACACCTGTATGTAAATTGCAGAAAACTCAAGGTTCTGAGATATATCCTTATTTTATTGTGTAGTAATGCATATTATGTTCAAAAATAAAAGTCACTATTTGTTCAAAACCCACTACAACAAAACTGTAGAAAACAAGTGCCTGATTTTTTCCCCTTTTGATTATTGTTTCTGTAAAATCTAAACTACACTTACATATTTATTGAAAGCCAGAGGAGAAAGAAAAAATGATGTAAGGCAAAGGAGACGGATGCTTGGATTTACTCTGGACTATTACATTATTGCTCAATAAGAAAGTTTTTATGATGATCTGTTTTACTTATTTTAACCCTCCATATTTTATAGCATCTTGAAACTGCTCTTTGGTGCAGTGAATACTATTAGTTACAAAAGGCTACTGTGCAAGTTGACTTCCTCACCCCAGCTGTCTCTAGCCATGATCCCTCTTAGAGCAATGTTGGATTTGCTGTTACTAAAATATGCCATATGTTGGAATGCTGCATAGCCGAGTGTATCTAATTTTATCTCTCTGTTTCCTTAAATTTTTCTATCACTTACACCTGTTCTATCACATCAGTTACCAGCCACCTGCACATAGGGCTGGCTTAAATATTCCCAGCTGTGGAAGAAAATGCCACCCACCAAAACATGGGTTTTTAGGGGATGAAAAAGTGCAAGACTCAATTAGAAATGGACCTAGATGAAAACTATGGCATTTTTAATTAGGATCCGTGATCCAACTCATCCAAAAAATCACTAATGTCAACACAGGGAAGTTGCTTGAGAACCTGTCCCTTTCAGTAGCAACTCATATTTGTTTAAGTTTAAACCATTCATAACAGTTATCACAACCCCCTGGAGTATCAATTTATAAAGAAGAATCCATGTGCTTTTTCAATCCCCGCAGTGGGATTTGGACCATGAGAGAACTCCAAAATACTAAAATAGTTCAAGTAATGATTCTAACTTGTCAAAATACATGCGTGAGCGTGAGCATGGACTGAGCATTTTAGAAACACTACTATCACACACAAAAAAACCCCACCCCACTCTCACCATTTTTAAAGGAAATTTTTCTCTAAATTATTCTTTATGTTAAAAAAATATGTATATATTTATACCCTGAGAAAATGTTTCAGTGCAAGTTCAGGAATTTGTCCTGGCGGGAACACCGGCGCCTGAGCCGAGCGGGACCTGGCGCTGTCCGTGGTGCTGAAGTGCCTTGGGACGCCTGAGGTACCGGTAATGTGAAATATTTTGGAATATACTTTGACAGCTTTGTATAAACATGGAAATTCTACATGAAGTAATGTAGGCCTCCTATAGGCTTAAAATGGTGTAGCTGATTCTCTAAAGCCTGCTTTAGTTAAGCCATTTATACCTTTCACAAAACAGTTATGACATTGGAATATCTAACATTAAAATATTGAGTTCAAACCTAATTTAACCTACTTAATAAAACAAACAAGATTTTTATGCTATCTAAAAAAAAAACCCCAATTTCATTTGAATTAATAACATATATGAACTATGAGATCCATAAAAAAGTTTTAAGCTTTTTTGATAATACAGGAATCTTTACCTATAATAGCACTCACATATAAATCCTAGCTTTAGAGTAAAAATTTAGAGTGCTGGGAAGAACCATGCCATTCAGCTCCACTATAAGCACTACTTTGTATTCTTCCAAACTCAGGGAAACCTTCTTTTTTTCCTTTTTAAAATTCTGTAATCTTCACCCTTCTACAGTCTATCTCACTTCTTTAATCTGTAGGTATATCACAATTTCATCTTAATGGTAAAGTTCGTTGTCAAAGCTACCTTTGCTTTTTGGTCTCTTCTGAAGAATATAATGGAAATGAGATATGGTATCTCACAGCTACTGCAAGAAAATGACATGATAAGTCATAGACATTTAAAAAATAACCTAAAATTGACAAAAATTGTATTATAAAATTTGCATTTGTCAGTGACACAAACTGTTTCAGTTACAAGTCTGTGAGAAAATAAGAGGTTTTCTATGAAAAATTCAGAAGAGCACTGTGAGAATCAAGAAATTCCAGTAAATCTTTGAGATGTAATTTTAAATCCATTAAAGCTCTCCAACAGTGCCTACAAACATGGCTTATTAATTTTTTAGTTAATCATATTAATGATAATTATATAGGAATTTAAAAATACCCTTCTTTAAAAATACAATTTTCTGGGTTTTTTTCTCCTCAAAAAAAAAACCAAACCAACCCACAAACTATTTAAGTGTCTTAAAACTAGGATAGCTAGAAGAATCTTTATGCTTATTCAACCATGCTGATAAAGCTTGTTTCTACCAGAAATTTCTCTTTGCCTCTCAGAGCATGGCTAAGTCATCTGCATAAAAAATAACCATTCTATTAAATCATGCAAAAACATTTACCCTGAAGAGATGGAGCAAAAAGGTCAAACTCCAGTTTCCATGGAACATGGGATGTTAAGCCTAAAGAGAAATGCCAGTAGCTATACTGGCCAACAGACAACTATCTACACTTGTCTTTTATATGCCCTGAAAGTAAGAGCAGTTTCACATATTTAGAACCCCTACTTTTCCTTTTTGTAATTTTCACCCATAAATCAATGAACTCTAAAACTCTACACCTGAATCTATAAATTGCTTAGGCAAAAGACAACTCTGCAGAGTGAAGCAGTGTATGGTTCATTCATGTGTCATCTTATGAAAATAAATAAATAAATCAAAAAGTTATCAGCCTTTCTTATTAGTTCTGATGGTATCATAAAGCCTATCATTCTTGTCTTTAAAGTCTACCACCTTTACATATTAGTCATTGAAGCTAAACTCTTAGAGTATTCTAAATATGAACCATATTTTTTCCCCTGTTCTAGAATTACTTGAACAGAAGTTACCCTGGTGACTACTGAAAGTGAGCAATCCTTTAGATTTGTTAGATTTCTGTTGTATTTAAAATCTTCACATCTGAACTGTATTAGTGGAGGCTGCCCGTCTCTTATGTCCACCTAAGAACAAAGATAACTTTGGAATATAAAAGATTTTGGAACATTTTCCTATGTAATGAAAATTATTGATAATTAATGATAATTATTTTTGGCAAAGGGAGTATTTTAAATCACTTTCATAATGTTTTCAAAACATAAAGCCAGTAATGTCTTGGCTGCCTGGTGCTAAAAGGTCACTTATAACGACCAGTGGTGAAGACAGATTTGAAAAGGAATGTGTAACATGGTTTGGGAAAGTACAAATCGCTTCCATCTTTGCCTTCTGAGATATTAGTATGCCCTACAGCCAGAAATATGAAGGCCTTAGCTTGTGCTTACTTCACAGTTCAGTGCACCCAACAGTTTACTTGTTCTGTACTTTTATCATTCTTGGCCAAACGCAGATCAAGGTAGTAGCTTCTCTTTAACATTTTAGAGTCAATTGTTTAAAATTTTGTATCATCTCTCTGTGCTGTGTATTTTCACAGTTTAATTATGAAAGTAGTATTTTCAGTGCAGAATAACTGCTAGGCATGCTGTGAGATGCAGAGAAACTTTCTAATGCAAAATCAACTTGGCAAGCATATGCTATTAAACAGAGTGACTCTTCTAGGCATTCCATCTTTAAAAGACTAGCGAATAAATAAATGATAACTTGAGGTTTGCTTAATAAAACCTCCCATCTCTCCAAGTGATGATTACCTTTCATCTGACCAATTAAACCACATGACTCAGTAGCAATAAATGGAATGAAAACATATGAATGCAATCTCTCTGTTTATAGGTGTCCTGGGAGAACATTATTAGATTTTGTTACTAGCTCTGAGACCACTACTGCACTTGTTGCTGAGGTATCGTTTAATTCATTTGTCCATCTTTAAAAATCTGTCTATCTAAAATTGTATTTGTTCACTCTGAAATTGCTTGCTTCCATTTCATCTTTGATTTTTTGTTTTGTCATATATATATACACTAGATTCTTTTGAACATGGTCTGTGTCCTGTGAATATATGGGTCTAAAACAGTAGCTTCCTAGGCCTTGCTGGCCTCTTTGGACATTACAAGGAATATTAAATACTTCTTCAGTATTGTTCTCTACAACATAGTTGGCTAACAAAATTAATTTATCCTATAGCCCCTTCTGAAGTTGGGAATCAGTAAACTCATTCTGTAGATAAGGAACTGAAATACAAATATACATCCTGTTCTGGAAGTTACACAAGAAGCTTGCAAGTCATAGATACTGAATCCTTATTATCCAAGTCAGTGCCTCTTCCCTATGCTAACTTGTTATCCTATAAATACCTGGTGTTTTTCCAAATTCTCCTAAGCTTCTGGTTGTATATCTGTAAGTTCTTAAGGTATACTGTATGGCATGCAAAAAAAAGCATTTCCTTATGAATTAGTTGCCTTCCATGGCTGTCCCTTCTTATGCCAAAACAGACATTGAATAATAAACTTTATCATGCAAGGTAACAAGATTGGAAGGAATATTGCTCATAGCATTTAGAAATTCCCAAACTTCTGCTGCTGCTGAAGTGGGTGCAGTGCCTGCTAAAAGCTAGGGGACAGAAACATCTAGCACACATACGGTGGGAAAGCTACATCTTACCAGTCAACCTATGGAACTTCCACCAACTCTCTCACTAAGTTACTAATAATGCCAAGTACCCTTGACATTATTATTTGCAAGCAAATAGTGTGCCAGCCTCTAGTTTAAGGATCACTGGCATAAGAGAAAAATCTTTTTATTGACCAGTTGTTTTATTACTGTCTGCTGCTAATTGTTTTGAACTAAGAAGCCTGTGGTACTGGCCATGGTTAGACCACTAGACTAAACAGGTATTAGTCTCACCTGATGATCTTACTTATGTAAAGTTTAGCTGCACAAGATCCCTGATCTTTATATATATATATATATATGTATATATATATACACCAAGTGTGTGCGTATACTGTATGTATAATGTGAGTATTTTAAGATGTGTCTAAGCTGTGATTGTTGTGTACATTTTGCTCATCTCACAATAATTTTATTATTGTGATTGTAGTTCATATGAATGACAGGAAATTTGAACTAGAAGTCAGTACTTTGGTAGCACTAGGAGTCATATGGAAGGTGGTTGTGTTGGTTTATTCTTTGAGAGTTACTTTAATTCATTTTTACTAAAACAATGGAAATATTGGGACTGCTTCTTCTGAGGCCGTTTGAGTATGGCCTCATACCATTTTTCTACAAGAATAGGAGTAGTCTATCTTTTATTTAGTAACATCAATGTTAAAATAATTTGGTATTATTATTGAAGGCTACAATTAAAGTACAGATTGCTGATCATATTTCTTTATTATGATATTATGAAGATGTTAAAGCTGGTGATTTTTCATCTAGTTTGTTCTATTGCCTATTAAAATGTTTTAGAAGTCAAAGGCTTAAGCTGCTATGCAGTCCTTATACTTTCAGGTGATCCTATACAAATAGAATATTGTGTTATTACTTATGATACATCAAGGATGTGGAGTTGAAGCATATCCTCAGACTCCTCCTCACCCTAACAAGTTCTGCATTGACTACTTGCCACATTTTGTGTTTTCTTTCCCACTTTTGAAATTCCTCATGTGCAACATGAAAGGTTTTGAATGAAAAGAAAATGTAGAAACTCCTTAGCAGGCCTGCCACTAGTCTTCCTTAAATGTTAGACCTCATGCTTCCACTACAATTGAGAGTATTGCCTTCCCTAAATTTTCCTTACCGTGCCATGTGTGAATCAAATAAAAAAACAGATTCTCAAGTAAAACTGCAGACTATTAGCTATGTCATGTCCATGATTTGTAAATATGCAATAGTAAGTGTGGTACAAATTTCATTAAACATCGATTTTCTTATTCTGCACTCTGAAGACAAAAAGAATTAAAAGAAAAGAAAGAAGCCAAAGATGGAATATTATGTTTATATACTTATATCAGCCAGTCTTGAACCTGGATTGAAGTCAGATACATCATTCTTAGCTAAAACTGCAATTTAGGCCACTCTAAAAGGCTAACACAGGTAAGTAGCCAAAGGAATAGATATGAAAGTATGTCTTAAATTTTGGTGCCTTTAAGTGGGTGTAAATTTGTCAAATGATGTGTAGTGTGATGTACAGTATTTGCAAAAGTACTTGAGACTTACTAAAGAGAATTATTGCCCCAAAATGATGCAAATCAAATGATGTAAAACAAAATATTTCATGTCGAAGCAAGGATGATTGCATTGCTGAGAAGTTACATGGGAGATATGTACGGGTCTTGCCCTTATAGGAGACCTCATAGAGAGGCTATGTTCATTTCTGTTTAACACCTTAATAATTATTTTTCTTTTTGCAACAAATATATTTCAACATTTCCATTTCAGTTCTTTAGTTAGAAGTGACTGAATAGCTTTACATTTCTTCACTCATTTCTGAGAGTATAACTGCACCTGGAGCAGAATTCCCAGATTATTTAGGAATGTCAGGGATTTTCAAGGTGTATTTATAAATGTAATTTCTGAGATGAAGTTTCAGTGATGATTCATTAAAAGTTGTAATAATAATTTAAACTGAAAAAAATGTCAGGTTGGCATTGTTATAAATTACTTCTGTCAAAACAGTTTATTCTTTTTGCCTTTTAATTGACCACTTCTGCTTTTCAGATCTGGCAGTTGAATGTTCAGTGGGATCTAGGAAGGCAGAGGGAAGGAGGGAGAGATCTTGGATACACAGTATGTACACATTTGATATGCTTGGTATGTATCACATATATGCATTTTATATAGTTTTAATTGTTTATAGTTAATTATTTTAAAACGTAATTTTCATGTTTAAATATTCGGGGGTGGGTAGGTGTTCCATTTAGATGGTTTGATGTATTTGTAGTGTAAATGTATTTATGTGTAATCCCATAGTTTTTTGTTTCTGTCCCGGTGTTCCACTGACAGATTATGCTAAGGAATTCTTAAGAACACAATTTAAACTCTTTCAGTAAATGAAAGACTCTGTCTCGTTTCAGTGAAGTTGAATCACTATACAGGCAATCCTGTACATTGGCTGAAGAAGACTGAAACATACATAAGCCACATTTGTAAATTAATATTTACCATGACTTTGTGTGGCATAATCATTTTTACAAAGAAAACTTTTATTTTATGAAAAATTACACAGCATTTCTCTAATATCAGACCTACACCTACAAGAAAGCTGTCTTGGTATAGATGACTACATTATGTATAGTTATTGTGCCAACTGGTATATCATGGAAGACTGCAATCAACAAAAACCAGAACTGGGTGTTCTCTAGTAATATGACATTAATCTAAACACATTTTGGAACATTGCCATATGAAACCAGGTTATTCCAAGAATATGCTGTTAAAAATTGATCAGAGAATCTGCTCAGGTTCAAACTGGGTTTTATACACACTTTTCAGTTGGCATTACACTTCTGGTATTAAAGACTATGTTTCATATTTTTATTGAAATAGTTTTTTTACGTAGATGGGATGCAGCATGTAAGTAAATGAAAGTCCTATTGAAGAGCTGGCTTGGTTTTCAAAATGCAGTATGGGTGCAAAACAATATTCCTGAGCGGTTTCTGTTCATTCATGGGTTTGATAAGCTGACATTATCCTCTGAAAGCAAAACCAATTATTTAGGGAAAATGAACATTTTTTTAATTTTTTAATTAAAAATACACTCTTCCTTAACTTCTGAAAGTTTGAAAAGTAAATATTAAAATAAAAGTTAATAAAAAATTCAAAGCGTCTCTGAAATGAAAGGGGGTATTTCATAGAATCATAGAATATTCAGGGTTGGAAGGGACCTTTAAGATCATCTAGTTCCAACAGGGCAGGGACACCTCCCACTAGATCAGGTTTCTCAGAGCCCTGTCCAGCCTGGCCTTAAAAAATTCCAGGGGTGGAATTCCACCACCTCTCTGGGCAACCCATTCCAGTGTCTCACCACCTCATGGTGACAAACTTCTCCCTAACTTACAGTCTAAATCTACCCTCCTCTAGTTTGAATCCATTCCCCCTTGAATGGTGTGATAAGTCCTAATACGTCCCAGGTTGTTTTTTTTTAAACAAGAAAAGTAACACAGCTGCATTTGCAAGCTAAGGGACCATCTATTTCTCTTACTAAACAGATTATTTTGTACATACAGAATACATACACCTATTTATGTTTGATATTATTAGCCAAATTCAGGAATTTGGTATTCATATCTATCAAGCATATAGCAAGCTTAACTGAAATCAACAGGACTACTTACAAATTGACACAAATGCTTACAGATTGGCATTTAAGTATGCTATTTAAACAGGGATATCTGCATGATATTAGAGATAAGGGCCATCAGTGGCAGGCAGTTGTCATCACACTGCTGCTTTGTGTGGCTGTGATTAGGTAGTGGCTGTCAGGCTGGATCAGTGCTGGCTGCTCTGGAATCCTACCTTATAAAACCAATTATATGACCAGTGTGACAGAGAATGGGGCTATATGTAGCCATAATGAAGAGGTATTTAAAGTATAAACAGGAGCTATCCAATAGTAAAATATTAAGTGCCTTTTATATTGTTTTTTCTTCTTTTTGTGCAATGACATTTGTTCATTTTATCCCCCATGACTGAACACAGCTGGTAGCTTGTTTTAAAATTAGTTGGGACCTATAGTGGTCTCTAAACTAAGGCTATGAGTCAATATATGGTACATGCTTGCTGACATTGTTCAGTATTTATACATCTGGCTTTCCGCAGACACAATACTCCTCAAACTGACATGCAACACAAAGTAATAATCCCTGAAACACATAATTCACTCAATTTTGTTGCCTGTGGACCAGGTGATGCTGGAGCCACTGCTCTATTAATTCTCCCCAGGACAGCTGGAGGAATCCTAGGCAAGCAGATGTAAATCTACACATGCTCAAGAATCCTGTCTAGAACAGAAGACTTCTAGCTATATTTTTTACATAAGCATAGTACTTTTTATTCACATAAAAGAAATTAACATGATACTAAAAATGTACAGTAGTATTTAATTAATAAGACAGCATCAAAAAAATCAGCAAGTTCAGCATGTACCAGCTAGGGGTGCAGTCAGTGTCTATGTTCTCTTACCTACACATTCATCTTTTCCCATAGATTTTAAAAACTAAATGCTCTTTTAGATGTCCATAGAAAACTGTTTTAAATTTTAATAAAAACGTCTTTGAAAGCATTATTAAATAATCACTGTATTTTTTGTTGGTCTGTTCTGCTTCTTGACCGAAAAACCTTACAGCACAGCAGATGTTTGAAGTGTGGGTCACAATAAAGGGTAATGATGCCTTATCAAGTTCGTATGATGCTTTGTATGTACTCATTCATCTTTACCAGTAGGTGGAGCTGCCACGTTAGGTGCTGCATTTTTTTTTTCACTCCTTCTCCCCCTCCATTCCCCCACCCTTCACCCTCCCTTTCTCCTAATAAGCTGTTTTCTGATAGATGTTGGGTACCATAGAGTGAGACTGAGAACAGGAAGCGGAGGCAGAATCGGAGAGGATTCTGGAAGGGTCTCTGTGTTTTCCACCAAGAATACAGACATTATAATTGATTAGTAAAGCTTTGTGGATGGAAATCTGGACTATTTCAGGAGGAGACATATATTATCATATTATTTTTGGATGCTGGGCTTTGCAGTGATTTGTCATTCTCTTTCAATCAGGTAAGCTGGCAAAACATTTAATTGTACCCATAATAAATCCTAGTAATATGATCTTGTCCACATTTTGGAATTCAGATTGTACCCTCTCATTTGCTGTTAAGGTAGAGCCAAAGATGGGGAGTTCAAAGCCATTTTGTACTGACTGATTGTGATGATGGTGTGATTTTTTTTTTTTTTTCCTTTTAACCTTGCTAAAGCTGATATCTGGCCTCGTACTCTTAATGTGATGTTCTGATGTTGTAGTCTTACTTGCAGTATTAGATATTTTATAATCAAGGTGTACTAAATTAATACCTAGCATTTTAAAGACGTGACCTTGTTTTCTAAGAAGAAAAATCTGGTGATATTTAGGCTCAGAAACAGCAGGTCTCATAAAATTCTGAGCACCTCAGATTTTGATGATCCAGGAAAAAATCTATGTGGTTTCATACAGCTATTTTCAGTATATGTACAGTATGTGAAGAAACTCCCTTATTAGCTCCATTTTGTAAAAGATATGTAAGAAGTAATTTTCCTTCTGAGCCATTTTTTGCATGGTTGTGTGTTTGTGTGTATGAGAGAATGGGCTGCCCAGCTGCTAATTAGCCAGAGATCCACACTGAAGGTACAGTTGACATTTTGTCTGTAACATTCCTGTCGACTTTATTATATGCTTCTTCATGGGATTACTTGAAGAAAACAGCACAAGAATTACTGTATTTCTTCATGCTACTGGCCATTTATCTGTTGTCTCATTCATTGCTATCAGTAATTATTAAAGCCGTCAGTTATTAAAGGTGAAAGGAAAATTTCTATTGAAGATCAATTTGAAATGTTAATTATTTTTTCAGTAGTGGTTCTAGAGATGCAAGTTCACATTAAAATTATACATGTTATCATAGTATTAATTTGGAAAATATTTCCAAGAGAAAACCGTAGAAATAAAAAAATGCCCCAAACAGTACAACAGAATAAGGAACCCAGTGTTTCTAAATCACCATTTCAATCTATATAAGAAAAAGAAAGAAAGATTGGGTCTCAGGTGGTACTCAGAGTAGCAAATGAGGCCTGTACCTGAAACAGTGATATGAAAGAATGAAGTTTGTATTTTTTAGGGTGCCAGATCAATGTGTCTGTGGTGTCCTTGTGTCTCTCCAAAATAAATAAATAAAAATAATGGTTAAGTTTGTTTTTAAAAAATATCATATTTGTGTTTTCAGAACTGATTTGGCAAGAAAGCAGTTTCACAAGACTTTTAAACTGTAACATTTTAATATTTAATTTTTGCTCTCTTGCACATCTCCATTTTGGGAGCAAATATTGTTAAAAGCTAGAATGTGAGCTACTGCAGTAAACTGAAGCTTCATAGCACCTTTTAAACAGATCTGTTTATGAGGCCTTCGTATTTATAGAACTTACGCTTGTGTTGTTGGCTTATTTTTCCCTCTAATGAGCAGAAGTTAAGATCCCATACTGATTATCCTAGCAGTGCCAATTAAGCTCAGTATTGTGAAGTTCCCTTTAGATAATGCTGAATGTTAGCAGAGGTAGAGACTTCCAAGTTTTCATTGGAGAACATTAAACAGTTCCCCTATTGCCTCTCAGACTCTGCCAGAGTGGTAGTTTGGTCATTTCCTTTTATTATCAGGTAACTTGAACTGGAGAGGAGTCAAGAGGAAGGAGAAAATATAGAAAGTCTGGGGTTTGAGTAAATATACTGATGACACATCTTGTGTTTTCTCCTTTTCTTCATCAGATAGCATTAGATAAGTTAAATTGTACCTTATGAAGATTAGACATGGAGATGAATTAATTTTCCATCAGAAGACTAAGGATTATTTGTTTTGTGTATGCTGTGCATTAATGACACTGCTGAAGTCCCACCACTTTGTGTGGATCAGAGAGCAGCAGATACTAAGAAAGTACTTCATACAAGGCAAGAAAATTGCGACCTTGTTCTCTTAAATGGAAATCCTGGCCCCTTTTACCCATATGCTGTTCTGGCCATAAGATGACAAATGAAAAATTTGCTTGAATTCTGAGTTAAACCTAAAGGAAAATAAATGAGAGTTTCTGATAGTTGGTACTTTCTTTGTCATGGTGATCTATTTGCTGAACTCTGAAAATGCCTACTAAAATTAGGTTTCCAGAAGTTACTTCTATTCTGTTCTTTATCAGAAAATTCTAGTTAGAAGCTAGGAACAACTTTCAAAAGTCCAATTAGCTTATTTACTTCTCACTGTAACTTTATTTTTTTACCTTAGAGCTTTTAATCAATAATATTTTTGTTGCCATTTGCAGGAAGTATATATTTTCATCCTCACTTGAATAAATAAATAAGAGGTTTAAAATATCACTATAAATGTGATACTCACTAGTTCAGACTGCTTACAGAACCAATGTACACACCCTGAGCTGTGGCTTCAGTCAGTCCATCAAATCGAGTGTCCATCACTGTAAAATCCATATATAGGAAATTGCGTCCACTTCATTAAAAACCTGCTGTTAACTCACTGCAGCTGCCACTCCTGAGTAAGAGTCCTGAAGCACATTGCCAGTGGCATCTCTCTTTAAGTCTGCTATTGACCATCCTCCCATAGGAGACCTTGATACTGGAGCTTGTATCTTACAACCAGTTCATGCACTTTCATCAAAGTTTTCCTTATGGACAGCTGGAACCCCTACTACATAACAGTGATGGTGTTATTGCTTGACTTTTTCCTTGTCTTATGATGAGGAAAAGTAGAGGGGCTAGGGATAAGAGTATCCCGTGCAGGGACTCTATTACTTCATCATATAAATATAGGGTAGAAGCACTGGATGTTCTGTTCTTGAGTAACCATAATGTGTGCATACTGCCACTGTAATACTAAACAGGGGTAAGTATCACAAAAGTTTCTAGTCTATCATTTTCCATTATCCATCCCAAAATGGATATCCATCCCAAAATCCCTACTTCTGTTACAAAAAAAGTCTGCAAACCAAACCAGAAGTCAGCCCATCCCAAAACTGTAATTTCTATTTGTTCCTAAACTTTGAAGAGGTCACCAGTCTTGGTACGGTCTTCCCTATACCTACACTGCATCAGGCATATCCATGTATTTCTTGGAAGGATTTCCTGAATGAAAGTGTGAGGGTCACTAGTAAATCTGAAAGGATATCACAGGTGCCAGTGTGGAAAATGACTGAGAAGAGTATCAGTACTATTGATTCTGTGATTGCCTTTACTATACACCAGTATAACTGTCCAAAAATTCAAGGTTTTGGTGATAACTGTTATCTTACACAGTGAGAAAGAGAGAGAAAGCACTTCTAAAGGATGAGTGAAAGCCTAGGCCTAACTTGGCACTTACCAACTTGAAACCCTTATCAAGTTGAGCCCTATCAAGGAGCAAAGCAAGTTCCACTCATCACAAACAGCCTTGAATATTTTTTAAAAATTAAAGTTTGTTTTGACTTAAAGCCAAATCATCTGTAAAAGTTCTGTGCAACGTGAAAGCAAAGTGATAGGATTGACAGCAAGGCAATCTATTATATTAGGTCTGAGTGGAATAAACCTGGTGACAGAAATAAGCAGTTAATCTCCAAAGGGCCCAGGATTTCAAGGCAGTCCTAATGTTTACTTCCATTCAGGTGAAATGCCTGTCACTAATATTTAAGGCCAAAGTGTTTATAGAAAAAAGTTTAATCTGAGAGAGAAGTTCTGAAAAAAAAAACCAGTATCAAAAAGATGCCACCGGTGTCAGGAAGGAATTTTCTTCCTACTGGGTAAAGCTGTAACTGGAACATGCCTGGAAGGTTTTTACCAAAAGCAGTTTATGTTACTTAAGTGAATTTCCTACAAACCAAATTGCTGGAGTTTGTGTTATAATAGGAAGAATTCTAGTAGCTACTATAAAACTGACCATGATTCTGTAGTGCATACTAAAGACCTTTAGTTAGTACAATATTTGGTTAATATCCTTAATTTCAACATTACAACTAGAGACATCTTCAAAAAGGGTGGCAGAACTTAGATCTCATAGGCTTTGCTTCCTTGCATTTATTACACACAGGCAGTGACTGGATCAAAACTGTACTTCCATAGTTCATTTAGAAAACTTTCCAAACTTAGGGCCTGATTAAGTTTTGTTGGTCACATCCTTAATGCCTGAATTAATGCCTTGAAGAAATCCATGTACATTTTTTTATAGGCTGTGTTAAACTGCAGGTATAAAGCACTATGTTTTTATGTGACTTTCTGTGCATTTTCCTCCTTGTGTAGTAACGTTCACATTCAGCTGGGAACTGTGTGTAAGCTTCTCAGCCAGAAGTTCCAATTTTTCCCTTCCAGTTTCCTAGACAACTGTCAGAGTCTAAATATAATCCATTAATCTTCTGCTATACAAAGTTCATTCTTTTATATTTTGTATTGATTAGTTACTGGGGCTTACTAAGACTAGAAAAGTAAGTGTTCCAGCTTCATGCTTCTTAATGATTAAGTTAATTTTCTGACTTTAGTTTGTTATTTCCTTTTAGGTTCATAAGCAATATTTTCTGTTGCAATTACATATCTGTGAATTTCCCAAGAAAAAATTAGAAAAGCATATTACATTACAGACAGCTTTCTATTTTTTTACAAAGCAAAACTGATATTGTGATGTATTTATGTATTGCTGACTGGTGTTTTTCATTGCAACTTGTTTAACACCTCCACAGTGGATACTGGCATACATTCCAGTGTTTCGCTTGACAGCACATTATAATTTTAATTTGAGTACAAAAAATACTAGGAATTAGTTGAATGCAGATTATGGAGAACATGCAACAAATGACTCTGAATCTGGACAATTAATTTTGTAGATAATTTTGTGTCTTGTCAATCTAAAACCGGATTATCATTTTTGCAATCACTTATGGTTGCCCACAGTTTCTGTTGATTGGCATTTGTCTCTAACATGAGATATCACTTAGTTGAAGTCATCAGTGGCAAACTGTCTTATTTTGAATAACCTGATTTCTTTTCTAAATCACATTCCAGATAGAATCACATGTTTTGCCATGGGACAGTGTGACACTAATTTGTACTTATCTTTTCCAACTGGTCATTGCATTGAAAGGGAGGTCAAGTGAACAAGAATATAATTTGAAACTTTTTTCTAAGTTTCTGAGACATTATGTCTCAGAATTTGAAGGGTATTCCAACCACTCTTGAAATAAATTTAATGCAAGAAATTAAATATTAAGGAAAGACCACAACATGAAAGGATAAATATAGTCTGTCCATCAAGAATCATCTCTGACCTGAGATTTTACCTTTGATTTACTCTTTGAAGCTGAAGGAGGATAACCTACTATTTTGGTTAACATGATACCAGCCAAAATAATTCTCTCTTGTTACCTTCAGCTACAGTAAAACTGCGATCTGGACCTGCCTAAGAAAATTTTGAGTCTTGGGGTGAGAACCAAAGACACTTGATTTAAAAAACAAAACAAGACAAAATAATGTGAAACATTTTTTAAATGTATTGCAAGTATCTGCATACTATAGTAAAAAGATGCTAAAATCTATATGAGATATTAATTGAATTTATGTAATGAAATTGCACTGACACAGCCAAGCCCTATTATAAATTCCCGACAAAGAGCTCACAATTTTGCCAACCTCCTGCCTTCAACTTTTACATGGCTACCATTGATATTGCTAAACTACTATGATGTTAGTAGTGTTAGTAGATACAAAGCTGCATCCCTTACCCCTTGGAGATACAACCAGGAGAAACATACGTTGGATGCAATAAATAGTGAGATGGACAGTAGAAGATGGGGTTACTTGCGAAAAAAGGTTCAGTGTGACTGCCTTATGCTGTAGTTCAAAATACAGACTTATTGAAATTACTTGTACTGCTAATGTTATGAACAATTTTCACATTGAAGATGAATTCCTGAATACATGATAAAGATGAATTCCTCACCATTTTGCAAACTGGCAAATACTTTAACAACTGGCTAGAAGTTACACAACCTCTTTTGAATTTTAGTGCTGTAGGAATGCTTATTAAAGATTACCCTTTCACTGGGAAGCTATGGTATACCCGGAAACAACAGCACTTACACATTATTTGCATGGTATCTGACCATCAGATCAGATTTCAGCCACAATTCTACTTCAGAGGCTCAATCCAGATGCACCCAAGAGGCAAAGGGATGGGGAAATCCCCTGTGTACCTCCAGGGAAAGCTGCCTTCAGTAGGAAATCTGCATTGGTGGATAAGTATCCTTGGTGGCAGCATGAGAGTCATGATCCCCTGAGGGTAGCACTGAAGACACAACTTTAAGATGTCTTCAGTGGAGCCTCTCCACTAGTGACTCACCACAGCAAGATGTGCTGAATCAGTGCCTCACTGAAAATGACCAGGATACTAGGAGTTTGCTGTTAACAATCATCAGAATGTCTTTATGTTATATTATTAAACAAATAGAAGCTATAATTGTGGTACCAGTTATCGGTTCTTTAGGAAAATGTAATTCTACATCAGTAGTAGATAGTACCAGGTAAATTTTAGGCTAGTTTTTGAAATGTGTTTTCTGTAAGAGTACTTAGAGTCTTTATAAGCTGAAGAAGCAGTGGTCTAGTAGAAAGCTTTCACTGTCTGTTTTCACACTTTGTGTTCTCTTTGACCTGATCAGTGTCTACCCAGATTTTCTTTACCTACAGTGTTTCTACAGTGGCTGCTCATTCTCACTAGATTTGGAGAGAATTATTATTAAAGGCTGCTTTCAGAAGAGCAGAGACCTAAAAGAGAGGGATGTCTTTTTCTTTAGGAATAAAACCAAAATAACAACAACTTGTAAAAAGTACAAAAAGAGCCAGAAATATATCTAGTTCTAGACATCTCAACCTCAGTGACAGAGACTAAATTTTGCAAGCTGTAAGTAGACTATTTAAATTTAATGAACTTGATACTCAGATTATTAAAGTTTTAAAGACTAAAGAAGAAATAGACAACATTTGGTCAGTTCTTACAATGATGCAATCTTTAAATTGAAGACCCTGGAGAAGAAAATGCCAATTTTCACTATTAGATTGCTTGAGGTGAAAGAAAAATCTCTTCAGACAAAGAAAAACACTTATACCAACATTCTTTAAGATAATTAATGTGAAGAAGTATCCACATTTTCATGTAAATATAGACTGGATTGACTTTTTTTCCTGGTTAAAGACAATAATGCTGGTGGAGTGTAATGATATACATTGCAAACTACCTAAGTGACAGATGAGAACATTCCTGTTAGCCTGGACACAGCTACTCTATCTCTGCTAAAAACTGCACTAGTCCTGCAGTGATCTCAACAAGACCCGTTTTTCCTTTTTGATTATAGAATGCAGGGGAAAGAATAAATGTAATTTTTGTAATTCATACAACTTAAAGAATATTCTAAAATGTACTTTCAGTTTGTGTTGTGCTTTCTGGACTAACCCATGTTCCATCCTGCTTTTTCTACATTTCTTTGCTCTTAGGTTGGAAAAATGTGTCTTTGTGAATATGTAGATTTGTCTTTGTCTCCTGCTATTAGTTTTGAGGAGTTTTGGACAATGGAACAAAGAATGATAGTCCTGAAGAACTTTCAGTCTTGAAGAACCTTCAGCTCCCAAGGAGAAACCTTTTTTACCATTATTAAACCTTTTCACCATTTTTTTTTCTGCTAGAAATGCAGCCTTTTTGTTTTCATGATAACAAAAGATCCAATGAGTGGAGTCTGAGATTTAGCATTTCTTATAATAACAAAGGTAAGACTATATTTTCTTCTCAGCTTGAAATAATGTTTCTCTTCATAAGATGGCTATTTGATTTAGCACTGTGTATCTTTTCTAAAATATCAGTGGGAAAATGAAACTAACATCTTTAATATGGTGTTGCTATAGAAATTTGTGTTACATGTATTGTAGCTATTTTCCATTAGAATGTAAGGATGTTGAACATTGGAAGGTATCTGCAAAACATTAATTATTTTATTTCAACTACATTGATGAGCTAATTTTATTAATAAATACCTCATTGTGATTTAAGTGTTTTTATTTCAAAGTTGCATAACACTAATGCCTACAGGCTACTCAGGCTGACTGTACAAATCCAGACAAAAATTACAGTCATTGTTGCCATAAACTATAGTCTAAGGAAAATGACACAGCAGATGAATGATAAATGTTCCAAGGAACAGAAAAAAGGAAAACAAATCCTACGTATTAGTCAGTTAGGACCTCTCAACACAAATTTTCATAGTCAAAATTAGTAGATTACAATTTACAAAAGACACTGGTTCCGAGCAGGTGCTCAATACTTTTTTCATTTCTGAGGCAGTCATTTTTTTCTCTAAAAATACCTACTTTTGTGGAACCAACACTCATGGGTTCCTTGGCTCCATAGAGTTTTGACTTGCTATCTTTTTAGATATCTCCATTAATTTTGCATTGCATTTACCACCTTGGATCACAGCAGTGACCTTTTAGGGATTTTTTCTTTCTTTTGGAGTTCTGTTGCTTATTCAAGTATTTTTAAAGCAGTAAAAAATAGTAGAAAGATACCATGAAAAACAAGGTAAATATCAGTTATGCAAAGATAACAATTTGTAAGTGTAAAAAAATGCTTCAAAGCTTTTCAGCGCATAAAGGGCTAGGTTTTTCTTTGTGAAATTAGCCCCTGTACACAACTGACATAAGAAATTGCATTAAAACTATTTCATTTTAGATCACCTACACAACAATTTAATTTTTTTTTTTTATTTTTTTTTTTTTTAGTATAAATCAAATGCAGCCTTACCCAATTTGGAAGCTGATCAGAGTATGTTAGCTTAACAATAACTTAACTTCACTTCCATAAATCTAATACTGGAATTTTACAATTCCACAGAGTAGGAACTCCACATACTAGGAGAGGACGTTCAGATGACCCATTTCTTTAGACCCATCCTGCATACACTCCAGCTACTCTTATTGACACTGATGATTTAGAGCAGAGTTTTTAATCCAAGTTTTAGTATCTGAGAGGCTATCACTGTGCTTGGCACAGAGGAGGATACTATTCCCCAAGTTTCAGCCTCTTGAATAAAAGATTAGCAAAAGGAAATTATTATAATTGGTCATTTTACAGATTCCATTTGTTATCTATGCACTATTCCAACCTTAATCAAATGCATGCTTGTGTGCCAGTATTCCAGTTTTAATGGAATGAAAATCTCAGTAGTCAGCTTTTTCAAGCTTTTAGGAGGAAAACAATTGTAATGCCAGTGCTCTGAAAAAAAAAATTCCCATAAGGAAAGCTGCAAGGTTTGCTATTTCTCCAGCCTGAAAATTTTGAAGGGTATATGTGGACTGTTTCATGCAAAGTTCAAATAACCTATTAGACAAACTGTTGACTTTAATAAATAATTGCAGTATCCACCTGATTGCTAAAGTGATACTTTCACTCTTACCATTTGCCTGATTTAAGATATCATAAAAATAGATACCTTCGGGCCACTTCTGGCTTTTTCAGAGACACACAACTAATAGTTTGACATCGTTGGCAAAGATACTTCTCTCACTTTCAAAACAAAAAACCGAAAAAAACCAAGTTATCCATGGACACAAAAATAACGCCAGTATGCATAAAACTAGGAACATACGGATACTGTTTATTGTTTAGTCTTATTTAAAGGGAGGGACTGAAAGAAAACTTGTGAAGGATTTTTGGAATGCAATGCTCAAGTAGAACTAAATGGATTTATTTGTCAAAAGCATTTCTTTAAGAAATTGGAATGCCTTTTTTTTGTAAGGTAATCTATTGAATTGTAGACCATTTTACATATGATATCTGTGCCCAATCTATAATTCAAATACTTGAAATTCTTTTAGCTGAGAAGTAACAGGTACTGAGGGGCCTGGACCACGCATTTTTTTGAGACTATTTCTTTAAAGATTGTTGTTGGTGGTGTTTTTTGTTGTTGTTGTTGGGGGTTTTTTTGTGTGTGTTTTTTTTTTTAATGGAAGCTATTCTGCAATTATGAGATATATGGATTTCTTAGTCTGTATTCTGCTCATTTTCATTCATGTCCTGAAAGTTTATTTACCTGATAACAAGCAATTTTAAAACTGGTGGAGGAAGAAGAGGGAACCTATCTGCAACAACCTAGTGGTTCATAGTCCAACAATTGTTAAGAATGAGTCCAAGGGTCAGTGCAGGGAACAAAATTACTTTTGTTTCATTGTGTTCTATTGAACCACTGCATGTATAGCAACAGCAATTAAATAAATTTTTGTTTTGTTTTATTAAGCTCTGTAATCTGAATGAAAACACTTGGGTCATATTTAATACAGGAAAAACTTTCTTGTGTAATAGTAGCAGCCAGGAAAGATAAAATTGCAGTAGGCAGTAGTGGAAGCAAGATTCAAGTTAGGCTCCCAACTTGGCAAGAAAACTTTTTCAAAGTATGCTTAATGAGTGCCTGAGAAATACAGGCCAATAGCATTTTTCCCAGTCATTCACTGTTCTCCTTGTTTACTTCAAGCAATACAAATACATATATTTCTGGTGAGGGCAATGTATTTGGTAATAGCATTCATAACTGCAACTTTTCACAGATGAAAAACAGTCAAACCAAACGCACTGAGCTATAGAGAAAACAAACCCACTGATGACTCCAGGGTGGTGCACATTTTCTTAGTTTGTTAATCCTGGATGGGAAAACCAGTAATTAAAGGAGTGTGGACTTTATATAGAGAATGCATGTGCTTTGAACTCTCAAATAAAGGACAATTTTGATTTCAGGGTCTTAATAATTGGGAATTACATTAAAAAAAAAGCCAGGTACCAGCAAAGTCTTCTATCTTGTCAAAATAAAATTTTTTGGTGAGGGCATTTGAAAAGGAATCCATTATATCATAAGATCATTACTGTAACACTTTGTGTGCACACACAATTTCTACAAACTGCTCCAGACAGCAAGAATATGGAATTAATGCAAAGGGAAACAATGTTACATCTCAATCTAATGTAGCATGGCAACAACAGAGATATTGGACATGCATGAAGTAATGTAGGGAAGGCTATCCAGCTTCTTGCACAGAAAACGAAATTAGAGCGCATTTCTCACTCTTAAACATTGATTTTCATGGCTAAAATTTTTACTACACTATGCCACAAGCTTTTGCTAAGTAGACATCTAAAAAGTATAATTTCTTACTTGGTGGCACCACTCTTTTAATTGCTCTACTTTCTTCCAATCCCTCCGCCCAGCCATTCAAACCTCTCCACTGTGCTGTGGAATGCATGAGTTTAAGCAACTGGTCCTGCTGCCGAAGGACTCAGAAGAAATAGAATATTACTTTCAGCTGATGCACTGTGGGGCTTCATAAAGAGGCCTGTTGCACTGTGGAGAGTTTGATGCAAAGATCAGGAAAAAAGCAGCAGAGACTGCATCATCCAGCACTGGCACCAGGGACATTCATAAGGAATCAGAGTCTTAGATATCCATCCATTTTAAATCTGAAATAGTATTATGACGCTTGCCTTGCAGAAAATCAGGTGCAGCACTCTTGCACATAGCCTTGATTTTGCATCTTGTCTCCAGGATGTACCACCACTTAAAAGGCCTATGGTTTTTGATTCACAGTTCACTCACAGTCAATAAATGTAATCTAACCTGCTTTGGTACCTAACATTAGCCTTCAGCACACTAAAATGTCAGTAAGAAAGAGATGTGACTGCTTCTCTCTTAATTCAGTTGATGTGATTTAAACGGCACTTATTGTACAAAAACTTCTTTTTTGTTTAATGAAAGTATTTACATCTGTAAAGTTGGATTACTGATACTTGAAAAAATACGGAAAGATAAAATGTATGAAGTAGCAAAACATAGGCATATATACTATGTATATATACTTGCTGTTAAAAAAATTATATACTGTTAAAACATTTTTATCAATATTTTTCTCTAACAGGGAGAGTCTAAGGACGTAGGCAGAGCAGTGTTAATGAGCAAAAGTAGTGTCTTTTTCTAGACCAGTAGGAAAAAGGTGAAAAATAATTTATAAAATAGCTAAATAAACTCAGTGGTTGCTTTTAATTTTCATTCAGCCTTGAAATATGCAGCCTCTATAATGGACATAGAAAGGATTCCTGAGCAAATTCCGTTTGTTTTGTTTTGTTGTTGTTTTTTTTTTTTCTTTCTGATACAATACAGTCTTAATAAATTCTCTGATTTTCCTTTTTAGGTGATTCTTATGCAAGAAGCTAAAAGTAATTAAATTTGCAGGATGAAAACATGGCGCAGTCATTGCTGGTACCACCAGGACCGGAGAGCTTCCGCTATTTTACTAGAGATTCTCTCGCAGCTATTGAAAAGCGTTCTGCAGAAGAAAAAGCTAAAAAGCCCAAGCAAGAACACACAGATGATGATGATGAAAATGCTCCAAAACCAAACAGTGACTTGGAGGCAGGAAAGACACTACCATTTATTTATGGTGACATACCTCCAGGAATGGTATCTGAACCTTTGGAAGACCTGGACCCATATTATATCAATAAAAAAGTGAGTGAATATTCTTTTGCACATCATAGAATATAGTTTTCTACATTAGGAAAGTGTGATCACAAAATGTAATGATTAGAGTCATCAAGCCACTAAACACATGGACGATCCTTTTAGTTATGTTATGGTCCGAGGTAAGATTAAAATTTATTTTCGTTTTGGATCCACAAAACAAGTCCAACTGTAGAAGGGTCAGGTGCAAGCAGACTTTTATTTGACAATTGACCCAAGCAAAACTATAGAGCCAGGCAAAAGATGGAGAGAAGAAAAGAAGATATAAGAGAGAGAGAAAAGTGGAGAAAAAGGATAAGAAAGAATAAGAGCGAGAGTGAGTGAGAGGGAGAGAGCGTCACCACCAGGGGCCCAGCTGCGCACTGAGTTTCTTCAAGATGGCGCTGATCCTGGTGGTGGGTCAAGAGACAACAAAACAGCCAGAGCAGGGACAGCCATATATACCCTTGAGTTCCTTTTGTTCCGAAGGGGCAGCTGCCAGTCAGCTGCCACAGAAGCCAGGGTCATTGGCATAAGAGCCATTGCAGACAGGCTGCCTGGAGCGGAGAAGAAAGGTGCAGTCCCCCACCCACTCTTTGGTTCTTATCTCCTTCCAGGTGCCACCCCTGTTCTGGTTTGGCCCAGTCCAGGTCCATTAGCATCAGAGCCATTGCAAACAGGCTCTCCTGGAGGGGGGGCACAACTCTTATCTATTTCCATGTGCCACTCCTGCTTTGTTCCAGCCCCTTCAGCCAGGCACATCAGCATAAGGACAATCAAGGTGGCTTCCTCCACCCTGGACAGGGTAATTGTGCCTGGAGGGACATTGCAGCATTGAAGGCCCTCAGAAAAGGGAGTAGTCTCCACCCAGCCATCAGTTCTTAGTTCTTATCTCTTTCCTGGTGTCACCTCCTGCTCAGCTCTGGCCAGTCCAGGTCCTCCACCCTAGCCAGGGCTATTCACTTGAAAATTGTTCCTTTGAGACAATTTCAAATCTGTGAGATCAGACTCTCACAAGTTAGCAGAACTGGTTTATTATCTTCAATATTTTAACTCCTGCAACTTGAATTATTTCTTTTTTTATCTGAGTTTAAGGAATATATAGCTTCCTTGAGATTTCCTGAACTTGAGAACATGCCTGAATTTTCCTGACTTCACTGTAGCAGTAAGAAGGGATATAACAAATGAAGTGTTACAAGCATGGTTTTGAAGCAGACATGGGTTTAGATAACTAGGTAGCACTCATCCAAGTGAGTGAAATAAAAACATGTACCTGTATTTGTTTCTTTTACAGCTACATAACATATGTAATCATATATATATATATATATACGTATGTATAAAATCTATCTATCTATCTACCTACCTACCTACCTACATTGTTATTGCTTTTGGTCTGAAAAACAGTTGTAAAAATCATGGTTTCAGTATTAGAAACAGAAAATATAGCAGAATCCATACGCAAATGAATAACCTAAAAGTTGCCAAAGTTAAATAAATGGTGCTGTAGATAATACTAATAGAAACATAATTGAGGAAATTTAAAGCAATTAAATCTCAGGGAGGGAGTATTGCTACAGGTTATTTTCATGTGTATGGTTTTGGTTCTATCAGCAGTTCCATGCAGATGCTTACTTACAATGTAGTTGTGGGCACTAAGCCCATTTCTTGACTGGCTGCAAAACAATTCAGAAATAAAGTTGCATAAATAAGTCCAGGACTAAAATTTCCTAAACAAATCTTTTACAAATGAAGTATCAGAAAACCTGAAGTACTGAAGTAGTCAGAAAAAGTAGTCAGATTTTTTGAACAAAACTGTAAGAATACAGGCTACTATGAACTTGTTAGTCTATATGAGTAATTAGTAAACTGCACATTTTTTTGTCACACTTGACATCTGTATTTATGTTACATACCAGCCTAATATGCTCAAAAGAAAACAAGTGAACATTTTAAACAATGAACTAGTCATGCCTCCTCCAGTTTATAGCAGAAACTCCTCTTGACCATTAACTTGTCAGTGCAGGGAAAACCATATGTGGAGTCCATCTTCAGGCTCTGCTGCAGCAGTGACCTAAAGACAGACAACATCCTTCTCCCATTTCTAGCTGGGTGAAGGACTGTAGGGCAGAGAGGAATCTCAGTGCTTGAATCCATTCTCTGTCATCCTCAAGGTTACACTTGATGTTCTTCCACCAACAGGCACCAGCAACAGTCCCAAACCTGTTTTCTTTCCCACTTTAGAGGTTTGCTTTCTCTGCCAGAGATGGCAGACCAGATAGGCAGTAAAGGACAAGGAGAGGGCAGCACTTTTCTGATCACAGCCAGGATTTTACAGAGAATGGAAATCAACATGGAGACCAGTGATACTCTATAGCTCTGCTGAGAGTGTAACAAAGCTTCTATTATGGTAACACAAAGCAGGGCCATTACCGTCAACAAAGAGCAAAAGGAATGAAGAACAGATGTGTCCTGAAGAAATTTCAAAATGCACCAAAGATGCAAGTAAACCTCACACACAACTATACCAGGAGTAAAACCAAGAACACTTAGGCGATGACCACCGACAGCAAGAGAATGAAAATGGTAGAGATAATTTTCTTAAATTTTAAGAGATAATAACTAAAGTTGGTGCTTACGTACAGGGAAAATAACAGCATATTTTTCAAATGAAACCAGCGTATTTTGAAGAAAATATTTGTTATAGGATGCCAAATTCTGACATTTGTTTGTCTCAGACTGCTAAGAATAATGCAACCTGGCAATTCATTAATCTCTTTTACTTTTTCACAGACACTTTTTAAGAAGATATATATAATTGATACTGTCATAAAATTAATTTTAACATATGGTTAATTGTTTAGTGACAGGTGTTTGTCCTTTCCACTATGTATATGCATATATAATTATGTCAAGTATTCATTCCAAATACAAAGTGGTATTTAGAATTGCCCTTTTTCTTTTTTTGTTTTACTACATTGGCAATGATAATAATGTCAGAATGCTGGCTGTAGCAGGCTTAGTCCACTTTTCACAGAAATCAGTTATTTTCCTAGACTAATAGAGAGCAGAATGTGACTTGAACTTCCCAGGAACAGAATGGAATCCTTCAGATGGAGGTAAAGGCATTTATGTAGTCAACACTGTATTTTTATTGTTTTTGTTGTTGTTTTTTTGCAGACTTTCATAGTATTGAATAAAGGAAAGGCAATTTTCCGATTCAGTGCCACATCTGCCTTGTATATTTTAACTCCTTTTAATCCCATCAGAAAAATTGCAATCAAGATTTTGGTACATTCATATCCTTTTTTTCTTAATGTTGATTTAAGGGTTGCCATTTAAAACTGTTTAGCTATCAAAATAATACTTTTTATATGGATATACAAATTATGTCCATGTGGGTGTACTATGATAACTACAGCATGTGCTGATCACACTTAAAAGGCAGCAATATCACATGTGAACTGCAGTATGATCTTCATTCCCACTGAGAGGATTCTCTACTCAATCCCCTAAAGCAGTCAGAGTTTAAATATCAGGCTTTATATACAAAAGAAGACCTGATCCCACACTAAACCCTGCAGCAGAGGCCAAATTAGTAACAAACCATTGCACTTGAACATATCTAAGGTCACAATTTTACCAAGACCAGTAGTACTATTCATGAACTGGAGTCACTTAGCAAGGACAAAAGAGCATGAGTAAAGAGCTGCTTTTTCAGGCATACTTTCCAGCATTGTGTTTTCAATATTGGGGTAGGTGTCCTATAAAAGATCCAGGTCAGAATAGAAGACATTATTTTCAAATATATTTCAGTTATGTCCAAAGAACAACTTGGGCATAAGCAAACAATGTCTGCCTAAAGATCCTTTAGAGTTGTCCCTCCGGCTTCCATGAGTAATTATGTTTGGGTACTCATTTCATATTCTTTACAGACCTAAGGATGTGTTTAAGTTTCAGTTAAATTCTAAACCTGTCATATTTATAAAAGTAGTGCATTCTGTTACAGTGAATGTACCATAACATGTCAGATGGCATTCAATTTAAAACAGATAAAATCATGTGCAAAGCTTTATTTTCAGATTTAATTTAGAAAACTGTTATTTATACATAGTTTTATACATTTAATATTTCTAATGGTTTCAGTGTTATAAAACTGTCATGTTTTTTTGACTTAAATGCCTTGACTAAAATCTACATTATTCAGCATGCTTATTATGTGCACTATTTTGACCAACTGTGTATTTATGACCATGAGTAACCCTCCAGACTGGACAAAGAATGTAGAGTAAGTTAAACATTTTTACTGCCTTACTTTTAAGTCTCTGTTTCTGTGGGACTCCGAACAAGAATAATTTATGAAAAGTTCCATGCCAAAAACAGCTTTTCCAGAGTAATGAAAAATCAGATTCTGTGAGATATCAACATCTCTCTGGTTTCCTCCTGCATAATGCAAGTGGTTTAAGAGCAATGCCTTGTTCTTTAAAATTATGTTGGAGGAACATCTGAACTTCTACTGTGATGTACAAACATAAGGTCTTGTCCTTGGGTGTTTTGAGCTCTGAATTGGAAAAGGATCTCCAGAACTTTAAATGTGCATGTATAATTCTTGCATGTGATTGGTGAGGCCAGCCACACATTGCTTGAGTAATCATGATCTAAGTGGGACATTCATGGTGAACTCACAAGGGCCAGCCACAGAAAGCACAAACAACACCCAGACCACAGGAAAACCAAACCACTGAGGGAAAGGCCTTACCTATCAAGAGGGTAAACATGAGTTGACAGAAATAAGGAAACCACAAAGTACCTGTTCCTCTTTCTTGTTCATGGGTTATACATGTGTCTTTGTTCTCTAACAAAATACAGATACTTTTCTCTGAAATAATACAGAGAAAAAAATTTCTCTGAAATTTTACTCTGAAATAATACATGAATAACCTAGTTCTAACCACTTGTGGTTTCTTTCATTCCCTCCTGCTCTCCAAGAGCTATTATTAGTTTCTATTTCCTTATCTCACAGCATTAAAGAATCTTACTCTGAATGCTATATTTGGAAACTGCACTAATGTTCACTGGTTCCCAGTATGCTGAAGAGTGGCTATGGCTTGTTAGGGTTGTTGAGAGTCTGAAATGAGAGCAGTATGGTAGATTTACTCTATTCTGGAGGTCCACACAGACCCACATGGGTCTCAGGAAGTACACCCAGTACACTGGTTGTAACTGACTGTTCTATGTTTTGATGTGAATGGTTGTTCCTGCAGCAGGTAAATCAGTAATCCACATCTTCAAGAATAACAGTCTAGGAATGCTTTCCTTTATTTAATGATTATTTATGAAATAAATCTGTAGTATAAGCATCATTACAGTTATTATCCAGAACTTATTTTCACAAAACCCTTATTTTGACATAAAAAAAAAAAAAAATAAAAAAAAAATCATTGTTCATAACACTTACACATCTACCTGATTTGCAAATGAAAGCAGAATGAAGGCTGCCAGCCCTGTGAGTGCCAGAGAATGTACACATAAACAGAAAAGTCTGAAATGTACCTATAAATACTCAAGTATACTTGAGTCTGAAATTATATGTAAGCACAAAACCTGAAATTAAATGAGCCTTTTAGATTAAGGATAGTATATATGTGTCAGGTTCAACTTTCATCTACTGAACAATGATTAAATTCTTGTTTGGGGCAAGTTAAGTTAATGATTTCCTCCTTTTACTTCTAAATACTATCTCTTTTCTTGTATGTCATCTTTGACAAAGAATGGCACTATCTGTAGGCATAAGTATAAAAAAATCCACTGTTCCTGCTTTGGTGCTTTTCAGGTACACTTTCACTGGAATTTATACATTTGAGTCACTTATCAAAATTCTTGCAAGGGGCTTCTGCTTAGAAGGTTTTACTTTTCTGCGAGACCCATGGAACTGGCTTGACTTCAGTGTCATTTTAATGGCGTAAGTGGTTCAAGACTTTTTAAGGTTTTAGGGCATGAAATTAGTGGCAAATATAATATTTTTATTGATCTAAAAGAATTTAATTTCTACAAAATGTGTTGTTTAGACACCATATCATACATTGTAGTAAAGTAAAATATGGCAGGAGCCATCATGGAGTGTGAAGGACACTAATTTCATGTCCTACAGTTTTCTGCTCACTGGAATGAAAGCCATCCCTTTGAATTCATGTCACCCTTCTATTATGAGTTAATTAGTTTAATAATCTAATTAGTTTAATTAGCTATTGAATTACAAACCAGTGAGTTTCACTTCTGTGAAGTTTAAGCAAAACTGATAAAAAAATAAATTATTTTAAAAGCAAGGTGTACAGTGACCCTTAGACAGGTAAATTTTGAAGTATGATTGCTAATATTGCTACAGAGGTTTTGAAGACCCACATAATTAATTTAAGCTCTGCCGCAATTCTGAATAACTGTGATTTAATCCTACAGGTATGTAACAGAATTTGTAAACCTAGGCAATGTTTCAGCTCTTCGAACTTTCAGAGTATTGAGAGCTTTGAAAACTATTTCTGTAATCCCAGGTAAGAAGTAGTTGGTGTAAGGTGTTAGGCCCCTTGTAGCTCCAACTGTTATTTGTGTGCTGTCATTGTGTTTGTGTGTGAACTCCCCTATTACAGATATGTGACAGAGTTTGTGGACCTGGGCAATGTCTCAGCGTTGAGAACATTCAGAGTTCTCCGAGCTTTGAAAACAATTTCAGTCATTCCAGGTGAGAGCTAGGTTAAACACTGAGGCTGACTTTTGTTCCATTGAAGTCAAATTCACTTCTTTTGAGCATAAGTTTGCTGTGTGGTGCTCGTCTTGCCAAAAAGGGAAAAAAAAAAAAAAAAAAAAAAAAAAAAAAAAAAAAAAAAAAAAAGGCATGGTTTATAAACCTGGATGATGATTTTTTTGCCTTTTCAATGTTAGCTTCTTTTATTTTGCAAAATCAGCCTTTGAGTTTAACAGATTCTTGCATGAAACATAAAGTCAGGCCTATTAACTCATTCTGCTTCGTTTTTCTGCATTTTATTATTGCAAGTTCTCTCTTTTACATTAAAAAAAAAGTGTTTTAGTGCTACGGTTGTCTTTATTTTGAATTTTCTTCATTATCTAACCACTTAAAATTTACATTAGTCTTTATGAAAAGCAAGTAACAACAAAAATAGCTATCAAAAAGTAGAAAAATATTGAACAGGAAAATGTGCAAATCAAATGCAAATTATTATTATCCCTCAAAATTATTTACCTTTCTATCTCCTGCTATCTTTAAATTTTTGTGAAATCAGATTTAATATTAATTGGAAAGTGAATTATTGGTAGAATAATAAAAGCTAAGAAAAATTAAAAAATAGAATAATTTCTCTAGCAGAAAAGCATGATTGACAAAATTTTCTGCTTGAGAATAACGTTATGCATTCAGTTTATTAGAACTGCATAATCATAAAAGGAATCTTTTTCATTCATCTTCATAAGCTCTGAGGCTGCTCATGAAGCTTTACTTTTTGAGAAGTAAAAAATAATTTCTTCTAAGTGTCTGCATGACTTCTTAATTATATGGGAAGGACAAAGATACTCTTCTAAATCTATGGATCTCTTCTCTTTGCAGGCCTGAAGACTATTGTAGGAGCCCTAATTCAGTCTGTGAAGAAGCTTTCGGATGTAATGATCTTGACTGTGTTCTGTCTGAGTGTATTTGCACTAATAGGGCTGCAGCTGTTCATGGGCAACTTGAGGAATAAATGCCTGCAGTGGCCTCCAGACAATTCTACTTTTGAATTAAATGTTATTTCCTACTTCAATAGCACAATGGATGAAAATGGCACATTTGTTAATATGACAGTGAGCATTTTTAACTGGAAGGATTACATTGAGGATGAAAGTAAGAATGAAATATGTAACTATTTTAAATATACTTTTGCCTATAGTATGCCACTGTTTGTGATCAAAGGATATTTAATGGCTTATATGTCTGCCTTATGTAGAACTGCTTAGAGTTCCCAATTGAGAGAGATCAAATACATACAATAAAAAAGCACAATAACCATAAAGCTTCCTAAACAAAATAGATTGATTATCATCTAGCCACTTTGATTATTTTACAATTTATTTTTATTTTACTTTTTAGTACTTTCAGATTAATTTCCTTTGCTCACATACATTTCTATTGCTTTCTACACAGCTCATTTTTACATTTTGGAAGGACAAAGAGATCCTCTACTTTGTGGTAATAGCTCTGATGCAGGGTAAGACACTTTCAAAATTCCTCTGTTATATTCTGTAGAAAAAGCAATGACATGAAACCTATCCGCAGAAGTTGCAGCTCCATATTTAGCAGTGTTAAAGAATTTACAAAGCTTTGCTGCTAAACAATGATTTCTTACTTAAATAAAAATATTTTATTCTCTGGTGAAACAAAATACTCATTAACAGCCTTTCTTCCTGCCTGACTGGAAAGTTATGCCCGTGTTAAGGACAAAATCTGAACTCCTGTAAAGTCTATTTTGGAGTTGTACTCATTGAAGAAAGGATGAAAGCAAAGGTTAGAACAGAGAAAGAGAATACATAAAATATTAAGAAAGCACAGTAGTGACTTCATAGTTCAAGGTGAACCCTTTGGGATTTTTCAAGCATAACTTTTTCAGTACTGGCAAATTCTGCCATTCACATGTGCCCAATTACAGGCACAGAATTGTTCACTGAACTGCAATACCTGACTGGCAGCAGTGAAAAAGTCTGTTAAAAAAAAGTCTCAGCATTATGTGGGAGATCTGTAACATTACAGTGAGATTTAGCTAATAACATTGCTTAATCTGTCTGTAACCTTAACAACATTTTAGCAATTATTTCTGCTAGGAAACTATTCATTTGGAATAAATACTCTATTTACAAATTGTGACTGAGCAGAAATTAAATATTTAGGTCATTGCAACCAGTGAAGGGCTGGAAAGTGTATCTTTCATTTACTCTCTTATTAGTTCACTTGTTAGGACTTTTTTTTCTGAGTGAATTGAAAATCATAGATTTCCTGTGGAAAAAAATAATGCTTATTGTTCCAAAAGGTAATTAATATATTCTAGAAGGAAATAAAAGTTATGACTAAGTACTTTCTATTTGATTTTCACATAGGCAGTGTCCAGAGGGATATATATGTGTGAAAGCTGGTAGAAACCCCAACTATGGCTACACAAGTTTTGACACCTTCAGCTGGGCTTTTTTGTCACTCTTTCGGCTAATGACTCAGGACTTCTGGGAAAACCTGTATCAGCTGGTAAGAAATTTTAATGCCATGAACAGTAGCTGGAATACGAAATTATATATGTAGTCTTATTTATACATAAGCTAAAAGCATAAAGCTGTTGCAGTAACAAAGTGTTAGAATATATATACATATGCTTTCTACTTCCTAGACACTACGTGCTGCTGGAAAAACATACATGATATTTTTTGTTCTGGTGATTTTTCTGGGCTCTTTCTACTTGATCAATTTGATCCTGGCTGTGGTTGCCATGGCCTATGAAGAACAGAATCAAGCAACCATGGAAGAAGCAGAGCAGAAAGAGGCAGAATTTCAACAGATGCTGGAACAACTGAAGAAGCAGCAAGAAGAAGCTCAGGTAATTGTGGAAATTGTACTTTCTGAACAGCTGTATTCTTATGGCAAGGATAATAATCTTTTATGCATTAGAACATGTACAAATTATTCAATGAACTACAAAAATATAAAAGTCTACTTAGGTTACAAAATTGGAAATAGCTCATGAAAGCCAATAGCTAAAAAAATAGCAAAAAAGCAAGCTAATGGTACAGAAGGAAATGCTACTAAGTTCACCAGACTGCAGAAGTATTTGTGATAATAATGTACTAGAAACCTGACTTTAATTAGGCTTTGTTCATGATGCTTTTAAATGTTACAGGTCTTATGAACAGTATGAAAAAAAGTCTTGTGACATTACTCCTTGTTTACAGTGTGAGTGAAAATTGCCAGGTTTCCTACACTAAATAGTTGTGACTTAATATTCATCAAATGGTGAGGACTGTAATCAGTGTCTTTTTAGATTTCTGTCCAGCAAGGTATTTAAGAATAGCCCTAATTCAAGCACACTGAAGTCAATCAGCTTATATACCCTTAGAGCAGACTAGCAATCTTTATGTCAAAGATACCACTTCTAAATTCTTTTAAAGTAATCTTTGTTTGCTTTGAAAAGAGAAGAAGAATATTTAACTTTTTAAGATAAAAACACATTTTAATAGATACTTTTGTGTGAGATTTTCTTATCTGAATGTAAAATACATGCAGTAATTCAGCTCTATTAGAAATCTGTCTAATTTCTGGCTTGATTTTTCTTTCATTTTTCTTCCAGCATGTAGACATTGTTGAAAGGACAGTGTTTATAAAATGCTAACAAATTAGAATATTCTGTGAAACTAGACTTTTTGGTAGTATTTTACAAATGCTTTTGCCAAGTTAGAATGACTCTATATAGTGCTAATAAAAAGTGAAACTCTTCAGCTGTTTCTTGAAAAGACAACTTTATGTATGACCTGTGAAATCTAATTAGCTTATTTCTATTTTAGTCATTAAAACATGTGAATTACAAATCACTAAAGAAAAAGCAGAATCCTGCAAAATTCAAATTTTATTAAAAATTTACATATCAGAAAGAACTTTTTTTAAAAAAAATCTGTTCTTTTCACCCATGAAAGAGACAACTACATCATATAAAAATTATTAGGAGGCTCATCTAGATGTTTGTGTGTTTGAGAGTGGGGACAGAGGTGAAACTGATCCAGAATTAGGATGAGGACTAGAATGGTATTAAACAGACTACAAGGAAGGATAGATAAAGGCCCTGGAAAGTCATTACTTTTTAAAATTAATGACCACTGAATTCATTATAAGAAAAGCAGTATTACAGTCAAGATACCTTTTGTACGTGAAATTATTAGCAGAATGGATGCATTGCAAGGTTGATCACTGAGCTGCTGAATTGGTTGCTGGGGTGGAAATGGGTGTGGGACTCTCTTCACTCCCTTGACAGAAACTTAAGTCATCACAGTGGTCTTAGGATTGCTCCACTTGCTTGACCATTGTTAGTTTTATGAAGTAGATGGGTGGTGACTCAGCATCTGCTGCCTTTGTTGCTGTTAGAACTTTTGAAGGTCAGTATTCTGAAACCAGTATGACAAAATCTTGACTATCACCTTTTTTAATTGAATCCTTTTAATATTATATTTAATTTAATATTATATGTTTTAATAAACATATTCAATATGTTTAGCAGAAAAGTCTGTATCAAGTCAGCTTGCACAGCATGAGTTGTGTCTTGTGGTGCAGCAAGCCATTAATTCATACTATGAGCTTTCTAGGTTGCCTTTCCTGCATCTCATCATTCCTGAAATACTTGGCATTGAATATAATATGTTTTGCTGGAAAATTACTTGTCATCTTTGTTATATAACCATAGATTCTTGCCATTTCTCATCTCATGCCATGCCTTTTCTGCAAGCTTACAGCAGCCTATCAGCTTCCCAAACACATTTTTTCACTGCAGAATTTCACAGCGATCTCCCGGACAACTCTTAGTAGGAAGAGTACTAGACACACCCTCAATTCTTCCTTTTTTTTTGATGACTAAATGGTTTCCCTAATGAACCAAATCAGATAGGCTGACCACTGCAGTCGAGGATACTGGTCCTAAGTTACTCGAGCAAGTAACTGCATCCCTTTCTGTCAGAGAAAAAACCTAAACTTTTATCTTCTTTCTGGCTGCAGTAGTAACAGGCAATAAAGGTACATTTGTGCATCTCTAACAAAGATCCACAGGGGAAATATGAGATGGGGAAACATGAAGAGGGAGGGGCACTTAAAGACATGTCTCCAGGATGTGCCTGTTGCCAGTGAAGGTAGAAGAAAAGTGAAGGGAGCGCCCTTGCTGTGAAGAGAGTGAGGAAAGACCTCATTCAACTACTTGCAGGCTGTCAGTTCGCTTATGACAAATTAATTCATCTGGTGGATGCAAGGGACTGGTTTTCTCTACAAGGACTCAGAAGGGATCAGCTTAATTAAAGCATGATGTCAGGCTTTTTTCAAGAAAATGGAGAAGGAGGTCTGAAATAAATTAAAAATCCCCATGTTTCTACTTTTCTGACCACCTTAATTTTAGACCAATGTCTTCTGCAGGAAGTCTTTAAGAAATAATAATGCTATTGTTCTGCTATAGTTGATGCCTCAAATAGCTCATGATACTAAACAATGAGGAGCTATATGGCTCAATATTTTATCTTTAATTGAATTTGTTTGTGTATATTTGCATTCTCAAGGGTGCACAACCTGCAATATTACCACAGCGATAATAAAAACAGTTGACAATATTCTATAAAATTGATAATGTTTGGCCTACTAAGTATGGCTTGCTTTAAAACCTCACAGGCTACAGCAGCAATAGCAGCAGCATCAGTTGCATCAAGAGATTTCAGCGGTGTAGGCGGATTAGGAGAGCTCTTGGAAAGTTCTTCAGAAGCATCAAAGTTGAGCTCAAAGAGTGCTAAAGAAAGAAGAAACAGAAGAAAGAAAAGAAGACAGAAAGAAATGTCTGAAGCAGAGAACAAAGAAGATTTTGATAAGTTCCCCAAGTCCGAGTCAGAAGACAGTATCCGAAGGAAAAGTTTCCGCTTCTCCACAGAAGGAAGTCAACTGACACATGAAAAAAGGTTCACATCTCCCCACCAGGTACAGCACTGTCTTCTATTAAATGATATATGTCTACTCTAATTTGGTTTTGACTGATATTACAGCAGCTTTAAATATTAGAAGTTATTTAAAAGATGAGTAAAGGAAAATACAGTGGTAGTACTGCTAACAGTGCTACAGTTTGATATGGTTCTAACCATAACTCCTCTATTAGCAACAAGATAAAAAGAACTGAAATTGGTTTAAACTTCTCTGAAAATGTATTTCTCACAATGTATCGGGTTGATTGTGGAAAAAAAATGAATTATTTGATTAGTACTCATATATTTGCATTAATCAACCATAAATTCTCTGTTCTGCACACATTTCAGAACTATACAAGTATGAGAATGTTTTAGCACAGCACATCATCAAAATACCCTGAATAGGAAATTCCACACTACCATTAGTTTCTATTGCTGTCCTTAATTAGCTTCTTTAAATAGCAGATAATGAGAAAAGGGGCTCTAGTACTCCACAATAAAGACAAAATATATAGCGGTCATTTTTGCTTTTGTTTACATGAATTTCATTGTATTATTCTGCTTAATTAGAAATTCATTATACAAGATGTGAAATCATTGCAATGATAGAAAAAATTGCTGAGGAAGTAATTTAGTCTGTCTTTCTAAGCTTTAATCCCTTACTTAAATCAAAGGATCTCTTCCATCATTTAAGTATATCTTTGTTTATTTCACATCTACACACAGTTATGGTATTTGTAGAAAAATCACTCAAAATGCACCTCTTCAAAATTATCTTGTTTCAGCCAACAGATGACCTTTAGCTACTATTAAGATCCATACTTATATAGCAGCATTTATCCTACTTAATGATCCTATCAAGTGTTTTAGTTTACAGACTGATATAAAATATGAGATTCAGTGGTAGAAATACTTCACGCTGAAACATATGCATTGAGGGGAAGAAAGATTAATTTGAGACAAAATCTCAGTAATTAGTAAAGTAGGAGCGGTGATGACTGGTTTTGAAAACATATATTTGCATTTCTAAGGAAGAGATGTTTGTTATAATTAAGAAGAATGACCAGGTTGTTCTCTGGATAATAAATAAATAAAATGTAATTAAAAACAATTATTAAATCTACCTCAATTTTTTTGAGTAATATTGTAAAAGTATATTTCCAGTCTAATAAAATGCACTATTAGTTTTGGGCCAAAGCTACTCCAAAAAAATCTCTCAGTAATTGGAATGAGCTTTATGTCAGGCTGATAGAAAGGAGCTGCAGCCAAAATCTCATCTTCAACTGCCCAGCTCTGTCTCACTTAGATATACATACAGATGAGGATGGTGAGTGATTTGACCATGCTAAAGAAGAGTCATTGACTGTGCTTTAACTCTTTGATAATAGGCCTCTTCATTACCTAATCTGAATTCCCTGATCAAATCATGTTGAGGCATCATGAATTATGGTCCAAGAAAATTTTAAATTTTTAAGAATTTAATTTTAAAATTTAAATTTTAAAAGTTTAAAATGTTAAAATTTTAAAATACAAAAGAACTTGTATCAAGTAAATAATCTAAATGAGGATACCTCACTAAGTACAGACTGCCTTGGGCATTCTCTGCAGTTGTGAAGGTTACCTACGTATAACTCAACTAAAATGGAGTAGCCACAAGAGTGGAAGGATTAAAGGCAGTACAACTGCTAAAGGAGGAGCTGGTTTGTCTTGTTAGCCATGCAATTAGGGTTGCAGAGCATGAAATGACACAGTATCAGAGTGCTAAGGACAAGTAATCTTCCCAGACAGCCCCAGTAGAGATTCTGGTTATTGACACAATATTCCATGTGCAAGTGAATGACTCAGCCTGCAAGAAAAGCCAGATTTTCCTTTCCAGAAGCATGTAGGTACATATATTTCTAACTCTATATGTGTTAGAATTGCAGCCATTTTGGCTTATATCTTTCATCTTAATCCAGCAGGGACTTTCAGGCACTACTCCTCCTAAATTCTGGAGGGATTTGATCTGTGGCCTGATCTATTTACTTGTGCTCAAAGCATAACACGTATTGGAAAGATTGAACAACAAAAATGTAGCAGCCATGGGAACATAAGTAAAAAAACAAGGGTTGCAGTGATGGCTACCCCCAGTAATTTTCAGATGAAACCTAGTGAGCATGTGATTTTTTTGAAGGAGTGTAGGTTGGTCAAATAAATTTTCAAAGAAATGTACAAAGAGTTTAGTAACTAGTTTACTGTTTTGTCAGATGTCAGTGTCATGCTCTATAGAAGCTAGAGCTTTTTTTCACATAAAATTATTTTTTAGCATAAGCAAAACAGCACTTTTTCTTCAGCCAAGTTTACATAAGTGGGTTAGCAAACCCGTTTGGCTGATATTCTTCAAGCAATTCAGCCTGCAGCTGACAGCCAGCATAGAAATTTTCAGCCCAAATTATTAAAATTTAGTATATCTGTAAGAGCAGAAAAAATGCATCTCATAAAGGTAAATACCTGCCAACCTTAATAACAGGCAGCACTACCAGTTCAGCACACACATTATGTGTTAGCATGTGTAAATCTGAGTATGCATATACAAAGATAGAAACATATTGATAGATTTATATATTCAGTGCTTGGTTTTCACAGTATTAATATAGGCTTATATAGTACAGTGTAGTATTCACTTTCACTTCAATTATTCTAGGATAAAACCACTTCTATTACATATTAGCATCTTCCACCTGCAAAACTACTGAAAAATGGAGAGTAATCACTGACCAGTTTTTGATGTACCAAGATGCAAAAATTTGTACAAATGCAGAATTGAAGAAAGCTTAATGCAGGGTTTCGTTATTTTCCACAATTAGTACTCCTTTTATTTATTCATGAATGCTGTTAGTAAAATATGTAGCAAGGGTTAACATTCCATTAACCATCTTCTTCTGTAATTAAAAGATGAATTACCAACAACCACTGATTTATTTTTCTCATTTGTAACAGGATACCTTTAGGTAATTTTGTCCCTGGTGAATGCTTGCTTTGAGCTGCCTGATGGCCAAGTGGTACCTTCTGGTAGATGAGCAGCCTACTATAGCCCCTGGCATGCTATGCCCATGGGTGCTACTAGTCATGTTCACACCCAGCCTCCAGAGCTTCCCCAAGCTGTTGCCTCTGTTGTTTAGCTCAGGAGTGCTGCATATCTTGTTCCCAAATCATTGAGCTTCTTGTGAAGAGGGCAGACAAATTCTTTACATTGATTTAAACTGAACTTAATACCAAACTGAAGACCTTTTTTTATCTCAAAACTGCCCAACCTTTCTTATGCACATCTCCTCAGTCCTGCTACATTATAGTAGAAAGAATTTTTTCCCTCTACTTAAGATACCCTAATGAGCACATTGCCCAACAGACACATTGATACTAAGGAATAAAAAAGTTCCAATCATTCCTCCAGCACTCTAACTATTCTTTGAAAAGTCAAGAACCTAGGACTTCAATTCTAATGATGTTTTGGTTTGGTTTCTTCTAAATGTTTTGCAGTCTTTGCTAAGCATTCGTGGTTCCCTGTTCTCACCAAGGCGCAACAGCAAAACAAGCATTTTCAGCTTCAGAGGTCGAGCAAAAGATATAGGATCAGAAAATGACTTTGCAGATGATGAGCACAGCACTCTTGAAGACAATGAGAGCAGAAGAGATTCTCTCTTTGTTCCAAATCGACATGGAGAACGGCGCAACAGTAACATCAGTCAGGCAAGTGTGTCATCTAGAATGGTACCAGCCCTTCCAGTAAATGGGAAGATGCACAGCACTGTGGATTGCAATGGAGTAGTTTCCTTGGTTGGAGGACCTTCAGCTCTAACTTCACCTACTGGTCAGCTTATACCAGAGGTAATTATAAGCAAACCAGTAATTGTTACAGTTTGGTTCAGGAATGAAATTTTTTCTTACTGCTCACTTTTGCATGCCTCATAATTTCTTAGGCCTGTGAGAAATAACTTGCAACAGTTTCTAAATATCATAACATATGGGCAAAAAGTCCTCAACATCCTATGTCTGAGCCTCAAAAATGTATTATATTCTCCTTGCCTTCAGCAAGAGGTCTGAAAATAGAAGGGAAAAAGCATAAACTGAATTTGACAATTTGCATGTAGTTTCACTTCATCAACAAAGGTACTAGTTTTTTTACGTAGACTAAGAATATCACTTGGAAACATGTGCTTGTAAAATTAAGCAGAATGAAGTTACTACTACCATGACAGTTAATAGAAATAGCCCTTAAGTGAATTTAGCTTGAAGAAATTTTTCTCACAACTTTTTCATGAGAAAAATACATACAGTTCCCATGTACCTTTGCAATTACACTGTACTTCAGTCTTGGTTTCAGACTTCTGTAAACGAATATATTCTTTCAAACTTTAAAAAAAGCAATCTTTTTAATGCATAGTATTTTAATATGGTTGGTTGCAATATGGTAATTTGGTGTCTATAATAGCACTGTATTTAACCTGAAAAATATTTTTGTATAGTAATTACTGAGATTTCATTACTACTGTTACACAGTTGTTTGTATTTTTTTGTTTTTCTCTTGTATCTTGATATAGACCTTCATGCCGTAAATGCAGTCAGATTACCTTAGAGATTAGGTGTAGGTGGTTCTATTTCAGAAATATATTCACTTGAAAAAATATTTAACCATTTAACGCAGTAGTTATCTCTAAAGCACACTAGTGAATGCTCTAGAAGTTTTTTTATTCCACTAAAATAACCCCTTGGGAGTTCTACAGGCTTTTAATTCTTTTTCTAGCTGGGGACAGAATAATGAAGAAAGAAGCCATAGTTTCCATGAATCAGAGATTCAGTGGTAGAATAGGAATCAAGATTTAGGAACTTTTTACTTTCACTATATTTAAAGCCCTAGGTCACACTCCAGAAGAAAACCAAACCACCTGTAAGGACACCTTAAATCTAAGGCACATTTAAGTGCAATCTGGGTATTACTGCTTTGGAAAGATAATTAGAAGCCATACAAAACAGAGAGGACTTGTGCATTTATTGCATGAATTTATCACAGATTTTGGATGAGGATTGTAGTGGATGAGAACTAGGTAGAAAAAATATCAAATAAGTTGTGATTTTTCTCTCATACAAAATTCTCCAACCACCCTTATCGCTTTAGGAATGCAAATAGTTCTTAGAATTATACTCATGTTTCTTGTATCAAAATTAATTTCTTAAATCGTAGCTCATGTCTTTCTGAACTCACATCTTAATTATTTAATACAGTTAATGCTGGAAATTAAAGTGACAGGTCTCAACTTTGATCATTTACCCCTGAAAGAATAATAATAATCACTAACAAATGGATACCTAGAAAAATTTTGTACACTCAGTCATTTAAATGAGAACCACTTCTGTTCCCACATTGCATTGGTTTTGTTGCCCAGTTGATTATTTGTAGCACTGTACAAAAATCCTACTGAGCTCCTCAGTAAAGAACAAAGAAATTCCTACAGGAACAGAAACATTCAGTGTGTAAAAAAAGTCTAGCATACAGAATAAAGATGATTTTTATTATCACTACAATATTTATACATTAAATATTGTTAACTGGTTTTAAGAAAGGATGGTTTCATTCCTCAGTATTTCATTTACAGGGCACCACTACAGAAACAGAAATAAGAAAAAGAAGATTGAGTTCTTATCAAATTTCCATGGAAATGCTGGAAGATTCTGCTGCAAGGCAAAGAGCAATGAGTATAGCCAGCATACTTACAAATACAATGGAAGGTATTTGATGCATTTTATCTGACAAGCAGTTCAGTGAATTTCTGCTAACTTCACATACAGAGCAATATTTATATAATTTCCATCATATATATAAAAGGGAACATGTGAAATCCTTGAACATCAGATACAAAAGTCTTTTGAGCATTTTTAAGATAATTTACACATTCTAACTACTCATTTATTTTCATGACACCTTCCAAAATATTATGCTACTGAATGAACTAACAGAGACAAAAAAGTCGTAGCTGGGGGATTGCCAGAACCCTAAACAAGAATGCAGGGATTTTCTTCATCATCAACATTAACAACATCAAAAATCAATTAAGATCCAGAGGAATCGCTGTGATAGAGTCAGTGATGTGCTAGAGCAGTCATTTCCCTTGAATTTAAAATCTAAGGACAAACAATAGGAAATTGGAATGAAAAAGATAATTTTAAAGAAAACCAACTGTAATCAACCCATGTCAATGCATATGAACTGCTTTCCTTCAGCATTTTTTAATATTTCTTTGGTAAGAATTTCAAGGATAAAAATCCATCATTTCACTAAGTGAAAAAGTATACATCATTGGAACTTTTTTGCTTATTTAATAGGAACTGAATACACTCACACTTCATACATACACCATTAAAATGTTTATTATAAGCTTAAAGGATCTGTCTTCTGGATATGAGCACAGTGTGACAGCTGTTATAGTCAGACAAACCCTGTGTCCTACAACACATGTTCTTAAAAGACAAGAGATTACCAAGAAAATGTACACTGTTCTTAAGATTACTTTCAGTCAGAATGGAAATACACTTCTAAAGTGAGTTCTGAAGCCTCCACTCTCAAATAAACAAGTAGATCCCAAACTAATTGTAGTCAGAAATAAAAAGCTTATATTATCTATTTTCTTCTGTAAGTATTTTCAAACCAATCTCACAAGCTTGTATATATCTAAGTATATATTTAGTGCAAGTGTCAACCATTTGTACTTCTTGATTCTCAGAGGGCTCTCTTGATTCTCTTGATTTGGCTACCCTAGGGAAGAAAGGATATCCCATTAGAGGGTGCTGCTCTCTTCCTCTAGCTGGATAGTTTGTCTATTCATTCTTCTGGCCAGAAAAAACCATGCAAATGTAAACTATACTGTCCTGATAGTTACCTCCTACCCATGTCTGGCTTCCATTATTTCCAAAGATGCAAAGTGCAAGCAATGAAGTCTTCTGTGCCAACTCAGCAATCAATGTGAGGGGCCACTTTTATCCAAAGCCTCTCTTATTCATGCTACCTCTCAGCATTCTGAGTTACTTATTCAGAAATGTGATTATTCCACCCAATTAGTATATTCCTTTGCAAGCACTGTCTTTGTTATGGTTTATAAAGATTATAGAAGACTTTCAGCATTTATGATACCTTTTTCTGCCTGGAGGCTACAGTCTGATGTAATGGGAAAGCTTGTTAGTTTCAAAGAATTTGAGAGCTGTGGCAACAGACAATTTAATTTCCTGTAATTTCACCCATACAGGACAATATTAGAGGCAAAAAATCAGTCCACTTGTCCTCTATGTGTAGAGTTTAGCATAAATCCTTATGAACAAATGCTGTAAAACAGCATGTTTGCTATTTTAGCAAAATCACTCACAAGTTTAATAATAATGTAGACCTCCCTGTGCTCTATGGGATATTTGAAAATTGGCAAATTTTAGATTAGCTTTGATGCCACCATGCAGAAAACTTATTGAAACTCTTGTGGCCATTTCTTATGTACTTTGCAGTATTTCTCAGTTAAGCAAATATCAGTCCTCCATCTGGCCTGCCCTCAAATATCCCAGCAGATTAGATGTTAATTCTTGCTATTATTAACTAATAGAAGTTACAATTCTTGTTTAAGTTTGACAACAGTGAAATGGAAGAAAAAATAGTTTGTAAAGATTCTAATCAAGAGCAGAGTTGTTCTTGTAATACTAATGTTTGTTTTCTCAATTGACAGACACTGCAATTGTGTGAGACATTTCACAAAAAGTCTAATGGCAGTTTTTAAAAAGAGAAAACAGGTGTTCTGTATATTAAAAATATGGATTCAAATAAGCAATAATAGATAAAGCCATTTATCTGTTAAGATACTCTAGTGGCTCAGTGCAGTAGCAGACATAGTACTTGTATTAGTTCAAAACAAAATATGTACATATTTCATACTTTAAGAATAATTTGTATTTTATAAAGTTTGTACAAATTATAGTCATCATCTTGTTGACAGTGTAGTCATGATAACTTTTAACATGATAAATCTAGAATTTAGATATTTGCTGTAAGCAAGCCAACTTCTGTAAAGTTAATATTTAGACTCTCCTTATTGTCATGGGGAAGAACTAAACATAGGTGAGGGAAATCCCAAATTAGTGTGATCTGTTTAGTTGAATGATTTGATTTTTTAAAGTATTTTAAACAAGGGCTTTGAGGTGTATTTGGAATATCCATTATATGTTAACTTCTTCTATCTGTTTTGGGTTTTTTGGTTTTTTTTTTTCCAGAGCTTGAGGAATCCAGACAGAAATGCCCACCATGCTGGTACAGATTTGCAAATACTTTCTTGATCTGGGATTGCTGGAGTCCATGGTTGAAAGTAAAACACATCGTCAATTTAGTTGTGATGGATCCATTTGTTGATCTTGCTATAACCATTTGCATTGTTTTAAACACATTGTTTATGGCCATGGAACATTATCCCATGACAGAACAGTTTAGCAGTGTCCTTTCTGTGGGGAACCTGGTAAGTGGTTTTCATAGAGTACTTGTTAAGAAATACACTATTCTAAAAGACGAAATACATAAGCATATTGCATCTGTCTTAAATTTATTCCAGGGTGCTTCTTATAATCAGTGTAGAAACTATGTATATGATTGTCACAGAGTAAGTGATTTTTCCTGGAGCCTGTAATGAATCTATTTTGTAACTACTGTAATGAAGTGACTAGTGTAATTGAATATGTGCAGAAGAGTAGTCTTCAATGTATTGTCAGATTTCTTAAGGCCTCCTTTGGGTTTTTTCATTAAAAATTTAAGGAAGATGATAATTTTTACCATGGTACTGATTCTCCCTCACAGAAAAATATTTCTTTTCCATGAGAAATCAATGAAATATTCAGATGTCAGAATTTATTTTTGAATTTTTTTCAGCTACGTTACAGTGAAAGTACTTTTTCAAGAAAGGCATATTTCTTGTTAGCAGTAAGTACTTGCCACTTTAGGTCACTAAAAAGTACTTATTAAACTATAAGATTATGACTTATTCCCTGACAAAAAGCACTCTGTGAGCTTAGTAGGGTTACATGTAATTCCTTTTCTCTGCAGATACCTAAATGTAGCATAACACTTAAATGTTCTTGTCTCTCTTAATTTGCTTCTAATACTCAGGAAGCAGAGGACTGAACTTTGCAAGTGTTTGTTTCAGAGGAAGATGCATACATTTTTAATTTCTTGCCAGCTGACATAACTACTAATAGTTTACACAGGAGATGTCTGGATTGACTCAGCCCGGAAAATTAAAACCAACCAAGTGCTCTGAACTAATCATTCAAAAAGATTTCTTTTGAAATTTCTTCTAATATTTAAATGGAGCAGTAAGAGTGTTCTCAGAGTATCTTTTAAAGCCTAAACATTTTCCTTGTATGTACTGGTAATACATCCCTCTGTTACTTTTTTTTTAAAACAGAACTAAAAACAAACTTATTACTTATGCATTCTTACATGCATTACAGTTTAATTTCTCCTGAACATATTGCTGGCATCACAGATTACAGAACATTGTATTTTAAAATGCTACTCTGTCATATTGGTAGAATTATTTCTTTCAAAGTGTTTATATTTACCAGATCTTCTGCCTTTTCCAATTTTTGTCTTTATATTTACTTCAAGATATCAAAAGTCTTATTTATAAATACCTTTGTAAGAATCCAGAATCCTTAATTAGGATACTCTATATGCAGTGAATGCTATACCTGCTTGTTTCAATTAAATTCTGTTTTATCTATTTTATCTATTAACTTTAATTTTGTGATTTCCATTTAGGTTATGTTAACTTACTCTTTGCTTGTGACATCATGATCTGTTTGAAGATAAATTTAATACAGCAAATCTGACTGTATTCTCATTACCACACACAGCAATATCTTTTACCTTTCTCTGATTGTATGGTAAAATCTCTCATATCTCTGTTTTAAAGTATACTATCACAAGGCAGTGGCAGAGTATGTTGGTGAACTTTAGTAGGCTTTTGGATCATCTAAGTTATTCTTTGAGTGTTGTGCAGAATATTCATATATTTCTAGTGGTTTTGCATTATGCTCCAAAATTTCTTTATTATGCTGCACAAACCAGAGATCACTACTCGTTGCAAGAAAGTGTTGGATTAAACTCTGGACATAAAACCAGTAAGGCAGATTGATAATTTCACATTTGGCATCTCCAGAGAACACTACCACTATGAATTTCTTTTTCCCAAATAGAAATATTTATCACACAGAATATTAGCTGTGCTTGAAACCTTTATATCTTTACAAAAAGTTCAGTGCAAGAAACTCCAACTTTCCCCATGTTTTCCATCCACACCCTTCAAGTCTGACCTAAAAGACAGACCTTAGAAAGCCTCTCAGAGCCTGACCTTTAAGGGTTTCTCCTACCACTTCTGTTTAGATTATGAGCAAAAAAAAAATAAAAAACCAAAACAAACTAATTACTGTAAAGTCTTCTTTTGCTTTACTGGGACTATCTGCTAGAAACAGGACTGAAAAACTTGGGTGATACTACATTATCTGTTGGATGGATAGTCCAGAATTTCAAATATGAAACAGAGCTGAGCTGCTGAGCTGCTTCTTATAGCTTTATCAAACTTCTGCCATCCTATATCAATCCTGATTTAGTAATTTGTTTTTAAATACCAGTTTTCAGTGTTAGAAAAACTAAGATGCCATTTAGAGATAGCAATCAGCAATTAGCTGTTTTACATAGTAACAGGTACAAGTAACAGGTATGAGAACACAAGCTGTATTAGAAACTTTTTACTTAAGTTTATAAATTTCTTACAATAACTCCACTAATGAATTACATTTTGTTTTAGGTATTCACGGGGATATTCACAGCAGAAATGGTACTAAAGATTATTGCCATGGACCCTTACTATTATTTCCAAGAAGGCTGGAATATTTTTGATGGTATTATTGTTAGTCTTAGTCTAATGGAGCTTGGTCTTGCAAATGTTGAAGGATTATCTGTTCTTCGGTCATTCAGATTGGTAAATACCTTGATAATTAAATAATTGCATGCAGTTGTGTCATTCAAAAAAAAGTGCTGATGCCTGTAATAATTACCAATACTGCAAAGTTATATAGTTAAACAGCTCACAGTATTTTTCATATATGCCTTACTTGCAATGTTTGATATGTACAAGTTTTAGGTGTTTTTCAGTTCATGTCCTTTTATCTCTTTTGGTATAAAATTATCCTATTGATGTCCTGTCCTACTGATATCCTTTGCCAGCATAAGACTGTCGCTGTCTTTTGAGAATTTTAGAAATATTACAAAATTATACTGGAGGCACAAGAGTCAAGATTGTTTAGTACTCATAATTATCACATTGCTTGAAAACCCAAGTTATTTCCTAATATATAGAGGAGGAAGTGGTGACCTAGTTTATTAGCTCAAATTACCAGGGTCACATACCACAGTTAAGTTATTGAATATTATTTTTAAGTTAGTGTTTCTGCTGTGAATGGACATCACAATATCAGCATCAAACTGTTGCTTCAAAAATTGTTCTCTAAGTAAGCCTGGAAGTCCTGATGTGGTGCTGAGGGAAATGTGAAACCAAGCCAGAAAACAGGGAGTTAGTGAAGGTGATGAAAAGACTACAAACTTGTAAAATGTCATTAAGTAATTTAATGATTCAGTAATCCACTGAAAGTGGATGTTTAAAAATATTAAAATCAAAAGTGGTACAAACACAAATGGTTTTTTTTCTATGAGTATCACTAAGTTGAAACGCTGAACAATGTTTACACCAGTACCAAACTCCATGCTACCTGCCTTCCATTAAGATAAGCACATGTTCCTGCTGCAGAACAAATTAATCTACAGAAATTAATATGCTCTGCTAAACAACTTGGACCCAGCTTCTCTTTCATATCTAACACTAACGATTCCTCTGGGCTTTTTGTTTTACAGCTTCGAGTTTTCAAACTGGCAAAATCTTGGCCAACACTAAATATGCTGATTAAGATAATTGGCAATTCAGTGGGGGCTTTGGGCAATCTGACCCTGGTTCTGGCCATCATTGTGTTCATTTTCGCTGTGGTTGGGATGCAGCTGTTTGGAAAAAGCTACAAGGAATGTGTCTGCAAGATCTCCAGTGACTGTGTGCTGCCACGCTGGCACATGCATGACTTTTTCCACTCTTTCCTGATTGTGTTCCGAGTGCTGTGTGGAGAATGGATAGAAACGATGTGGGACTGCATGGAGGTTGCAGGCCAAACCATGTGCCTTATTGTTTTCATGCTGGTCATGGTGATTGGAAACCTAGTGGTATGTGATGACCTTTTCTGTACATTAACTCTGATACATAACATAACTATACACAACATACAGCTAGGTAATCAGAATGTTTGTCATACTCCTGTTTGGAATTAAAAGAGTAAATCTGGAAGTGCTGGATTTTGAGTAAAAACATATGGTGATTTCCTTCCCCTTTTCACCTATTTCTATACACTGGAGCATGAAAATACATTAGGGGTCAAGGAATTTAGGAATACATCAAAATGTCAAACACCCTATATTGGAGAAACGCATCTAATTTAGAGGTGTTGTTTGAATCTAACTGTCTTCCTAGCAACTCTTGAAATAATAAAGCTCATGCTAAACCAGCTCCTGGGCAGCTGCTTCTTCAGAGGAAAAAAATCTAATGGACTTTCTTACACCTGTTACAGCTAATTCCAGCATGTACTTCTGACTTAAAATGTAAAGTATAATGTAGATGTTCTTACACAGAATATCAAGACTTTAAGTACTCAACTTTTTGGTCTTACTAGTTGCAGAAAACAGGAATAAAATACAGACTAAATGGATGTCCATCCTAATAATTCATTTTAAAGTTTCTAACTCAAATTTATAGAAGAAATCTTTGCAGAAAAAACGTTATTTAATCTCACTTATTATTCAAGCTTCTTTTATTTATAACCTTTTCAGTTCATTCTGATATGCCTAAATATATATATATATTTCATTACTCATCAAAATTCTCTTCCTTTAGGATATATTTTAATGTGCTTTAAATTTTTATAAAAGAGAATTCAAAGTGTTCTTATCCTAGTTGTTTACATTTTGCATTTACAAGACCTTGCAATCTTGACATTATTTCAGCAGACATGTGCAGAGCCACAGACATTTATGATCATGTCACGATATGGCCAAATGGAATAAATAAACTTCCCTATAGTTAAATGTGTTAGGTCTCTCATATGTAGTCTCTATGAGATTTCATTCTGCTGACTTTCACAATGCCAGAAAATGACCCTGAAATTCAAAAGACACTTTGAAGAGTATATGAATCTGAAACAGTATTTCGGTGCTGAAACTAATACTATAAAAAATAGTAGAGCAGGTTATTGTTCATAAATAAATTTCCTCAGACTGAAAGTAGGGAATGATTAATTGCTTGTAAGCTTTAATGAAATATCTACAGTTTATAAAGGATTATATTAAAACAAGAGTAATGATGTTTGAATTCTGAGGCAATAAACCACAGTTCTGAGGAAATAGTGCAAAGATTGCTACCTGCTGATGAAATAAATCAATTTTATTTTTAAATTTACTTCATAAGACCAAAAAAATGTTCATTTTCCACCAAGTGAAAAAGGAAAAAAAAACCCCAAACAAATAATATAGAAGTATTACAAATAATGGAGATTAAAGTGTAGAAATAATTTAAAAATATTCCTTTCACCCTTTTATGACAAGCTTTATAGACTTTAGAGATAAGCCGAGAAGTAACAGAAAATCACAGTCACACGGAATAATCTTCCAAAGATTAGTTAGAAAGCATAAGTAGGTTATTATAGCATTAACAGATACAAGTTTTTAAAGTATCTGCATCAAGGAAACTTATTTAATTTAACGGCTCATGTTTATTTAATTGTAGTTAACTGCCAAGTGATTTTAATAGATTTAGGCAAAGCCTTTCAAACCTGTGATAAATGTGAATAGCTAGAATTACTGTTACACTTTTTTTTTTTTTTCATTTTAGACACTAAGCAACCGTGCTGCTTCAAAGAAAGAAGAAAAAATTCAAAATAATAAGGCATTAGCTTGTCTGTTTCCATCTTCTGGGTGAATACTGATAAAAACAAATAAAGGAGATGTTTTGTAGTTTAAGGGGCTATATGGCTGCCTGAAATTAGTAAATGTTGCTTTGGAAGACAGCGTGTACTATTTGACAGTATCCTGTAAAAATACTCTCTTCTTATATATAAGTTTCTAATATACAGCTGTATTTTCTCACCTTCTAGGTACTGAACCTGTTTCTGGCCTTGCTGCTGAGCTCATTTAGTTCAGACAACCTTGCTGCTACTGATGATGATAATGAAATGAACAATCTACAGATTGCTGTGGCAAGGATTCAGAAGGGAATAGATTATGTTAAAAAAAAGATACGGGAGTTCATTCAAAAAGCCTTTGTTAGAAAGCAGAAAGCTTTAGAGGAAATCAAAGCACTTGAAGAGCTAAACAAGAAAGACAGCTGCATTTCCAATCATACTGCTGTTGAAGTAAGCAAAGATCTGAATCATCTAAAAGACGGGAATGGAACCACCAGTGGCGTAGGCACAGGCAGCAGTGTGGAAAAATACATAACTGATGAAAATGATTACATGTCATTCATAAACAACCCAGGCCTCACTGTGACAGTGCCAATTGCAGTTGGAGAATCAGATTTTGAAAATTTAAATACAGAAGAATTTAGCAGTGAATCTGATATGGAAGAAAGCAAACAGGTAGGACTTCTTGTATCTCAAAAATTAAATTGTATCAATGCATTTGCGTATTTCTTAATTATGTATTTAATTTTTTAAAAACTGTCTTATCTCATGTAAATATATTTTATTATTTTATGCAACGATGATTCTAGGAAGCTGTTACCCTATGCAATGGAATACTAGGGGATGCTTACAGGTTTCCTTTTTAATACTCTGTTTATTAGCATTTTAAATATGATTATTCTTTGACAAACGCATGATATTTTAGGACTAGAACATATTTCATAAAGTATTGTTTCTGTAGTACCCATACTATGATAAGGATTTATGGAACAAGAATATTGTAGAAGGCTAAGGAACAATCAGGAGTATACAGCTTTGCATACACAGTGAAGAAATTTAATTTTTTTTCTATATTTGGGGTGCTGAAAAAATGAGCCTTGAGACAGTGATATATTCTGTATTGGATAAAATTAGTTTTGTATAATATTTGTACGGATTTTGGGTTTGGGGACAATGGCCAGATGAACTGAAGTAATCCAGGTACCATTCAATGTTCTGGTGAAGCAGTATCGCAAATTACACCGGAGAGCAGAATAATCTCATAATATAAATTCATGTGGAAGCAGTTTACTTAAAAGCCTTATGCTACTGTTATTCTGCAAAGAGACAGAAGTTTGTTTAAAAAACAGAAGTCACATACCTCAAAATATAAGTGGCTCGATACAAGCAATGACCATGAACAGAGAATGTCAGAAATGACAGTGACATTTGAGGAACTCTCTGTGTGCTTGAGTAGTGATCAGTGATGAGAATAAATGTGTTAGCAGAATATAATTATATCCAATGCATTAGAAATGTAGGAGCTGTGAGATTTAAGGAATCAGGAATCATGGATAAATATCTTTTATCCATTTGGAAGTTATGATATTGTGTGATAAATCATTAAAACAAAAGGGTTTGTTTATAGAAGAACTCCTTTATATGAAGCCCTGCATTCATGCAGGCTGTTGTTTATCACATATATAAATATATATATCACAGCTGCATAGCTGCTGTATTTGCAGATAACAATGTAGTCATCAGCAATACCAAACAATAGCATACAACATGAATAGATAGCCATGATTCAGTTAACCATGGTATAGATTTTTTGCTAAAGAACATAGAGGAACATAAAAAGTGTGTGTTTATTTGCAACTGCAAAGAAGGTTACTCTGCATAGCAGTCCTAAAGACCAAGACATTATACCATCTGCCTGAGTTGGTCAGTCATAAGACAAACATTTTCAATGCAGAGGCATAGCACAGTATAGCAGTAGCATTTATCCATGGCAATTTAGGAATAGAAGAGATGCAGGAACTGGAAAGTCATCTAATCTCTGCAATCAACTAATATAAAAAAATCAGGCATTCAAAGTGCCTCTGGGTATGAGAGCTAAGTATTTTTCATGTAAGCCAACCTAATAAAAGTTCTTTGTCTTTTCCAAGGAACATTTAGCAAAGTCTTCTAAATCTTTTCATATATTCCAAGATATTTTACTATAAATTTTCTGTTTTCCTGTGGATAGTTTTGAGAAATGCAGTGATGAGTGCCCTCCTAGTAATTCCATCTTCAGAAGCTACATGCCTAACACTTTCCTGAACATGTTATTTTTAAAAACTTTGCAATTTACATAAGGAAGTCAGGAGGCTTATACACTGTGCTAGATATGAACCCAGGTGACATGTTAGCTTCAGCAGCAGAGCTGGTTTATGAAGTTTCCATCCACACCTGGCTCCTGATCCCCTGGCAATCTTTACCCCTCTCTCTGCTGCAGTGCTTGTTGGCCTGTACTACTAGGCATGTCACTGGAGAGATGTAAGTTAAAGAACATCATTCCATTGGTATTATTTGTTTATTTCTTCTTTAAGTTAGATTGAATGGGCCACTTTACATTGCACTGCCATATATTCTGTCAGAACAACTGAGGACAGAACTAAATGCATTGCAAAGGAAGAAACTCCTATCCTTTCCTTGTGAATATATGATGCAAGTACAACCCAAAAAAAAATGGAGTAAGAGCCCTTGCTGTATTGAGATATTGAGAAGTATTGAATTATATAATAGTATAATTGAATATATACTATTGAATTATGTATTTCAGGGTTATTTTCACAAATCAATTGTTCTGTTCATTCCCATCATTGCTTGGTTTAGGCATCATGTTTTTTTCTTCCATGGCCATCCTGAAGTCTCAGGACCAAAATAAAAAAGGATTTTGCCTTTTTCAAAGGGACTTCAGGTGTATTGATATGTCTTCAGGAAGAGAAATTGAATCCAGAAGTCTGTACAAGCAATTTGAGTGTGAAAATTTCAGGTGACTGGGAAACCTGCCAGAAAATGATGGGTGGTGAATCTATTAAAATGTGTGGAGAAATCTGAAATCGGGATAGGAGAAGTTTAGGAATTCTGTGGAGCCTCAAGGTTTCCACAGAATCTAATAATCACTACTATTGTGCAGCTAGAGCAATAGTGCTCCCCTCAAATCATTCTCACACACAACTATTTAGATTTTAACTGTTTGACATGGTTTTGTGCAGTGCAAATGTGCCTACTGTCATTATCTAATAAGTCAGAAATTTCTTATTAGTGGCCTGGAAATTGTGAATTCTATATTACTTGCTGTTTCTGTTCTGGATACACTATTCCATTCCTTCTGGATGATTTTTAGGGAAAGGAGAAAGTGCTGGGGTTTTTTATTTATTGTGTGTATAAAAATAGGTGTGCTTAGGTAGTATATGAACAGATGTTCTGACATGTGACAAGAATTTATGAAGATTCCCCATCTTCTTCTATCAAGTCAACTTCTGGTGCTTTCTGATTGTCTTTTGAGGAAGATAAAGAGTATACTGGCACAGTGTTTTAAGCTACTTCTCTAGAACAGTACACCATCATTTGCTTTATTTTACCTCTCAAGAGATACCACTGAGACAACATACCTGCTAGGAGAAGGCATGGTCTGCAAAAGGAGGGGTAAGAGATGGAACAGAACTCTCCCTGCTTTAACTGTGGCAGTTCTTAGCATTTAAAATACCTTCAGCCTCAGGAGGTATCCACTTTAATAACTTCTTATTTAACAAAAGACCTGTGAGAAACTAGGTCTGCACAGGAACTGAAAAATGAACCGTTTTTTTTCTCATGTCTTATTGACTGCCTCTGATATTAAGAGGAGAATGATTATTTAAAGTCTATCAGCAATAACAGGTCATGCCAGAAGTGGAGCAGGGTCTGTGTGCCCCTGAGGAATATGCCAAGAGCAGGTAATTACTATAGAAATTGTAACTGCAGGGAAAAATTATAATTTTAAGGTGAGGGAAAAAATTATAATTTTTCCTATTTTTATTAATAGATTTAATAAGGTACAAAATAACTCTAGCCACCAAGTTGCTAAGTTTTTTTAGGAGGCCAGTTCCTTTTATTTTTTTTCCCTTACATTAGAACTTTCAAATTAATTTGCTAGCTAATGACTTCCTAGATATACAATAATCTAATCTGAAACCCGGTTGCAAATTCCAGACAAAAAGAAATCTTAATACATATCATTAGAAGTTTGGGGAAGTCTCTGGATGAAATAAGCAATAATATTTATTGGGTTTAAAAGTTACTCACTATTTTACAGTAATAGCTGGCTGAAAGTACCTGAAAGAAGTGAAAATTTAATTGATCCTGTGAAGGAAGATTTTGTCAATATCTACTATCAGATAACAGAGGTGCAATAACTGATGAAGTTACCATCAGAAATAACAGATTTCTGCTCTGAAAAGAAGATACTCAAGATAATTACATTTAAAGAGAATAAGAAATTTAGAAGTAACTAAAGGGGATAAGTTGCTGCTTTTTAAAGGTAGCATTGTTTCTATTATAAAATATGCCTGTTGATCATTAAAGTGAATGGACTATGTTAATCTTACTAAATGTAAGACTCTTAACTATTTCTGTACCACTTAAGAGCTGTACATTAGGTCTGAATCACAACTTGATTCCTGAAGTTGTAGATTTCAACAGGGATAAGTAATTTCAAAGACATGCATCAGTTATAGGAAGCTTATTTCACAACTAAAGAAATACATACACCTACAGATCTTCATCATTCAGAATTCCAAAGTTTTTATATGTACAGTACATAAAAATTCAGACTGGTTATGTATGTCTGCTCAATTAAATGCTGAAATCACAACAGATGCTTTTAATAAATTAAAAATATCCCTCATCATCAATTTTCCAAACAAGGTATAAATTCATATTTCTGACTGGCTTCACTAATGCCTTTGTGTCTGGGTGAAATAGAAAGATAGAAACAGTTACTGTTTCTCAGAGGTTGAGCATTGCCAATGGGGTTTGATAAATTTCTTACCAAAACAGATGTACACGTTTGATTAATTTGTTGACTGAATTTTTAACACACTTATTTGAAAATATCCTACAATCTAAATTCCCGTTTTTAAAAACTAACCAATTCTGGGACAGTATCTTTGAAAGTCACAGATTCTTTAAGCTTTGGACTAGCTGTGGATAACTAATGAATGGAACCATATCTTTGGATACACTGATGGGCCACTGCTCAGATAAATATCCAGTTGTCTTCTGAAATTGTTAGAAAGAGACGACAGAGTCAGAAGTATGTAGCATACTAACTTGAAACTGGAAACTTAGACAGTATGGTACTTCATCACATTTAATTTGAACAGAAATTAAGGAGGTTTATTGTAAATGGGATTTTTTAAATTCTACGACCATTATTTGAGGATGAAGGAGGAATGGGAAGACATATATCTTAAAATATTTTGCTTTCTGCATGTATTTTTTTAAAAATAAGAGACAATCACATAATTAAATTAAGACTAGAACTTATTAAAAAACCCCAAACCTTAAAATTTTCATTAATATGCAATAAGGACTACATAAATACCGGAGTATTTCTCCAACCTGGTAACCATGTCTGTATTTAATAGATTGTACTTTCATTTATGATCTACAATTTCAGAGTGCGGATTATCAGGTCTAGTTTCTGCATTTCTAATTTCTCTAAAATAAACTAACAAGTTCTGTAGAAAAGTTTGTCAAACATTTCAGGTGGTATGTATTTCCCTTTTTGCCAACTGATAATAAAATATTTAATAATAATGTTTTAATTGTTTTAAAGCCATGTTGAAATTAGATATTCCAAAAAGAGGAAAACTAGAGATCCTGTGTCTTGAACTTCACTACCTACCATTCTTACTTCTCACAGGGGTAAAACCAAGCTGGAGCAATCAAGAATGCAGCTCTGGTGCTTTTTAACCAGGTAGAGCAACGTGTCACCACTTTCACACAGGTTACCTAAGCAAGTTATACATATATATGTATATATATATATAATCACTTTTTAATGAATTTTGACTGGCCTGCATGCTCTTCAGCTATGTACCTTCCCTATCCATTGCAAGACAGTAGAAACATGCACAGCTGCTCTCTGCTGAGTCATGGGACTCACATCACAGCATGGTCAGGTGGGACTGGCAACCCCAACATACATTTTTTATCTGCTAATGATTTTTTCTGGATATTTTAATACGGTACTTAGAAATAACTGCATGCTCTACAGGTTTTGAAGTATGGATCATAAAAGTTCTGGAATGTTATACGTTAAAGAAGCCAAAGAAAAAGGGAGCATGAATAGTTTTTAAAAAATAAAAACAACCCTTTTTGATTCAGCCCTTATAAATGTTTAATGAAATTTATAAAGTGATTTATGTAATGACTACTGCCACAATTTCAGCTCCTGAATCAACAACATTTAAACTATTAGCATAGATACTTGCATAAAAATTACACTGTTATACTGTTATATCTACAATGCACTGTAATGCAAATCTTCAAGATGCTACCAACTACATTCTTTATTCATTTGGGCAGTGCCTATCTTGAGTTTTATCAATTATAAACAGAGAAAACAGTTCCATAATTGCTGAAAGTACACTTCACAACTTACCCCCTAAAAAACTATAAAAGCAAAGCTTTTTACAAATAGTCTTTTCCTAAACTTTAACCTCATTAATAAATAGTGATATTCTAGAATGTCTTTCATGATAGCAGTCTGTGACTAAGTTGGGGGACTTTATTTGGTGTAAATTAGAAAGACTACAAAGTAGCTGGCAAAATTCTTATAAAATTGCATGTATATTTACCCTAGTTTGTTGCATTTTTTTTCCATAATAGGTAAATATAACCTCCGTTTATGCATAATTGGCAAAGTACAGGAAATATTGCACAGGAACCAAAGTTACATGAAAATAAGGAAGATTCTAGCTAAATTTGGTGTCCAAATTTTACTGGGATGATTTCAGTCCTATAGCAAGAATCAAAGCTGTTGTCTTACCGTAGAGTCTCAGGGGCCTCAAAAGGATAACCAAATGATTTCATTTGTACCACTGATTACAGTTTATGATCTATCTCTATTATATTCTAGTATAAATTGTCCAGAAGTGCCAAAAGAAACTAATACTGCAGTGTATTCTGAAAATTCTCATATTTTACTGGTTAGATTTCAAACCGAGATATGCTTCAAACATCAAATAAAGTCCTAAGTAAAGAGATTGTAAACTTGTTTTCTTAATATAATATAAATGTCAAAATTCATAAGATCTGATATTTTAAGTCAGTTATTCTTAACTTTTGAATATTTGATCCCCATTATTTTATATTTTATCACGTGATTACAGTGCAGCTTTCAAGATTTAAAGAATAAAACCACATGACTTAATTACTAAAGGCAATTTGTAATGGCTGAATCCCTTTATTTTATCGTCACTTGAATCATGAAGCCGTTTGTAAAGCTTAAAATTTTAGTAGCCTGCTCTTGCTCTTATTGAAATCCAGAATAAACTCAAATGAGAGCAAGACTGGGTCTCAAGTGAATGCATTTTCTTGTAAATGGGCACATTAACATGCTGTTGGTCAAAGCTTGTTTTAATGATCTAAGCTTTTGAAAAGAGATGCACTGCTCTGAAAGGACAGTATGGAAGATGATTATGCACATATTAACCAAGCATTTGGGTTGGTGATGAAGCATTTTTTTATGTTATGCTCTATACAATAATATTTATAATAATATTTTCAGAAAAATATAATCCCACTGAGGTAGTCTTTTTTTAATTTATTTTTGTGTGCGATTTCCACAGTATTGCTCAGGCTTCTGCTCTTAGTCAAGCATGTTGTTTTGCTGATTCAGGCCTTGAGAATGCTGCATCATAAGCAATTGCTTTCAAATGTATCCTTGTAAAGGAAAATGTGATATTACTGAAGATACAAATAAGTATTTACAGGGCATGGCATATTCTAGAGGCTTATAATCACATTTATGAGACAAAAAGAAGACTATGTTAATTCATTATGTACCTTGAGTTGCCTATTAGTTTTATTAGTTGTATTGCTTGAAAACACCCCAAAATTATTGAAGTTTCCTTATTTAAAATACAGTGGCTCTTTTTTCACAATATTTGGTTTTATTTAGTGAAGGAACTGCCTATAATTTCAGTGACAGGTTTCAGAATTATTTCTTTCTACTAGTGGGATATACAATAAGATATTTTATTCATAAAGCTTATTTCCTTTTTAAAGTAGAATCTTATGTGTGGATAATAATGAGTGTGCTAATAATGCTTAATATAGCCTATCTTAATGTGCATTTTGGTCTGTACATGTAATTTAGAAAGTTTTAAATATGCTCACTGTATGTGGTACAGAACGATTTATTTCAGATGTACTAATCTACATGATGAGTAATAAAATTGTTGCATTTAGAGGCAATACAGCTGTAACTAGCATATACAAATTTTGGAAATCATAAGAGGATGTGCAGTATGAAAAAGAAAACATGATTTTTAAAGTGCTTACTAGGTGAAAATAAATAATTGGAAACATCCATATCGCAATCTATTTATCCAAAACCTTTGACATTTGTCACCATGATTTTCCATGTATGACAGATCATGACATGTAAGAAGGGAAAGAATTGGTTTCAAACTCAGACCGGTGTGCTTGTCAGAAATTATTTCTCTCATGAGACAAGGCTTTTAATTTTGGTCACAACAAAGTAATGGCCAAGCAGCCTCAAGTCTGAGTGACTCTACATTGACTACATTTGCACGTGTGTGAAGGGCAGCTCCTTAAGCTTAATCCTGAAATTGTCCACCACCTGACATGGGTTTTTTTCCAAACTTCATTCATCTCATGTAAGAATTGGAACAGGCTGTCTAGAGAGGTTGTAAGCTCCATCTCTGGAGACATTCAAAACTCATCTGATTGTGTTCCTGTGTGATCTACTCTAAGTGATCTTGCTCTAGCAGGGGTGATTGGACTAGGTGATCTTCAGAAGCCCTTTCCAACCCCAATCATTCTGTGATTCTGTGAAATTCCTGTGTGTAAACCAGATGTATTTTGCTGCCATGCTTGCTTTATTGTTGTTTGCTGATTAGAAGCCTTATTTGAAATTCAAAGAGAATGTATATTGGATGAAAAAAATCTGGAGTCACAAACAGTATTAACAATGGCAAACAAGTTACAAACTCGAGGTCAGATTTTTACATCAGTTTTGTGCAAGCCTGCTAAATATTTGTCCTTCCCACTTTCTTATAAGAAATTGATTATGAGCAGTCTTACATGACAGATAAACAGCTTGACCTGATTAGAAATTCAGTGTGCTTGGTAAAAAGTTCCTTAGTTTCAATTCGTTTAAATAACTCTACAGTTCCTGTGGTTTTCAGATCTTGAAATGATTTTAACATAGTAAGGACTACAGTATTTCTGCTGTACAAAGCAAAAAAAATTTAAAAAATTGAATAACAGAAAAATTCATAATGGAAAAGACCTGAAGTGGTCTCTTATGCACAAAAGACTGGAATGCATAGAAGAGATTTCAATTCTGGTAATTTTTGCTTTCTGCAAAAATTAAATTGTGCAGAAATTTGTCATTAAATGTCATTAAATTTACAACTTCCATTGTATGTTTGTGAAAACACCATCTGTAGTGGATGTGAAGATATATGTGGAGCTTTCTGTTAGTTCGTTTCACTGAGAAAATTAAGACATATTTTCAGTGTAATCCAGTTAAGTAAAGAAAATGACATAACTTGAATGAAGTACATGCAAGGTCTCCAGTTTCAGTACTGCTGAGAATACTTCAGAAGTCTTATTCGAGGATCAGGTTAGTAGCCAAAATAGATTTAATTTTTGATTTTGAGATGATGAGCTGGGAAACAGAGCTATATGATTTATGTCTCATTAATATGTTTTACTTATGGTGATGCATATTTATAAGTATAAATTTAGCATTCTTCAAAAGTCAGAGACTGGCATGATTTGATTCAGTTTAATTTTTAAAAAAATATGTATCTAATGAGAAAAAATTGTTCTGTGGTACTTTACTTGCAGAAATTAAATGCATCCAGTTCATCAGAAGGCAGCACAGTTGATATTGCTCCTCCTGGAGAGGGAGAGCAAGCAGAAATTGAAAGTGAAGAAGCTCTTGAACCGGAAGCCTGTTTTACGGAAGGTTGTAAAATAACTGTTGACTTCAGAGGTGTATTAGTAAAATGTTATTAGTAGGCATGTCTAAATTCTTGAGACTTTTGATCTGGTAGACCTGCATGACCTCAGCAATTGGAAGAAAATACTCAGCCTCGCATGCTAGAAATCAGATGGCAAAACAAGGTTACACTGGGCTTTGAGTAATTTTATCTTGCCTGCCCACTGCATACATCCTGTAATTAAGAAACATAACTAAGTTTTCTATTCTTAAAATGCTTTTCAGTTATTTGAAAGGGACCTTGAAATTTGGAATAAATTATTTGTTGTGAGACTCCATAAACAAATTAAACAGTTACACACCAGCGATAAAAGTATAAATGTTTTTTTGATTGAGTTTACTTATAATTATATCTAATGCTGTCTGGTTTCTCTCAAAATTACTTTTTTAATTCACATGATCAGAATCCTATAAGGGAGGATTCCAGTGTTCAATTTTTAAAGTTACCATAAAATTTGTCAAAACTTCTAACTAACACCACAGTAAATATTGGCTTTAACATTATTATTTCAATACCTCTTAATCTAATACAGGTTGTGTTCAGAAATTTCCATGTTGTCAAGTAAGTATAGAGGATGGCAAAGGAAAAATTTGGTGGAATCTTAGAAAAACCTGCTACAGCATAGTTGAGCACAACTGGTTTGAGACTTTCATTGTCTTCATGATTCTTCTCAGCAGCGGAGCACTAGTAAGTAGAAAAAATTGCATATGCTGAAATATTTAGGTGTCTCCTAACAACAACAGCAAACTTCAAATTTGCTTCAGAAAGACCTGTTTGGCTTGGAGTGTATGAAATTACCCACATTCTGTTATTTCATGATGGAATGAAACTTGACCCAAACTTGAAAATGTTCGTTAAATTTCACGTGCACTTTTTTAAATGATACTTTTGGTTTACCACTGTAAACTGTGTGCTATTTTATGTACGCCTGGTTAGCTGCTTAGGATTTAAATTGCTGCCAATTTTCAGCATGTCCATCAGGAGGTTTGAGTACAAAGCACTGTTAATTGTGAATATGTAGCTAAATGTATGATTTTAAGTCCTTAATTCCTTCCAGGTTCAGCCACTTCTCTGCATATGAAAGACCATACTTTTCTCTTCCTTTTTTGGAGGCAGGAGATAGGGAAGAGTGTGACAGCAAATTAAACCTAGCAACCACTTTCCAACAAAATATACATTACCCACCTTTCCAGCTTTACTCAAATTGAACTTTTGCTATAGTATCAATGTGCAAAGTGTACATTCTAGCAAATGCTGCTGAATGTGGTGAGTGCACTTTCCCTTGGTTGAGGAGGATAGGGTTAGAGATCATTTAGGCAAACCAGACACCCACAAATCCATGGGCTCCAAAGAGATGCACCCGCAATCCCAGGGAGCTGGCAGATGTTATTGCTGAGCCACTCTCCATCATATTTGAAAGGTCATGGAGAGCAGGAGAGGTGCCTGAGGACTGAGGTGGAAAGCCAATGCCAGTCTGGGCTTCAAAAAGGAAAAGGAGGACCTAGGAAACCACAGACTAGTCAGGCTTATTTTCATCCCTGGAAAGATGATAGAATAGCTCATTCTGCATGTCATCTCTAAGCATGTAGAGGAAAAGAAGGTTATCAGGAGTAGTCAGCATAGATTCACCAAGAAGAAATCATGCTTGACCAATCTGATAGTCTTCTATGATGGTATAACTGGCTGGGTTGATGAGGGGAGAGCAGACATTGGCTCCCCTAACATACTCATAGGTAAGTTTAGAAAGTGTGGGTGAGATGAGCAGTGAGGATTGTGAACTGGCTGAATGTCAGGACTCAGAAGGTTGTGAATCCCATGACGCAGTAGCACAGAGTCTAGTTGGAGGCCTGCAGCCAGTGGTGTTCCCAGTGTCAGTACTGTGTCCAGGCTTGTTCAACATATTCATCAATGACCTGGATGAATGGACAATGTACCCTCAGCAAGTTTGCTGATATAAAACTGGTAGGAGTGGCTGATACCCCAGAAAGCTGTGTGGCCATTCAGTGAGATCTGGACAGACAGCTGGGCAGAGAAAAAACTAATGAAGTTTAACAAAGGCAAATGTAGGATCCTGCACCTAGGAAAGAATAGCTCCATGCAACCAGACAGGTTAGGGGTTTATATGCTGGAAAGAAGCTGTGCACAGAGGGACTCAGAAGTCATGGTGGATAACAAGTTAACCATGAGCCACCATTGTGCCCCTGCAGCCAAGAAGCCATATGGCATTCTTGGGGTGCTTTCAGAAGAGCGTGGCCAGCAGGTCAAGGAAGGTTATCATCCCCTTTCCTGTGCCCTAGTGGAGTGGCCATATACGGAGGATTGTGCACAGGTCTTGGCTTCCCAGTACAAGAAAGACAAGGAGCTACTGAGAGGAGTCCCACAGAAGGCTGCAAGGATGATTAGAGGACTGGGGCATCTCTCTTATCAGGAAAGGATGAGAGGTCAGGTGTCAAGAGGATGAGGCCAAACTCTTTTCAGTGTTGCCCAGCAGCGGGATGAGGGGCAGTGGGAATAAACTGGAACACAGAAAGTTCCATCTGAACATGAGGAAACTCTCCTTACTTTGAGGCTGACAGCACTGGGACAAGTTCAAAACAGTAAGGTTGTGGAGTCTCCTTCTCTGGATATACTGAAAACAGTTCTGGATGTGATCCTGTGTAACTTGCTCTAGGTGAATCTGCTTTATCAGGGAGGTTGGACTAGGTGATCTCTAGAGGTCCTTTCCAACCCCTGCTCTTCTTTGATTCAGTCATTCTGTGAAATATCATTCTCTGACTCTTAGACATAAGTTTGATTGATGGCAGATGTCATCTCCCTAACTGCTTTCTAGAATAGAATATCTGGAACAGATTTCTTGTCAAAAAGGGGTGTTATTGTGTGCATATGCATAACTTTCTTGACACCACAGTGGGCAAAAATGCATGCTTTGAGTTTATTTCTTCATTCATCTGTAAATATGATATATAAAAATTGAGTCAGAATACATAATTTTGCTCCAATTTGTAACATGGTTAAAGATGGGACGTGTAAAATAGGAGGATGCAGAAGAACAAGGGAATGAGTAGCTCTGATGTACTTAATTTTTATCAATTAATTCCTTTTTGTTATCATGTATATTCTGTGAAACACTAGTAATATCTGAATATATTTTTTCATAGGCTTTTGAAGATATATATATTGAACAGCGCAAAACTATCAAGACTATGTTGGAATATGCTGACAAAGTTTTTACATATATTTTCATTTTGGAAATGCTTTTAAAATGGGTAGCATATGGTTTCCAAATATATTTTACTAATGCTTGGTGCTGGCTGGACTTCCTGATTGTTGATGTGAGTACAGAGTTTTTACTATTGAAAAATTCACCAAAGTCCTCTATGTTGTAAAACTCATTACTACTAAGTAATCCTATAAAGATGCAAAACAATTTCACATTGTATAGCTACACTGCATTACTAATAACCTACAGTGATATATGTTAGATGGCTGGCCATAAGTTTGTTCATTCTTCATGGTTAATAGTTTCTTACCCAGGATATATCAAACTTGACATTTTATGAGGAAAAAACCCTAATTTTAAAACATGGTATTCTTAATGAACACTAATCATGCTGTCCTATTCCTTAGCAAATAAGAGACTACTACATTTGCAAGTGTTTTCTACAAGCATTGCAGCTTCGCAAGTGAAACAGTACATTTGGGTCCAGTTTTCACCCGAGTTTTCAGAACTTCATCTCTCCAAACTAGATGGTTATCATTTTCAGTCAAACAGAAAGACAATGGCTATTTGGTCTAAAAATTAATTAGTCTTAATGGGCTGACAATCTGCAATAGTTAAATCAGCTATGACCTGGCAGGCTTTATGATAGAAGAGAATACAAGATTTTTTGGCTGCCTTCCCAGCTGAGATATACTTCTGTGCAAAGGCCTTGCTTATATTGTCAGAAGGGATCAAAGCTGGTTTTCCTCCAAGAATATTTTGGTCTCTTGCCTTCACACATTATCTGACCCAGTTCATTGGTTGTACATGTCCTCAGTCTGGAACTGAAAGATGCCATCTCAGGGCAAATGTGCATTTATAGTAATTTCTGCCCAAACTACTGTATATCTTGAGAAGTTTTGATAAACCAAGGTCCCGTAAATATTTTATAGTAGAAATATATCAGATTTTTTGACTTCCAGAGGAGAAAAGACCTAGCTAGCTTTGCCGAGAATTCAAACTAGAAGATTTTCTCCTTTTTTAAATCTTCCCAGGTTAGATTTGCTATATCATTAATCTTAAACTCTGTCCTGAAAATCTACACTACAGTGAAATAGTGTGAATGGTTTTCTTAAAGAATGTTAATGCAGAAGACAGATGCTACCTTCCAGGTTAATGTTAAGAATGGACTTTTTTTTTAAACTAAACTACAAATCATACCATAATTATTCTTTTTAGAACATAAATGTAAATAGATTATTCTAAGACATACTCCATGGTTTCTTAATAATAGTTTAGCCTCAAAGATGCTGTTATTTGAGCAGGCTTTCAGAAATATAATGATCATCATCATAAGTAAAGCAGATTATATGGCAAATTTTACCCATAATTTTTACTTTTGGAAACAAAAGCATGACTAAACAAAATTGGAACCTTCTAGTTTTGAGCGATTATATTCAATGCTCCAGAAAGTAGTAAAAACCATCTTACTGTGCCTAAGGCTAATTCAGCAATTCCCTTAGCACCACAGTTCTCTCAGTGATGGTGACCAAACTAGGGTTTAATAATTACACAAAGAAAAAACAATTTTCAGCTCTGTCAGTTTACAGCCATGCCAGATGGTTCTTGGTACATCTGGCTCCCTCAGTTTAACACCTTATCATGGCATCTTGCAGCCCCACTATTCTGCTATATGCAACAACAGCTATAGCAAGGAACATGATTCAAAATTGTCTTTGCAACATATAAAGATAGGAGATAGGACCTCAGGGAAGGAAATAGGGTACTTGGGAATACCCAATGAGTTTGTCAGTCATTAAACTTGTGTAGTATTCTACTTCTTTAGGTAAACTTTTTGGTTACTGTTTTATACTGTATATTTTTAAACTTTATAAGGTAGTCCTATAATTTGGTACGGAGACTTTATATCTAAATTATTGTAGAAGTAAATTGTACTTGAAATAAAGGGACATGAGTAACACTTAAAACAAATCATGCATTTGCCAAATGCTGTGGGGCAGCAATGAATCTGTAAGTGGAATGAAATCTTTGACCTTCCTGAAAATGCTCATGATGGATAAAATTCTGATGGCTACAGTTTTTGAACAGTTAGATGCAGCAAAACAGCTCTCCAACTGGGTTTTCTGTATAGTATGTTAAAAGCTGGTCATACTGATGACTTATATAACATTTCTTTATAGAAATGCTATATAAGATTTATAGAGCTAAATTTTTTTTTATAAAATTTATAGATTTTATAGATTTATAAAATAGATTTATAAATAGATTTATAAAATTTTATAAAATTTATAGAGCTAAAAATATTTTGTGCTTTTTGTTAATACAGTGAAAGGATTGAAATTAAATGGTACTCTCAACTGTTTTATTAGTTTTTCAGCAGCAACATTCTGGAAAAGATGAGGGTCACATTATACTAAGATACTAAATGCTCCATGAACAGAGCAAGAAGCAATTGCTGCCCTAACAACTTTGTAATAAAAACAAGAGGAAATATGAAGAGGAATATATTGATGTGTTGGGAAACCAGATAAAGAAAGAGATGTCACATTGTCTTCCTAGACAGTCTTATAGGTCTTTATGTGTATCCTAATATGGTACACTATGATAACATTAGATAATCTGGAAATTAATGAATTAATAGCTAATTAATTAATTAAATGAATTAATTGTTTCAAGGGGGTATTCAGATTATATATCATGAAACCTAAGGTTCTTGTTCAGTGAGTTAGGGAACAGAACTATAGCTTGCAATTATATATTTAAACAAAATGAACTTTGAATATTTGCCAGTAAAAGATCATAAATTAAGAATTATCTATTATGTACATATAAAAAAAATAATATGATTGTAGCACAGGACCATAATTTAAGAAAGGCTACATGAGACACAACAAAGGCTATGCTGGGTCCTATGTCTGAGAGTGTCAAACATGCCTACTGATAATATAGCTTATATCTTTAAAAAAAAAGAAAAAAAAAGAAAAAAAAAAGAAAAAAAAATTCAGTAGCTTCTCAGTAGAAAGAAAGTTTAATACCTGAACACTTAGACTACATGGAAGATAGGATAAGCAGTGTTGGAGGTGATTAGAGCCATATGCCACTAGGGACTTGGAATCAAATCACATAAATAAGCCACTTCACCAAGTAGTACAGAATTCATCTAGATTAAAAATTACTAAATACAAATAAAGTCAATGTGGAGCTATATGACCAGTGATCTAACTCTGGTGACAACCCTGACTGAAGATCTTGAGCAGGGCTAATTGTGACTGCTAAATTTTGAAACATTTTTTGAAACAGACAGTCTAAATTGGAAGATCTGTACACAAAAATGTGGACTTACAACCCTTCAGTTTCAGGAGATTAATGTAAAAATTCTTTCCACCATTTTGAGTTCATTTTCATTTCATCTGCACGCATTCCTATTTCAAAAGAGAGAGACACATTTATTTTCTTGCCTATTGCAATTCTGAAAATTTTATCCTTCACCAACAGTGTGCTTGCACCTGCCTGTTTAACCCTACCCAGCTGTAACAGACATTTAATAGCATATATTCCTTTTCCAAACATGCCTTCATAGGACCTGTTGCCTTTCCAGCAACTATGAGAAGTGTTGGATTGCACCTCTGATACCCCTAAAAGCAAGAATGATGTTCTTCTATTTGTCACTGTTGATCTTTCTTTTGATTCTGTATTTCTTTCAAATAAAACAAAGAACAACTTTTATAATAATATTTTTTTCTGTATTTTTATAGGTCTCATTGGTTAGTTTAGTAGCCAATGCTTTGGGCTATTCTGAACTTGGTGCCATTAAGTCGCTTCGGACATTAAGAGCTTTAAGACCTTTAAGAGCCTTGTCACGATTTGAAGGAATGAGGGTGAGATGAACTGGATGAGTCTGAATAAATGTGTGAATACAAAAATTAATGTAGAAGTGTGACACTCAACTCCTGAATGGGGATGCATGCAAAAATGTGCGGAAAAAAGGCCTTCCAAAATGTCCCTAGAGACAAGACATGTAGTGCTTGTGTTTCCAGATTAGATCTCGAGCTCATTAAATTTGCCTGCTCACTGCTGCAAAGTTGTGCTATCCAGTCCCCTTGACTTTCAAAATTTCCATTGATTTGTGGGCCTATAATTGACAAGTAAAAGGACATGAGAAATTTTAGAGCAGGGGACTGGGGTCCTTTTCTCTGGTTAAGCTGGGGACTTTTATAAGTTTCTAATAACTTTTATAAGCTTCTGAATTGACTTTGATTCTGTGCTAGATTGTCAGCATGGAAGAGAATTAGCCAGAAAAACAAAACCAAAATAAAACAAAACAAAAGGTAAAGAAGCTGACAACAGTGACACCCCAGAAACCAAAGCTTCCCTGTAGCTGCCTCCCTTTCTACCTGCCTGAGGAAAATAATCCCACAATAAATGCTGTAATATTAGGGAAAGGTTCTCTGACCAGATACCTGAAATAAGGATGGTGTTGGAAGGATAGAAAGGGAGAAATGGGGAACAATTTTTTCAGCTACTGTCCTTTACTTCATATTAATGCATCTGCTGCCTTCTTACCTCTCCTACACAGCTAAATCATTCCTGTTGAGGAAATTATTATTTTCATATTTTGCCAATCTGACACACACATGAAATCAAACCCAAAATATTGCAGCCTCTCTGCTGAAAATTCAGACTATTTCCTGGAAAAACTGATTTATACAAAACTAACAAGGTAATATTATTGAGAAATCTCATTTTAATCTTTCACCTCAAAATACTCTGATGATCCAATGCATGTTAATAGCTTGGTCACAGGTCGTAAACTGACAAATAAATAGTGTGGTTCCTGTCTGGGTTGAGGCCACTGGTGCTCTAGAGGTGGCCACGCTAGCCAGAGTAGGAAAGTGTGTTCTGTGGCACATTACCATCACCACAGTTTTACATTATTTGCATTGCAAACAACACATAAGTCCCTATCTTGGAAAAAGCTCTACTGATCTTAGACTATTTTGTCAAACTTGTGAACTCAAACATACTACTATTTTCAAAACCAGACAAGAAAACCTCATGCAACTTCTACTGATTTGGTAGAAAATTATTGGCTGATTATCTTTAGCTCTCTTTTAGTTCAGTGACAAGAAAATTTTTGTCAAGGGACCTAATCTGATCCTTTGCTGCCACTTGCCCATATACAGTAGCTCAACAGTATTAAATGCAGCAAATTAAAAAAAAGAAAAAGGAACCTAACTTATTAGTGAAAGAGCAACTAGAGTGAGCCAGGCAATTTAAAACCAAGACATGCTTAACTACTTTACATTGAAAGTAGATGCTAAAATACACTGGTATCAGTATATACATAAAGTTTCTGACAATCAGATCATTACTAATGATAGCTTTATGTGCAGACATTTTTAAGTTTTCTACATCATCATTCTTTGACCTTTTCCTGTTTTATTTTCTGTTTAGAGATTTTGATTTGTATTGTTGGAATTTAACATTTTTTTCTCTCTTTTTCTCTAGAGCACACAAATTCTAAGAATCCATCTTGCTACTAACAGGTTTTCTTTTGATTTTTGAGTTTTTTTGAGACTTTTGCATTGTCTTGGTTTCCATATTATTTTATTTCTTTCTTTTTTTTCAATCTCATTAGTGATTTTTATTGAATCCTAAATAACATTTACCCCATAAATTTGTAATGTAATATTTTAGCTGTCCATTCCATATTAATACTGTTTTAACATTTTAATAGTATTTTTATTTTTCTGTTCATAAACTAAGTGGTTATTTTGTCTAATTTGTATACTAGGTGGTTGTAAATGCCCTTATAGGAGCAATTCCATCTATCATGAATGTATTGCTGGTTTGTCTTATATTCTGGCTCATCTTCAGCATTATGGGAGTAAATCTGTTCGCTGGCAAATACTATCACTGTGTCAACACCACAACTGGTGAGATGTTTGATGTCCGTGATGTCAACAACTATACTCAGTGTGAGGAGCTTATAAAAAACAATCAGAGTGCCCGATGGAAAAATGTGAAAGTAAACTTTGATAATGTAGGAGCTGGATATCTTGCTCTGCTTCAAGTCGTAAGTAAATTTATGCATTTTCTTTTTGCTCTTCTTAAAAAAGTCTAGGAAAAATGGGCAGGTTAAGTCTATTAAGTAGTGGAATAATTTTTCATAGCAATGACATACACAAGTCTATTGCGCTGTTATCTGTAATTTTTGTATTAATGATAGCAGAGAAACTTTCCATTTCAAAGCTAAGGAACACGGTCTATCAATTATGATAATGTGACAATAATAAGTGAAAAAGATACAAGAATCTTTTTAGTATTGCACAATATAAACTTCAGTAATGCATTTCATGAGTCTTGCCATGGTGGACAAGGATCAGATGTCTCTAATTATTAAAAAGGTTTCTCTTCTCCTTTATGAGCTCAGTTACCTTGTAAGACAGGAGGGCAGACAGCAGCTTGAAAGAGGGCAGACATCCTGACTGACTGGTCTGAAACGAGCAACTACTGCCAATTCCTCCCACATAATCTGTTCCTCCATATCACTACACATCCACAGCAACGTTATTTCACAGTCATAATCCATTAATCTAGGAACTCTGGCACTGTGGAATAATTTTTCTTTTATCAACAGCCTGGTCAAGGTAGAATGGATTTTTCTTTATGTCTATACACATCAAAGGAGCCAGATTGTGAGTTAGATCATAAAAATATATCATCTGATGTCTTTACTGCTGGTATTTGTTTAATAGGGGCTTCATTTTCCAGACCTGGAAGGAGTTTAGAGAAAGGAATTGTAAATAATAGAAAATCTGACATTGGGGTACCCAGTATTTCACGTACCATGGAGCCAATTCTTTCCCTATCATTATCATAATATTTATTTAAGAGGTCTAAAATCCCGAGAGAAACAGAAGCTGCCCATGGGAAGAATGTGGATAGGTATTGACAGACAGATTCTAAAGGAGTATTACATCTGATTATTCACATAACACACTTCCTTGATGCTTGCAGATAAACAGCACTTGCTACTAAAATAAATGTTCCATTAAGAAGTACATGAAACTACAAAAACCTGTACAAACTGTCATTAAGATGGGAAAATATGAAATATTTTTGTAAAAAAAATAACTCATTATTTATAACTATCATATTCCATTAATCCTTGTTAAAGAATCTTCATAGTATACTAAGTAAATATCATGTTACACACAGTATTATCCATGTGAAGTATTAGATGTTATGACGTGGCATGGCATATTCATTTTATTAATTATTGCTACTTTGATACAAAGTCTGTAAATTTTATTGCCCCTTTAAGTACTTTTTCTGTGAACGGTGTTACAAGAAAGTCTTTGTTCTACATACTGAGCATCCATTTTATTTATGCTAGAGCAATAGAGACCCTCGCTCTTTACAGGCTCTTTGGTTTAGAATGTAGCTTCATCAGAAGCTGATATATGACCAAAACAAAAAACAAGAATTCAAGCAATTACTTTTAGATCTGTAGATCAGTTGTCTACAACCTGACATACAGCTTCACCATATTAAAAGATGTAAGAAATGTTATGGGGTTGCTACTACTCTGATACTACCAAGTTACCTATGTTTGTCACTTCTGTCCTGAAGCAGATCAATATCCCTATCTGAACCCAATTTCAAAACTAACAACCTGTCTAATTTTTTTTCTCTCTAAAATCAATGTAACTTTCATGTGCTGAGTAGTAGTACTGAATGATGATTTTAATTCTAATTCCCTGACCTCAGATCTCATTGCTACCCTCTTACCAGAGATTAAAACGAACTATCTTATTACCAATACTTGCCTCTGAAGTTGTATAAGCAAAACTTTTAGTCTCTTGAAGCTGTGTCTGAGTGTCACCCATGTCACCCATGCAGACAGTGTTAATCTTTAATTACTACATAACTACTGTGGACCTTTTGTTCTTCTTTTCCTTTATTTCTTTTTGTTCTGATTTTTCATTATTTTCCTTTTCAAATATTTCCTTCCACCCTTTATTTTTCCTGCAGAGATTAAGGGATCCTCAAGTTTGTATCATGTCACCTCTTCAGCTGGTTGTCTACACTAACATTCTCTCTCCACTCTTCTGTATTTCTTGCTCTTACCAAAGTCCATTCCTCTTCTAGTACTGCTATGCAAAGTCCACCAAATGTCTGTCAATTATCAGCTGAGCCAGAAAGATCTATGAAGCCTGGCTCCAAACAGACCTTCTTAGTAAATTCGTATTGCACTGCAAGATTCAGGACATGAACACTCCCAGAGCACAAGCTTTGTGCTGTGAAGATAGCAACTAAATCAAAGCACCAGAGCTCCTTCTGGCAAGCAGAGATGAAAATATACTCCTTTGGAAGGTTCCACTCCTGAATCTCCTCAGGAGAGATGCTCTTCATATGTTCATTTAATAGGATTTTTAGCTCTTTATTTTCTGTATTGAGAATAAGCTTTGAAAACCTTGACTGAAACCAGCTTATTTTGAGTGAGCTGTAACCCTGGGCCAGCATTCACAGCTTCAAGTACGTCACAGCAACCACTTGGTGCTACTCAGAAAGCACACATTTCTTATCCATGAAAATCACTTCCTTAGAGGACTGATTGCACATCTTTTTTACTCTTACACTTCCTAAACAAAGTCTCCATGGGAACTCAGCCCTAAGTTTTATAAAAGTTAATCACAGCTCTTCAACAGTTCACTTTTTCATCTTCTGTGAATCTTATGCCCCAAGAACCAATGTATATTTTAATTATGAACAGTCTAGCCCTTTTAGTTACACAGTATTAAAACATTTCTAAAAATACCATGGCAGTTTAGCTCTAGCAAAAACATTCAGATGCATGTTGGTATCTGTCCAGAAGTGGTATTGCTGACTGCATCAATTCATGCTGTAAACTTCATAAAATGGCTGTCACCATGAATGATTCTGGTAAATTTTACCTGACCAACTCCAGCATTAATATGTATATGAGTCTAGCATTCTTCATCTGCAAAGTATCTGCATTTCCAAACATGTTGTGCTCTTGCTGAAACCTTTAGAGCCTCATTTTTAATAACTGTTGAATATGTAAAAATAATGTCTACAATAACCGTAGTATTACTAGGAAAAATATCTTATTATGCTCATGTTATTAAATGTGGTTTATAAATTTAGATAAGATTTTATTGAAAGGTACCATCCAAATTCTGTGAACCAGTTATTTTCCACATTATGAATTTTTATAGGAAAGATAAACAGCTGGATTTTATTTCTAGGCTACTTTCAAAGGATGGATGGATATTATGTATGCAGCTGTTGATTCACGAGATGTAAGTGTAAGACTTCTAAAGATCATCTGTTTTTCTTATATAGATCTAGAACTGCACGTACAATAATGTTAAGAATTATAATCTGCACCAACACATGGTTTTTCCAGATACATTTAGTCTAGAAAGAAACTTACATTTACTTTCATGAATTTACTTCTTTACTGCTTTTTTTTTTAAGTTAATGATAATGAAAAACACACAAAAAAGGCTTTTTAACCACTCCCTATAGTAACCATGACTATAAAATAATTTAAGATTACATAACTTAGTTATTACATATTGAATATATTAATCTTGTTTTATAGTTTATAATTGTGCATTTCACTGTTTCTTTAGGATGAACTTATGTTATCTGGCTACTTAAATATAATTAGGTTTTGCCTTAAGTTTTCTAAGGATTAGAATTTTATCTTGGCTACAAAATAAAAATTGTTTACCTTGATTAAAAAAAGTGCAAAACAGATGCCTGAACTAGTTCTATACAGCATAGATATTAGTGACATTAGTGATAACTGTCATCAGACAGTGCTATTCATCTCCCAGAGCAATATATCTGCTTTAATTAACTTCAGCATTTCTAAACTCCACAGTTCAGAATTCTACTCTGCAGTAGAGGGGCTGGAATTGAGATGTGGAAACCAGAAGAATAAAGCCAATAGCAAAATCCTCCTTAGAAATTTGCTTTAATTTAGTGGATTTCATGAAAGATATACTCACTAGAAAACCATCTGTTCTTAGATGTATGTAAGAACACTCATTTATGGCCAAAATTGTTCCAGGGAGATTTATGTTGATATAAAATTGATTGATTCTGTTCCATGAAAATATACTGCACATACTATAAAATATTTCAATTTGTGCTTTCGAAAATTTTAAGTACTAATGATGACGCTCAGTCCCACATTACTTCTTTATATATAAGGAACTTTGTTTAAATGTACATATATAAATATACCAGAGTGCACATTTACTTTAACATTCCATATGAGGAATCACTCTGTCAGCTTCCAGTTCTTGAAATCTTGACTGGAATGGACATTTTGAGGTTTTTTAATAACTGAGTGCAATTGATAGCTTTTCTGCGTGAGGCAGCATATAGCTATTCACAAATTATATGCATTGTTTTTCACGTTATTTTCATGGATAATAAAATTTATGATATTTTGCAGGTTGAAGATCAACCCAAGTATGAGGACAACTTGTACATGTATCTTTATTTTGTCATCTTTATCATATTTGGATCATTCTTTACCTTGAACCTTTTTATTGGCGTCATTATAGACAACTTCAACCAACAAAAAAAGAAGATAAGTATTTAAAATGTTTCCATAGTGCTGTAAATTATTAGCTATTATGAATAATAACTTATTTATGTCAAGATAATATAAAATAATTGTTATTTCGAGTCGAATAAAAATGTCTCTTTTTTAAGATAACTTGTGTTATAGCTGTGGATGTGATTTTGACCTTTGCATGTCATCACTTTGAAGAGTGAAGAGGACAAATTATGAGTCATTTCATAATAATTTGCGAATTGTATAAAAGCTAAAATAAAGATGCAGAAAGGGAACGTGCATCATTCTTTTGATTACATGTAATATTATCTGCCATGGAAGAGTTTCTTTTTAAATTAACTTTAGAGAATTAAGATAAACTAATTTTAGTTAATCATATAAGCTGCTGACACTTAATGAAGACATTGTGTCTGCACAAGGCCGTAATAAGGCACTGTGCCCGTACAATTGATTAAATACAGACCTCACGTGAACAGGCATACTGGTAAAAAAATACTGGTAAAAAAGTAGTGCTATTTTCCTAACACTTCTGTGAGAAATTAGATTAACTTGTTAGACACAAATACAACCTACAATTTATTAGCAATAATAAAGCGAAAGTAAAAAAGTAAAGATATTTTTTCTGCATATATTTGAGATACATTTAAACATTTGACATGTTTAAAATAATCATATTGATAATGCATAAAGTTTAATTTTAAATTATTTTACAAATCTAAAACCACAAATAATCACATTAAAAATATTTTGAAGCCTCATAATCCTTAGCTTTCAGCTACCCTAAGAAATAGAACCTCAGAATCATTCTAAATCTTTGTATGCTGTGAAAACACAGTTTCATATGATTTGGTTTTATCCAAATACAATTACAAACAAAACGCAGCAGTACCAAACAGCTGTGGTGAAAGTCAACAGTGAACTATATAAATTTTTCTTTGTGAAAATATTCTTTACCTTCTTAAAAGAGACATAAAGACGTTGGAGGTGACTTCTTCAGTTTCTATCAATTATTCCATGCTTTGGGCTTTGACACCCAGTTTAGCAGACAGTGACTTGGACATTGTGTTTCTATCTGACTTAGTTCAGACGTATCAATAAGAACAACTTACATTATACTGAAATTCAGTCAGTCAATTGCACATCTGACTGGCACCTTTTGCATCTGCAAACAAAACGTAATTTGAGTTAGTCAAGGTTACTGTGGTGTTTTAATTAATAACTGATAATCATGCCATAATAATGCTGTCAGTGTGGTTCCAAAGAATGTTTATCAATATGGTTGTAGGCGCTTTATATATGTAAATAGAAATATACATATATAAATCATAATAATAGCATGATTTGGTCTACTTTTCTAAAATTTCTATCAAAGGTGATTTTTTTTTGCTGTCATTAAAAGCCTCAAATGGGACCCAAATACTCTCCCTTGAACACAACTTGTACCTCTAAGTTATCCCACTTTTGGACCTGGCTAGTTTTAATACTAAGTTGATCTACAGTTTAGGATATGTAGGGCACTAGACAGACTCCATGAACTAAACATATCCTAATCGGTGTGGTACTTAGCAGCATCCATATAGTAAGAACCATTTTAGTCACATCAGAAAAGTAAGCATGAAGGTATTGGAAAAATTCTATCATCAGCCTAAGAAGTCACCAGTAAGGGTTTCTTTCTTGTGTGTGTTAGGAATGCATATGAGCATCCACACTATAAATACCAAGCCCCCCTCCCCCTAATTTTGCTATTATCAAATATAAATATAACATTTTATTACAGAGAGATATACTGTAGTTAAATGTATGTGTGGGCATGACAGTAATTAGTTTTGATATTATTTCTGTACTTTGGAGGTCAGGATATATTTATGACGGAAGAACAGAAGAAATATTACAATGCAATGAAAAAACTGGGATCTAAAAAGCCACAGAAACCTATACCAAGGCCAGTGGTAAGAGCAATTTGATTTTAATAACCCTAATATTAAGTACTCATTTGGGAATATGATTTTAGCTAACTAAAGAAGGTTATATTCTAGAAAAAAAATATTTCTTCCATGGTATTTCATCTAAAAGCATACACCATGAAGTATGAATATGATTTTTAATTTTCATGAACTTCAGATTTAGTAAGTTTAATGTTATGAATTTTGTAATTCCCTGCTAAATCCTAGAGAAGTACAGTTGATTGGATCATTTATTGGTTCTTGTTCCCCATGGATAAACTTGATATTCTGGGTTTTTTTGTGTTTATCCTCCAAGAGAATCTGTAGGAAATGGGGATGAACTGGCCCTTGGTGCTGAAGATGGAAGGGGGTAGTGGTCACCTAATGTGAAAGAGTGAGAAAAATGCAGATAATCTGACAGAATAAAAGAAAAGATCCCCAGGGGGTAAAGAATAAACTAAGATAAATTTTTCTCTTAAGAAACTACCCTGTTATTTATTGAATTCCTACAGTGTTTGGAATAATCAAAATACTTGCACATAATGCACTGAGTGGCTAAAACCAGTCTTTCTTGGGAGAGATACATGGCAATAAATATTTAACTAAATATTAAAGGAAAACTAGGATATTGCAGTCATGGTGTGTTTGAGACATGTTACTTTAGTGATTCAATGATCTCACCAAGGACAACTGGTTTAAAGAAGAGAGAGACAGCTCTGGGGGTTAGTAATCTAAACCCAGCTAAGAATGAAGATAAGAAAACGAATTTCCATTTGTCTGGTATTCTTGATGGGTTTTATGTTGTATCACCTTTTTTACACTAATAAAATCAATTCTCAATAATATTATTTTAATATTGCATTGTTTCCCTTCCTGTTTCTTAAGCCAACCATAGTATAGATTCTTGATCCACTCTAAGAGGATGAGACACAAACCAGCATGGGTTTGGTATATATCAATAGATATATTGTGAATGGGTCTTGCTCCATGCTCCTAAATATTGCAGAAACTTGCTTTTCCATTTGTCGTTTGTAAAGACATATATTTTTGGAATATAAACTGTATTCCATCTTTGTTTTGCAGAACAAATTCCAAGGCATGGTCTTTGATTTTGTAACCAAACAAGTATTTGACATCAGCATCATGATACTCATCTGCCTTAACATGGTCACAATGATGGTAGAAACAGATGACCAGAGTAAAGAAATGGAAATAATTTTATCCCGGATAAACCTTGTATTCATTATCCTTTTTACTGGAGAATTTGTCCTGAAATTGATTTCACTTCGTCATTACTACTTCACTATAGGCTGGAATATTTTTGATTTTGTGGTTGTTATTCTCTCCATAGTGGGTAAGAGCAATTCCTTTTCAAGAAAGAGCTATTGGGAGAGAAAGGGAACATTTGTTTCAAGAATGTTATAATACAGAATATGAAATATTCTGTTTCTTATAGTACTTACATGTTAAATCAGACCTTCAGACTTTATGGCATACAGTATATGAAATGTTCAAGTAAGATTTTATCTCTCCTGTTAGATTCACTGTCATCTTCCAAATCAAAAGACATAAAGAAACTATTTGGCACATTAAATTAACAAGTACAAATATAAAGAACATTTAGAAGTATATGTGAACTAACCACAAATTTGCTTTCAGTACTAAAACTAAAAAGTATGTGAAGGGAGTGAGATTTTTCATTGCTTTTGCTAACTAAGGTCTTGCAAGGTGCAAATGAGATGTGTGACAAAGTCTAAGTCTTAAAGGGTGGTACACCTGAGAGAGGCTGTACTGATACAGAGTAGATTCTCAGGTCAGAAAAAAATCACTGATTTGTGGAAATCAAGCCAATATAGTCTTTCAGAAAAAACAGTGGTAATAGGCTTAGCTTTGAGAACTAATCCTATCTAACACAGAAACTTATCTTTCCATGCTGTTTTAGGCATAACTGAAAGCTTGAACAGTTATTAGCTACCTTACCACAAGCAGTCTTCTTTCTTTTACTTATTTCCCTTCTCCTAGATAGCATTTCAATGTACGGAAGGCGCTTTCATTTTAATATCAGCTTTTAATGTAATAACTTGTATGATTATTTCCTATAATATAGACTCCTTATACTGATTATTTTGGAGAAAGCAATAAAAATCTTTCGATAGGTAATGAATGAAAAAAATTTAAATTATATTTTAAATATTCACTTTTTTTTTCCTCTAGGTATGTTCTTAGCTGAGATGATTGAGAAGTATTTTGTATCCCCCACACTATTCAGAGTCATCCGACTTGCCAGAATCGGCCGAATCCTGCGTCTCATTAAAGGCGCTAAGGGAATCCGCACTCTGCTTTTTGCTTTGATGATGTCTCTTCCTGCTTTGTTCAACATTGGTCTCCTGCTCTTCCTGGTCATGTTTATTTATGCGATATTTGGCATGTCCAACTTTGCCTATGTTAAGAGGGAAGTTGGGATTGATGACATGTTCAACTTTGAAACGTTTGGCAACAGCATGCTCTGCCTGTTCCAAATTACCACATCTGCTGGCTGGGATGGTTTGCTTGCCCCAATTCTTAACAGTGGGGAGCCAGACTGTGACCCTAACAAAGATCATCCAGGTAGCTCTGTCAAAGGTGACTGTGGGAACCCTTCTGTTGGGATTTTCTTCTTTGTCAGCTACATCATCATCTCATTTCTGGTAGTGGTGAACATGTACATTGCTGTGATTTTGGAGAACTTCAGTGTTGCTACTGAAGAAAGCGCTGAGCCCTTGAGCGAGGATGACTTTGAGATGTTCTATGAAGTCTGGGAGAAGTTTGATCCTGATGCAACACAATTCATAGAATACAGTAAACTATCAGACTTTGCATCTTCATTAGATCCTCCTCTTCTTATAGCGAAACCAAACAAAGTCCAGCTTATTGCAATGGATCTGCCCATGGTAAGCGGGGACAGAATTCACTGCCTTGACATCTTGTTTGCTTTCACAAAACGCGTTTTGGGGGAAAGTGGGGAGATGGACGCCCTCAGAATACAGATGGAAGATCGCTTTATGGCAGCCAATCCTTCAAAAGTGTCCTACGAACCAATTACAACCACATTGAAAAGGAAACAGGAGGAGGTATCTGCTGTCATCATTCAGCGTGCTTACAGGTGTTACCTTTTAAAGCAAAAAGTTAAAAAGGTGTCCAGTATATATAACAAAAATAAAAACAAAGAAGGAGATGGACCAGTTATAAAAGAGATAATTATTGATAAACTAAATGGGAACTCCACTCCAGAAAAAACAGATGAGAGTTCCTCTACAACTTCCCCACCTTCTTATGACAGTGTAACAAAACCAGATAAAGAAAAATATGAAAAAGATAAATCGGAAAAGAACTACAAAGGTAAATATGTCAGGGAAAATAAAAAATAAAGATCTAAGAATTTTGCTTGTAGGACAATTTGTTTACAGTCTTAGAGAATCAACTGTACTCCTGCAGGAGGTGAATGCCAAACTGACAGTTTTTACACATATATATGTGTGTGTGTGTGCGCGCGCGTGTGTGTGCATATATATACAATATATACATACTTAAGGTCAGTGCCTATAATAAAACAGTGAACCTTCATCATCAAACTGTGGCTCTGCGAATCAGGGTAACAAACTTGACAAAAGGTTACTGTTTTCACTACAGCTGACACTGCTAAGAATGAGGGGAAAAGTGGCTCCACAGAAAAGGGAGCATGAAATGGGTACAAAGTGATACTTTTTTGTTTCACATACTGCAAAACACATAGACCAGTAATTCTCCTCACTGTTTGTAATGCAACTGCTACATTTGTCATATTTTTACAAAATTAGTATTAGTGTATTTATCATTTTTAATTCTCAAGTTGTTTCCTATTATATGTGACTATTTTTGTAATAGGTTTTATGTTGGGGAAAGAGGAATGAGGACCAGGTGTTCTACTCTCAGATTCTCTATAATGTACAGATAGAAATGATGTGCATAAGCATGCTGCACTCATCAATCATGCATAAATAAAAATATGACATTGCACAAAGGTAAAGATTTTAAGAACTTCATGTTCCAGGGTTGTTCTGAAATTTGTGGCATTCTAACTACTTGTACAGCTGCATCCATATTCCATGCATCCAGATTAATGTGCCTGGAAAGACCCATCTAATTTACAGGAATCTGCAATTACTTATTTTTATGCAAATCATTAAAACATGAACAAGTTCTTGGTTTTGTTAAAATATTCACAGCTTAAAATAATGTGCAATTTCTGCACTGGAAAAATAGTGTCACCAAAATATATCTGGGACCTCTTTTTTTTGTTTGTTTTGTTTTGTTCTGTTTGGTTTTGTTTGTTTTTAAGCAGCTCAAATATTTTCCTAGGCTGTTCTTCAGTTACTGTCTTCTCTCATTACAGCCAACATCTGATCAATCGATAAAATATTATTTCCATGTAAATATTAATGCTATACTGTTGCACAAAGTTGAGCATAGAATTAAACAGCTTTGCTACATTGAATTGCATCAGATACGTTCCACAATATGGGTAATGTACAAAAGCTCAACAGGAGAGGTGGTATTCTGGGTCATATAGAGAGTGGAGAGTATCACTGATGCATGACAATGCTTTTGCTGCTGTATCTTGCTCCTTCCACTGTCCACAGTCTCCAGTTTAGGAAGCCATGTGTCAGTGACAAAGTGAATAAAATTTCACAACCCAGACCTCATTCTTTCAAATCATTAAGCAATAGTTTGCTGCTATTCATGAGCTTCTTTAGTTTTGCATTTTAAATTTTAAGCAACTACTTCATGGTGTAGAATCAGACTGTATAGGCCATATTGCAAACTGTTTAACCTGCTGAAAATGTGGTTAGTATATTTAAATAATGTAAAGAAATACTATTTGGCAGCAGTTTTGTATATAAGAGAAGTGTCTTCAGGTTTAGATCACTGTTTCTTATATTTCTTTCCTCATTCACTTGGTTTACTTTCTAACCACAGTAATTTCAAACAGGCATCATCACACTATAGGAAAAAAGACAGAGTATTTGGAGACTATCTTGGTTTAATATCATATTTGCATATATTTCAATATGAAGAACATCATGTAAATCTGAAACCCAGCTTCTTTACAAATAGTTATGTCTGATAAAAGACACAGCAAGGAACTATAAGGGGAATGTGCAAATATCTGGTGCTGTTTGTACCAGAAGTTACAAGACAGTCTTATTGTTCATTAAGTCCTTGCTATATTAGTCTGTTTACATAGCCTATTCTTATTCTTTCAAAACCACACTGCACTAGACTTGTAAAAGTAGAATTCACAATATTTCCCAAGAACAAAATGGCACATTGGTATAATCACGGATATCAGGACATTTTGTGTTTCATACACAAGCTAACATTAAACGTAGAATCTTTATTTTACAAATGCTTTTGACTTGTAATGTGTTGGTGAATTGCATGCAGGAAATTGTTATCATAAACAATGTAAATGATATTACAAATGAGCCAAAAAAATAAAGATTTCATTTTTTATGGTATTGATTTTTCTTTGTGTCTGTCCTTCTGTTGGTTAAAGAAAGAAAAAAACTGGCTTTGGTACAAATAAAGAATTCTTTCTTTACCACTATAGATAAATACCTTTTTCTTCATATTTTAACTCTTTTATATAAAACAAGTTGAAAAAGTTAAAATCTGTTAACCTTGATCACACCCCATTTATTTCAACTTCTTTGTTACTAGCATAATGTCTGGGGATAACACAGGACACTTACTCACTCTGCCCTAACTTTCTGTAAATACTCAGGAGCCCTTCCAAACCATAAAGGCACTGCTCCATACATAGGGTATTGTTTTAATTTGCCACATCACTGCTGCCAAGGCTGCCCACGCGTTACAAGTCTTAAATATGCAAATGAACCCTCCAACAAAGTTCCTGTGTTTGATCCTGTACCACATTAAGCCAAAGGGCTCATCACAAACAGATAAAAATTATAAGTGATAATTTTTATTCCAGCAAGTCTCAAAAGTAATAAACACCATTTTACTTCATCTCACAAGGGAGGGCCTGCATTGAAATTTAGCTGTGTTGTGCTCATAGTCATAATATCTCAAAATTACACAGTAGTGTTTGACTTCGCATGGAGGTCTTCATGCTGTTCAAGGGCAGAAAGACATGGTACAGTGAAACACAGTATTATCTGATTGAGTTTAAAATATTATTTCAAAATTAGCAGTAAGTAGAATATTCCTGGAGTGAAAACACTGGCATGTTTTCAGTGTTTCTTTCATCTGTGAATATTATGTCATATTAGCCATACTTATGCTAAATAGTAAATAGTTTGGATAGCCAGGAAATAACTGATGGAATACAGTCAATTAAGATGTCTAATATGATGAGCATCAGCAGTCACTGCAGTAGAGTCTTTGAGCTGGTATGCCATGCAATGGGAAAGCTGTATTTGCTTACATGAATGGCTAGGGTTCTGTAAAAATAAGAATACTGCACCCAGCTTCATTACCAAACACTATATATGAGAAAATACTGACAATACTTTAAGCCTGGACCAGCTGAGGGTTTTGGTTTAACCTGGACTGGAAACAGGCTCACTGCTCTGGGGGCATATATGTCCTAATTACTCTTTACAGCTTCTGTGAAGTTCTTTTTACCTTCTACATATTCCCACAGAAATCAGTAGAGTTTCTATAATTTAAATCTCACATTACACACTCCTCTCCTATGCTTCCAGAGCATTTGAACAGAAACACCACTTGAAAGAACTCCCTACATGTTGCCAGGCAAGCCAGTAGTGATGGTTGTCCCAGTCAAGCACGGTTTTATACTCCCAACACTTTGTGCTTGCTGTCTGTCTCCATAGTTTCAGCCAACAAAGAAAAATTCCTTCTTGGTTGCTAAAATCCTCACTGTACGACTTTACTGATCCATGTCCATGAATCGGTGAATTTTCAACATGTTCAACCACAGACAAAATGCATTCCACTATGTATTAAACCTCTCTTATCCATCACATATTGCCAAAATGAGAGTATAGTACTGCTGAGAGTAGAGCCAGGTCGCTCTCAAAGTATAAATTCATTACTTGCTGCTTTTATTTAATGAGTTTTTAGATTAAAAAATTTCCACATGGATGCCCAGAAAAGAGACATATTCTTGTTCAGTACATTGCAAATTAATTCATAGGGCTGCACAGTTTAATGCTGTTCCCAAGCAAATGTTCCCAGAAGTCCTAGTGCCTCATATGAGCTAATGCAGCAGTACTAACATGTGCACAGTCATGAAAGAGTAATGAGCTTGCAGAATTAACTGGAGCTAAATGAGCACTGAAGTGACATTAACAAAGGAGGAAACCTCAGTGTGTGGTGGCAAAACCCCCCTACATTCCCTCCAAGAAGGAGCAGGCTGGGCATGGTAATGATAAAGTGGGACTGTCATTATGGCAAGTTAGGATCCCCTGTAGTCAAATGTATTTACTGTGAAATTCATTAATCCATTAAAGGAAATTGTGAGTACTAACCAGTTCTTAGTTCATTATGAACTGCATACTGTACTCTACTGGAAAAATAAAGTCAATCATTTAGAAGGGAAATTTATGATGGGTATTAATAAAATCAAGAAAAACCTCACTCCAGAGGGTTCATCTCCAGTACATGACTTACATGTTAAATCATTACTGCTACGTGAATTGTTCCAATTGCATGACTATTTTTACATTTAAGAACTTAACTCAATCCTTAAGTGCCATTTATTGTGATTTTTATGTTCATCTTTAATTCTTTTCTAGATTGATAAATTTGAAAAACTATAGAGAAATCTGAGCAGGAGATGCAACGAAACCTTACACCTAAAACATTTTTTCATTGTTTTTTATTTATTTGTTGCCTGATTGAAAAATATTTGGATTTTCAGACAGAGATAGATTCAGAAAAGAGAAGTTACACTATGTGACTGATGCTGAAAACCACAGAAATTATTCATTGTAAGTAGTAACAAAAAGAGTAACCACAGTTCATTAGTCATGTGTTCAAATTACTGAGCTAGTTACACTGAGATAGTGCATGTTTTCTGACAGGTTATGATTAGTTCACATACAATTTAATAAGATAAGGTAAAGGTGGAGTGCTGTGATCTGTTTCCACCAAACACCACAAAGCAGGGATGTGCTTTGTCTTTGTAATGCAATGCATACTCTCCACCACTTTACAAATTAAGTACTTCACCCTCATAGAAGAAAACATGCTGCAACATGAGCCTCAGCTAAGCTAAGAAAATAAATTGTACTGTAGTAGCCTAAGTAAACTGAAGCCAATTATCATCTCTCAGGAGAGAAGACAAATCACATGCATCTCTGCAGCAAGTGCTACGTTTGATGCATATAAGAAAAGACACATAATGAACAATTTATAGCAGTAAAGCAGGCATCCACTCCCAAGCATTCTGCACTTCAATACATTTCCTTTATAATAAAAGCCAAATAATGTTTTTTCTCATAACTTACAACAAGGCACAAAAGAGAAAGTGGTACCAGCCCTAAAAGGGTATTCTTTTTTTCCATACAGGAAACACATACAAAAACTAACAAAAAGCATTTATTAGTCCTTAAACGGCATTCTTGTTTTGCTTTGGTTTTGGGTTTTTTTTTTTGTAAAACTATAAACCTCTCACAAGAATTTAAGTATCAGAGGGTTATTTACTCCTTATTCTAAAACCCTTGTAGCCTACAGAGACCACAAATACTCAGCCCGACCAGTCTCCTAATGCAGAAATGTTGGGTTCACTTTCAGAAGGCATAGCCCCAGGTATATTCTAACAGTGAAGTACCAGCAAAGTACAGCCTTAATGAGTGAAATCGGCCATCCTAAATCAAAGTGGGTCATGTAATTTTTTCCCTCAGTCTAATGCAGTGAAATCAAATCCAGCAAACCAAAAGAAGCAGCTTAACAACATGCCATATTAGAGCAGCTATATTCAAAGATAAAATGCACAGGTTTTTTAATTGTGTCATACAAACACCCTAAGTGCTTGTATTGTGAGTTTCTTTCCCAGAAAATTAGAACTGATTGACTGAGTTGAACAGCCAGAAAATTTTACACTCCTTCACATTTTTTCCCTTGTTGCTATTATAGAGGGATGACAAGTGATAGGTCTAATTTTACAACTCTGCAGAAAGCTCAGTTCTGGTATATACTTCAGAGATCCCAGCTCTGATCTAAGGAAGGAAATTGATTGACCCAGAAAAAATAACAGCTTTTTGTCTGTGCTGAATACCAAAGGCCTTATTCTACCTCTTCATGCAAATATGCAGGGAGAGATCTGAGAAGCATGTGAAAGCAGGCAAAGGGAAAGCTGAATAAAGTCTCCCTCTCAACCAAGAAACATTAGATGAAGTACATATATACAAAAAGATACAGAAGAAAAAATTGGAACAGTAGCTTTAATTGACAGAGTCAGATCCTAACGTGAGACACGTATCACAGGTATCATTTATTCTTTGGACAGGATTTTGCTACTGCAATTCCAGGCACCAGGGAACAGCACATTCCTTTCAAACTCTGAAAGTGATAAGGGACAAAACTGGCAGAGTGTATGCTACTTGCATGAATGTGTTCTATGTAGAAAGGATGTTACTAACATCTCCCATCTGCACCAAGCACATTCTTAATTCATGTGTTGCAGAGTTTGTGCAGAAATGAGGACAAGCAATGATTTTTATTTTAGCATTATCTTTGTTTCATAATGCACCACTTTAAACCATAATCTATCTTTTTAGATGCTTATTTTACATGTGTATCGTTAATTATAATTTTTAGATATAAAAACCTGTAACTGCTCCTTTTCAAGCACTTTTTGAAATGTATTTATTTTCCTGCAAAATGAGAACAAATTATCTGGTTCATCCAAGCTGTGCAATAGAAAATGCAAACAGGCAGCAGTGGCATCTTCTTCCCATGCTCTCCAGGTTTCTAATACATGGCAGAAGAATTTGATGAGTTTGAAATGTGGAGAGGAGGCAGCATTCCACTTGCTGGACATACACATGGGACTGTGTACTGGGTCCAAAGAGCCTTAAGGGGTACTTAGCCTCCAGTGGGCAGCACTATAGAGGAATTCTCAGTTCCCAGACCCAGCATGATTATAGCCTCTCTGCATACCACCATCTGAGCTCATCAGAACTCAGACTTTGATACCTTGTATGTCTTCATGATTAACATACAAGAACAAGTACTACTAGCAGGTAGCTAACATACAAAGTACCTCATTTTTAAATTATCTCAGAATACTGGCCCAGAACAAGTAATGCTTTTTAGCTAGGTGATTTATGCTACTTAATTGTCAATGGAGCAGGCAGGGGAATTTGATGGCCGGGCTAGTAAATCTTCAAACACATTCTGCAAGCTTGCACTTATCAATCTAATAATCCAATTTCTATATTACAGATTATGTGTGTATACAAGAATGCTCCTTGTTGTACCTCAGACTGGAATACGTATCTGTCACTTTTGGAAGGCAAAGCAGTTGACTGGTACGGCTGCTCCCATTTCACCATTCTGCAGAATTCATCTTGCTGAAGCTGGAGATCGTAAATATTTTACAGTAAAATGATATTTCTATATTTTCTAGGTCACTGCTTTTTTCTGTTCCAGAATCATTAGGAGCCAACAGCAGACTGAAGGAACTGCTGCATTTGAAGACAGAGTACAAAGGAAACCAATCATTCTCTGCAGCTCACCACCACTCCTGCACTCCTCCACAGCACTGAAAACATTCACAGTCACTTCCCTTGGGAAACTAAGATCTGGGTGGTGACTCTCATTTACTCACCACAGGGACACTTCAAGGAAGTACTCAGTTGAGTCTTTAACTTAGCTATTTCTCTCTAATTTATCCCCTTTTAAAAAAAGCAGGGTTTCGTCCCATCTTTTATCTTCTCATGCACTATACGCTCTGTCAGTCCACATTAAAACTGAATCAAGGAGAGCTTCCTCTTATGTGTACACCATTTCTGGCTGAACTTTAGGCTGAAAATTGCAACAACACCGAACAATATTAGTAACATCATAGGTTATAAACTCTTTCCCACATCTCATCTTCATCAGGTATTACATGTAGCCATAGAGTGGTCTTCAAAACTTCAGTCCTGTAAACAACAAAAAAATCTCTTCTGAACCCCAGGGCCAACACTTATTTAGCCTGTTCTGTCTCTTCAAGTCTGAAAGTCCTTTATTATTTTCCAGTTGCCCTCTCATTATTTTCCATTTTTTTCTCTCTCAAGTTTCTCCTTACTCAAACCCATTACACTGTGCAGTAGCAGAGATGTTCACCTGTGCATGATTTGAAGTGGATCAAAACAAGTTTCAATTGAAATAAGCATCCTGCACCAAGAGCAACTCCAGCTGTGAACCTGGCAGATCTCATAAATTTAAGAAAGGCCATGCCTGGTCAGGCCACAGAGAAGAAGGTAAAGGGAAAATACTGAATACTGGCAATTCACTGGGTGGCACTTCTTGAGCCACTCAAATTCAAAGCTAAATATGATGCAATCCCATTTTTCAGCTGTGACAAGGTCAAATCACATTTAGTCACTGAAAATGCTATTAGACCTCTTTCACAAACAAAAGCTGGTGGTCTGTGTGTGCTAGGCACAGTCTACCTTCTTAATTCTACTTAACTAAATTGCTGGGACACACTAAGGAAAGACAGAACTAAAGGACTTTTTCCATTTAATCTCATTAACATTTCCCACCACAGCATGTCTCGTTTCTGTCACTAGATCTGGTCACACCCACAGAGCCCTCCCTACCTGTTCAGACCCATGCCCCAAACTGCTGCCATATTAACCTGCTTTCACCTCAGCACAGGTTTACCTTTCCTTCTGAAGTGCCTAATTCTGGGAAACAGTAAGTTCAATGCAGAACCTCAGACAGAGTACAAAGGAAACCAAACATTCTCTTCAGCTCACCACCACTGTAAATGTCTTTCTGCCTTTCTAATTCATGTAAAGACTTTAAATGTTAAATGAGAGCAGCCTCTGTTGCACCCTCTGCAGTGATGCATTCTCTCAGATTCCTGCATTTCAGGGAGCCACATGCATGTGACAGGATAGGTGGTGTGTAATCAAGAGCAATCCATACAAAAGAACCCACAGCTAGGAGGAGTGAATCTTGATGCCCTTCCCCCCATTCAGGAATCTATCATCTTACAAGAGCCCTCCCTAAGGGCTGTATGTAGTCATGGTGACAGGACATCACCACCTGTCTGCCCCTGCAATGGAGGCAATGAGCCAGAATACAAAGCTGTGTTTTGCTGCTGCTGAATGCATACAGCACAATTCCAAATAACCTCATCTGAACAGAAAGCAAAGAAAATGAAACCATCTTTACTGCATAAAATCTGAAGAGAGTTCCAGATTTATTAGTAAAGACTTATGAAAATGAACCAGTAAAATAAAGAGGGGCTTGAAAATCTACATGAATTGATGTGTTTCACATTCTTCAAAATGCAACTTTAAACATAAAATCATAAAAGGGATGCTTTATGTCCGAAAGTCTAAAATTTAGGCAACACAGAAACTGATTTTAGAATGGGGTGAAATTATCAATTCCCATTGCTTTTATTCCAGAGGAATGCACACAGATTACTATACACTGTGTACATTAACAGTGTCCAGCTTGCAGTGTTTTGCCAGGTCATGAGTCTCTGAACAGCAGCTGACCAAAAATCACTGAAACTGGCTAAACAGCTATTTTGGTACCACTCATTGATGGGAATGAGTAAATAGTTACAAGCAATGAAATAAGCAGACAAGAAGCATCCAACCACAGCCTAAATATAATGGGAGCAGAGGAACTCCTTCTTACTCTCTATATCTGGTCTATTCCTGAGGTTATGCATACATTGTGGAATTAGGCAGAATCTCATAGCTCTCAGACATGGTGGCTGCATGCCCCTACTTTAGCTTGACCTTACACTGGGCAAGACACAGTATCTCCTCTCTTTTCTCTTGGCAGCACACTGGGTTTCCCCATGGAAGAAATGGATGAAGTTGAGAAAGTTGGTATAACTCAATAGCCACAGAGACTGAGCCTATCAAGCAAGATATTCTTAATCACAGCACTGCATAGGTGGAGGATGGCTCCTCCAAGCATGCACACCACTTGGTTGCCTCTTTTTTGGTCAGTGTCACCCTTTAGGTGCCCTGGACAATGCATAACAACTTTAGTTGGTAGTAGTACCCCTCCAATAGGCAGACCACGTATCTGGCTTTCTGGACACCCTGTACCAGATTCACTCCAGCAAATGCCATCTGAACATCTCCTGGCCATTCATTGCTCCTGTGTTAGAAAGTTTTAACCCTCTGCATCATGCAGGATAGTAGGGATTTTCACTGTTCAAAGCCTTCCCTGAAATGGGAGACTGGAGGGTAAGGACTAAAAGGCAAGCTGCAAAATTCTCTGTCTTGTGGTTTAGATTTACCATCACAGACACATGCAGATTTTCCAGTGACTGTGCTGCTGAATTGGGCTGGTGCTCTGAATGGGCAGAAGCTATAAGACACATAAAAATCCTGTGGATACACTGATCCACTGGCTTTCCCAGTGCCACAGATTACTTCAGCATGGAAGATCATAGAATCATAGACTTGTTTAGGTTGGAAAAGACCTTTAACATCAACCATTAACCCAGCATTGCCAAGTCTACCACTAAACAATGTCCCTGAGCATCATCTCTAAGCATGCCTTTTAAATAGCTCCAGAGATGGTGACTCAGCCACTCCCCTGGGCAGCTTATTCCACTCCTTGACAGCCCTTTCAGTAAGGAAATTTATTCTAATATCCAATCTAAACCTTCCCTAGCACAACTTGAGGCCATTTCCTCTTGTTCAATTGCTTGTTAATTGTGAGACATTCACCTCCCTAAAACTGCCTTTCAGGTAGTTATAGAGAGTGATAAGTTCTCAGCTTCCTTTTCTCTAGAGTAAACAAGCTTAATTCCCTCATCTGCTCCTCTTTCTCTAGACCCTTCACCAGCTTTGTTGTCCTTTGGATATGCTCTAGCACCTCAATGTCTTTCTTGTAGTGAGGGCCCCAAAATTGAACATAATATTCAAGGCCCAGCTTCATTACTGCAGAGTACAGGGGGACCATCCCTTCCTTTGTGCTGCTGTCCACACTGTTTCTGACACTTATGGCTCATTCACTCAGCTGTCAACCAACACCCTCAGGTCCTTTTCTGCTGGGTGATTTGCCAGCCACTCTTTCCCAAGCCTGTAACATTGCATGGATTTGTTGTGACCCAAGTGAAGGACCTAGCACTTGGCTGTGTTAAATCACATATACTTGGCGTGGAGTAACACTTCCACACAACTTTCTGCAAATGTACTGGAGGTCCCCCTTATCCAGATCATTAATAAAGATATTAAACAGAACTGGGCCCAATACTAAGCCCTGGGAAACACAAATTGTGACTGCCTGCCAGCTGGATTTAACTACCTTCAATATTACTCTTCAGGTCCAGTCATCCAGCCAGTTCTTTACTTAGCAAAATTTACACCCATTTAAGACATGAGCAGCCAGTTTCTCCTGAAGAATACTGTGGGAAACTGTGTGAAAGGCCTTACTCATGTCCAGGTAGACAACCCACAGCTTTTCCCTCATCCACTAAGTGGACCTTGTCATAGGAGATCGGATTCGAAGTTCTATCCTTTACTAAATCATTTTTAAACAGTAACCATTTTATCTTTCAAATAGTTTGCAGAGAAGATAGAGTTCTGACAAAGTTAGGAAGAATGAAGAGTGATTCAGTGCCCTCAGATATTCATTGGTTCAATTTTGACTAACCCTTACCACTGCTGAAAGGGAAGGTGCTCACACACTGCCTATAGTCACTCTCTCTATCCATTTAACAGACAGGCAGAGGCTTTCTGGCATCAATAAAACATGAAAGCTTCATGTCTAAAACCAAGATTCAGCAAATGCTGAAGGTCACATATGCTAAAGTTAATCTGCCATCTTGTGGGTATACACCACAATACACTGTTTTCAATATCAACTATAGAATTTTTTAAGACAAATCAGTATCTTGTATTTGTATATTAACTACCATGCAAAATTATTATTACATTCATGAGGCCAAAGATAAGAATTTTTTTCCACTTTTAAAAAGAAAATACTGTAAGAGACATAAAAATTCAGGTATGACACACACACAGCAAAAAACGTGTAGTTTTGTTATTCATTTGTACAACCTGAATTGTTTCTGCTGTGCTTTATGAGTATTGTATCAGCTACATCATGGGACACCGCTTAATTTCAGTTAAACAGCAACAAAAATGGAAGTCTGCCACAAAACTAAAACATGGATTTTGAGCAACCACTCTTTCAGAAGAAATACTACCAGAACTTTCGTTCGGCTCACTTTAAAATTTTGCATTAGTTGCAAATCCAAAATCTAGATTTGGGAAGTGATTTTGAGCAAAAGTTCATACCGTATTTCTGTACGTATCTCTGTCAAGGCATCCTACACTGAATTTGGTGTGATATCCAAAAATAAATATATTCTAAAAATGCTTCACACAATGACAGTGAATATCAAATTAAATCAGTTACTTCAGTTATCTATAACTATCTTTCCTTAACTCGTGCATGTGTATATTACATATAGAGATACAAAATGCAGTTCAGAGAATTTCATATACACAGATTCAGCAATGTTACACAAAGGTGGCAACAATGCCTCATTTATAGCTACTAGAGATTATGAGGATGTCTTCCCATGGTCAAAACAGACATTAAACCTGAATCTGAACCTGCATGTAGGGATCTTGTTCTCCTTACCATGTACATTTAAGGGCATGCCTCGTGCTGACCCATCAGAGCAGAAGGATGCTTCTACACCAGTTAGGACAAGTCAGCTCACATGTGTCAAGAGTGACTCATACTGATAAGGCAACAGGTTTATTGAGAGATAGTTACCATGGCAAACAGGTAGCAAGTTCAATTCTGCATGAATCAAAAGAGAAATAGCTTCCAAAATATCACGCTATGTATTTTTTTTTCACTCCTGCAAATATTTTGAGCCAGTGCCATACATTACTGATGTGTTTTGATCAAGAGATACTGTAGAGTCAGGAAGTTTCAGTAATCCTTATGAAGTACAATAATACCAGATCCCTCTCCTGAACACTTTTCTTAAATATTGTAGACATATTCTAGAGAATGTGCTTGATAACATCAGCCACACAGAACTAGCCAACTATTTAGAAAAATATTATTTTAATGATACTTGAAAATATGATACTTCATACTTGATGTATGAATACTGATGATTCTTCATGATCATGCATGATGATACTTCATACTTGTAAAACAAGTCAAAAGTATTATAAAAGATCAAGTGTCCTTCTTATAAAAGGATATAATCAAGAATATTTCTCCCAGAACAGTAGAAATTAAAAAAATAAAAAAAAAAAAGACTCAAAAAGACTGGGTTATTTCAATAGCAAAAAATTATCACATAATAAATAAAAAGACGTTTCAGATCAACTTGAACAACTGCAAACCTCTTCTGAAGAAAATGTCATAAAATATGCACTAAAAAGTATTGTTTCTTCACTGCTTCTCACATATATTACATTTACTCAGACTGCAAACTAAGTAAACAAGTAAATCATTCAGTAAGTTGTGTTTTTCTGTTTGTTTTCTTACCCTTCCAAATTCAAATTCCACAAAGAGAATCTGAAGGTCAAGCTAAGCTATTTCTGGCTTCTCTGCTGATTCTGATTGAAACATATTCTTGTCCCACAGGCTATAATTTTCCGATCACTCCCCTCAAATAAATGATCACCTTGACATCTCTCTTCCCTGCTTATATCCTCCCTCTTTGCTTTACTCCACAGGAACCAGATATCTCCCACATCAACTGAGACCAAGTGTTTTCAATTGTATTTAATTTTGAAGTTTGCTGTTTCTATTTCAGATCCAAAAGGGGGCTTCTGAGACCAAGTGCCACTTTGATAACAGTGCTAACTGTTTCAATAAAACATACTACCTGTACTAACAATTCCAATCTAGCATCTGGTAGGTAAGACACGCAGCCATTATCATCATGCACTTCTGTGTAGTTGTTTTAATAACTCTGAATGTGGCAATGTGATAAAGAGATTATTGCCCCATTTTACACAACCTACCCAATTATTTTATGGCATTTGTATAGACTGCATTTCATAGTTACTCAAGTGATATTCCTGAGATTTGTGCACAAAGGAATAAAAGACATCACAGGTTACAACTTTGACAAAATGCTAGCAAGGGTTAAATTATGTTTTAATCCTTGAACAGTTGGGTCACATGGCTGCTATTGAATGTGTTCTTTGCCTCAAGCCTTAAGCTTTTATTTGTAATAGGTCTTGATCTGTACAGGAGAGATGAATAAAATAACTAGGAAACCTTACTTCTTTCCTCATGGTGAAGTGAGGAAAGAAGGGAGAGTAAGATGCAGTATGCGTTGCAGCCTGTGCAGTGAACTCAAAGAACCTAATATACAAAGAAATGTGAAAGCAGTGGCATAAAAAATTATAGTTATTTACTTACTACAGTATTACATTGAAACACTGAAAATTTCAGATTAAACCAGGACTCTATTCTGGTTTTAGTTATCTAATTTTCAAGGAGCTAGCCATTTGCCATAAAGAACAAGGTTCTGTTAAAACCCCAGTCATTCAGTGAAAAACAGAACACTACAAGCCTACACTAGTTATTTTTGCAAGTTAAATCCTAAATAATAAAATAAATTTTCCAAGTGAAGCAATGTTCTAAATAACAAAGCCAACTTCCCCCACTTCCAGTCTATTACATCACCGAGTCTTCAGTGCTCATGTTTTGTGACAACCCCACAAACTATCAGAAAGTAAAAGAATCACTTAATAAATCACGAATTGTACATTGTCTACTTAACTATATTTGTGTGTTTCTGAAATAGAAGCAGACAGGAAGATAGCAGACAGAATGTGAGGAGACAGGGAAATGGAAAGAGATTATAAACCTTCCATGTGGGCAATACACTTGATCTGCCAAGCACTGCAATAAGATTATTGTATATCTATTCCTATACTATTTCTTAGTAATAAAAAGGTGACAAATGCAAAAGAAATATACATCAAAGAGACAAATATTCAATGTCTTAGGTTGGCATTAATACAGATTTTAGCAAAACCACTTGTTTACAGAGTCTGAAATATATAATATGGAAAACTTAAGGCTAATAAAGCATTAACAATTTGTTCTCAATTTTCATAAAATTTCCTTTTTTGTTCTGAAAAAGACTGGAATCTAGCAGGAGTAAATGAAGCACAATTGTGACATTTACCAAGCTGACATAAAAAGCACTGAAATCGAAAAGAATTTTCTAATATCTTTCTTCTTTTTGCCATAAAGAGGCAAGAGACTCAGAAAAAGAAAACAAAAGTGAACTACAAGTAGGTCTTTATTAGGAAAACAGGTTGCATTATAAGTCACTGGAATTGATTCACCAATGATACTGGCTGGAACAAGCAACTGCACAAAATTCTCAAAAAATCTCTCCATGCCTTTTGATTGCTTACCCTAGTTTAACACGTGATCCTGACATTTTTACTCCCAGCAAATGACAGCTCAAAATCTAAAAAAACAGTTGAAGCTAAATATGAATGGCTGCTATGACACTAAACATAATGTTCAAGTGCTGTCTCCCTATAACTAGTTAGATTTCTGCATTTTATCTCTTACCCCCATAGTTCTGACTAATGGTTAAATAATAAGTTTTTGCTGTGAGAAGAAGAACTATTACCCTGTTTATGCATCACTTAAGCAAACCAAATGGCTTACTGGGAACACAGTATGACTAACAATAGGTGAAGGAAGGCAACAGCCTTAAGTCACCAAATTTCAAATTAATTTCTTGGTTAAAAAGATGGCATGACTACCTTATCTGATATGATCCTGTTCTCTTCATAGTGACTAGTCTTATGTAAAGTTACCCTATAGGGAAGACCAAATTATTGAATTAGTGCATCAGTCCTGGTTAAATAGCAGTCTTACATTGATTCCACTGATTATATTTTCAGTGAGGAACCTCCTTCAAAATTAGTCATCCAGAGACTGGCAGTTAAAGCAGGTAAAAGTAAGTAAAAAATAGAATTATAATAGGTGGATAACTAGTGAATAATAATGGCTATTCCATGGCAGGATGCAATAAGGATACTCTAACATTCTTAGTGACTTGTTTAATCCTAGGAAAATCCAAATAATTTGGTCTTATAGACCATCATTCTGCAGTATAGCAAGCAGAGTTTGGGCATAAACAAGATGACCCAGTTTTCAACATTTACAAGTCTTAGCTTGAAGCTCGTTTGTTACTTGAAAAGAGAATTAAAATTTAAATAAGTGCGAAAGAACAAAAGCTTATTTTCCTTGAATTTCTGTGAAAAAAGCAGTTATGTATTAACTAACATTCACACGAAGTAAAATCAGAACTTAAAATAAGAGGATAATTAGAAGTCATATTGCTTAAGAATAAAACAAATCACAGACAGATACTGTGATGTATTCAGAAATTTACAATAACAGTAGAGGTAAACATTTCACATGACTTTGATGGATAATTCCTTTCAAATCATAAACCATGTAAAGGAAATATAATTCCATAGAACATTCTTCAAGTAAGAAATAGGATCTGAGCTGATGAACAAAGAGACCTGTGTATTTTTGTATGGAATTCATTAAAGTTCCTAGCACTGAACTTGCAACAAACACTTCACATGAAAGGTGATTTTTAAACATCAGTTAAGTATTTACATGGGCAAACTTATTCCTGTTTTCTTCTATGTGCTTTCCTTTTCATTGCATTTGCATCTGTTATTATTTAACTATGCATTTCAGAATGGAATTGCTGTTATTTATTGAATGAGTTAACTATTACAAGCTGAAAAAATAAAAAGACAAACCCAAAAAGTTTCTATTCAAGGAAAGCTTGTAAACAAGGCAAACACAGGAAAAATTGTTAAAGGACCAAGGGACATTACAGTACCCATTTTTTTAAAAACCCAAACAACCAACTCTCCCTGTCCTAAAAAACGTTCTATGTTCTGGAAGACAAATGTGTAAAAACGGATTGTATACTAACAAACTGTTACTAAATTGAGTTCCACCCATGCCACTGCTCCAAAGACCAGCTTTTAGTTCAAGCACAAATGCTGAAGTCAAAACAACTATATTCTCTTATCTCCTCTGCAAAAGTTCAGACCTTTGGCCAAGTCTGTTATGTATTTTCTTTACCTCATTCTGCATAAAGAGTCCAAATATTATCATTTACACAGGGGAACTTTAACATCTACATATGCAACTGTTCTAGATTTCCCATGGAACTACTTTTTGACATGTGGCAGACAAACTAATTTGATGAAAAAATCTGGCATCCTACAGACAGATGCATGATATTATGAACACTTAAGATTTCTGCTTCCACAAACTATGATATTCATAATAAAGATGAAGAATGGGAAATATTGTAGTTACAGAAAATTAAATTTCCTCTAAAATTAGTTCTACGTTGCCATTCTTTGTGACTTTCCATTTAAAAGTTCAATTTTTTTAATATACAAATATATTAACCAATTATATAAATATTCTGACCCTTATATTTCTCTTAGATTTAATCTTCAAATTACCACTATTTCTTTATTTTAATTACAACTTTCTTTGACTTTTTTATCTTATTAATCTAACTAGTATTTTCAAAGGATGAAAGAAAACTGTCATGTAAGTATATGCTGGTTACTTTGACACTTATGTTGGGTAAAATCATAGAATGGAAAATAAAGACTGCAATCAGCTTTGAATGAGAGATGGTAGAACAATTGATGAGCATCAGAACAGCTTTAGAAGAACTAAGTCTTACCAAACATCACTTTTTTTCTGAGCACAGGTTACTTTGATCAAAGTAACTGTGCTGACATCTAATGCCTTGCAGAAGCCTTTTGATAGGCTTATTATGACATACAGACACAAAGAAACCCCAGCAATAATAATAATAAAAAAATCTGTATGGGGTCTTCAACTGATTATATCTATAAAAATTACAGGTACCTAAAGGCAAATGTAAATGAGATGCTACTAATAACAGGCAGCATTCCCATGAAGATCTTATGTTTCCTGTTTTGGCCAACAGTAACATAGACATCTTTGTCACAATGTGTCTGGCATCACATCTGGCATAGATGCTTGAGAGCAAAAGAAGAAGCTGATGAACTGAAAGATACCAGGGAAAAAAAAAAAAAAAAAAAGAGAGTAAAGAAAAATTTATGCTTTAAATAATGACAACTGAAAACTGCACTTCATGTACTAATTATCTGAACACTTAATACTGAAGCAATGTGATTCTATTCTACATATTCTTACATGCAGAATAGACCCCTTTTATTTTTTTTGAGATGTAAAATGTTACAATACAGTTTGCATATTTTCCTCTTCAATATCATAATGTAGTAGTAGATACAAAGCCTAAGACAATCTCAGAATTCTTGTAGAACATTTGCATACAAAAGTTGATTTACAGCTCTTTAAAATCACTGCTTTTCTTCAAGTATGATTTACATATCTTATTTCACTCTCCTGAGGAGGAGTTGTTAGAATTATTACTAGGATACTAGATAAAATACTAGAATAAAATTCCCTTCAAGAAATAGGGAATAACATGAATTAGAAGTTAAAAAAAAAAAAAAAAGTCACAGAAACTTCCCCTTGGATTCGCTGTATTATGACAAACTTGGGATTACAAACATTAGAATCCAAAACTGCCTAAATCCAGTATTCTTTTCACCATTAGTACAGCTTTATATCTTAAAAGATATTAAAATCATGTACATATTTTTATTGAAGAATTCTGCCTTACAGTGACTGAGGTTTGGGGTTTTTCTTTCTGCCATTCCCTCATTCTCTTAGGTACTACATTTGCTTTCAGTACCATCTGAGAAAAGATTACAGGTTAGCACCCTGGAAACTCTTAGCTAGTGCACTGCTTCCCTTCTGGGTGAGCACCTCTGGGCAGATGGGCTGGTAAGCTAGTTCACTCCATCCTGATTCTCTTCAGACAGGGAGACAAGTGATTCATCCCTTCTGGCAGATAAGATGCTGGTATTTCCATCTCTGCTGACTGGGTTAGCTGACAGATTGTTGACGTGATCCTTTTATTTTCTCCCAGTTCCCTGTACATTAAAGCCAGGAACTTTAGAAGGTGAGCACTCGCTTTGTGCTACAGTCTGGAGATAGCACATGAAATCAGCTTTACTACTAGCTTCATTTTCAGAGTATAAAAGGTAAACATGTTTTGAGAATCTACACTGCAGAACTTAGTTTAGCAAAATATTAGAAGGTCCTGAGCACTTATTTCACAAACAGATGTTATTTATCAAGGAAAAAAAAATTTGCAAATATGTCTATAAGGCACTGAAAAAAAACTTATGAGCAGAACTTGCTCCATAAAAGTACTAAATGGTACTTCTCTTATAACTTAAGTGACAAGCAGTTAAATTCTACAAGCTAAAGAACTTTAAACCCAAATTTTCCAAAAGGAAATACAACTTTTTAAAGCAAAAAACTGACGTAAGTAACTTCAAAAATGCAAGAGTTGGTCCCAAAACCTTGGTCTAGATTTAAAAAAGGATAACATATAAATTTTAATTATGCTTGGCAGATCCATAAACTTTAAGCAAGTTAATTTTGAAGCTGCTCAATAGTACAACACAAAAAACCTGTACTTATACATAGCACTCTACAAATAAACGTTCCTAGGACTGCAATCTTACAAGGCCTACATGTTATATACAGGGTTAGAATAAAAATAGACCACTAGTGCTCTAAGAAGTGGGGAAAGCAATTGCTAACCACTCTGGCATACGACTTCTAAACTTCTAACACCACTACATGGCACACAAAAATGTGGAGAGCCAATTGTTTAGTCACTACTTTCTAAAAATTTACTAAACTGTGGCTGTCTTTTAATATTCAAGAGAAAAACCCCCAAGTTTTGCATAATGACTATTATTTCTAAATTGTTAGGACATATCATAAAGGTAAAAGCTGACAGGATTTTAGTTCTGTATTCTCTCTTCTTTCCCCTCAACCACTACCAGCTATACTTCTATCTTTGAGCTCTGCTCACTGCTTTTTTGCTATTGCATCTTTCTCAGAAACAGAGACATTTTTTTTGTTTTTTCTAATGTTGATGTGATGTGCTTTTTTAAAAATCTTAGCTGGAAAATTTACATGTAGAAATAAAAACTAAGTACCTCTAAGGCTGAATAACTATTCCCCTGCTTCCCCAGTCACCAGGGTGCTTGCTACTTTTTGGCTGAATAACTTCAAAGTTCATAGGAACTAAGTCAAATGACTGTATTTTGGATTTGTCCGGTATTGTACTCAACTGTATGAAGAAAAATATATTTTAAGAAGTAGAAAAAAAGGATATTCTTTCACTGGATTCCAAGTCACCAAACATTTTCTTTTAACACACAATTAAGAAATTAGACTGTTCCTATAATTCTTTAGTGACTCAACATTGGTCAAACATTTCTTGTGCCTTTAAATGATACTTTAAACATGTTTTTTTTCTCCTAGTTTAAGAACTTCAAGTTGTAAAAAAAAATGATTCAAATATGACCCATTTCAAATACCCTTCTATTCACTGTTAATGATGCACATCATCTACTAGCTTCTGAAATTCCTAAGAGACAAGAAAAACTCTGTTCAGATAATCATAACAGAGAATGGAAATAATTTTCTGTGTGTTTTCAGTGATAATAAGAGTGGTGCTGAAAATTTCCCTGACTTTCACTCTGTCTCCTGGACAATAAGGTAGAAATTAACAAGGGAAAAAGTTTAAGCATTTATTTTTGAAGAAGAATTATTCAAAATAGGAAAGATGCTTCAGAGTTATAAACACAGAAATAAGTGTTACACAAAGTGCACTGGCAAAGGGATTAAAAAGTAAAAATTCATCCAGCATCAGAACTATTTATTTTTAAATATTTGTAGAACATTTCTGAAAATATGTCATTTCTCAAAATATGTCAAATATGTCTAAACAAATAGATAGAGGATATAACTAACAATCACCTCTACAGCTCCCTAACGAAAAGTCTTGAAAGGAAGCCTCATATAATCTGACTGGGGCTTTTAGTCTTACCATTTATTTCTTTTCGTTCAGCAGGAAAGAGTATTTTTCATAAGTTTCCCTTGAAAACTGCCTTGTTACACACATGATGTAATGCATTTGACAAACTATGTCCTTGAGTGACACTGAAATCTAAACACAAGATGAGTTAGGCTCAGACTATTGTAAATACGGTGTATGAGGAAACAGTGGAAAAGATTTACAAAAAGATTAAAGTTTTGCAAGATTTGAATAAGAGCCCCTAAAAGTGAGCTGGAATTATATTTATGAAGGAGCTGAAATAAATAATATATTATCCTGAATGTGTGTTGTCCTAGTAAGCCCTTAACTTCATAGCTACTTATTCTAGCACAGCAAATAGAGCAAAGCTACACTGATACCAGTGTTTCAAACTTGTTATATCTAAATTCTGTTTCCTTAAAGAAGGATGCTTACTTGCTGGAAATAGGTTCACAAGATGTGGTCACTCATTGTATTAAATACAATGAGTATTTTGTACTCAATAAAAAAACCGGAAACAGTATCTTTATGAAATTTTCTGACTGCTTATATACTTAACCTTCTCCAGGCTAAGTAACTTTCCCCTCCATTTCATTTAGACAAATATATAGCCAACCATTTTAAGATTTTACATAAATATCAGTAGCCACAGGAAGCATGTTCTGTCTGCTGACTTGGTGAAAGGTGACCTTTTACAATGAAAAACAAATCAATGCACAAAATAACACACTGGCTTTTTTCAAAGAATAAATCATCATAAAGAAAAAACACCATTTTGCATATAGATTTGTCTGACAAGGACAGTTAAAAAAAATGAAGTATTCTGCAGCATCTTGCAACCCGACAAAAATCAATAGCTAAATTATAAAATACTTCAGGTATTCAAAGAATTCCAGCATGCTCACTTCCTCCTCTCTAAGCTTTTTCTGTTTCTTAGACTTGAGCAAGTGCTGCTTGCACACAATTTAAAAGTCTGTAAAAAAAAAAGAAGTTACTAGAGAATCACAGAATAGTCACGGTTGGAAAGAACCTCTGAACTCATGGAACCCAACCATACACACACTCAACAAACTTGGCCACTAGAACATGCCCTTAAGTGCCATGTTTCTTAAGTACCCCCAGGGATGGTGACTCAACCACCTCCCTGGGCAGGCTGTTCCAGTGCCTGACCCCTATTCCCGTAAAGAAATTCTTCCTACTGTCTAATCTAAACCTCCCCTGCCTCCCCTCCCCTGCTTCAGACCATTTCCTCTGGTCCTGTCATTATTCACCTGGGAGAAGAAGCCAACACCCACCTCCCTACAACCTCCTTTCAGGTAGGGGAATGCAGCCTCCTCTCCTCCAAACTAAACATGCCCAGTTCCTCAGCTGCTCCTCACAGGACTTGTTCTCCAGCCCCCTCACCAGATTGGTTGCTCTCCTCTGGACACATTCCAGCACCAAAATGTCCTTCCTGTAGTGAGGGACCCAGAACTGAAAACACAATTCGAGGAGCAGCTTCACCAGTGCTGAGTACAAAAGCACGACTGCTTTCTTACTCCTGCTGGCAACACTATTCCTGATACAAGCCAAGATCATTTTTGCCTTCTTGGCCACCTAGGCGCACTGCTGCTTCGTGTTGAGCCAGCTGTCCACCACCATCCCCAGGTCCTTTTCTGCTCCAGCCACTCCTCCCCAAGCCTGTAGTGTTGCCTGGGGTTGTTGTGATCGAAATACAGGACCCAGCACTTGGCCTTATTGAATCTCATACAGTTGACCTTGGCCCATTGATCCAGCTGCACAGGTCCCTTGGTAAAGCCTTCCTGCCCTCAAGCAGATCAACATTCCCAGACAATTTGGTGCCATCTGCAAACATACTGAGGGCGCACTAAACCCCCTCATCCAGATCATTAGTCTAGATATTAAACAAGACTGGCCCCAAGACTGAGCCCTGAGGGACACCACTAGTGACCCGTTGCCAACCTAGATTTAACCACATTAATCACAATTCTCTGGGCATGGCCATCCAGCCAGTTTTTACCCAGTGAGGTGTACACTTGTCTATGCCATGATTCGCCAGCTTCTCAGGAGAATGCTGGGGGAGACAGTGTCAAAGTCCAGGCAGATAACTTCCACAGCATTGCCCTCATCCAGAAGGGGGGTCATATGGTCCTAGAAAGAGATCAGGTTGGTTAAGCAAGACATCCCTTTCATAAACCCATGCTGGCTGGCCCTGATCCCTTGGCTGCCCTGTATTGAGGGACAGTGATTAGTAATAGCATGCAAAAATAAACAAAACTAACTTACTCTGCTGAAGTACATCATGAGCTGCATCACTTCTACAAATCCTTAAGCTCCTTCCTCCTCCTCAGCATATTTGTCCCTTGCTAGTGTTAATGGGAGAAAGCAGTGAATGGTGTGCAGCACTAAACCTGCCAGAACTCAACTGTTCATGACACAGCATTTAATAGCACAACAGAAGAGTTGGTTGGAATAATGTTATTTAAAAAAAAAAAAGGGGGAGGAGGGAGGTGTCGTGACATGAGGCAATCAGGTGTGGCTAATTACAAGGTGGGGTAGTGCATGGTACTCTTTTATTGGTCGCCCAATCCTGCTCATGCACAGCTGGGGTAAGCCTTAATTGGGCACAGGTGGGCTTAGCACAAGCTCACGCCTCCCACCTTGTAATTAGCCACACCTGATTCCCTCATTTCACTACAGGGAGGGGTGGGGGAGAAGACAACAATTATCTTGTAAAACTTTTGAATTCTACCTGTCAGTGAATCGAGTATTTCTGGTGAAACTGAAAGATTCATAGACTACACATTTCAGAATTAACAGAACTGAAATGGGTGAGAACTCTTGAAAGGTAAACTAGATGAGTGAAATCTTATTGAGATTATAGAATAGTTTAAAGATTTTAATCTAAATAAATTCCACATTGATCATAATTACAAAAATGAACTTATTACTCATCAGTCCACTAAGTTTCTAGTTTCTGAAAGTCACTGCTGGCAAATTTAGAAATTAGAATCAACAAGATGGTTGATTCCAGTAGACTAAAGACCAGGATATCTCGAGATATGCAAGGAATTTGATACATGCAGGATCTTGTGTTTGTGCCTCCAGAGATGGCCACTTCTTTGCTCTATAAATGGCTGCGTTCACATGCTTGCATAAATGAAGCTGTTTTCTTAGTTTTTACAGTACATCATAGTTTTTACTTAAGAAAAATTCCTTCTATGTTCCTCCTCATCCCCAGTGTGCAACGCATTTTTTGACAGTAAAGCAAGAAGGATTTTCCTGTTTCAAATTGCATTTCAGCTTATTTTAAGGAGAGAGGCTTTAAAACATAAAATTGAATTTGGCAGAATCTGAACATCTTTTTATATTTTATAAAATGGAAACCTGCAAGTAAATTCAATTTGTGGTCAAAAGAGACACAATGTTTCCTTCAAATGCATGGTAGGATAGCTCAAAGTGCCTGTAAAATGTGCTCACTGATGCAAATGCTTAAAACATTATCTACTGCCAGTAGCTGCACCACTGGCAGTAGATTACAAGTGCAGAAAATTTCTGTCTACTATAGCAGAAAACCGACACTTTATACATGCTTAAAACTAGGCAGAAAAGCTTAGCAAAAAGAATAAAAGGGTTTTTAATAAATATAAGGTTACTAACCAGGTTTCAGATAGAAATTTTCACACACCATAAAATCTTATCTTCATGAGTTGGTGCTGATGAATAAAAATATTTTTAGAAATTATTTTTGCTAGAGTTTTTTAGCTACATCGGTAAGAATGGGACTTTAAAATCTGAATAAAAAGATGATCTGAGATCCATAGGCTTGAAAATAAAGACACCATGTTAATATAGTTTGCAGTTTTTAATTTCTCAATGCATTAAAGATCTCAGAGTGTCTACAAATGTTTCCATCAAACCTGCTTATATTAAGTGGAAATGGTGTTGCACAAACAGTCTATTACTCCATTTTTATTTTTAATTGTCACATATACCAATGCCAAATGAACATTTCCCTTCAACTGCTGACAGGGTGGACCCATGAAAGCCAATACTGGAGAATTTCTTGCATGGGTCTGTATGGAGCAGTAAACTCCTGGTGGGAAAGATAGCAGAATCCACTGGTCTAAGCACAATTCAATAAGCTTATGGGAAAGCACACAAGTACAGAATGCATTGATGCTCCAGTGATGGATTCCACCACAGCTTCTTTCCACAACTGAGTCTCATAAAGCACAACTGCCTGAGCTTTATGAACATATGCAGCCACTGTAATAGTTTTTTCCCCTCATATTATATGAAAGTAAGAGAAATCAGAGAATCATTTATGTTCAAGGGGACCTCCTGAGATCATCCAGTCCAAGCCCCTAGCACAAGGAGGGCCATGCAGACCAGATTATCAGGACCATGTCCAGTCAGCTTTTAAGTATTTCCACAGATGAAGACTCGACAACCTCTCTGGGCAGCCCATTCCAATGTTTGACTGTCCTCACAGTAAAAAAGGTTTTTCTTTCGTTCAGAGGGAATTTCAAGTCATTTAACTTGTGCCCATTTCTTCTTGTCCTACCAGTAGACACAGATGATGGAATCTAGCTCCCTCTTCTTCATAGAGTGGCTGGGGTTGGAAGGGACCTTAGAGATCATCCAGTTCCAAATCCCCCCTGTGGGCAGGGACACCTCACACTAGACCAGGTTGCTCAAGGCCTTGTGGATCCTGGCCTTGAGCACTTCCAGGAAGGGAGCAGCAACAACTTCCCTGGGTAACCTCTTCCAGTGTCTCACCACCACAACATAAAATTTTTTTTTCCTGATGTCTAACCTAAATATCCCCTCTTCAAGTTTTAAACCATTTCTCCTTGTCTTCTTGCTACACCTCCATGCAAAAATTCTTACCCCAGCTTTCTTGTAGGACACTTTGAGGTAGATATTCTTCATTCTCTACCAGGGAGTACTTATATACTTAAGATCCCCACTGAGTCTTCTCTTTTGCAAGGAGAAATTCCTAATTTTCTTAGCTTCTTTTCATGTGACAGATGCTCCCATCCCCTGATGATCTTTGTGGTCCCTCTATGGAAGTCCACATTTCTCATACTAAGTTCAGAACCGGACTTGGTACTCACTTTCCTCAACCTGATGCAGCCCAAGATGCTGTTGGCTGTATTTGCTGTGCTCGTGTTCAACATACTGCCTACTAGAACTCCAAAATGCCACTCTGCTCAGCTGTTTTCCAGCTCTTGGCCTTACTACATGTTGGCAGGACTTGGCACTGCCCTTTGTTGAACATCATGAGATTCCTCTCAGCCCAATTCTCCAGCCTGTCCAGGTCCATCTGAATGGCAGCCCAACCACATGATTTATAGCATTGTGTAGTAACTCCTCAGCATTTTTTAATTTCTGCAAATGTGTTGGAAGTGCACTATGTCCCATTACCCAGTTGTTACAGAGGTTAAACAATACTAGCCCCAGTACCAGTCCCTGGAGTACACACCAGTTAGCAACTTGCCTCCAACTGAATTGTGTGCTATAGCATTATTCTTTAGCAATTAGCATAAAAAAATTTGCTTGTTTGCCTCAAATTAGTTGTCTATTTTTTACTGGTTCAATAAATTCCATAAAGACTAATGCACATTAGCAGTTAAATAAATTGAGTACCATTTGGCCATCAGCAGCTAAAAGAACTTTTTGCAGCAAAATGGAGAGGAAATTTGAGTACTACAAAGCCTAGGAGCATATGGATTTAGACTATCTAAAGACAGGTTTAAATCACTGTGTCCCCAGTCTGTGGCACTGACATCTAAAGATGTTTTTATACTGTTTGATCTTTGTACCATTAACAATGCTATGCATATTTTATCACCATTTCCCTTCTGACATAACTAGGTCTCCATAAACACATACAGATCTGGAGGCAGAGTAAAAGTGGTTGGAAAAAATATCTCAAAGGCTGGGCAGCATATAAAAATGCTAAACCATTATCACTCTTTTACCATTATATGCCTTGTATTATAAAAGGAGGTTACGCTTGATTTTCTTTATATCACAACAAAAACCCAAAAGTATATGACCCTTTCCTCATGAAAGCAAAGCTGCAAAAACAAACCCACGAACAAAAAACCCATCACTGCAAACACTGACACCACTCACTGATCTTTCATGTTGGTGATGTGAAGCAGAAATGACACTACAAGCCAAGAAATACCCCTTTTCAAATATACAGGGTTTAAAATCCTCCATACCCTAGGTGCTGTGAGGAAGCTCAGGAAGGACCAAGCTGGACTACACTAAGTTTCTACAATACTAAGCAGTGTTGGGCTATTATGGATGCACTACTCAAAAGGCCCTCGTTCAGCTCAACGCTTACAGAATTTCATTTAGTTGAGTCCATGCAATCAGCATGGTAGAAGTGGTTTGTGAGCTGTGCTTCTGAAGCCCAAGTTGCCCAATAACTAGCTTCAAATTGTATAAATTGATTCCTTGCTATTTATAGTTGTTGAGTGATTTGATCAATACTGTAGCATGCATTTTGCACATCTATCCAGCTGAGTGTTATTTCCTGCCCACTCAGAGCATTTATATCTATGTATGTTCCAGATGTGTTGCAGTACTACATTAAATGACTTAACACCTTAGAATGCTGTACATATAAAAGCTGCTGTTATTTTAAAGGAAACAAAATTATGGAAGAAGCTACTCAAAAAAAAAAAACAAAAACCAAACACAAGAAAGTGTTCTTAAAATGTATGTGTTACAAATCTGCTTTGTAGATTATTTTAATCTCTAGTAAAACTTCCATTATTAAAAATCCATTAAAAAAATCTAAAGCAGTGGAGTGCATTAAAAAAACCCAGAAAGATGAAAAAAATATATGGAAATTATACCAGAAATATCTTACAAATTGAGAAGGAAAATAGGAATGAAGTAACTTTTTATTTAAAAAAAAAAATACAAGTACATCCCCAAAATATAAATTAGAGACAGAAAAAAAAAATAACACTGCAAGGAGTATTGCTCATTATAGCACCTACTGAGATAGCTTTAAGTCTGTTTCTCATTATTCTTAAAGAAAATGTTGAGACTCTTCCAGCTAAAATTAAACTTCGTATACCAGTTCTGTTCCAATTCTCGGCTGCGACATCCCTTCAGCCCGCCCCTACACTGCACTCTTGTGAGCAACTGCGGTAATGCAGTAGTTGGAATCGTGTGGGGTTCATTCAAGAGAGAGATGAGCAATAGGAAGGGAGTGACAGAGCAGCTGCAGGCATGGGAGAGAATTCCTTGGCCTGACTTTGTTTCTGCTGGAGGATTCAGAAAGAAAAATTAATTTGAAACACTTGCACGTGTTCTTTCTTGAACTGGCACTGCTAATCTGGACTACTAAATACTTATTTTGCAAATAAAGCAAAAGAGAAAGCAGTCAGACAAGCTTTTAGTATCATATAACGGTTCAATAATAATAATTCATAGCATAACAATGAAAAAATTATATTGATTTTAAGTAGAAATAACCTGCTGCTATGCAATTCCATCTCTTGGCTGTAACAGGAATCAAGATACTCAACTCCTGCATATCAATATGTGTTTCTTGTCTTTAAGCAGATCTGTGCTTATCCTGCCTATAATGACTCTGCCCACATAAGTGCAAATCTGAACCAAAGCTGGTGAACTTTTCCAATAACTTTCTGGGCAGTGAAGGATGAAATGTACCAATAACCTGGATCATGCAGACATTTCCAATTCTATTAACAGTTGTATTTATGTTTTTAAGGTAGCACTAGTAATCCTAAAATTTAAATAATATGGTGTATCTTTGGTTATTCCAGGAAATCAACATTTGGAAAGCTTGTGCAAGGCTGTTCAGCTAGTTTTCAGTTATAGAAATTAGATTCTTATGCATATGTTATGCTAGTAAAAAATTGTAATGAGGAAAAGAGGAAAGGATCTGATGGAAGATCACCTTAAATAATTACAGCCACAATAGCAGTAATCCATAACTATATCAAACAATGGAAACTGTAGCTGCAGTCCTTTCTGCAATGTCACTAGTGGTTGCTGTGGAAATAACAATGTCATTACTACAAAACTAAAAGCAGGGAGTATCTGGAAACTCAGTCTGCAGCAGCTCTGGTGTTAAATTTCCAACGTTAAAGTTTACTTACAGGATCATATTTCTCACCTATAAATCACATTATCTCAAGACTCTTTTCTACCTCCCACCCAGCTGCACCTCCACCAACCCTACTTCAAGGCTGTGCTGTTTGTGCAAAGTAATGTTCACTGCAGCACATAGTAAAATGATTCTACCTTCTGTTACCCAACAGTGCTTCTTTTTTCACTCTGTATCATTAATAGTCATAGAGCTAGTACTAAGCCAGTACTAATAAGGTTCTAGAATATATACATACACATATATATATATTTATACATATGCAGACATTTTGACTTAAATAATACTGCCTCTTTATACTTGAAAGCATGGCAGACCAAACTATTTGATCATGTAGTGAAAATTATTCCCATAAACATAAGTGCTACTTTTTATTTTAAAACTTATTTACTATATTTTACTAAAATTATTTTCTGTATTTTAATTTTACAGTATGTGCCCAGAAGGGAGTGCACCAAATAGAAGAAGTAAGACTGTGAAATTCTTTATAGAACATTAAATGGTTTCAATACTCACAATCAAATTTTATATTCACTAGGAAAAAAGTGCAAGATTTGCAAGTGTTTGCATGATACCATACTTTCACATGATAAAGGAAGGAGTGTTGGAAGTCGTAAGGACTACAGAACAAGGAGGTTGTCTGTACATCTTCTGAAGGAAGGCAGAAATAGGGGATCAGGTAAGGCAGTGTTTCTTGTTGAGCAGTGGCTTCTGAAGAGATGGCCATAATAGCAACATGGGATTGAAATGTGGGGGAAGTACTAATGCTTAAATCAGAGTGGGTTTTTTTGTTTTGTTTGTTTTGTTTTGTTTTGTTTTTTAGCAAAGGGGCAAATTAAATAAATGCAACTATCATGTTATCTGCCACTCCTACTTCAGGCAGAGACGTTCTCAGGTAAACTAAACACCTTGTATGCCAAGATCTTCAACAAGGTGTCTCTTCAGTAAGTCAGTAACCAGAGAAAGTATTGTTTTGACCTTGAGAGGGAAATGATATTTTGTAATACTTTCAGCTGAATTTGAGTATGGGTATGTATATACATATCATGCATACATTCACACGGTTGTACACATACAGTTATTAGCATTTCTTTTTCTTCTTCCTTTTGAAAATGCTACTTTGAGTGTTAAAGAATTCTCTCTTGCCAGTTATTTGAAAATAAAGATTGCTCTTATTAGCAAATACTTTATTGTTATCATTGTATGCAGTAATCCATTCTTTTAGTTAGTTGTTATTGCTATTGGATATGAGTCTTTCCCCAGTGATGTTGTATTTGTCACTACTCTGGGCATTAATCCAAATCCAAAGATAGGAATGAAAATTATAGGCTCTTCCCACATAGCTTTCCTTTTTAGTATCTTCATGCAGGCTCCATATTAGCAAATTCTAACTTCTCTCAGATTTCTTCCTACATAAGTGACTCTCCAAATGGATCAAAAGTAAAATAAATTCAGTTCACTGCCACAAGTGAAATAATTTAACTTCTTACTAAAAATACAGGTGTTTTTTTTTCAAATTCAAATAAAGCTAATAGGTTTTTTTGTGATTTTTTTTGCATGTAGCCCTTCTTATACTATCACATTAATACCTGAGGAAAAATATTAATTTAATTTTCTTTCTCATCTCTAATTCTTTCAGTGTTTTGGAAAATAATGCTACATATTCTTACTGCTCTTCTGTGATGTTAAATAAATAGAATGCTGAATGCAACTTTTTGACTTGATCTTATTCATCATAATACCTTAATGGGTAGGAGCACCAGTCATAGGTCAGTATACGTTCTGCCAAACACTAACAAAGTAATGACCTTGGAAATGAGTTGGAAAGTAAGTAATGAGTAAGAAAGTAATGAGTTGGAAATACAAAAAAACCTGAATATTAACTAACCCCCAAAAGTAGGTAACTAAATCTAGTTCACTCCTAGTCTGAACTGATTGGCAACAAATCTATTTTGAAGCAAGAGGCAGAACTAAGGTGTTACAGACACCATCTGTCATTTATGCTTTAATACAGAAGAGATATTAGTAAAGGCACGTCCACAACCTACTGCTAATGGAAAAATCTGTATTTAATAATAAGGAGCTCCTACATATGAGGAGGGATATATTTGACTAAATATTTCTATATATATATTTACTGAATTGATTGGATCATATTAAGTAGATACTTTAAAAGAGATTTTCTGTTTCACTGAACTTTAAATGGACATATTAACAACACATTGGAAATCTGTCAGACTTATTTTTTTTTTATTTTCTCTTGAGACTCTTCCTCTTTCTTCACTTCTATTTTTAACAATAATGAAAAAAATAAGAAAACCATATTTGCATGTAACTCTTCAACTTCACTCTTAAAATAAAATCAAGAACTCTTGCCAAAAGCTTTTTGGATGCCTTTTATAATGGCATGTATTCATTTAGGGTTAAAATGATCAATCAGATACGATTACAAACTGAATGGTGATTGGGAAGCACTTAATCACCACAGATAAGATTTTAGGAGCAGAAAATCAGAAAAGACTTCTGAAAGAAAAATATGAGACACTACAAATTCAATCAAAAGACAAACTAAATGGCATGGAAGTAATTAGCAATGCAGCATTTGACAAGCTCAATTGCCTCCTGCTTTTGTCCTAGCATTTTAAAATTAGCACCTCCCATAGTCCATTTCTAATTTTCTTCCTCTTTTCTCCTTTCCTTTGCTAGCCCTTTTGGAAAAAACCTACCTGTTTTACTCCTCTTAAAAACACACCAGTCTTTCAGATACTAATCTACTGAACATTTTCATTACTTTAGAATCTACTACAGAACTTCACACATAAAAATGAGCTTGTCAGGTATTCAAACAACAAAACCACAGAAGACACATAACAAATAATCCATTACATTCTACGGGTGTGTGTAATTGGTTAGCTTTTATGCTTTACTCATACAATACCACAGAGCATTTAGAAGTTTCATCACTGACTTCACTATGTCCAAATTTTCTTCATTAATGTTCTATCCAAAAATTAGATTTTAAAATACCAAAGAAGCAAAAACTTATGGGGAGTTCACCATTTCTAAGAGTGTAACAAAAAGGTTCAATAACTTGGTCCATCATAAACAAATAACAATCTGTTTACTGCCTGTAGCATTTTATACTCTATCTTAAGTACTTACATAGCTTGAGTCTTACACCAGCTTTCTTCATCAGATTTGCAACAACTTATCTCTTCACCCTCTGCATAGATAAAAAGAGAAACATGAGTCTGAAAATGATGAAGACTCAAATGGACAAACAGTAAAGAATGCCAAGTTACTAAGATTGTTACGAGCAAGCCAACAAAAGACAGAAGTCTGGATAATCTCTGACATAATTATCACTTACTGTATGTATTTTTTTCATGTTCCTATAACATGATACTCATTTTTTGAGGAAAAAAGAAATGGAACTGTATCACTTGATTTTATTTTTGTTTTCCATCCCAGACAAACCTTTTCAATCATATTCAAAATGCCCCCTGGATTCTGAGTCCAGATGATGTTTTCATCATTTGTTTTCATCTGTGACTGTTTTTGCAGAAATATTTATCTGCTAGGGCCTGCATAGACAGTAACTGAAGTGAGAGTCCTGACAGGGATTTCAGTGCTTACCTGGTATAACCTACACCATGCTACATATCAATTGCTTACAGGGGAGTTCTTAGTGCTTTTCAACACACAACCAAAAGAAGTCAAATATTGCCCTCTAGGGCCTGCAGGACACAGTTGTTTGAAAACAACTGATTTTTAACATTGTATCTTCAGAACACAGAGTCTGTGAATGGGAATCTGAAGCAGAAGGAGGAAGGATTGTGGTCAGGCATAATTCCAAGGCCCAGCAAAAAGCTCCTTGACCCTTGCTGGCTGACTTCATTATGATATAGCTCAGAAATGTGCTGTATCAGTATATACCTGAGCAAGAACCACTCAGTTCTGCAAAAAGGAAATGAAAACATTAGCAAAGAACTTTAGGAGAGAATTCACATTATGTGTTAGGGATGCAAGGGATAATGGATATCAAAATTTGAGGAACAAGGGTCCTTTTTAATCTCAAAATGTATTATGTTTCTTAAATATAAGAAAAATACTGAGTCAATTGATCTTAGTTTTTCAAATGAGCTCATAGCTTATCATAATAAATGCACCTTTTTTTAAGCTACTACAGGTGTAGATTCAGTTTACCATTCACTTCAGAAAAAACAGAGATGTTCCTTAAAAAGCAAGGGAATCATGCCATTAATCAGTATGTGTTCTGAAGACATCCCAGGATAACAGTACAGAAAAGCAGAGCCAAAACCACAAGCCCTAGAAACAGAAATTAATACATTAACACTGAGCTTTTGAAAACAAAAACATGTAAGTAGTAAGCAAAGCAACTAATTTTATTTCTGTATAGGATCTGCTAAGACACTGTAGAAATCATACAGTAAAAGCTCTAGAATTGCACATGACTTCATGTCATCAGTGAATCATGACTATCCAACAGCAGAATACCAGCACTTGCAGTATGACCAGTTTCTGCTTGTCTTTATTGTCTGTATTCTTTTCATCATCTTTCAAATAATTCTAAAGTATCTTAATATCTATAATCCTGTAGACAGATAAGAATTTTAAGTAAAAAGCCTGAATATCCCACAGTTCAACTCCCCATGACAACACCCATTTACCTGCTACTGCACATGCAGTAAGCAACCTATGATATACACCATACACTGTAATGCCTCTAACCATTATCACTACAGCAATTTCCACCACCCAGAAAAGCCATTAAGGTCTCACAGTTACACAAACACAGATGAAGAAGAACAGATTTTAAAAACCCTGTAAGATCCAGAAGAAGAGGAAAAAAGAAGATACTAAAAGCCAAAGCCTCCAATGGAGAACAGAGTAAGCCAGCCCATAGACAAATACTGTTGTCTCCATGTAGTCAACACATAGGGGCACAGAGTGACATAACTGAGTAAGCTGGATGACAGCTTCAGGCAGCTATCTAAATTACTTCTTACATGTCTTCATGAATTAAAATTGCTTTAATATTTTTCCTGACAACTAGTCAACATTCTTCACTAGCTACCAGTGTAGAAGTTGATCTGCTGAATGAGTCATATTCATGAGTCAAAAAAGCTTGTTTATACTTTTTTGGTAGACATGTCTGAAAACACTGAAAAAATCAGGAGAAACTGTAAAAGTCTTCTCAAGAACATTCTTTTTCTACAAACCTGGATGGTTTGTGGAAACCAATGCCTGTTAGCTGGTACTTCCAGCTTCAGATAAAACTGGTAATTTTGGTATGAAATAGCAAAGTAAAGTGGGAGGAAATAATTTTAAACTGACTGACATTTTACCTCATCAGTTTGTCTTTGCAGAATGTAATTCATGAAGTCCAACACCCTTCCAAGCAGTTCCCAACTTCATCCCAATTTATACACACATACTCTTATTTCTCTCTGGTACCTTGCTCTCTGCTATCCAACTATATAGTTTGCTCTTCCACATTGCTGGCACTAGGATCAATGAAAGCTGGTTACATGTATTCTACACCCTAGGAAGAGAGATTTTTTTTCGTACTTTATTTTCCCCCAGGTACTTTCTGCTTTGCCTTAAGCAAAATGTGACAGGATTTAGGCATTTGTTGAGAAGTTCTGTTTGCAAAAATTTACAACCAGTTCACCATTAAAACTATCCTTTTTAGGGTGTTTTTTTCTCTGCTTGCAGATGTTACACTTAATTCTACATCAGAACTGTAGAAATATCAAACTCTTCTATAACCAGCGGTCCCATTAAATAACACTTGCAAAACCTCTTTGCACTATGCACAGAATCATGGTGTAGTGGTGTGGTTGAGGTGGCTGAATCACCATCCCTGGCGGTGTTTAAAAGACATATAGATATGGAACTTAGGAACATGGTTTAAGCACTGGAGTTTGTAGAATTAGGTCAGTGGTGGTAGTGTTAGGTTAATGGTTCTTCCCTTCAGGTGCTTCTTTTGATCACAACTGTGCAGGACATGCTATACATGAAGCAGAAATGTTTCTTATCGCAAAAGACTGAAGATTTAGGATCCACAATGAGATCTATCAACAGAAGGTTACCATCCCCTTAAAGAGTCTATGTAACTCCAAAACATATTGATTATGGTAGCTGGAACTAGGAGAGGCAAAGTTATGCTAACAATTTTCAGCGCAGTTGTTTAGCATTTGTTCTCTAACTTCACAAAGATTACAGGTTCTGATAAAGGTCAGGTTGGAACTGTCAGTGTAAACAAGTATTTTCCTCAAATTATAATTCTTTTAAATAGTTTATATTAATAATACTGTAATACTTTGCACACTGCTCCTGGAGACCAGGTACTTGGTGTTTATTAAGTTCATTAACTAAGCAACCCAAGCAGACTGTATGGCTGTTGCTTTAGGAGGCTGCATTCCCTTGTAGTCCTGACCATGCTTACAGGGGTTCCTGATCACACTGAACAGTTATCAGAACATCTTACCCAGACACATCAAAAAGGCTCATTTCTCAGCAACATCCTTTTTAAAGTGGTTCACTATCACTCCTTCTGGAAGACCATGAAACATCTCAAAGATAAGTGATTTACTGTTGAAAACAGCAGTTCTTTTTTAATATGTTTCCTCATGAACAGACACTATTTAAAATGAAAAGGTTACTTATGCTTTCAGGAAGGACTAACGAGTCTGACATTAAAATGTCATGTGATTATATCAATCATTCCCTACCAAAAATGCTCATTTTCCTCTTTTTTATTTGTTCATTTGAAAGAGATAAAAGGAAATGAAATCTCTTTTATATTTGCCAATTGGCATCACATAGCTTTTCTTTTTCTAGGCTCGCTTCATGTCTAATTTTTCTTCCATCTTTTATCTCATATGTTTTCAGATGATCTAGACCACATCCTTGGAGTACACAAGGAGCTTATAGTATTGAGTTTTCTCTAGTTTTCTAATGCCTTGTTTGCTTTAATATGCTTAAGGCTTATGAAAGATGATTTGCTTTATTAGCATTTTGAAATTTAGATCTCAAGCTATAACATTAACAAAGCAAAAGCTGTAACAGTGCAGGCTTCTCCACAAAGCTCTGCCAACACAGCTCAATGCCTTCTCATCCTATTATTTATTATAGTTTTAGTATAGTTTCTACTACCTTGCTCGGTGGAGATATCATGCATATTGGTATGTAGTTTCCTGGAGTCCTTTTAGGTAGCCATAGTTATGGTTCAATTGCCATTTTCCAACACTAGTTAGTACCACCAATATTAAGCAGAAACTTAGCACTGCCTTTGCCCAGCTGCAAATTAATTTAGGTTTCCAAGATGAATACGTTGATCATCCCAAATAATTACGGTTTATCTTTTCTGTTCACTCTATTTATAATTCCATTTAAAGTATATTTCCTATCTGGTCCTCCACATGGGAAGAGTTCTGTGTTCTAGTGGAAGGTGTCCCTGCCAATAAAGGGGGATTGGAACTAGATTATGGTCTCTTCCAACCCAAACCATCCTGTGATTCCTGTCTTTCTAAGTTGCTTTCTAGTGAATAAAAAGCTAATTTTTTCTGTTGTGGTTTTATCATGCTGCTTGTTCCCATCTAGCTTTAATCCTCTGTGGATTCTCAGGATTCTCTTGCAGGACTTCTGCTCATAAATACTGAAGTTACTAATACCAATTCCTTTTTGCTGGTTGTTGTTCTGATTCTAGCCTGCCTTAATAATTTCCGACATTTAATGAAGATTTATGATCCTTTCAGTTTCCTTTTTTTTGAAAAAACTTCCTTTGTGTTTTCTTTTTGGAAAATGCCTTATTATTTGTTTGGGTTTTTTTAGAACTGCCCTACCCCTGTGGTTTAACTGTGTTGGCATCCTTCAGAGCTTGGCGCTCCACCACAACCACAGGAGTAAACAATTGTACAAACTGTCCTGCAGCAAACTCTCACACAGAATATAATTCAAACACTGGATAATGGCATTTGAGTGCACCCTATAATTTCATTCACAATGTACGACTAGTCTCATTGCTAAGATTAAAACTAGTATTGAGCTTTTCATACAATAGCCACAGCCCAAGGACCAGCATGAAGCACAGAACAACCCAAGTAATCAAAGACTACCCTCATAGTACAGGAAAAAGATCCTCTGCACAATCTTTTGGGATGTGCCAATTCCTTCCCCTAATTCATGGCCGGTATACTGACTTAAAGCTTTTAAGTTTACAAACACTGCACAGAATCATGCCAGTATTACTGATAAAAGTAAAATTCTAGGACTCTTAAATAAGTGGGCGCCACAGCCAGGCACCAGCACCTTCACATGTATAGTGGGAACTCCACTAAATTTGTGTCAAATAAATGCCTGGAGAACGTATCTGATTAATAACAAGGACATAAAGGAGAAAGCATTTGCACAAAACAGAAATTATTTTCTGAAGTAACAAATGCACACTCCAAACTGGAATTAAAACAAAATCACGTAACTCAGAGGGACTATTGTAGAGCATGTGGGGTTAACAAAAAGGCTTTGTGAGGAAGTTGCTATGGCACTTAAACATACAGAGTCTGTTAGATACTGTCATGAAAACCTACTATACACTTTATTACATTCTGCTTTAAAACAGCTTAATTCCCTGGGCTTACACAGAACTCTTTGAATAGTGCCAGAAAAAAAAATGTTGCTACTAAATCACAGAATATTCGCTGTGCCTTAGGCCTCTCAAATCTTCTCTGCTGAGTCATGTCATCTGACTGGTCACACAAGAACACACGTCAGCTTGGAGCTTGTCATGGAGCTGATTAGAGAGTTTGTTGAAGGAGCTGAAGCTAATGTGCTTAAGCTATGGAACAAAAATGTCATATATGCTCTTTATGTGCACTTTGTTCTCCATATTAAATCATATGCATCATAGATCTTTAAGGACAAAATTACTGATGCACAGCATATGCACTACTATAACCACTGCAGTTTACCCTAGCAAAGTACTCTCAAATGTAAGAGTTCTTAAGACCACAGGAAAGAAATTAACATGCTCTATTTTCTTCTGCCATTTAGTTGTCATCTCTCAGGGTTTTTTTCTCATAATGATTTTATCTTGTTGAAAGCTTTGGGCCCGCATTCTATTGGCGGGGCCCTTGTTTAACTGGACTAAGTTCTCAGTTATTGACTCTTGTAGGCCCTACATTTACACTGATGATTGTCTCAACTTTTTATTATTGCTTACTACTTCCTACATGCTTTTGGTTAATATGTAGGGTTCTTTGTGTGGCTTCTTCTATATTTACAAAGCACATTTCTGCTGAAAACTGCCTGGTCTCAGCTCAAGGTAACTGTGCCACCTACCACCACTAAGCTTCCAGCACTGCAATTCTGCATCTCTTAATTACCCTGAGGAGAAAAAACGATGACTGCAGTACTATGGCTTTGTAAATAACACCGATATTGAAAAGAAACAACAAATGAGCAACTGGGACATCGGAGCCGGTTTTCCCAATGCAGCCCACAGAGAAAGTTTTCCTCGTGCACTCAGGACAGACAAGTATTTTGTAAATTTGGGGTCTCATAAATACAAGGCAGAAGCGGTTGCTTTCTGGAAAGTTTCGAAGGAATCACCTGACCGCAGGAGCCGCCTCCCCCCTCACGCCAGGGCGCTCCGAGCCTTCACTTCACAGCCCTGAGGCAGCGCCCGGCAGCCCGCGGGAGGCTCCGGCACTCTTACCAGCACCTGACTCCCTCTCAGGAGGTGTCTGGGCAGACACAGTGACAGACAGGTCTCGGGCGAGCCAGGCCCATAAGCTCATGCCTTTCAAAAACCCGGGGAGGTGCCGTGGGACCCGTCCGACCCCGTCTGAAAGGAGCCCGCGCCCTTCCCCTCCCGCCGCGCCCCTCCGCTCCCTCCCCCGCCTCTCTCGGGGCAGCCGGCAGCAGCTCAGCGGCGCTGTGAGGGACGCACCGCGCCTCCTCCGCAGCAGCCGGCGATGGAGCGGGCCGGGCTGGAGCCTCTGCCGGCCGCTGCTCACCAGGTACCGGGCGGGGTTGAGTTCGGCGGCGGCAGGGATGGATGAGGCAGGGATGGAGGGAAGCTCTTCGCGGCTGAGCGAGCCCGCCGCCATTCACCTGACTTCTCTTTACTATCCTCGGCCCGTCCGTCGCCAGGAGGGGACGGGGGCTTCGGGCGTTTGAGAGGCACCGTGGCCGGTTTGGGCGGGCTTCATACCGACCCGCTGCGGGAAGCGATGCGGGCGGGTAGGCGCTTCTGCCCGGCTCCCCTGCAGCGCTGGCGACCGGACCGTAACAGCTACTGCTTTTTGAGCTCTGCTGGGTGGCCCCATAATTCGCATGAGGGAGGGAGACTTCTAGGTACCACGCAGGGAAGGAAGGGGAAAAAAAAAAAAAAAAAAAAAAAGAAGAAATAATAAAAAAAAGGCAATTTTGAGGGACCCTACTCTGTTGAGGTAGGGGAACTGGCTGCTTGGCATGGCTATAATTCAGTCTTGTTTGAGGACCAGAACTAGTGTACCCTATCTCCTGGTGGGCCTGATGCTATCAAATTGGGTGCTCCAGGTTGTCTCATGGCTTGAAGCCCATCCCTGTGAGAGGACCTTATGAGAAGCAAAGTTACCCCAGTTACCTCTTTTGCAGCCCCCCCAGCAAGCATTGGGTCACCTGTCTGCAGTCCAAGTGAACCCTCAAGAGCATAGGTCTTGACACAGGAGCCATTTCACCTGTGTCACAATTTCTCTTGTCCTTTCCGGACCTTTTTGCGAGTTCAAATGTGTTTTCTTTAAGTGTGGAAATGGCCAGGGTTCATCGTAGTCTCTGACCTGAACAGAGCACGTTTTGCTTATTTTCTTGTGACAACCACCAAGAGGGAACTGGATTGTTCTAGGTCAGTGCAATGTCACGCACTTTGCTCTAAATGGCAGAAAGCACTAAAATTTCAGGAGAGAGTGACGCTGGTGCTCCTGCTGCTTAAATCAGTGGTGAAATAAAATGCAACACCTGTTAAGATGAGAAACAGGTGAGAGAATTTTGCCTGTAACACTGCATATGAAGATAATAAGGAAGCGGTGGTTCATTTGTTGGGACACCAAGTGGGATTTCTTAATGGTAGATGCAAATCAAAGAGAAATACTTGTTTTTTCACATGATGTATAATTTGGATATGGAACTCATTGCCACGGGACATTGTACATGCTAAAAAATAAACGTGTCTTCAAAAAAAGGATTAATTCAAGGAGCAACCTATGAAGGGATGCGATGAACCAAGATTGCATCTGCTTTGGGAAGTCTGCATATGCAAACTTAGAAAAGCTGGGACAGGAAAGTTATTTGCCAACTGTTCTTCATGTACTTACACTCTTCCTTGGGCACCTTTCAAGGCCACTGTCAGAAAAGGAGTACCAGACTATACCAGGCTTTGAATTTAGCTAGTACTGTTATTCCTATGTTAATTCCACTTAAGGATTAAAGGTGCCAATATGTATCCCTCCTTGAGGCACTCTTATGCTTGTCATCTTATGCCACTATCTACAGATGGCTTAGATTTATCAGTCACTTAATTTTTTTTCCAGAAGTATTAGTGACAAGCATCTGAGTTTGTACTACCTGCTATGTATGTTAAAGACTTGCACCCATGAAATAGTGTTTTTATTTTAATGGTAAGTATATAAGTTTTACTTTTATAGAATACAGTCGAGTATTTTCTTCATTAAACGTATGCTCCTCTTCTGAATTACATTAAAATACTCACCTTCTAATGAATGATTCTGAAATGTTCTCTGGCAGAAGAATGGTGATCTAAGGTCAGAACTACTTTATGCTTACGAAGAATTCTTTTTTGAAGATAAGAACTTTGATTTTTTAAGCCACTGGCTGCAGATTGTGCTTTGAACTTTGGTTTTTACTAGACGTTCCCACAGAAACTTTCTGGTACTAGCCAGTTTCATTAGTGTCATTAACTATTATTCATAATGAGCTAAACCATTGGATTACACAAATACTTAAAATGCTGGATAAAACCTTAAATTGAATCACAGAGTTGTTCTGGTTGGAAGAGACCTTTCAGGTAATAAAATCCAACCACAACCTAACTTATCAACCATTAGCTAACCCTACCAACCATTAACCTAACTCTAACAAGTCCAGTGCTTAAACTGTGTTCCTAGGCACCAAATCTATACATCTTTTAAGCACCTCCACTGATGGTGATTCAACCACCTCCCTGGGCAGCCTGTTCCACTGTTTAATTATCCCTTCAGTGAAGAGTTTTCTTCTAATATCTAACCTAAAAGAGGCTGGCATACTGTGTTAGTTACTATTAATTCATTCTCTGATTCAATAACTTATTTTTAGTGTCCAGTCGTTTAGCCCAAAAAATTTCAAAAGTACTTGATTCATGTTTTTGCCTTTGGAATATGTCTAAAAAGCCCATCGTTTAACAGCCTTCCTCTGAATTTATATGTATTTTTGTCCTTCCAGTTATTTTTTTTCAGAGAATTAGTTACAGAAGATTATGGGTTGGACTTTTAAAGGCATTAGATGCCTAATGCCCCTTTGATTTCTCACTAAAAAAAAAAAAAAAATTGGTTATCAAATTAACTTTACAAATTTGAGCGCATGACAATTTTTTAAAATCTTGAATAGACTAATTTATGTATGTGTAAAGTCTTCCTTCTCACCTAGTTTTCTCATGTGTAATGTAATTATTTTCTTCCTGAAATAGGTAGAAACAGATGACCAAACAGCTCTTGTTAGTAAGCCCAAGAATAAAGTAGGGAACAGTGATATGGCATCAGCTGGACTTAACATTATCAACTCTATCATAGGATCAGGTATTATAGGTAAGTGTACATTCTTAACCTGTGTTCAGCCTTGTTTGTATATGCATGACTATCCAGTTTGGAGAATAACACTGTTGTCTTGATTTCTTCTGCCGTTCATGGAGATTTTTCCTAGTTTTATTTACTTATTATGTGAAAATGTGTCCAGCTGAGATCACATCTCAGTGGTAGATACTCTACAGCCTCTTTTGCCATAATGACCACAGAGAAATAGTTAGGCAGATGCTGTCTGAGCTTTACATATAAGTGACATTTTGCTAAAAATGAACCTTCTGAAGTTATTAAGCATGCTGGCCCAATTTGGGAGATTGTTAATATTTAAAACAATCGGGTTATTTCTTTAGTTTTGTTGTCACAGATAAGTAATTTGGAAGGTTCTTCTATAATCTCTCATTTTCTTATTTACAGGATTGCCATATTCATTGAAGGAAGCTGGTTTTCCACTAGGAGTACTGCTTTTATTTGCTGTTGCCTATATCACAGGTACTCTAGAAGCAGTTTCTGTTGTAAAGTGAAAATTAGTCTTTCAATGTTTAGCTGTTTTTGAGCTTCATGATAGCTTAAAGGAGTACATGTGTGGCAATAAAAATTACAATATTTTTCCTTACCTCACTAATCCCTCGAGCAGATTAGTAAAAGCAGAGAATTATACTTTATAACATATAATGCTGCTTTTTGTATGCATTTTGTCTTAGACTAGGTTAAGTTGGCACTTGGAAGAATAGCTCTTACTTGTGCCTGTTAATCACTGTTTTACACTTTTACCCTGATTAAAAGACAGATCCTTGAGTAGGTTGGATATCAGTTTTTAAAAATACACAGCAGAACATAAACTTTTGATTATACTTTTATTTTTAATATTTTAACTATCATCATCTAGAAAAAAAGGATTTACCGTCAAAAAGGGAAGTTTTGAAAAATAAATAAACATAAGCAAAAAAATTAAACATAAGTAAATATATTAGCATCAAAGGAGAATTTTCTCAAAGACTTGAGTAAGAATTGCACGTACTCATGGGAATCACCGGATTGACTTTCCCATTAACACACTGTAGAAATCTCCTCTCCTAAAGACTGAAGATTTCATAATTTTAATTGTTTCCAGAAGATAACAAACACCAATACTGTTCACAGGAATTCACTGTTAACTGCATAGATTACAAACTAAGTAAAAGCCACATGATGAATAGATGAGGTCTATCTGCTATTTGTCAAGTCATCTCTACTAAGGTAGGGGCTGTAACTAATCTGGACTGGAAAATCCTGTGGTTGTCAAATGAATATTAAGCATAGCTTGACATAACAGCAACATTTTGAACTGTTCTTCATAAAAAAGGTGAGGTTCAGTCTGAGAGTAATACTGTCTGTGAAATCAGGTTTATCTTCAGTCACACACATGGTTTTACAGATCCAGTTCATGCATGTTTTGTTTTGAAAGTATCCAATAAAAATGTTTAAAATATTTTTTTCTAAACAATAGAGAAGATACAAAATGCTAACCAGGCTTTATTTTTCACAACCTCAGATAAATAGCTGAGTAAAGTGGTTAAGAGTTCTAGCACTGTGACACAGGCCATCCTCACATTTTACCCCCTTTCAGAATATAAGCAAATGTTCAGTCCATTCAGGAGCTCTCTGCATTATTAATCCAGTTTTATTCTTTTTTGGTGCTCATGATAGTTCTCATTACCTTTACCATACTGGAAGACAATGAAAATGAGTATTTCTGCCATCCCTAATTGGAAAAGCTGGAACTTCCTTCCAGCATGAGCCTGTAACTCTTGGTTTCAGTCGGTTGAGATCCCTTCTGAGTTTTCTCATCTCTGCTTTTCCCAGTGCCACTATTTTACTTCTTACAGATTTTTTTTCTTAAGGACTGAAAAAGATGAGCAGCACCTAACCATGGGGTGCTTTATACTGTCTTTAATAGTAATTTTATATTTTAACAGATTATTCCATTATATTACTGATCAAAGGAGGAAACCTCTCCAATACCAACACCTATCAAGAGCTGGTCAGAAAAACATACGGTCTTGTAGGTTATCTAATTCTTTCAACTCTTCAATTTTTTTATCCATTTATTGGTAAGATCGAGTGAAACATAAGTTACTAAGTTTTATAGATAACAAGCTTTTTCACATTACCCTATTCTTTCCCTGGTTAAGTAATAAGAACTCTGTACGGCATATACTGTATGTGTATCTTTCCTAATATAAAAAAAGGAAAATTAAGAATTATTTAGTGTGTTCAGAAGAATGACTTAGGAAGAATTTAATTAACCAGAGGACCAGAATTACAGAAATAAAGTGAAATGTAATAGCAGAGAAGTTAGTGATCACACACTTACAAATTAATGACAAAAGTATCCATGAGAAACAACAAAGATGAAATTCTGTTCCAGAGTGAGTAGCAAGAGCACAAATTTGATATGCCTGAAACAAAATGAAAATGTGTCTTTAGGAGCATAATGAATTCATTATTTTCCCAAAGATATAGTATTACTGTTATTGGAAGAGCCATGATCAGATCTCACTTGAATGTTCTGTGGGGACACTACTCCTCAAAAGCATAAGTTAAGCTTTTTAAGACCTACTGGGTAATTGGCAGTCATACCACTTTGGAGGAAGAAATAGTAAAAGAACAAACAGGTATTATCATGCAGGAATTAATTAGACTCAAAGTTTAAATAAAGTGATATTCTGAATCTGTTCTCTGCAGAAGTAACATAAATCTTAAATAAGCTTGATATCTCACACACGGTACTGCAAGAGGTGGTGACTTGAGGTACCAAGAGTCTGGATTCAATCACCACAGTCCCAGATCAAAATTCCTGCTTTGGGAATAATCAGTCAGAGTTTATTAGAGGTAGCTGAGATTTTAAGAGAATCAGTTAACTGTTACTGCAGGTAAAAATGTTGCATAGGTTGACTGAAAAGATAACAGAGATCTGTCCTTTCCATGGAACTACTTACGCATTAATATGTGCTTGAATTTCTTTAAATAAGTAGTGTCAATGACTTACAGTTTTACAACAGTGAATACTTAAACATTAGTTAAGGTTAATACCTATGTGTAATCTGTCTAAATGATGAAGACCAAATGAGTATATAAATATATTTTGGTTGTATGTATACACGCATATGCACACAAATACACACTTCTGGTGTAGAGTAGGAATTAAATATGAATGTTAAGGTTACACTTCGTATTAATGAGAGGAAGGAATGGAAATCCAGATTTGCTTCTCTTCATCTATTTTCTCCTTTCTGTGCTAACTTTTTACATTAGCTTGAAAGTCCTATGCATTTGATTACAGGACTATTTATTAGACTAACAAAGGAACTTTACTAAACAGAAACAAGAATTTGAAAATAAACTTGACAAAGAGTTAGTGCTGGAAACAAGTAATTTTTAAAAGCAACTTTTACTCTTCTGAAGTAATCTTATATGTCAAGTCCGTGTAACAGCATTGCTTATTGGACCAGATTCTTCCTTAGGTTGTACCTGTATTTAAAAAAAAAAAAAAAAAAAAAAAGAGAGAGAGAAAGAAAAAAATGAACATTTAAGAGTCTTTTAATTTCTTTAAAACCTGAAAATTAGACATTGGTAGTGCTAGCCAGGATTCATATGGTGTATATATAGGTGCATATAATCCTGAAGTCTATAAAATCAGTGTATTAAATGTTTTATCAAATATTTCATATTTGACTTGTACTAACAAAAAATTTGTTTTTTTTAAGCTATGATTAGTTACAACATAATAACAGGAGACACTGTAACTAAAGTTTTTCAGAGAATTCCTGGAGGTAAGATGCATTTAAACAATTTAGAATGGAGAAAATGTATCAGATAGGAATATAGCATAAATCTTAAGGGATTAGCATCCTGTGTCAGTCTGAAATACTATGTGCTAACTTTGCTTCTGGTTTACTCTTCAATATAGTTCAAGTTAAGGACTTGGAGGATATTTGTATTATTTTTATAAGTGGTTTTATGTGTTTTTGTTTTGTTTTGTTTTTAATAAGTCTTCCTGAAATAAAAAGTATGAATCCTAGTCCTTGGTTATCATTGAACTTGGCGTCAGTGAAGAGACCACATGCTTCAATGAAATGCTAAGCAAATAGGAGTCTTCCACAGCAGATTTACAAAGTCATCATATTTTGTCCTCTTTTTTAGGTATTTTCTACAATAATAACTTATATACTGAAACTGCACCTTATCTAGTGAATAACTCTGACTGGCTAGCAAATAATATAAAGATTTAATGTTTAATCTGTAAGAGCTGTTAATGAATGGCATTAGTAACTTTCAGTTCTGCTAGATATTCACTCCAAAACCAAATGTCATGCTTTAATAATTTAACTCATATACTTTTTACTGTTTCTCTGCTTTAAGCTTTCCCAGCAGAGTCAGAGGAGAAATTTGTGGCGTGTTTGCCACCCTCTTTTCACAAAGCCATCCAAGTTAAAAAAAACTATTCACTGGCAAATTAAACTAGAAATAACTAGAAATAACATGTCTGCAATGAAGTGGAAATTAGTATTTGCATGGAATATTTGATTTTCACAGGAGGACTATAATTTTCAGCAGGTGAAGCCTGCAAGATGTGGATGCCATTTTAACATCACACTATGTTCTACTATGAATACATGATCAGGTTGATAGTGAGGGTGAATATCTCATAATTCATATACAATACAACCTATATAATAGGAGGAACAGTCAGCATGTCATGTTACTTCACTTGTGTGGTAGAATGCCTGCTTGGGAAGTGGTTAGAAAGCATAATCTCCCAAAGAACTAGAGGGAACTGAACACAACACTTTGTGTCAATTGCTGGTCTCTTTCCAGTCATAATTATTTAGCAAGCTTTCATTCAATCCATGATTCATGGCAGTCTGGCTGAATCACAGAATGACTACAGTTTGAAGGAACCTTAAAGTTCATCTAGTTCCACACACCCTGCATGGGCAGGGGCACCTCCCAATTGATCAGGTTGCTCAAGGCCCCATCCAACCTGGCCTTGAATACATTCAGGGACGGGGCAGTTTCAGCTTCCATGGGCAATCTGTTCCACTGTCTCACCGCTCTCCCAGGAAAGATTTTTTTCCTAATGTCTAGCCTAAATCTTCCCTCTTCAAGTTTGAAACCATTGCCCCTTGTCCTCTCAGGACACACCCGTGTAAAAAGCCCTACCCCAGCTTTATTGTAGACCCCCTTCAGATGCTGGGAAGCTGTGATCAGGTCACCTTGGAACTTGCTCTTCTCTAGGCTGAACAACCCCAGCTTCCTCAGCCTGTCTTCATAGGGGAGGTGCTCCAGCTTGCAGATTATTTTCTGTACATACTCAAAGAGCTCTGTGTCCTTTCTGTGTTGGGGACTCCAGAACTGGACACAGTACTCCAGGTGGGGTCTCACAAGAGCAGAGCAGAGAGCCAGAATCACCTTCGTCAACTTCTGTCTTGGCTTCTTTTGATGCAGCCGAGGCCATGGATTGGCTTTCTGGGCTGCAAGCACACATTAATAGCTCATGTTAAGCTTCTGGTCTGCCATCATCCCCAAGTCCTTCTCCTCAGGGCTGTCCTCAATCCTTTCTCCTCCCAGTCTTTATCTGAGATATTTTTTGTCATTGGCTTGAAAAATGCACCATATATATTTATACAAACAAATCCTACTGATTGGAGGGAATATTCTAACTTTGCCATCACATGGTAATCTCTATTTTACAAGGAGAAGACAGCTCACAGCAGGAAAGAAGGTGCTTTAAAAAAACCCTCAAAATTAATCTACTTAAGAACAACTTAGGCATGTTCTTTAAGGATTTGCATGTCTCCAACAACACAGTAATTGATGCAACACACAGTGTCAAAAATCCTCAAGAGTAAATATCAGAAAGAAGTAGTATGGTTTTTTTGCAGTCTGACAACATTGACCAATGCATGATCAAATGTTTTATATTCATCTACGTGTAGAAATGCCAGACTTCACATTTTGATATAATATATTCAATTAGTTTTGCATTTGGTTTAAATTCGCAGAATTCTTGTGATTTTACACATACTCTGTTGCTTCCTCATGGTTAGTTTATGCTTAGTCTTTATTTCAGTGATACTTAGCTTAAAGTAGATAAAAGCCTTGTCAAAATCAGAGTTTGTTACTGCTAGCCTTTCAAATGTAACTAACCTGTTCCTTATGTCAGTCTCCTAGAGAAATAAAATACTTTCTTTTTGCTTTAGTTGCACCGGAAAATGTGCTTACTGACCGTCACTTCATTATTCTTCTTACCACCATCATCTTTACCTTGCCTATATCTTTATATCGAGACATATCAAAACTGGCAAAGGTAAATTACAACAGCAGCTGGTTTTTGGTTCACTTTTTTATATGCTATTAGAAAATCAGTGCCAGTCAGAACTTAATGTATTTAAACTCAATCACATATAGCTAGACAATGTTAAATATTTTACCAGTTCAGACTGTCTTCTGTCCCCAGAAATATCAGAAAACTTGTTTAAGCAAAAATTTAGTCTACATATGAGTCACTGGAATTTTCCCATCTGCTGCTAGTAAAACTCAAATCTTGTAAAGCACAGGGTGATGTAGACCTGACCTTGAAATGTTTAAATAGCAATATCACATAAAATTATACAAATAGTCACAACTGGCTAGTAAGTAAAAAAGATTATTTTATAAGACAAGCTTGCTAATTATGGATATTTTATGTGGTATTTAGGACTTCATTTGACTCATAATTATTCTTCAGGGAAAAAAGGTACATTTTTATGCTAGGAGGACAGTCTTTCATCAAGCATACTGACTGAAGTCATGGTTTTTTACCTTTACCAGGTATCTCTTATTTCTCTGATTTTAACCATTGTCATCCTGGTTATTGTGATGGTGAGAGCAGTAGCATTGGGTCCACAAGTGTAAGTATTCTGACACTTGCCACAAAAATAGTTTTTGGTTATATGTAATCTGTTATTTAATTCTTGCATGTATCTGCACAGTTTTGGAACATGGCTGTTTTTAAAGAGATGGATAAATGAAAAATAAATCTGTATTAGCAGCAATGCAAAATGAACTGCTAAACAATTGGCTTTATTTTGTTCTATTGCACATAAGTAAAGTTAGAAAAAGTCTCAAAAAATGACAGCTTAATTGGAAATTCAGGTGAGATGTCTAATAGCAGGTGGGTTGTGAATGGGCATGTGAGGTTGTCTGTCATTTGAGAACTGAGAATCTTTAATTTTGTCCATTATTGTCAGATGGCTATATTTACAATCTTAAAATATATAGTATCTTAGGAATATTTATTTTAAATATTAATACATTTAAAAATGAAAACACATAATAAAAACCTGGGAAAACAACAGTATAAGTATACAAAACTGCTTTCCAGCACTCATACTCTCAAGGTAGTATGTAATATTGAAAACTGGACTGTTCTAGACATTTTAGTATGCATGACTGTGTGTTGTGGCACTATTTTTATAATTATATTGCAAGAAAGTGCTATGCATCTATTATATTCCTTTATGTCCTAGCTCTGCTTTACCCCTTTTTATCATTTAAATGATGTGAAGATTTATTAATGAAGATTACAAGCTATTTCTGAATGTACTTTTTCATGTGTTAGGGTATTTTTATAAAGTGTTTCTAATGTTTCTATAAGAAGTGGATTCTTCCACCGTGTTGTTTCAGCAGTTACACGTAATTTAATAGTTTAATACTAGTTTAATACTAATTCCTAGTATAATACTAGGAAGATGGCAGGAATAGCACTTTCTAAAATTGTACCAGATATTGTCTATCATCCATAAAAATTACGCACTAGGAACACTGTGAGACAGCATGTTTTGAATACTGTGTTCAAGGAGTATTGGAAAAGGTAGCCTCAAAATACCCTGTCAAGAAAGAAGCTATATATAATGATTACTTATTAACTTGCTACTATGGTAGCATTTCTTCTCAGCAGTTGTGATGCACTGAAAAATATGGAATGTGTTGCTTCATTTTTTTCTTATGATAAAGAATGCTGAGTGTTGTATAAATCTTGAGGTTTTACTTTTTAATTCTTCAGACTTTTTTGTCTTTCCAGTTTTGTGTTTGCACTTCTTGTTTTCAAAAGTGCATCTAACAAGTTCGAAAACTCTTAGTCAGAATTTTTTTCCTCAACTGCATTCTATCAATGTCTATTTTTACTATTTGTATTTTACATATATGTTAATGATTAAAACCATCTAGTATTTTGTTAATGGTATGATGGCATGCCATCTTGCTTTTCTGCAATGATAACAAAGAACACTAATACATTTCAATATGTGTTCCATTGTAGTAAAATAAAGAATGCATTTACTGCAAATCCTTCTTAAAATAAAATAGAAGTTGGAGTTTTCAAGGAGATTTTAAAAAATTATGATTATGTAGTGAAGTTCTTGGATCTGTTATACAGGAAAATAATTTGTACAATCCCAGATAAAGTGTTTACCAGGCCAAGAGAGAATATTTAAATCCTACAGTTGTTACATGGCAGAACTAATTGCGTGCCCATCACTGATGACAAATGATTGTCTGGTTTGCTCTTGGCAATTCTGTAATTTCCCATTCAAGTTCTTAGCAATCCATTTCTTATGAATTCTTCCTAAATGTGTGTTGTATGTCATGCTGATTGCTTCTTGGGCTAACCACAGTGGATATGGACAGCAAACTGTTCATTGCTTTTTGAACCCTTAAAAAACACCTGTAAAGAGCTGTAACTTGTTCCCCTTTCATGATCCCCTCTGTAGTCTAAAAGAACACAGTTCCTTAAGTGTTCCTGCCATTTTCTCTGCTACTGGTCATTCTCAATAGCTGCCTTCAGTTCTCAGTAAATTAAAGTGCCCCAACTACATGTGATATTCTCATTGAAAACCAGAGAAAAAAGACTGATATATCTTGACTGCAAAGTGTCTTGAAGACCCTTTCTACTGCATCTTCTGGGGTTTCCCATGATTCTGTTTATTTAACATAATTTGATGTTTACCTCCTTGGAAATTAGCATGATACTGTGGATGTGCCTTGGGTTTGCAGAAGCACCAAGCCCTACTTTGCAGAACTTTGCAGTCTTTCCTTCCTTTTACTCCGTTCTCATGAAGCTGGGGTTGTTTTGGGGTTTTTTTTCTTGTTTTCCCCTGCCTTTTTCTTATGAAACCATTTTCTCCTGCATAACTGTAGAATTTATCAGGATAGAAGTGAGTATTACTTTAGCAGATAATTTCTCCATGTATCAACATAATCATGATGATTTTTTTTCACCCTATTCTCCAGCATGCATGTGCTAACTGCACATTTTGTGCTTTCTGTTACGGATGATGCTTTTATTTGAAAGGGACATGGTTTAGTGGTGAACTTACAGTGTTGGTCAAAGGCTTGACTGAATGATCTTGAAGGTCTCTTGCAACCAAAGATTGCTTCCCTTTGAGAGATACAAGAAGACGACCTGGGGATGATAAACCTGATTTCTTTCTTTAATGCAGTCTCTGTTGTAGTTGAAAATTATCTCTATTATTTGGACAACAGAAAATATTGTCTCTCCTAGAAACCTTCTGCAATTTTTTAGACCACCAGGGAAAAAGCAAACTTATTTCTGCTTTTAATGGTTTGATGTACTCAAAACTGTAGGATGAAAAACATCAATTATAAGTCTTTGGACTGTTGCTTTATTATTATTATTATTATTATTATTATTATTATTATTACTATTATTATTATTATTATTATTATTATTATTATTATTATTATTATTATTATTATTATTATTATTATTTTAGTTGCTTTGGTAGTAGAGCAGGTTGTCCAGGGACATTAGAATATTATTCTCTAGTTGACACTCTGGGCAAAAAAAAAAAAAAAAGAGAAAAAGAGAGATGATTTGGTATAATTTCGTACTTCTTAAGAAAAATCTGAACCTAAGGTATTTGGGGTTTTTTTCAGTTGTGCTTTTGTTAATTTCATACATTTGATTATTATTGCCTGAAGGATATATATATATATGTATATATATATATATACATATATATATATAATGAACCTGCAGACAAAAATTTGTTGATGATCCAATTTTTATTTTGTTTCCACCTGCTTATAGCTGGGTATTTTTCTACTATGATTAAAACCAATGGGTTAGAATTCTATCAGGCTGTAAATGTACAGTATGTTAATCCTGCCTAAAATAAATTCGTGCTTCAAATCTGAAACTAACATTCACTGCTGTAAAAAGCAGAATTTTATGTAGCTTAAAAAGATGGATCATTTTAATTTGGTGTTCTTTTGGGAAGAATGACATGATGTCAGTGTCTGCATAATACATGAATCTCTAGGAAAAAACTTCAAGAGCATTTGCCACACATAAATAGGATGTGAGAATTACTCAATGGCAGCTGATCACAGGGATGAAAGACCAAGTGTGTAGAAAAGTAGCTTGAAAGAAGAAAGCTGATTCTTTCCTTCATATAAATAATCCAATAGTAAGCAAAGATGAACTTTAGTGTGTGATGAAATTAAAAAAATAAAACTAAGCTACTGCATATTTACGGGACTGCTAAGTAGTTCATCAGGGAAAAAAGAGGAGCAATGCAGCTGTGACTAGTGGGGATAACGTTGCCTCATCTATGTTCTTTCACAACCAAGATGACCTAGAATGATATAAAATTCAAGGCTGCTGTGAGCACTCCTCATTTTCTTTCCAGTATATTGATTGAAATTATATCCGGCCCTATAAACTTTTTCAGTATCTTTACACTCTGAAAGTTTAAAGAATAACTTAAAAGGTGTCTTACCTTAGGATAGAATTGAATTAAAATTTTACAGTGAATTTCCTAAGAGTCTAAATCATTAAATTAAACCTGAATTAATCTGCCATGTGTTTCTGGATTATTTTGATAAATGCTGTTTTCGTCCTAAACTTGGTCATTTGGCACTGATCTTAAATCCAAAATAATGGAAATCTTTTGCTCATTCCGACATGTAGATCCCCTGATAAACATAGGAATTTGCTTCTTCTAGAGAAATCAGCTTATTTGGGTTTTTTTTCAGGCTGTGTTTCATACCTGCAAGCTGGGTAGAGATTGGAGGCATATATTTCTTCTGCACTCCTTAAAGATGTTTTGCTTACGATGCACTCTGCTGCTGTGTTACATTTGGCAGCATTTCTACAAAACTGATGGAAAAGATAGCATGGGTCTTCAGATGGGGAAAATTTTGCTGTTATGTTTTACAAGGAGTAGAAGATGCACTCTTCTAAACTGCCAAACAAGTTTACCCAGCTCTTACTCATGATCTGGATGTGAAATTCCTTTTACCCCATTAGAAGGTCTTATCTTTTTCCTGATTCGTTTGTTATTTTCATTTTCCTCTGCTCTTATGTAGATAAAAATGAATATTTTTGAAACATTTTTAAACTCACTAACATGTTTATTGTGCCCTACTTTCCCTTAAGTATACTGAAGACTGAGCAGTCTTATTTTCTTAACCTCTAGGTTTTCCACACCACTAAGCTTCACTTCCTACAGACCGTTCCTGCTGTTGATTTACTTTCAGCTGAGACTTTATTCTGTCTGATATATTACTTCTCAGCTTTTACCTTGTTTTACAACTTCTACTACAAGTGATAGTACAGCTCTCAAGAAATGAGTTAAGCATCACAAATGTATTTCTTCTGTTAATTTTTGTTCTGTTTCATCTAACTACTTCTCTTTCTCTAGCATGAAAAGTACTTTGTGTTCATGCCAGTGTTTTTATTCACCAAGTAAGGAGCAGTAGGCTACCTGTTTTCATCACTCACGGATATTCACATCTAGGGCTATTCTTGTATGATCAGCTGTTAAAATCTTCACATAGCAATTCCTAACAGGAATGTAGGTTGAACTGGTCAGAACCAAGGGCCCTCTCTCAAAATGAAATAAATTAATCTTGAACAGCATCAGGACGATTGAAAAAGAACAGCTATAGTGCTACCTGGTGTTCTTGTGACAGACTTTTTCAACCTGTGTATGCATCTGCCTACAGAGATGCATGTATTTATATGAACCTGTGTGTATCTTAACCTTGACTTTTGGTATTTCCATCAGGTGCCCTTTGCCTTGTGAGTTATTTTAACTGGTTACTCACTATATGGCTCTTCATTAGCTAGTAACTACTGTTTCCTGATAAAACTTTATCTCCCTGTCTGAAGTCTACTTTATATAGACACTTCCATGTCACCTACACCCTTTTTCAGGAAAAGGGTGAAAGTTTTTTCCAGGAGCTTTGCTTAAGTCTGTATGTCCTGCAGACCAGACTTGGGGTTGATTTGTTGTTGATATGGTCAAAACTCTGGAGCTGTTGACTGTTAGTTTCAAACACTCAGAAATGGAATTCTTTACTGTGTTGCTTTCACTTCTTAGTTCATGGATCACATCTCTGTGAGATACTTCTATTCCCAAGGTATGAAAATGTTTTTTGAAACACATGCAGCAATATAAGACTTACTGTTGCATATATCAAGTATAGCAATGTGCAGTGTATGACATTTCAAACTTCTAGTAGTGCTCAAATCATGGCTCTGAATTTTTTCCTGTGTTCTGCAACTAACATGGGTGGAATTTATCTTCTTATGCTGCTAAATGAGCAGGATTTTGTTCTTTTGGATTTTTTTTCCTCCAAATAATGTTTCTAATCTGATTTGCCATTCATCCATAAAGCAAAGCTATATTTTTATCTGTTGCATATTGCTAGGGCATAATCTAATACTAATAGGGGAAAAATGGCTCTTGTGATTATTTTTTAAAATTATTTTATTTAATTCATTATTTAGTCACTTTATGTAAAATGTTTCACCTGAAATGCATGTACTTTCTATGTTCAGTTTTTTTAATCCCTATTGATAGGAGTTTATGATAGAACTATACTGTTGCACAGGATGAACCATTTTCAAAGAAATCAAATGTGTTTCAGACAAAAGCATTCTTTAATTCTGAGCATTTAAAAATATTTTGGTTTATATGGTATTATAAGTGCTATTAAGTGTTAATTATTAACATAAAGGGGGTTAAGGAAACTTTCACAAAATATGTTGTCAAAGGATAATACCAAATTGTCATTCTGTTTGATATCAAAGCTGACCTCTAGTGGATAGAGAATGTGGCAGTTGTAATGTTGGCTTTCTGTGTTCTTTTTTTATTTTGTCATGTTGTTGATTATTTTTTTCCAAACAGATACGGATGTTTTCCTATAAAACAATACATTAAAAATTACGAATTTTCCACAGCCATTTATAGTGATTTAAAATCAGTTGCATCAAGCTGAGGGAGGATACTCTCTATAAAAAACTACAGCAGCTGCAGCAGGTTGGAAATCTTATTCACAAGACAAATGCCAGATATTTCTGTTTCATCCATTTGTTAAATCTATGTGATGAGTTGGAGAATATTTTAGGAGGGCTATGTTCAGCTGAATAAGACTAGAAGCATTATTTTACAGTAGTCAAGACAATATACTGCATATAAGGCAAAGAGCTGAACTTTATTTTGATGTTTAGGTTCTGTTCACTTTGAAGTTCAGCTTAGCAATGACAGCTTAAAAGCTGAAAGGGTTCTCTAAGGCTGAACTGAATGTGTACTGGATGATGCAAATCTGTGGGGTTTTCTAATATAATAATGGAAGGACTGACTATTTGAGCTCTCTAGAAATAATAAGCTAATTCTAAAGGGCAAACCAACAAAATCTTCCTTGTCTTGCTTTTTGTTCGTTTGTTTTTGTTTGTTTTGTTTATTTATTTCTTTTTAGGGGGTGGGGTTGTGGTCTAAACATTTGAAAGCAATAAACCTTGCATAGCATCTGCCATTATAGCTGTCAAAACTGGTTATTACCAGATAGAGGGAGAGACAAAGGTGCCATTGTTACCTTCACAGAGCTCACATCAATGCTGTACTGCTTTCTAGGGCAGTAGGAAAATAGCAGCTAAGGCCTCAGGTGACAGCAGCTTTCCCTTGAAATAAAAACAGAGCAATCAAAGGTAAAAGCAGCCAGTCTCTTAAGAGCAGATTTCTCTGTACTGTTCCTTTTTTTGTGTCTTAATATTACAATTATAATGGCTTATGAATTTCATCTGATATCTTTTGCTAATTATAGTTATGGAAAAGGATGGTTTGTTTCTTCTTTCCTTCATGCAAGTTCATGAATCAGATGTCTTTTTACACAGTTTGCTGATGGTTTTCTCTCATCCTCCTCTAAGAATTACAATTACCAGAGGTCCAAAATCGTAGGCATATCTTAGAGGAGCAAGTGAGAGGGAAGTAACATTTTTGCCTGATTATAGACATCTCCGTATACACTCTTACACTTTATTTTACCACTCCTTTGGGAACTAGCAGAATCTCTTTACTTTAAGGAGTATTTGGAACCAGGTTTAAAGAAGGGCAAACTGCCTATCTTGATTTGTGGTCTAGGAGAAAAGTATTTCTAGACTACATGGATTACATGTTCAAATTCAAAGGAAGAAATTGACTTTCTTGGGTTGAGATTTAGTCAGAATTGGTAACAGCTTTCACCTTCGCTGTTGCTGTTTTCATGGAATATGATGACTTGAAGAGTTTATTTACCAAACTGGTCACTGTGAAACAGGCTGGCTTTTTTGTCTGCAAAGGCTGGTTATAGAAAGATTTTAATCAAAATGAGGTGAGAAGGATACCTCCCTAGTTTCAACTTGCTGTTGATGGACACTGTGGCTCCTTCAGAGAGTTCTGGAGATCTGACTAGCAGTTCTCTAGTATAGGACGTTGTTAGTATTTTAAATATACATGCTATGTATAGCATGTTAGTATTTTAAATTTTTTTTCTTTTAATGATATTGAAAAGAGGATAATCAGTGAAACAAATATCTGTTTTAGACCTAAATCAGAAAATGCATGGGTATTTGCAAAACCAAATGCAATACAAGCCATTGGGGTGATGTCATTTGGTAAGTAATTCTTTTTTTTTTTTTTTTTTTTTTTTTTTTAATTTTATTTTTGTTTTTCATATCAACTGTAAGAAACTAATACTTTGGGCGTATATATTGCATATTTTTATATTCATGTTAAGCTCTTTTAGAAAAAAAATGAAGTTGGCTTTGAGTCATTATTAGGTTAACTTAATTGTTATGGTTTAAGAATAATCCCTGTCCACTGCCCATCTGGCCCTGGAAGCTCTTGCCACTGTAGCAGAGATAGTGACATGGCAGATGAATCCAGCTCAAGTGTCCTAGTCATCTTAAAACACCTGCACTAATATGGGTCAGTCTGACTGATAAATTGAGGAGGCTGTGATCGTTCTGCACGGTCTTGTATAACCCCTAAAAAAAGAATCTTAGACTGCAGTGCACACATTTGCTTGAGAGTGCCTGTTTCTTTCTGTTTCTCAAAATGAACCATTCAGGTGAGTCTGAATTCACCTCCATTATACTAATTTTAAAATCCATTTCTGTATGGAGGATCTGGCATATTGCTCCTTCATAACACTGGTGGTAATCTGAAGCCTCCCAGTGCTTGCTGCTGACTAAAATGGATGTCATAAGAAGTCTGAAATTAGCAAATGGCTCTGTGGATTTAAATAATTATTAGAACTGCACTTGGGTTCTTAAGCATAAGTAGAGCAGGAAGAGGAAATATAGAGATGGAATGGAGGTGGGGAAGGTGGGAAATGGCATGGCAGTATGAGGTGATGTAATCAGAATCAGCTCCAGATGAGTATAAGCCTTCATCAAATCAAATAAAACTTCGAGCCATTTATCTTTGCCACTGGTTGCAGGATTAATGTTTGTATTAATGATGAGTGGATTCAAACTGTCCTTAGTCTCTCCTACCTTGGAATATAAACTCCATGAACTTATTTTACTGCATATATGCAGTAATTCATACATTAATTCTTACATTTACCTGTGTTTCAGCATTCATCTGCAACCATAACAGCTTTTTAATATATGGATCTCTGGAAGAACCCTCATTAAAGAACTGGTCTCGAGTCACGCATGTGTCTGTCTCACTTGCTGCTCTTATCAGTGTAGTGTTTGCTTCATGTGGATATATGACTTTTACAGGATATACAGAAGGTAAACTGCTTGATCCCTCTAATTGTAATTATGTTATAACCACCATACTTCTCAAGGAATTACTTCCATAATTTAGCCACATGGTCCACTAGCAGAGAGGAGTAAGAACAGAAATTGCCTTAATTTTTATGTAGGGTGACTGGTACATATTTGTATCTCTCCTGTACCTTTTCCTGTCTGTGCTAATACAGCATCCTAGCTCTGACTTACAGATATTTCCTATCTTTACAATAGCTGTTCTGCTGTAACTAATCCTACTGCCACCTCTCTGTGTATAGGAATATACATATATGTGTAAATATATATATATAATGAATGTTACATCATACTATTTATCATAGTTTTGTTAAAATGGAAAAGATGCTTTCAGAAGAACAAGTCATAAATTTGTTCTGTGCATTAGCTTCTTCAGGAAAAAAAAATCTCATAAGCAAGCAGATTTTCTGGTTTTTGATAGTGCTGTTCCAAGTAGTAAGAGACATCTTCAAAGCTTTTTCTTTCCTTGATGAGCAGCATGCAATTGAGAACAGAGGAGTTGTAGGATAGGGGTTAGTGGGTGATCAGTCCTTTTTCCCTGACTCCAGTCTTGTTTATGCAGAATAACTTACTGTCTTAGGTGCAGCTGTAGCTAGAGTAAGTGAAAACTGGTTGAGCTGTTTCAAGTATAGAAAGCTCTGACTGCAGATATTTCTCAGCATATGATTCTGCTGTGAGTGGGTTCCATCTTACCTTCTGTTTTGCCTGTCAAAATCTTTTTGCTGGTTTCTCTAAAGTGCACCTTACTGCTTCTTCATCGCCATTGCCAGTGATCCTAAAAGTAGCAAATCAAAAGACTGTAGAGTAGTCATGTAGAAAAGACCTGACAGATAATCTGATCACTCTCTTGCAGTGTCTCTTGTGCCACAGAGATTATTCCAGTTTCTTTGTGGTAAACTCTAAGCAAGATGATGATCTGAATTCTCATGCAGTGCTTTTACTGTTAGGTGTAAGATGTGCTAGGTGATAATCCATGTTTATAATGGGCATTCAGGGTAAGAATATTTGAAATTCATCACTTCAGGTTAGCAGCTATGATTATTTGGTTCTATCAGGAAAATGCAGTTCTGCAGATATAACTCTGTGATCTTCCTTTTTGTTCTAGGAATTACATTTTCTAAAGGAAATTTATCCTTTATATAAAAGCTTTCTTTCTGATTTTGTCACTTTTTAACAAACACCGGTATCTTTTACAAAATCTGTGTTAAGGGGAAGGTAACAGATGACAAGCTCTAGTGTGTATAAATGTCAAAATAGTTTTGCAAAATAAATGCTACTTGAAATAAAAACAGTGCCACTAGCAAGATAGGGTGTAATTTCCTCCTGGATGTAATTTGGGAGGGTAACCACAGTCAGGAGACAGGATCACAAAATCTCAATTACTCCAGTAACTTATGCTTCAATTTGTAAATAGGCAAAAGACATCAAGTTCAAACTAACTGGTATTTTGCTATACCTCAGGAGATATATTTGAAAACTACTGTAGAGATGACAACCTTGCTACATTTGGGAGGTTTTGTTATGGAATTACTGTAATTCTGACCTTCCCCCTTGAATGTTTTGTGACCAGAGAGGTAAGAATTTTTTATATTCTCCCTGTGATAATGTTCATATCTATTAATAGTATTCTCATTTTATTAATACATATTACAGCCAGAGTCACTGGTTGAGCTGTAATAAGTGTCAGCATGTCCTATCCCATGGCGTGCAATGAGTGAGAGGCACTGATTCTGTCAATAGAATTTTGTTTTGCATTTATTATAATACTATTCAGTATTATACTAAAAATTACTTTATCAGGGTTGCTTAAAATTCCAAGCTTAGCATAAATGTCACTGTTGTTACATTGAGATTAGCTTAAAATTGCATAATTATTATGCTTCCTAGTGTTGCTTTGTGAAAGTATCTCAACTGAGGAAATCCATCTGTTCAATAAATAATTTAAAGTGATTTTTACTCTGTAGTTGGCAAATGAGAAGTTTAATATACCCTAAATCCTGCGAGTGTAATTAAGTCAGTCTTGCAAGTGTTCTGCAATATTATCATTATTTGTTGCAAATTTTTTCTGGAAGTAGATGAAGATGCTTTCTTGAAGCAAAATAGTTGAAGTTCAGTCAGTGTATTCTCACTCATTCTTTTAGTTTCCTGATGTTAGAAGATTTGGAATAAGCTGTTCATTAACATGAAGAAGAAAATCAAGGTTTTAAATTGTGGTTCTGTTTCAGGTAATTGCCAATGTGTTTTTCCATGGGAACCTCTCAACAGTTTGCCATATTGCTGTGACAGTAGTTATCATTGCCGTGGCCACTGGTGTATCCCTAATGTATGATTGCCTTGGAATAGTTTTAGAGCTGAATGTAAGTGAACCTGTATACTCTCTAATTTAATAAACCCCTCTTTTTAGAACAAAACTCTGAAAAATTCACAGCTCTACTGAAAATCTTACATAATTCAACATAGTAGTCAGTAGAAATGTTAGGAAAAAAGTAATTATTCACTGCTTCAAAGTTGGATAATTGAAGGAGGAGGGAAGTTTTGTAAGTAAAGTTCATATGGCTGGGGGGGCATTTAGAGCAGTTTTGGAGATATGACAAGAGGCTATAACTTACAACATGTATTTAAATGGCAGAGTAAATCACTAATATACTTCACTGTATTGTAGGAGTACATCTAGCATTTCTTTCTCTAATCCCTGCTTCCGATGAACATTTCTTTTCCATCTTTTCCCCTTGCAAATATGGAAAATTTACCCGTGTGTATAAACACCAATGGAACTATTTTAATGTGTGCTTATATACACACATGCCTATTCCAGCCAAATAGCCAAATACTGTTACAATGAACCTAGTATCTGTTTTACACTTATTACATTGTATAATCTGTTGGAATAAATTTTCATCAGACAACTGCCAGTGATTCTTTGTAGCATAAGTGTGTGGTTCCTATTTGGAATTAATTTTTTTAGAAATAATCACTCAAAAGAAAATATTTAATCAATGCAGTATCTTTACCCAGAGAGGTCTAAGCAATTACTTGGTAGTCAAGCTGGTACTTTGATTTAGCTACAAATGGAAGTTGATAGCCAGGAGTTTGCATGGGTAGCTCATGTCTTGAGGGGTGGTGGGTTTTTTTCTGTTTTAAGAGAGAATTTGACAATAGCTGTATGTATTTATTGGACATGAACATTACACTTAAAAAGATTGTTCAGTCTTGGTATCCACCAGTAACGAAAAATGAATAGGCAGAGTCTTTAGATGTGAATGAAAGATGACCTGTCTTCTCAGCAGGCTTTCTGTCCAGTAGAAGAGCTGTCTTTTGCCCCTTCACCAAACAGCATTTGCTGCTATTTCTCTGACTCTGCTTGCTTTCCTCTGCTTTCTGTTTTAAAACAAAACACAAGCAATTGTGTTTGTCCTGTGGTAATTTCCCAGGGAAAAGATTTATTCCTGCAGCAGTTCAAGGGTCCACAGACTTTGCTGTATTGTTCTTACAATGGGATGCTGGTTTGTTTTGCTTCACATACTTAATAGTCTTGGTTTTTATGAAGAAGATACTTTGTGTACCAATTTTTGATGTCTGTGCTGATCACTTTCACTGGCTGCTACCATAAAAATACACTAGAGATTGTACAAATAGTGATGTGAAGTTATTCAGCAGACTGGATTACTATCTCAATAATTAAGTTGAAACATAATGTTCACTGAGTTTGTAAAACTAAATGTTCAAAATTTCTGCATAAAAATAATCTTTTTTGGCATGTAACATACTTCAATTATGCAATGGCTTTGCATAATTTAAAAACTATAAAATGTTATTAAGCAGGTCTTCTTATCTGTCCCTATCTGAGAGAGCATTTTATAAGGACCTGAACTTCTAATAGGAGGGGAGTTCTACTCTCTCAAAGGGAGCTTCACTTCCATAGAACAGTCAAAATAATCAAGTAATTAACACAAAATTTATCAGAATTTTTGAATGGATCCATAATGTTTCTACTTTTTTCTTTTAAGGCAGTATTTGATCTACATTCTTCTGTGGATTGGAACAAAAATTATTATTCCATATCAGCAATGCAAGAACATTAAAGTAAATCTGAAATATTTCAAATCATTTTGCAGATATTTTTTCAAGTTATTTGTGATTTAAAATTAAAGTCTTCCACGTAGCAATCCTGGAAGAGGCCTCTACTCTCTGGCATTACTGTAGCATTAATCTGATCACAGCCATTTAGAAATTTCGAGTTTTGTTCTCTGCATCTAAATATTCATGCTCATGAGGGTTTTTTTCTATTGTTTCCCACACACAGGGAGTTCTGAGTGCTACCCCACTTGTTTTTATCATCCCAACAGCGTGTTATCTAAGGCTGTCCAAAGAGCGATGGAACCACTCAGATAACCTCCTGTCCTGCATGATTCTTGCTCTCGGTGTGCTAGTGATGACAGTTGGGTTTGCTATGACTGTCTTGCATCCCCAGGAATGTAGCCATGGAAAGGAAATGTTCTACTGCTTCCCTGGTAATGTGTCATTTCACAACAGTACACTTCCCCCATAGGTAGCACACCAGTCTCCAGACTGGATCAGGTACATTTCACAAGCCACACGTGCCTGTCAGTTTAAAGGAGAGTGGAACATGCAGCTTTTATGTTTTGATATGCACTAAGAATTTTAAATTTTTAACTGCATTTCCATCCTCGGTTTTATGCTGCCATTCTTTTCCAGATAAGACTCAAGTTTTAGCTTTTGAAACAAATTCTCAGAGATGCCTTTCAATAGACATTAATTGAATAAGGTTGTAAACGTACCCAAAAAGGCAGCATTTTTTAACTTGATCTGAAATGCTGCTTAAAAGCTAGAAATAAGATGGTTTTGAATGTAAACATATCTCATTTTTCAGTTCTGTCATTTAGTTCTTACTAATTTTAGAATCTTTCAATGCATATTTATTAACACACTATAGTATGGGTTTTTTTGAAGTTCTGAAGATGTCTGAGTCTTTGTATTAAATTTTAGCTATTAAATTGAAACATTATGTTAAATATTAGTATTATCTTAATTAATATTAAATTAATTCTGTCTTTGATTTTGCAGAAACTGTCCTTTAGTGCTGAAAACATCCCTTGTACTGGCTCTTGAGTCAAGGGGAAAATTGTATTCTGACTGAATTGTAACTGTTACAATTTGTAGTCTTCTAATTAAAAGATTTTATACTAATAAATCCACAGGTGAATATAAAAAGATTCAAATAAGTGGTCTTTGTAAAAACTTCTGGGTTGACAGAGAAGAAAATGAAATTCATAACAAACAAAACTTGATTCTTACATTTATAATCTTGCTCATTATTTTGGAAACTAGACTGAAACATTGCTATATGCCAGGCATGTGCTGCTTGAGCAAATTATGTAAAAAAACCCAACATTATAAACTTGGTTATCTTTCCAGTCCTCTGTTTCAATAGCTTTGATAGATGACTTTGAATTTTGTCATGGTTTGTTAAATTTTGGTAATTTGCTTTGTACTCCAAAAAGTATTTAGTAGTTTATATGTATATATCCTGTTATTCTATATATAAGGTTATATATATACATGCATGTATATATAAAAATACACAAGCACATATGTGACTCTAGAAGATGAGTAATTTGAAATTTCAATTATATAGACTATGCTGATATGACCCAGTGCTGGGATTTTGAAAATGTTTTGCTGTCAGATCAAGCTGCTGAGTTGCATTTGCATTATTGTGATCACTGTGGTTTCTGCTGCCAGCTATTCCTTGACAATTGGCTATATATTGCTACTCCATTCCTATGCTGCTAAATGACCTGGTAATGGTTTTTGTATTCAGTTTGTCGTGTACAACAGAGAAATTTCATTCAAGACTTCTACTTAAACAGATCTTTAAGCAAGGGTCACGAGATGGTGATCATAGAGTCAGCTTTGAGGATGATAATTTCTCTGCTGTCCAGGTACTTGGTACTACTGACAGAATATTTTTCACCAATTTAGATCCAGAATAGCTGATTTTGTTTTATCTTTGGGTGAATAGTCACATCAAAAGCTGGTAGTGTGACTCACTATTGCTTCCAAGTTCCAGCTGAGAAGGCATTTTAGGACAGGGATGTACAATTACCATTCCTGCAGGAACTAAGCAGACCGTTTCTAACTTTCTAGAACAGTGTGCTTCTTATTAATCACAGACTTCTCCACATTCCCAAAGTATTTTCTCTTGAAAGTTTGTCAGATGAGCAAACCCCATTTATTACCTTAGACTTCCTAGAGAATTTTCCTTTTTCTCAAATTTCTCTATGGAAGGGGGGCAGAGTGACTCACGCTTGCTAAATGACAGAATTCTATATATTTTTCACATATAAAACCTTTATGTCTCATATCATACACATTATCTGGGTAAGGATATTTATTTATTTATTTAATAGATAAACTATTTAGCATTTGTGACTCAGTAGCAAACACAATTTATGTGTATTCTGAGGATTTATTTGTACTCTGTTGTAAATACTACATTGGAGTTAGGGAGAAAGACAAAAAAGTAGCAAACTAAACAAAGGTATTTTGAATGCAAAACATCAAGCTGAACATATTCCCATAGCAGGAAGAAGGGAGGAGTCAAAAAGCAAGCATAATGCACAACAGATTTATGTTTTTATAGAAGTTCTGTGACCTGGAGATCTAATAGTAAAAAATCAGTTCTTCAGTTTCAGCCCAAAAACTGTGTTGCAACACTTATTTATTTGTTTTTTAATTGTCATAAATTCTACAAAGTAAAGGATTTGACTTTAAGCCAGTCAAGGAAATAAATAGTTTCTATCATCCAGTGCTATTGGAGAAGATGGGATTCAGGTACATGTTTGGTACAGATTCCACATTTGTCTCAGAACTCTTAATGAAGAGAAATTAGATTATTTGATTATCCCTTCTTGTCCTTTAATTTGCCCTCCTAGCTAAATGTTGATCCTGGGTGCTTCAGAAGACTGTACTGTATGGAAAAGCTATAGTTGCTGGATAGAATTCCAAAATCACATGTAGCAGGCATTCAAGAGGGCTTCAGGCAAGTCTGAATTTTCCCATAAGGTTTCCTAAAGGACACAAGAGCCACTAAAATTCATGGACTTACTGAATTTATACAAGTACTGAAGTAATGAGCTGAAGACAGAAACCAAGTGAAAATTACTATTAGACACTCTTGGAATAAATTACAGATGCCATTGTGTAAAAACTGCATTAGGTGTGATCATGTAAATCAGCTTTCAATGATAAGCTTATATCTGCCAGAAGCAGAACACTTGGCAGACTCAGCCAAGTAGAAAGTAGAAAGCTCTGTGCTGAAATAATTCCACACAGCCCACCCCAGTTACCTCCTTCTTGCCCTTGACTATTAAGTGGTGTCCTTTGTCTTAATGGGAGCAGAAAACCTGGCAGTGATGATATTCCTGTCTTGCAAAGATGCACTGAGGTTTCGTGGTTGTCTGTTGTATGTATCTATCCTGAATTGTTTCTAAAGTCTTTTATGTTTTTTTCTGTGTTGATACACTGCTTAGTATAGGGCCTCCTAGGTGCTGTAGTAACATAAGCAGTAAGTATAATACATTGGCCATATTGTGCTGTTTCTCTGTATTTTGTCCCTGTCACGAATGAGCAACAAAAATATGTCACTGTGTAACAGAGAGTTCCTTTGCTTTTATTTTTGGTTCAAATATTTTTGGGGGGGAAAAGGTTAGAAAATATCTTTATGCTTGGTCCACTGCATTTTGTGGCTCTTCTGCAAAAGGACACAGGTGTCAAATACCTTATTTGTGTAACCCAAGTGGCTAGCAGTTATTCTAGTTTTTGTAGTGCTGCATTGTGAAATAGCAGTGCCCTGCCTATTATACAGGATATGCTCAAATACAGGGCAGTCCTGGCCCTCTTAAGACACCAATTAACTCATCAAAGGAGGCACAGTTGAGGTCACATGACATTTGATGAAGTGACAGATGTCTAATTTAAGCTTTCTTTCATACCAGTTCATTTGAAAAAATAATTTTGAGGACAAGAGACAAATATTTTCTTTATAGCCAACAGTGACTGCGTGGATAAAATGTAAATTATTAAGGTAGGCCCTATAGTTCATAAAAGTTACATGATTACAGGGTTTTATATTTAGATCTCTTTCCCTCTATTGAGCACTAGCTTTTCCCTTTTATCCTACCTTTATATGTCATAGAAAGGGAATGTTTTAAAAGAATTTCAGCAAGTAAGTTTCAGGCAGTTTTCTATCATTAGAACAGATAAGTTAAGGAAAAGCAAATACAAATATCTTCCAGTGCTGTTTGACTAAAGAAGTCACTTGACTAGGCACTAACATAACAATATGAGCAAATTTAAGCAATGTTCAGGTCACATAAATTCATTTCTGCTCATTTAGTCCTTCTCTTTCCGTCTTTTCTGTTTTATTTTTTCACAGAAAGTGTTTGTCTTTTGAATCAGGTCCTTTTACATCCTACTTCAGTGCTCTGATTTATGAAGTGCAAAGTCTTTTTCATTTATTTTCCTTTACATTATAATTCTTGGCTTTGACCCACTACAGAATATCTTAATGTCTTAAAATAACTTTTGAGTTTTCTCAGAAGGATTATTACCTCCCCAGGACTGTGTAAATAGCTGTCTTATGGAGAAGAGAGAAATCCCTAAAATTAGGTTTTGAAGGAGGTAAGATATAAGAAAATACCATAATACCATGTTTTACAGCATTTTAAATTAACAGTATGCTGTATGATGACACCAAACATGAGTAACAGAGCCAGCCTGCCTTGTGGCAAGAAAAAAGATGTTCTTAGACTCCATTCATCTATTTAACAGCATGTATTAAATCTATTCCCACCCCATGACTTAAGAAGTGAGATGAACAAAGAAAAAAGATTGTTTCTTCTAATGAGACTGTATTTTTTTACACTATACAAAAAGATTATGGCTTAGCCCACTTTGTTCAGAAATCTGATTCTCAAAGAAGAGTTTATTGCATGCTGGTCCTTCCAGACACTTCATAAACCCTCAGGAAGCCTGCGTGGAGATTTGATATTTACCAGTTATCATAGGATAATTGATATTTTCAGTCTTTCAAAGATCATATATAATTTAGTCCAGGTTTTATAGAAGGGTAAGCCTCAATGGTGAAATGCAAATATATAATAGTTGGCATCAAATCATACCTCTAGGCTTTTTGGACTTGTCCAAACTGGAAAAAGCATATGGGTGCAGCAATCTTAAACCAGCATGTTGGAGAAAGCAATGGAGCTAGACCCTAGGGGTGTGAAGCAGCTCCTGTTTTCTTAATATAGGTTCAGCTACAAAAGCAATCCTCAGATTTTGGTAGGGCATCAAAAGACCAGTCTTTTGTAACCAATGAAGGAACTTCTTTGAAAATTTGCAAATGCTCTCAAGTGATGGTTAATACTCACAAAACTGGAGACAAAAATCCCCAGCATAGCGCTATAGATAGATATAAGCTGGGAACTCAATTGGAACTCATTCATAACATTGGTATTTTAACAGTATAAACTCCATTTCATTGGACTGTATTTTTAAAACGTTGAGGTAAGGGTGTTTTCAAGTGGTTACTTCATATGATGAGACTTAGCAACTTGTGCCAGAGCTTCTAGCCATTTCCTATAATAAGAGAGATAGTGCCAATGTAAAATGATAAAACAGCAGATCCTGTGCATCAGGATGTCACTTAGGTGCTACACAGAATATCAGGGGACTGGTACAAGCTTATGAAGACTATCCCTGTAACTGAAAAAAATGTTGTTAATATGAAAAGATGAACAGACCTAGATACAACCAAACAACTAGATAAACTGCTGTGTTAAATTTTTTTACTTAACTTCTCTATACAATGTTAAATAAAAATTTGCTTATACATTTTCATCATAATATACCTACCCCTTTGTGTAGTGAGAAAAGAGCACAAATCAAATCTATAAACTGCTCTTTCACAAAAGCAAACATAATGTATTAATTGGTATATTAAAGGAATTGCGGAAACATTTCTATTTATGTTATTCCAGGATCTTTGCTTTTGGACTAACCCTGCTGTCAGTATTCTTGTAAATGAAAGTCTATACAAATGCTCTTGGGATTCTTGCAAATTACTGATGGGTATTAAGAATTAATTGCATTTTCTGTATTTAGAAATGTCTTGATCCTGACTTTTTTCTGCTGTATGAGGTGTTCATGTTCTTTGAAGTATTAAGCATATTTCAGTAACAAAGACTTCATTCATTGCCAGTAGCTTTCTGCATGCTCCTTTACTGGGATTTAAATTTTTGTGAGCTTCCACTGGACTCCAGGGTCTCAATCCTAAACATATATGGTTAAATAAAAATGCAGAAACAATCCTATTTACTTTAATATGAAAAAAAGAAAAAAAAAGGTAAGGGTTAGGATACTGTTGGAATCAAGATTCTACTCTTAACAACAGTCTACTCTGAAATAATAATTTTTACACAGAATATACCTATATTGACTACAGGATTGTGGGCAGTAGACAAAATAATTTTAGAACATGAAAAAAATAATAATTGAATTAATTATTTTAGTGACTTTAATAATTCAATACTCCAATTAATTAAATGACTCTTCAGCATACCAATGAATCAGCATTTTGTATCTAGGCCTTGCAGGCTGTAAGTTCAGTTTGATATTGAAAATAATTCTTATTGAATTTATTTGATATTTTAAAAATACTATATGTGGTTGTGGTATTTAGTTATGTTTGTCAGAACTGTGAGAAGAAAGTGGTAAGATGAAAATGCTCTCTTCTAAAATGGATGTTAAATTATCTTTAACAGAAAGCAAGTACAGGTTTCTTATAATGCAAAATAATTGGGTAAGTGCAAATTACGTATATCTTTGTTTAGTGGTCTAGAGAAAAGAGAAAATAATAAGGCTCCAGACTGGCTAATATTTAACTCCACCAGATTCCATTCTCCTAACAGTGGACCTTGTCATCTTGTTGCAGAGGAAATGCTAGGTCGTTCTCTTTCTGGTATGCTGTAAGGAGAAAGACAGAAAAAGCATAAGGCATTGCATTACTAGGAGCAAGAGGTGAGCAAGTAGTAATCATCATGATACATTTGAAGTGGAGGTTCTGTCTTTGTAGATTTCTCTACATCTCTTCCCAGTAGTATCTTGAGAATCTGCAAGAAATGTGGCAGTGGTATCTCTTCTTTCGTTGCTGACAAGAGTTGGGGCTGGGGTGACATAGTAAGTTAAGAAGAAAACAGTGGCCAAGTTGCTTTCATTTTCAGTCTACTTCGGAAAACTTTTCAGCTTAGAAGAATCATGGTGACAGGTTTATAGGCTTATCTCAGCCTATGGTAAAAACAGAGCAGCTATTTTAACCTTTCCAACACATCTCATATATAGCCATCCATTATTACATGAATTCTTTTATTTCCCCTAGCATGATGACAAGGGGTGACTTGTGGGAATAAATATGTAACAAAGTAAGTAATAAATTAATACAGACCTGATACATGTGTATCATTTGAGAAATTTGGTTGTTGTTTTAGAAGCAGACCAGCAGATGGTGCTCAAAAATTAATCGCAGCCTGAGTTGGGATGGCTGCATTTTCAGTTTATTTATTTGGGGTTTATTTTTTTATAGAATGGTTATTACACACATTTCTTAATTAAATGGAAATGTGAGTGAGGATGGACGAACAGAATTCTCAACACTTCTTTTAAATCAAGCTCTTAATTCTTTATTAGTTTTCTTCTAGCAGTAATTGTTGGGGTTTATTTCATCATTTATCTTATTATCTCTTATATTTCAGTTTAAATGCTAAAAGTGTTATCTTAAAATTGTAGCTTTTCTCCTAATCAAATGTGATTTGTGTTATAGGTTTAAGAATAATTGTAGCAATATTTGGAGAGGTGATTGAAGCTGCAGATGATAGTTATTTGATCTAAAAAAATCAGAAAAAATCTAAAAAATTTCAGTTTGAACTGAAATTAAGCTGCAAAGATACACCAGTAATCTTAAGAGCCTTGGGAATTTTATACACAATATATTAACTATAAAACCTTCTGCAAATCAGAAAAATCTGTGTTAATTTCATATTCATAAAGCAAGCATTGGCCTGTGTTAAAATGCAGTAAAGTTAACATGCTCTGTCATTCTTTGAAGTCTCAATCTGGGGCCATGACAACCTGTTGACATGCTGTATTCTAGATGCTGCAAATGATATGCCCAGGTACTTTGAAGGCTGGCAGCTTTACACTCCTTGCTTACTTGACTATTTTACTTGCAGACATCTTGATAAATACCCATTTCAGTTTATGCAGCGAAGTGTGAAAAGGAACCTAGCTTGAGAGCTTTCGTAAACCCCACCCAAGGTATGTAGTCAGTGTTTAATTAAATGTATTGGCACATTAATGAAGCTGGTTTGTTTGAACAGCAAAAGCTTAAAATTGACAGTAACTGCCTGGAGGTTGTTGCATGGGAAAGATGAGAGAGATCTGACAAAAAATCAGAAATATGGCAAGTGGTATACTAGTGGTGGCATTTTGTGAAGGATGAACTAGGCTCTTCTGCCTCAGGACAGGGGGGTGTACAGTGATAACTTGAGTATCAGAGGAGACAGCTACAGAACTCAATTAGTGTAAGAAGTATATGGCAAGTAACAAATATCCTGCTACCTAATTTCCAGGATAATGCAAGTATAATATATACTACAGTGGATTTTAGGAAGTAGAAATTATATGTGTGCTTACGTATGCAAAATAAAACCAAACCCAAACCCACTCATACATTCTTTGGAAAGGAGAAAATGCAATTTAAAAGCAGGAACTTACAAACCAGATAATCTACACAGCATGCAAATAAATCAAAGCACTTAGCTTTGTCTCTTGCTGCTAAGCCCATTTTTATAGACATGGAAAGTTTATTCTTAAGAGTATTTGTGTTTCAACACATCCATCGGGGGAGTAAAAGTAAAGATTCATCTGCTTTCTGTTAGGTTGCACATAAAAGGACAGACATTGAAATAGGGAAAAAAAAAGCATTTTCAAATAATCATGGCTCTTATACTTGCTCTGTATAATCCTCTGTGCTTGGCACACCTGCAGCACCCATGAGAAGCATGTCTTTTTCTTAGGTTTCCCTTCCAACCCAAACCATTCTATGTTTCATGGAATGTAAATAGGACTTAAAGTCAGAATGAATTAGACTACCCAGAAAGTCCAAAACCATATATGTGGAAACTGACTGATTTTCAAGTATTCTGTAGGCGTGAACAGAAAAAGGTATTTTTGTAACCACAAGTGTCAACAATCCAGTTTGGAAATTACCTGTGCTGTGATATGTCTTTGAACTCAAAGCTGATCAAAGGTTTCTGATCCTCAGTTCTTATTCTCTTGACAGCTTAGGCTTCTGTATGTAGAACACCTCTCTTTGCTTTCCCAAATACAGGAATGAAGTAATTTGTTCGTGTTTTTGTGAACGGTCGAGTGTTGTAATGGTGTATATTGATTTTGTGAACTATATGTATTACCTGAACTTCCATGGCAGTGTTATCATCAAATGCAAGCAAGACATTTATCTAAACAGCCAGTCTTTGGATGCAGCTGTTACTCTGTACTGCTCACAAAGTTAGAACAGCAGCTCATGTGTATCTAGAAATCAAGGCCATTTATTGGAGACAATCTAGCAAATTGTTTCGGGCATATTCTCTAGGAAGTGGTCAGGAGTTCCTTTGGAAATAACAAGGATGATCATGACTGTTAAAACAACACGGCTGTAAAATTTTCTTTGCCACACCACTATCCTTTATTTGTGTTGATATTTAGTACTGTTGTTGCTTTGTTACTCCTGTTGTGTATGACATTTCAGCACTCCACATGGTGTCCATCAGTCCTTTAAAAGCCTTATTTCCTGCTTTGAATTCATAATAATCTTTAATTTTATTCACATTCATCTATGGCTAGGGGATGAGATCATTCTTCCCTTAAACTGAGCGCATGTATTTATATTTCTGTTGATCTCATCCACAATAGACTCTGCCAATTGGAAGACCAGCATGAATGTGCTGAGATGGAGGTCATGGGGCTGAATGTCACAGAGTTCAGGCATGCAATAGTTGCTGACAGCTTTTTTTCTGTGGAGAATAGGAGATCACTGTGACAGAGGCTCTGAAACCTCTGGCAATGTGTATTGTGGACAGAGACAGCAGCAGCCTCAGAGCAGGCCTATGTAAGCCTGGTGGCTTAGCATCTGTTTTGATAATAGCTTTAACAGGAAGCTATTTTCGCCTGACACTTGCGGACTACCTAAAACAGGTTGTCCCCCACACTAAACTGGACCTTCAGGAAAATACAGTCTTGATTAACTCCAATCCTACTCTTGCAGTAGGATTTTTAGGCTTTATAGAGAGAGGAATGGTCTCTAGATCAGAAGCCAAATAGCATGGACTGGTTATGTTCACAGTACTTATCGGTTGGCTTTAGATGTTCCCTGGGCAAAACTGAACACTGCTTTGGAACAGAATAATATGTGTTTGTGAGAGAGAGAAAGATTTTTTTTTCAGCTCGAATTATTTAAAATGGTGGGAAGTATGTGCAGCAGCTCATGGACTGCTGAACACTCATAGATAGTGTTATACAGAAGGTCTGGGAAAAAAATGCTTAGCAGGTACAGTCAAACCACACTGTGAGTGTTATAACAGTTAAGCAGCATTGATGGACAAGGGTACAGGGTTCAATCTTGCTCCTTGTTCCTATTTAATTCAGCAGTACCCACAGAGTCTGCCTTTTTGACTGGTGAAAGTCCATGATAGATTAACCAACTGTCTATCAATGATATCAGGAGATACCATTTACAATTTTCAGACATTGTTAGAACAGGGTAATAAGGACAATTATGGACTTGTTTATTCATCACCTACTTAACAAATAGACAAAGAGAAATTTATCCTAGAATTACAGCGGTTTCTTGTTCTACCTGCAGAGGGCATTCGTACTATTCAGTACATCGTTCTCACTTGACAGTGAATTCATGGGATTATTTATGGTTATCTCCGTTAAGGCAGCATGAATCAGAAGCTTTGTGATACTTGGTTTGCTGAACATACCCACCTTCTGTAAAGAAATAATTTTTAGCTGGGGTTTGCGCTGAACTTGCAAAGAGCATCAGAAGTTCCGAAAATTATGGAAAAGACAAAATAAAACCAAGCTAAAGTGTAGAAAGGTGGGATTTTATTTTCTTGGCACCAAGAAGGAAAAGAAGAAAGTAAGCATTTTATCAGGGTTATGAGTAAAAATATTTTTCAAACCATTTATTTCAGTTTTATATGTATTATGAAAGTGATAATTGTTTTCTTGAAGAGGGAGCATGCCCCTTTGGGAACCCGCTCAGGAAGTATCTTCATAAAGGTTCTCCCCATCCTGGAAGTGCTGAGGGCAAGGAATGTGGACTAGCTGGAAGAACAGGTCTGATAAAGGGTAACCCAGGCCCATTGTATCAGACAATGGCAGCTGCTGAACAAACACTGGCATTGGTCTGCACAAGAGAACACTTGAAGCACAGAATACCTGAAATCCTGTTCATGAGATAGCTCATGATCCTTAGATACACCTGGAGGAGGACTGTTAGAAAGCAGTCCTAACAGTTGAGAACAGAGCTTCAAGAGACAGAAATAAGATGAATTTCTGCCTTTTTTTTTTAATACTTATTCGTTCTACTTCTGGGCATCCAGTTGTATCACAACCCAATTTGTAAGACAATATTCTGAGGAAGTCTGCATTCATTATGTTGAAGTGACTGTGAAGTATGTCACTGAGAATCCCAGGCACTGAAATGAGATCAGGTGCTTGTCAGAAGGTCAGCCTTGGCAGCAGACACACCTGGATTGCAGAATGCAGCATTGTGAGAACTGCAGTTCCCTTTCATGTAACAATTCAGCCCATGCTCTTGAAACTGAGGGTGACTGAATTGTAACTTCCAATTTCTAAGTGCCTGACAGCTCTTCCCTTGCATGCATATATTTCTGTAGTCTCTTTAAACTGTCTCAAGCTGCCTGACACACAGCTTTCTCCTCTGAACTCTCTTTAGCTCTCTTATTGATTATTCCTTAGTGGAACATACATAATAAATATTTGCATGCCATCACTGCAGATGGTGTGCTAAGACTTCACGCTCTCAATCATATTTTTAATATAGATGCCTTTCAGCTTATTCACACTTCCAGTAAAGTAGTTTTTGAGCCTTAACAGTTTGAAAAGTGACTGGGGTTACAGTGATTGCCAGGTGGAAAAAATTCAGGGAAACTTTTGCTGGCTGACACAGAGATCTCTTTCTGTAGAATCCCTGAGTCCTTGCAGTGGGTGCTATAATATTCCAGTCAGTTAGGCTTGTGGTGCCTAGTGCCTAGGTAAGGGTATACAAAAAATACTCTTAGTACTGGGTATTATCTGGGTCAGATGTTGCTAAAGAGATTTAATTGCAATATTTACCTGACTTTTGTATACCTCTACATAGTGAAAAAGGAGGATGGGAGGAGCTGCTGGAACTTGGTGTTTGTAGTAAGTTTGGCTGGGGATCCTATCTGTCTTATAATTCCTCTTTTCTCTTTCATTTACAGCACATTAAACATGAGATTCAAGCAGGATCTGCTGGCAAAGTAGATCCTGAAGCAGATAAGGAGCAAGATTCCTAGTAGAAGTGGGAAAATGCCACCCCATTCCATTGCCACCATTTCCTTCGTGGCAATCATAAAAAGTTTACTAGATAAAACAATCCAACTAGATAATAAAGCCAGTATGCCCAATAGAACTCATTTTTGTCATGCCTACTATGTCAATTTGAGGCTTGATTTCTAGAGCTTTCACAAATCAGTAAAATTGCTGTTTTTTCATTGGACAAGGTGAAACCATTAGCAATATCTGGGGAGTATATTTGATCTTGATGAGACTTCTCACATAGAAAATGATAAACTGCATGCAAAAGGTAAAGCATATATTACAATCAGGTCCTGAACTTTTCCTGTGATTTCCAGCATGCCTTTTCTCCTTCAGTAAATGAAATGCTTTCTGTTAATCTGTAACTGAAGTAGAATGTTTGGGAATGAAATGCTACAGTTCTAATCAGATTTCTGTCTACTGTGGCATTTTGCAATGTGTGATACTTGCTGGTATCTGGTGCAACCTGGAGAGATCTCTGGAAAGGCAGGTTTATGGGATCAACAGAGGAATGAGTTGTCTTGCATGGAAGGATTTAAGAAATATTATTCCACTTTCTTCTTCCTGGCACCAGGTTAAAGTTGTCATGACTTAAACACACTACAGATTCCTGGTGTTCTCTGTCATATCATATGGAACTTGGATACCTTTTCTCTCCTGTACTCTTGTTTTTTACCTGGATAATACTTGTCTTGCACAGTCAGAGAAAGCTTCCAGATTTTAGTTTTTTTTTAAGGAACTGTATCCAACTTATACTTGTTATAACTGTTTGTAACAGTTAGCTACACATAATTGCAACAGCCCTTGAGAAGATTATTTTCACAGTGGTTGTGATAATGAATTCTGAACACTGACCTCACTATATCCCATTTTCTATTTTGCCAAAAATTGCAAAGTGCTTCTTTTGTTATCATAGGCCCCAGATGTCTAGGATTCTTTCACTGAAGTAACTTTCAGAATGTATCTCATGATTTAATTTGGAGGTTAGAGAGAGACTCCATTAAAACTGGAAAAATCTACATATGTAAGGATAGAACTTCAATATATTACAAAATTGTTGCTCAGAAATCTGCCTCCTGGATGTTTTTCTCCTTCAGCACTGTAGTTCAGATCTTTCTCTGAACTTAGAGAAAAATGTGAAATGTGTTAAAAAATGAGACTGTAAGAGCCATCAGTTCAGGGTGATCTTGCGAATGATCACTAATTGTTATTGGTACCTTTCCAGGCACGTATATATAGCACAGATGGAAATTCTGGTATGAATTCACTCAGAAGTTAAGAGATCAGTTTGGAACTCTCTTCTTTCTGCAGGTGAACAGGTTTCTGATTTAAGTCTCAGTCATGAACTATGTATGAAAAAACTGCTGCAAGTAGCATCAAGACAAGCAGTCTTTAAATAAAAGTATGCAAAATGGCACATGTCATGTATAAAGGAAGGCTCATGTCCTCAATAATAGAATTTATTAGGGCAAAAAAGAAAGAAAAAAATGAAAAATCTTCCATGTACATTTTAAATAGTTTAAGATAATTCCTCTTCCTCACTATTCCCTAAGTTGTGACTTTTACCTGCTTTTATGAACTAATTCAAAGAGAAACAGGGACTTAAAGTATCTGTGAACTTTGAAAGAATTGGACTTCCTCGCCTTAGCAGTAGGAAGAAATAAAACCTTGAAAACACCTATGCTTGAATGCAAGGTTAATCATCTGTCCAGCTCAAGAGCATGATTTTCATATGTACCAGGAATTTGTTTCTTCATGTTCCTTAACCATATAGCCTAGCCTTGTCAGACACTCTTCTTTCTTGGATCTCTTCCTCTCATCTCAGTTTTCACATTTTATGCTGAAAAATGTCATGTTTCCTTTTAACATTGATACTCAGTGTCTGTGTATTCAAAATTCTATGTTTTCAAAATCCTGCCTTTGCAGAAATCTATCTCCTGAGCCACCATGCAGCTTTTATCTCACTGTTCTTTTTCATTCACTTTAAAAATTTCAAAAATTTTATGCCCTTAGGCCAAGGACTTTCTAAGGTACATCTTGAATTTCTTAAAAAAGGGTTACACCTCACTGTTCTGCCTGTAAAATCAAGGTAGTTCCCTTGCAAAATTGTTGTGTGACTCAACCCAAATTGATGTGTATGTTGACTAAACTCTACAGTTGCTTATTTCTCAAATGCAGTTTTACAAGTAGTAAAATAAGACAATTACAGACCTCATAGGGTTACTCTTTATTTCCCCTTATTTTCTCCTGCTTCTGCATCTGGGCAGCTCAGCCATGTTTCAATCTTCTTGCTCTAAGTATTTGGCCTAAATAGAGTCTGATGCACTTAATTAGCATATAAATGTTTATCTGTGTGAATCTTAGCCTGGACTGAAGCCCAAAAAAACTTGTATCTGACTATAATAGGCTTATTTTTGAGGTTCATCCAGGTCAATAAGCATTTCATACACTGCTAGGGAGAAATAAAACATCTCCTTGTCCCAGTGCTGTCACTTTCACACACACTGGCCTCAGAGTTGTTAATAAGGCCATTCAGCATCGGCCAAGCAAGTCATTCAGCAGTGCTGTGATTTACCTTCTAACACCACCAAATTGCATTTACTAGCTCTTTGAATTCCTAATGCTTGGAAGGTGTGGTGCATTCAATGTAAAAAATAGCACCAAAGGCAAATTAAAGTAGGTTCAAAGAAACCACAAACATCTATAGCACCCCTTTACCTTTATTAAAAAATGAGGCCTTTCTGTTTTGAAGTCAGACCTCCAAATATATCTAAAGAACTTCAGAACATAAGAATAGCCTCTCTATGGCAGACAGATGTCTTACCTAGCTTGGTATCCTATCTCAGACAATGTCCAAAGATGGATGTTGGGGGAACACTGTAAATGAAGGGAAAGCATATACACTTCTACAGATATTTTTATCAACAAGCAATCTGTAGTTCAGGCACTTCCTGAGCCAGAGGTGCTTCGTATTTAATAACTCTGGATGGATTTCTTTTCCATTAACCTGCCCAGTCTTCTCCAGGAAAAGATGGGGGAGATAAAACTGATGCTCTTTTTGTTTTCTAACTTTCACTTGTGTGAAAAACATTGGCTGCATTCCACAAAGTCAGAAATGGCTACACTGTTGTTAGAAGAGCTGAGGGGCCTGTGGCTCCAGTGTAGAATGGATAGCAATTTCTCACCTCCTGGCAAAAATCTGTGACACTGGATCTATGCATTGGTCATGAAGTGGGACTGGCTGATATATTCAAAATCTTTTTTCTATATTTAGTTTATATATATAGTCTATATTGGGGTTTTCTTCTCAAAGGGAAAGGTTAAAAATACTTTTAATGAGCTAGTTAAAAGTTAAGTCTTCAGATCTTTTAATTATGTAATTGTACCACTAGGCATAAAACATTACACAGTCTTCTAAGTCTGGTCTAATGCCTAAGTCTCATTGGTTGAGCTAAGGGCACTTTTGTTTGCTGTTTCCATATGGAGCTTTTAAAGCTCTAGCCTAACTTGCTTATTTTTTTACATTATTTTTAATGAAAATATCTGAACAATTACATGCAACTTTTGTCTCTGATTAGTACACAGTATTTAACTAGAGTCAAATAATACATGGTAATATACAGTAAAAACTATCATAAGCTGCTGCATGTATACATAGTAATTAGCATGTGAGAATTCTAAGCATCACTATAATTGTTTTTAAGCCATAATAAACTGAACAAAATGAAACTAGACTGTTAAGCCACTTTTTCCTCCTGGCTGTACCAAGATTACAAATGAAACTTTTCATGCTGTACTTAGTGCATAGCAAACAATGACTGTAGCACAGCAGTTGGAAGAAAAATGAAATAAAAGCAGCTCTGATTCCATGAAGAGTTCTTCCTATGGTGTACAGACACAGTCCCTCAATTAACAAACTGGGGAACCTAGTGCTAGAAAATGCTTCATATGTTTCCTAAGTAAAATTAAACTTCAGTAAAACTTAACTGCTCAAATTAGAAGCATTCCAAGATGCTGAATATATATGCTGCGGTTTGTTCTGTCAATAATAAATAAGTATGGATACAAGTTGGGTTTTTATGAAACACACACAAAGGCTAGACAACTTTCTCAGTGTTGTCATGTGCTTATAGTTATGTGTGAGACAACTTTGCTGCCTAATTTATATTTTTGTTTACAGGGCAGATGCAGTGATATGCATATTGGTACATACGTACCAGAGAATATACTTGTACTACCCTTGAGCTATCCTGTCCTGTGTGCTGCTGCTAAGCATAACAAGAGATAAAGAATTTAGCTCCTACATTTTCCAGGAAACCTGGCTTTGAAAATGAGTTGTTAGCCCACGCTGAACTTCATACAGCTGCTAGTTTCAAACTGACTTCCACATGTCAGCACAAGCTGTGTTCATTACACACAGATGCTTGCTAATGAGGTAATACTTTAAGAAGACATTGGCAAATAGAAAAAAAGAAACCAAATCAAACCTGGGCTTTGAGATTAAACTCTCAAACTTAGATCACTAATGATTTTTAGCTAAAGACCTCCAGGAATTTCTGCAGCTGATGTTTCATATCCCCCTGATAAGGCAAATGGTAGACATAAAGCCAAAGTCTCCTGTTCATGTTCATTCTTGATTCTTAGAATCATAATGATGTGACATACTCAGAAAAGGTGTTTCAAAATGTTTTGGGAGTTATCATTGTTGGTAAAATCAGCCACGTACTCTGACCAAAACCATTATATAAGTATCTTTTAGTGACTTTTATTTAAACTTTTATTGGCAAAAAAAACTTTACAGCTTTCTGAAAGGCTAGAGCACTCACAGCTTCTGGATCTATGAAGTGATCTATGTGACTACAGTGTGACTTAAATGGAACACAGTGCAGTGTGGTATTCTGGAAACTGCCACCATTTGAAGGTTCAACAAATAGAGCAACTTCCCTTCTCTTGTTAGCGTTCCAGAGGAGGAGCATCTCCTCCCTTTTCCCAGTTTATTCTGTTGTCTAATCAAAGCATGCATTTCATAACATCTGACTTAAACATTTAACTCCCTCTCCGAGCTCCAAAAGCATCTTAATTTATAGAATTAGATTCTGCCTAAACGTATGTAGTGCCTCAGAGGTTGTCCAGAAAGCCCTGTAAAGTTACCCAGGCGAGTTCTGAGCCAGCTTGCTAAAGCACCAAGAAATACAAATTTGTGCAGCATAAAACTTCTCCCAGGGTAACTTAGTAACATCTTATTGTCATTATACAGTATAACCAAAGAAATATAGCTTTCAGAACCTAAGATAACTCCTCTGCTGATAGGTTAGCTATTGCTACCTTTTCTTTATCTCTGTTGAAGAAATTCCCAGATCTCTTTTGGATGTAAGTGTATTTTTCTAACAGAAAGAAGAGATGGTTTCTTGTATTGTTTTATAACATAATAAGACATAAACCAGGGCATTAATAATCACTTGAACAAATATTGGTGTGTTGTTTTTTCAAAGGTGCTTTTCTTCACAGGTAGTTTTTAGTGTTTATATTTTGTGGATTTCAGTGCTGAGGATTTTTGCACAGGATACTTTCCTAGCTATATATGAATATTCATAATCTGTAAATTTTATGAACGTTTAGTTTCTCTAAACCCTAGGTAAGATTAACATTCAGTCTTACCTACTCTTTTGTGGTAAACATTCTTTGAAAGCCTTAGACAAAGCTGTTTTAAACAATAATTAATATTATAACAAGATACTTCAGGGCATGTGTTATTCTGTATCTTAAATCAGTCACTACTCCACTTTATCTGCAGCTTTCTAATATTACTCAAGTTCAAAGTTATTCCACATGAATACCTCACTAATTGTTATTTAATTCATTCACCAAAAGACTGTTCAACAAGCAAAATAACTTAGAAATCATGACATGTAGTATGATAAAACATTCACCTTGATGATCCAAAGGCAAAAAACCCCACCACACTAGCAAAGTAAACACACAAAGACAGCAATTAGAATGCATCATATTATCGTGCTAATCTCAACTATGACCCAAAAGGACAGTGCATCCCTAAGAAAGTAAATGCTTGCAAGGCACAGATTAGGAACAAAATCTATTTGGAACAATATTAATGAATTTTTTTATTCTTTTTAAAATCTACCTATGAATTTACAATTAGTTGCAACTATTGGAAAAGCCCTCTATAAGAGGAAAAAGAAATAAAATGAATCCTATATCTGACAGTATAAAGCATGCCTTTTTTCAGTCTTACTTGAAGTTCATCTGTTAGGCCAAAGCATTAAACAGGAAACTGTATTGCTTACAATTTAGAATAACATGATCCATCTCCTCCTTAGGGCAAAACCTGATTGTGTAGATGGCCAGGATAGATTATGGCCTACATGCAAGTTATGAAAATATAACATTAAACACAAAGATTAAATTGTACTATTGGTCTAATCCCAGTTAGGGTAGCAGTCTGTGACACTAATCACTGTAGCTTGACTCCTTTGCAAAGCAGTTCACCAGTACAAACCCAGCTGTAGGGTAATGTTATTACTACTTTGGATCACAGAGATAGGACATTCTAACTTGCATTATTTTCTGCTTCTTGTTGTGTAAGAACAGAGAAATCATTCTTCTATGTTGCACCTCAACTACCATCTGGTCCAAGTGGTCAGGCAGTTGGACTGTTGCAGCTATCCTATCCTATTCTATCCTATCCTGTCCTGTCCTGTCCTGCCTATCCTATGCTATCCTGTTCTAAATAAAAATCAATAGCCCTACCATAAACTGAATATAAATCCAGCAACATATTGCATAGGATATCTTTGTGCTCAGATGTTTACCCAAATCCATGTATCAGTGCCTTACATGGTAAAATCTCTGATGCAAAATTTTAGCCTATTCATTTAAAAATCAGGTTTATCATTTTCCATGTGCTTAATCCTCTCAAGATTATGCCTTTTATTATTGTCATTCAATTGGATTTAAGGTCATCTGCTGATCAGAGAAGTACAACTTTTTGTGATATAAAGAAGTGCAACCCAAGTTGTGTAGTCAACAAGCTGTGATTTTAAGGAGTGGTATGATCTCCAGGCACTTAGGTTATTAACATGAGAAATAGAAAGAATAATTTTAACTTCTTTATGGTATTAACATTTTGCTATTTAGAAATGCTCCATGAGCTCCTTACAAAAAAAAACATTAACAAAAAACTTTCTATTCCTCTTGTGTATTTGTAGCAAAGGTGTTTATGGTGTTCTTCAATTAAGCACACAGTATAGATGGGAAAAAACCCTGTACCTGTGCCTGCAGCAGTACTTTCAGTGCCTGTATACATGTGTGTGCATGCTTCTCAAAACCTCACCTGCCTGCTGGAATGCAAGCACAGAAAATGCAACTGTTCATGTGTTCTGAAGTAAGCTGATTGCCTGCTATCAGCAGGAAAAAAAAATAGATGTATATTTTATATATGTTTTCATTTACACAAACTGAAGAGTCATAAAGTAATTCCTTGGTTTATGTTTATGCTCTAAGGGTAAAAACCTGATTTTTAGCATACCTGCTATACTAGCAGAATAAACCAACTCAGCTGTTTTCTAATATATTTTAATTATGCATCATAAAAGTAATTTAACAAGGAAAACGCCCTTCAATTCCATATTCCACTTTACAACTACCTTGCACAATATTATTCAAAACAATTACTGTGATCTATGTACAAAATTATATTAAGAGAACATTCAGATTACATCTTTAATTCAAAAAATTCCACTAATATGCAGTTATACGTGAATAGATTTAATAAGAAAGACCTTGTAAACAGACCTTTACACAACAGTAAAAAACATTTTAAGGCTCCTATGGTCTATTTAACACTTCAAATTGCTTTCACCACAGGCAGTCATGAGCATACCTGTTTTAAAAAAAAATCACAAGGTCTATTACATTTCTACATCATCTTTCATCCCAAAATATTTGTATTCCACATTTCTGGCACCCTCTTGAACTGAAGCATGCAACTACCAGCACTGTCCTACCACATGGGTGGAGGCCTGGAGATTTTCCCAAAGCCATTTAGGACAACTCCTGACTGTTGTGAAAACTGCCATGGGATATTACTGCTTCTTCAGAACAGGCTGGACTTTGTTTTTAGTTATTTAACTTGCATGAAAAACCCATACTTAGTAAGCTGCCTGGAACTCCACATCTCTACTTAAGTTAGAGGTTCTCCTTCAAAAAGCAGTTGGAATTAACAGTGCTTACTACAAGCATACCTTGAAGGTTATGCTAACAGTAATCAGAACTGGCTATTAATCTGCAAACATTTATACTGAATATACAATAGTACCAAGTACATGCACTAAGTATAGTGGGTGGTGACTTGTCACATGTAGACAAAGGATGACATTTTTACAAGTGTGCAATTAATAACCTGTCACTTTGTTAACTGCTACAATGATATCTTCACAGATCAGTTTGAAAAAAAGCTAAGGAACTTTTCTTTAAATGTTCTTTATTTAAACTATTCAATAGGAAAGACAAGAGTAGTGTGTTAATAGCCCACTGATTTGGTATTCTTTGTTATAGTCCTCTGTTGTCAATGAGAGTTACATTTGCTTTACATGAGCAAAACTTTCAATTCAGGACAAAATTGGCAACATCATAGAAATAGAATAAAGAGTGTTTGTCTACATTTTTTTCAACTCAAACACAGAACTGATTTTCTATTTTTGAAAAAACAAAGTTCCAGAGGAGTCCAGAAATCTATTTTTTTAAAACTGAGGTGCCTAGGGCAAGTAGGGATCTCCAGTATCTCATAAAATATTTTAAGTCTAGCCATCATGAAACTGTCACTGCAGAGCATGGCCTGCAGGTATTCAAGTTCAGAGCCTACAGGAGAGAGGCATGTCATATGTGCTTAGTTAACAATCACAATTTGAGTAAGAAAAATAGTAATATAAGAATAAAAGCATAACTTTTCTTCTTAAGTGAGATTGGCATTAGTCACTGACCTGCTTTTTCAGATAATTCCCCTATCTCCATTGGAAATTACCACCACTAACAATTTTTTAAGATTATTTCCCTGTTGTCATTATTCTGCATGGCATTGCTGAGTTTCTACTACTGGTAGCCCATGTGAGCTGTTCAGTAAATTGCTTCATGGCATTAGTGCTTGCCAAAAGAATTGGTCTATAGCATACAGCATTTTTCAGATGAGACTTTTAAGAGAACAGAACCTTATGTGTTGTGAAGTTTATTAGAAGGGATAGCAAATTCACACCAACTTGTGTAATTATTTTAACTAGTATACAATCAGCTACAGTATACAGTATACTAGTATACAGTATACAGTATACTGGTATACAATCAGTCTTCAGTTCATCTGAAGTGACATAGTGGTGAATCATCTTGCACCTTTGCAATGTGAGTTCCAGTACCATTCAGATGTTTTTTCTTACAGTTTTTTCCCAAGAAGTAGATGGCTGGACACATGAAGTTTAGATAAAGACCTAAACTGACACAATGCCCTTGTGTCAAGAACAGTCAAAATACAAAGCAGTTATTTGTCAACCTGCATCCTAGCCTAGGCAGTAACCAAATTAGAGAAGCATGAGAAAAAGGAAGTAGACTGTCATAAAAGAAAGGGGCTCACTTACATAAATTCTCCAGTGGGATTGTTCTTGAGATTCTTCTTAGTGATCAGTTTGGTGGACACCATCTTTTGGAAAACTGGGCCATGAAAAATCCATCTGACTCATCGGTGATTATTTTTTGGTTTAAGAAGCCCACACAGATTAATGGGGCGTGCCTGATAATGGCATGTGGTTATTCAGGGTGTGAACAACTGCTAGGGTCTGTCAAAACAGGCAGCTTCAGGGTTATTTAATCTCTATTGAAGAAGCAGAAAATCAAAGCAGTAGAAAATATTGAAGAAACACAGTACAAATAAGGCCATGCAGAGAGAAGCAAAATATTAAAGTACAAGATCTGTATTATACTGTAGACAATGTTATACCAGACACTGTCTATATAATTAATAATAATAATGTAAAATTGTTTTGCTTTGTTTTTCTTTTTTTCTAGATACGTAGTTTCAGTAGTCAGGTAGAAGACAAACTAGAACAAAGTGTTCCACTTTTTCCCTGTAGAAATAAAAAGGTATAAATGCTTTGTCATTGGCTATTTTTCAACTTCTTTTAAGCACTGGCCAAAATACTACCTGCATATATTCAACACAGTTGAATTTACTTTGTGATATAATCTGATCACAGGGCACAGCAGGGAAGGACGGGGGTAAGTACCACATACTGCCAGATATGTTCACTAGATATTGCAAAGGAGTTTATCACAGAAAGACTGAAGTGCCGTCATGCTCAAAGAACAAACTGCAGATCTGGCTGAAACCGCTCTTAACGCCGGTAGTTAGTTACCCGTGACATAGTTAGGTCACGGTGTGCTTCGGCTGCTGCAGCCAGCTCCAGGCACCCGAACCCCTATGCCCTCCGGGTTTGAAGCCCGGATAAGGTGTTGGGCCGACCATAACGATGCGGGGGAAAACTGCAAAGAAACTTCAACCTGCACAACCGGGACAAGCGAACTCGACGACAGTCTCGGGGCTAGCTGGCTGTGGTCGCTTGAGCGGAGCGGTTCTCCTGAAGGCGCTGGACCCCACCACGGGTTCTGACCGGAGTCCCAGCCCCGGACTACCCCGACCAGCCCCGGTTTCTCCGCTTGGCTCTCCCCACCTGTAGGGATTTCACCCCGCGCCCTGGTGGCTGGAATGGGGAAGGGCGGAGCCTGAGGCAGCCGCCGGGACGGTTTGCTCGGGGAGAGGAAAATTCCAGCCGAGAGGAGCAGCCCTGCCCCCGCGGGCCGCTGACAGCCCGCGGCCGGGACCGAGGCCGAGCAGTGTCCCTATATCGGGCGGGCGTCGGGCCGCCAGTGGAGGGAGAGACGGGTGTGTGGAGGCGGGCAGGCAGCGAGAGAGGGAGGGAGGAGCTGGGACGGGAACAGGGAACCTCTGTTTCTCCGCGGGTGCCGGAGCTGGGAAGGTTCCGCGTTTCAAGTTTCTCACCGCGAAGTTTTGCACCAAGTTTTTTTTGTGGGTTTTTTTGTTTGTTTGTGTTTTTTTTCCTCCGCCCAAGGTGTGGTTCAGCGAGCGGCCGCCCAGGCGCAGGCAGCCCGGCGGAGCCGTGTGCGTGGCTGCTGCCGCCGCCCCGAGAAGGGGCTCCATGGCTGCGTTGTAAACAGCCCGGGGAATGCCCGGGCTCGGGGGCAAGGCGGCGCTGGGGGCGGCAGAGGGGGGCTGTCTTCTTCAGCCTGACCCGAGCAGGTGAGGCGGGGAGCCGAGGCGGTCTGCGGGCGGATCCCAGCGACTGCTCTCGCCCTGCCCCCGAGAGGCGACCTGAGCTCACCCAGCCCTCGGCATGGACGGCCGCGCTCAGCAAACGGCCGCCCCGCCGCCCTCAGGGTAAGCACGGCTCTCCGCAGGGGTGGGAGGCCCAGGCACCATCCGACTCCAAAGGGGTAGCTGGGGGGAGACGAGGTCATGCCGGGCCGTGTGTGAGGCCGGGTGAGGTGATGTGCCAGGGGGCAGCTCGGGGTGAAGGTGCCGGTGCTGCGCGCGTCCCGCTGTGAGTTGAGGCGTTAGAGGGAGGCTTCCCGGTGCCGAGCTGAGAGTGCGTGTGCCCTTTCCCCCGGCTCCGGCGGCTGAGGGAGCGATGCGGAAGCTCTGCGGGGGACTGGAGCGCCTCGGCCGAGCCGGGAGCGGGGAGCAGGAGGCATGGAGCAGCGCGACCGTTAAACGGCTGCCGCGCGGCGGGAGCAGGCGGGCATCGCGCTCTCCCCGGGGCCTCGACGGCACCTCAGCTGATCCCCGGCTGAGAACGGGCTCCCGGGTGGGACAGGGCTGCGGGACAAACCCGCCTGGCTCTCGGGTCGCCGGCGCCCTCCTCGGCGGTGCCTGGCTGAGCAGCGGCGTGTGTGTGCGGGCTGTGCCGCCAGCCCTCGCCAGGGGCATTTCCGCAGGGACGAGTCGCAACCTGCCTGCCGGCGTCGCCGCCCGGGTGCCTTTGCCGGGCTGCAGTATTGCCGGTGCGATACCTGGGAGGATCGAGATCGGCTCCCCTGAGAAATCTCTGAGGGGCAACATTCACCATCTGAAAGGTGTGCGTGTGTCAGCGTTCAGTTCTCAGTGTGGAAGTGGTGGTTGCGGTGTGAGAGTGCTGGGCGCTTCGCAGGGCTTTGGTAACCGCGCACTGGACGAGAGAATAAAGAACTACACAGACAGTTATCACTTGGGAGAAGTGAAAGGGTTTGTTTGTTTTTAAATGTTTGGCTCCTCAGATGAATTGCTTATTATCTGTCAGAAAATGTAACTTTAATTAATGTAACTTTAAATCTTAAGTGAAAGATTATAGATCTTTCCCAGTTATTAGATCAGGAGGAGGATTTCTTGTGATGTAGTTAGGTACATATGAAGAAAATTAAGTCAATAACTTCAGGTAAGAATTTCAGGGACTCAAAATACTGACAACACTGTTGGAATTATCCATAAATAGAAGTGACAAAATACATGATAAGCATATTTTTTTAACACCAAGATTTCCTTGAAGCTTCCATAGGTTATTTAAAAATGGATTAACTTGATTTCTGACCAAGTGCTTACAAGATCAACAGGTGTAGCTGATGGTAATTTGCAGCTGAGTTTGAAGTGGAACACTTGTGGAAGGGGGTTACTTTATTACTTTGGACCTTGTGGCAATTCCCCATTTATATATGGTGTTTGAGAACTCAAGTTTATATTGTTAACCAATGTAGAAAGTATAATTACTGCATTTTGAAGACTTCTGGTATGTAAACACCAGTTGAAAGGACTGACTATTGATAACAAGGCATGGAAGTGACTAAAAAAGTGTCTTGAAGGCTCTCAGTTTTACTTGTGGACAGGACCATGAAAACAAACAAAAAGGGACAGGTAAAACTGTGGTTGTTCTGAAAGCTTCTCTGGGCCTGTCATAAAACTGTTTGTTATACTGAATTTTGGCTGCTGCTTGACTTCAAGTGAGGAAAAGTAATCTGTTCCCTTAATGTGACTTAAAGCATCTGTCAGCATTCATGTCTCAGTTTTGATAAGCATATAGCTAACAGCACTGCTTATTTGTGTTAGCCCTGCAGATATGTTTTTAGGCCTTTTATCAGCTGTTCCCATATAATTTGGTACTTAGGAAATCAATTTACCATTCCTTTCTTTGTTACAACAAGAGTTCTTTATTGGCAGTGTTACTTATTTCCTGAAGATGGTCTCATCTGCTCATCCAAATGCTGTATTTGAGGAGAAAAATCTAGATATACCAGAAAAAAACAGCAACTCCCAGTTTACTGAAAACAATCCACAGATACATTTTGAATAGTAAGCAGTACTGTGGTTCTCTCTCTGAGATGATAGGAAAAATTGTGCAATCTGTGAAGAATTCCAGTTGAAATACCAATTTTGTTTAAATGAATTACCAAAAGATAGGATACTTATATCGTTATATCTTAACCTGTCTAGCTAGGTAGAGAATGTTAATCTACATCTGAAAGCTATTTACCAGTAAATGTCTTCTTAAATCACTGTTTGAAGTTATGTGATGTAATTACTGATAATTCTTCATAGTTCAGAAAGTCTGTTTATGCCAAGAAGCTTAGAGGTGTTAAAGCCGTTTTGAGTTTTGATGTTTTTTTGCCTGAGAACTTCATATAGCTTAATTATCGGTCACCCTTCAATATGGAATTTTTTTAGCTGTTCTGTGGGGACAAGCTTTGGGAAAGAACCCTGTAATTATATCCTGAAAGACAAGATGTATGCAGGATTATTGTTTTCTATTGAAAATTTGTTTAATAAAACTGATAGTGAATAAACATGTTTGCTTAACTTTTGGGAAAAAATGCAGGGGGGTATGCCAGTGATATAGTTACTGTACAATGAAACTAAATCAGGAAAGATTTTGAAAGTCAGTCTCTGCTGGTTTTTTTATTTGTTTTTTTTTAAACTTTTTTCTTTTAATATAGTGAATAGAAGGTGTGCCCAGTAACTGTCTGGAATTTTTTTGGAATATGGTGAATAGGAGGTGTGCCCAGTAACTAGCTGGACATGACACATAGTTTTTTCTGGTAGCAGAAGAAACTTGGCTTGACCTATTTTTAAGGCATTTTATAACTCATCCATCTTGCCTTGAGTCTGAGCAGCACCCATGACAGTGCACTCCTGCCAGGTCAGTTGACACTGTCTGCTCCTGATCATCACAGAGCTCAATTGGTTTTATGGCTATATTATGGGATTATAAAAAAAAAAAAAAAAAAAAAAAAAAAAAAAAGTTTTAATACTCTATTATAAAAATTATTTTTATTAAAAAAAAAAAAAAAAGAAAGAAAAAATGTTTCTTATCCCATCCCTTATGTTTGTTATCCCATCTCTTGAACACATTTTTCCTGTCCTTGCTGGATAGTAATCCTGTACCCTGGAGTACATGAATTTTTACCTTGCCGTTGCCAAGCAGATTTCACTAGTTCACATAGGCTTTTAGCATTAAGAAATGTATGTTGTTAAAATATTGGAGGAAACTTGGATTTCAGTAAATGGAAGAATTTTTTTCCCTTGAAATGTTAGAATGCACATTGAGATCCACCTTTCATTCAGTTCTAATCAATTTCTGAGAATTTTGCATTATTTCATTTGTTTTAAAACATACTAAAAGCTTTATTCTTGCTTTCAAAATACCACATTCTGACCTGCTTTACCTAAGCAAAAAAAACCCTTTAGTCTGTCATTTTCTTTTTCTGTGTCTAATGAAAACATGCGTGGGAGATACACCCGCTCTCCAGAGGCTGGAGGTAGTGATGGTTGTACAGGGGCAGCGACAGAGCCAGCCTGAGCCTTGGTTTGCTGACTGCCAGAAACATTCCTCATGTGTGTCTTCATGCTCCCATTCCCTGATTGCTTGGCCTAGTGAGTACATTTGAAAAGTTTAATAGGAACAGGAGAGAAGTCTTTTCTACATGGCGTGGTGCTGTCTGAGGCAGTGAGAGATGTTTTCAGAAAGAACAAGGAATTCAGCTTTTCTCTTGTGTGTCTGTTTTATCAAAATCTGTTCAATCAGATTACAGATCTCTGGGGACATTGGCTGTGGCTTAGTGTTGAGAAGTGTCCAGCATTAAGCTTAGAATACTGGTTGTAACTCCTCTGTTTCACGCTTTCAGTTGAGTCAGTTCACAACATAGCCACAGGTTTGTTCAAGTAGAAATGAAAGTCCTCCCTGTGGTGGAGTGTGGAAGGGGAGAAAAGTATAGTGGCAGCTGCAAACCAGGCATTCTATTGCCAAGCCACAGCAGTATGTTAGAGGGTATGTGTGTCTAAATGTTCTCAGTTTGGTGAAATGTAGGCCAAGGCTGATGCTACTTAATTATCTTGCAATGAATTAGCTGCTGCTATTGCTCTATGTGCTACATAAGTATATAAATAAATGAATAATGAATAAATGCAAGACCTTTTGTGCTTGTGATAGTAAATGGTAGCACTATTTAGGATCAGAAGTTAAGCTGTCCTGGGTCTAACCAGCAGCCCAGTCTTAGATGTGCTTTATCTCTTAGGCTGAAGAGTTCAAGGTACATAGTTCATTTTCTTCCTCACCCCTGTGACCCTGATGAAGGTCAACTAATTCAGCAATAGCAAAATGGAAAGAACTTTGAGAATCTGTGGCAGCAGGGTTTGCTGGATGTTTGAAACTGGGAGTTTGCTACTTTGTGTGTGTATCCCCATCAGGAGCCACTTGAATGCTGATCATTCCAGGGAGTAATTTGCAAGCTGAGTTCTGAACATATACATAATACTTCTTGAGGTGATTATTTTTTTCTTTTTAATGTATCTGCCTTAACCAAGGCAACATCAGATAGTTGTATGACACAGTGGTGCCACGAAGGGAACCTTGAATTTAAAAGCTGGTTCGGTTACTCAAACTTTTGTCAAGTCTGATGTTGTAGCTGTGTGCTTATCAAGTAGTTAGTGGTAATGTCAGTGTGTTGCTGTGGGAATGAGATCAAGGAAATATCAGTGGGTTGAGGAATGTGGATACTAGGGTGAAAAAATGTGTGGGAGGGTAATACACAAATAGAGAAATCAGCAGTTATTTCAAAGCTTTGTTCAAGGGTGAGGGTATCCTGTGAAAAGGAAAAGTGAGAACTAGTCGCTAGTGAGCCATTGAAATCATGTGAGGGGAGCAAGTCCTTGAGACTTGAAGGTGGGTTTTGATGTTATCTTAGGATATGTTCCTTTCTTTCTATTGTTACTGGATTTTTCTGGTAAACTCTTCTGGTGAAAGAGATTACAGTGTTTATGTAAACCTGAATACAGTTTATGTTGAATAGGCACATCTGTGTTGTGTGGAAGAAGAAAAGAGCTCATGGTAAGGAACAAAATGCTTAGGTTCCAGAGGAAACAGGAGATCTTTACAGGATTCCTGTTACCTTCAGATAAATTGACTCACTAGGAATATTTGAAGTCACAAATAAATATTTTTCTCCTCTAATCTGGAAACATCTATATAGGTCTTCCTTCACTGAGTCCAGTACTACTGACTTTTTCGACTGTAGCTTGGAGGGTTTCTAAGTGTTTAACTTCTAGCTTGGCTCTTGTTTCTAGCTGTCACTGTTGTAGTTTTATTCATGCTGAGGAGCAGCAGATGCCAAATTATCCAGACAGCCATGGGAGTTGTAACAATGTTAAGGCCTGCTCACATAAACTTTTTTTCCCCCCTGGAAGCTAACAAGTCAATACGATGAGTTGCTCTGTTAATGGCGTGGATACAAGGAATGCTGAGTGTTCACTTTTATGGCTGCTTGCAAGTTAAAACAGATCTGATTGTGTGCTTACTTTCCTTTTCACCTGGCTCTCACTTGCTTCCCCAATGGCTGACCTGCTATCCTGACTTAGGTTCACTTGGATTCCTGCTGTTAGAGAGAGTTGTTCTTTACTGTGAGTATTTGCTGTCACCATCCATTGCTCAAAAACTCAGACAGTTGATGTCAGGGCATTAGAGGATGACAAGAAGCTGAGATGTTGGCTTCTAGACTCCTATAAAGTTCTGTGGCCATGCCCAGCACTAGCACAATGAAGAGGAAACTCTGACTGTGCAACATGTAACAATGGAGAGTTCAAGGGGGAAAACCACCACCTGCTGTTTTCAGCTGTAACAAGCAATTAAAAACTTGCTTTCACCTGAATTCTCTCCTAAGTTAAGGTCCCACGATTAAAAATGCAGCTCATTGTGTGAAAGTAAACTTAAACAGTTACTAACTGGAGTTCCAATAGATATGTTGTGACTTAAAGTCTGCATGGGAATGAACTAGTGGATAAAAGTGCATTTTTTTCATAGTTTAGGCAACATTTTTTTTATGCATCAGAAATGGAATGCCATGGGAATCTTTAGAGAATTGAGTGTTCCTGGATTTGTTTATTTGCTAGGAGGTTATGTAGTTTAGAAAGGCAACATCCATTTATATATATCTTTTGCTGGTTGTAAATGATCAAAATGCTGTAGGTGGCTAAACTATGGATCCCTAATCCATCTATGAAATGGCTTTTTGGGGAGCTTACATATATGTCAGCTGAGCTGAAACACCATGGTTGTCAGAATTGCTATTTTTGGTTAAAGAAAACAGAGCTCGTGAATATTTTTATCCAGAGGTAAGTTTCTTCTGTGAGAAAACATTTGCCTTATTGGAAGCTTTAGTTCTACAGAGCTTTTTATTGAAGAATTAGCTTGCAAGCTGTTTTTTATAGTTTTATATAAAAATCCTTTCTGCACATGTATTTGAATTTCATTCCTGTTCTCAAAATATATCTGTTTGGTTTGGAAAATATAGATCCATCTTATTTAAAAGCAGACAAACAAATAAACCTCTCCTTCTCCCCAAACAATGCAAACAGTTACTCTGTGCTAAACAAATATTTTGAGCTTGAATTTTTCTTAGTTGCCAACAGGGGTACAATTTTTGTTCTTTACCCTGCATCTTTTCTACAGGGTGATATTGTCTTAATTAAAAAAACCAAAAAACAAAAAACCCCAAACCAAAACCCCTAATACAAAACACTTTAGAACAAAATCTCTTTTCAGTTTCATATTACTGAATATTAATTTATTGTTTTTAAAATCTTGTTCATTAACCTTGGTTTCCTTTTTGGAATTAATTTTCCCTTTTGGTATTTTACCTCATATGACTTTCATGTTAGACCTTCAGATGCGTTGTCTTCCAAAGACTAACGCTCTATACACAGATTTTTATCAAGTAACTTTTAAAAGTTTTGCTACAGGAAAGACATAAACATAACTTTGTCAATAATATGGAGATTATATGTAATATGTATTGAGGAGAAAACAAAGTTTCCTGGAGGGTGTGGTTTTTTCTATTCTTTTTGTAAAATTATTATTATTTTTTTATATGCAATATGTTTCATCCAGTATGACTTCCTTTCCCTTGGTCCGGTTTGATGTGTTGGGAGCTTTGCGAAATAAAGTGGATTAAATAAGGATGTTCCACAATATGGGACCAAAAGTAGCATGGTAGTGGAAACTTTGTGTTACTATGTTACTATTACCCAGATACCTTTTGTGGGTAGATATTAAGGTAATTAGTCTATAGAAAAGAATGCAGTGCATCCACTAGGACTTTTCTCATTCCTACTTTACCATGTGTTTAAGTATCATTGTATGGCTCTTGACCTTTGTTAAACCTTGTACTGTCTTCCTCAAACTACGCGGACAAAGCAACTGGACTTAACACTGCAGGTAGATTATAATTTCTTGAGCTATTGTTTGACTGTCCATGTCACAGCAATGTTGAAAGCATTTTTAACTTGAAAGGAACAATGTTTTGTCTCTGGATTTAGTAAGGAAAATAGAGGGCCCAAAATGTCTGTTAGCAACAAAGCTGAGAAAACAAATGTTTGCAACTTGTCATGCTGGGTTTTAGCTCCTTCAGGCAATAATGAAGTACATCTTTCTTCGGGACTAGCTGTGGACTTAAACCTTTTGTTCTTTTCATTAAATATGCATGCTGTGCAGAATTAAATATGAAACAATTCTGGCTGAGAGATCTTAGAAGCTGTTTGCATGGGTGGATTTTTTTTTTTTTTTTTTGGCCTTTCGTTTGTAGGACAAACAAAATGTTAGTTGATGATGACTGTGAAGTTGGTGGAATTTTCAGAGGTGGAATTCATGATTCTCTGGAGTTGGTGTAAAATCAGAAATTCAAGCCATGACAGAAATCTAGGCTTTGATCATTTTTTATTTTATTTTTTCATTTTGAAATTTTATTTCCTCAAAAACTGGGTACTTCTATGTGTTGAAAGTTGTCTATAGGTTCCCAGAGTTTCATTTCTTGAGAGTTACTGCTATGTCCATCTACTCTCTGAAGTCTTCAAATGCACAGGAAAGTTTATCCCCTGCTGGTCTCTGATTCATGGTCTCTCACTTCCCCTTGCCTGCAGTTTTGATCCTCTCCTTCCGCCCACACTGCAAGGCAGCCTCCCTAATTTCATCCTTGGCATCCCTCTTCAGCTATTTTTACCTCATTCACTTTTTAAAATACTCAGTCTTGGAGAAAGTCCTGTTTTGCCAAATCTTAAACCTCTATGTACTACCGCTTCTTTTCTAAAAACCTTTCTCAAGAAAGGTTTTTGGAAGGAACTTTGAAGAACTGTAATTTAACATTTGAAACTTAAAGTGGTTTTTCCCCATCTCCTTTCATTGGTGACAGATGCTCTTGAAGACAACAGTTGGGTTTTGGTTGTTTGGGTTTTTTGTTTGTTTTTGTGGGGGTTTTGTTGTTTTTTGTTTTGTTTTGCTTTTCTTCTTTTATTAGGAGGGGAGATTCCTTCCTCCTGTTATCTTAAACTGTTTTGCAATACATGACCCTGTTTTTAAACCCTTTCATAGACTCTATCTGCTTTTAGCTTTTTGGATTCAGTTTTTTTGTGTTTCTTTAAAATTTTGAGATTTAAAAACAATCAGATCCTTCAACTTGATCTTAATCTTTTTTTCTGTGTCCTATTCTGCCTATTCTACCTCATCTTTTCCCCCTGACTTTGTCCTGAAGCTGTAGATTTTTCTTTTTCTAAGTGTGGCTTTGTGTTTAAATGTGTCACATTTTACCTAGGTTAATGTATCTTATTCTCTTATACTTACATAGACATGGAAGGTTTTTGGTTTTGTTTTTGGTTTTTTTTTGTTTTATTTTTGTGTGGTTTTTTTTTTTTTTTTTTTTCTACAGTGTTCAAGGGAAGAAGGGCTTCCCAGACCCTTGAGTATGGCACTTTAGAGAGGCGTCATTAGCTGTGCAGTTGCTGTTCTTGTCTGCTCACTTATCTACAGCTGATGCCCTAGACATCACAGAACTTGGAGCTGAGACCTTAAAGGAGCAGTGATAGCTAGAGACATGAAATAGGATTTATTTTATTATTCTTTTCCTTTCAGCTAAGTCAGAATTTGTTTATGACTTTGCTGGGACAGTAGCAGTAATTTTCTAAAAGTATTGCATGCCTTCTTTCTTCAGAATTAAGTATGTCTCCATGGGAGGTTATCAAGATGATACATGTAGAAATGAACTGATGGATCTGGGTCAGATGTGTCTCTAATGTCTCAGCTCCTTAATGCTTCTATTTTTTTGTTGGTTGGGTTTGTTGTGGGGTGAGGAATTTTTCTTCCAAAGTAAGTTCAGAGGATTTTGAAATCTAGGTGAATTCTGGGCTTTGTTTTGATTGTTCTTCAGTGTAGGGCATGTAACTGAACCCCCCCACATACATCTCTTTGCCCCCGTCGGTATTATTGAGAGTCTCAACACGGTGGGTAATGCTTGTTCACTTTTATAGAAAAGCAAGGTGAAAATCTAGAAGGTATGGAAAACCAAAGCATTTTGTAAGTGCTTCTTCAGAGCTGATTGTCAGTAATGAGGGTGATAGAGAATCTGAAGCAGCTTATTTTGGAGGAGTAATAATGATCTGACATCACTGAACTGTTGCAATCTGTCTTATTTCTAAGCATCTTTCTTTGACTGTTCTCGTACTTCCACAGCTCAAACCGTCTTACAAGCCTTCCAATTTTCCTCCCAAAATATCTTGCTGTAGTGTCTCTTTATCTGTAAATCTCAAATGAATAAAGGAGAAGGAGAGAAATGCAATTATTTTAAATGGTAAATGATAACCTAAATATATGCAATTATTTATTTGGGGAAAGAAAAGGGGGGCATGGCTTGCTGTGATGGCGGTTTCAGAAATATTCAAACAAATCAATTGGTTCTTATTTTCTCTTCAAAAAATAAAAAAATCTTTGGTGCCTTTGAAATACAGCTTATAGGCTTCAGTCTTATTTGGTTTTTTTTCTTTTGCTTTTACATATGAAAAAATTTTCCTGGATTCTGTAGCTTCAGTACATAAGCCCTGCCAGCTAATGGGTTTATGGAATTTTTTTTTTTTTTTTTTTTTTTCAAAGACTGTTTGCCAGCATTTAATCCAGAATAAGTTTTTATGGTAGAACTGAAAATGCTTGGAAATAATGACATATAACATAAACACTGAAATTTCCTCCTATACAATGCCAAGGAGTGTTTTATAAGTGTTGATCGTAGATGGAGATTTTAGTATTGCTTGGTACCCTGACTGAGTGGTCTTGTGGAAAGATATGTCTGGTGTCAGTCAAAGCTCCAACCCTCTGCAAAAGAGGCAGACGTCCTTCATGCTCTTTCCATTAGAGAAGGATTTCTGGATTTGCCTTCACTTGTCCTGAATGAAATCTATACTTGGAGAAGCTTATGCTGCCTCTTCCTATTTGTGGTTCAGAGATCTGTAGTAGGAAACTAAGTGCCCACTAAATTGTTTATTTTGTAAACAAATGTTTTTTCAGAGTCACTTGGAAGAACTTTAGCAACTTAAGATAGAAGCACCCTGGCAAATTTCTATCCTGATGAATTAAAAGTGAGCAGTTTATTTGCTAACAGCATACTATCAGAAAGGAAAATAATCGAGTATGTAAAAAGCTTTTCTGTTGCTTGTAACCAAAACATTCACCAATAGAAGTAGTAATTTTTTTAGATTTTCACTTTTATTTTAAAAACAAAGTAAAAGCACAATGTGATCTGGAAAGCTCTATCTACAGTTATTGGCATCTTCCAAATCTTGTCTCATCACATTTCAAATCTGTCGTACACTGAGTGTTTGCTTCAGTCAGTTTGGGGTGTCATATAAATAAATGCTCCACATGGTGAAAAGATTTTCAGTCTATTTGTAAAAGAGTATGTGGTACTTAACAAAAGTAGGAAGGGATAGGTGAATGTGGCATAGCTCCTGTTAAAATTGTAAAATTCAGTCATTAAGCTTAACCTAACAAAAAAGTTGTGGCTTCTGACACTAAAATAAGATCTCTCAGAAAATGTGAATCACATCCTCAAACTGATGTAGCTGTACCAGTATTATGTGCTGTTGCGTTTATCATTGGCTTTAACAAAGATTTGCAGTTTAATACTTAAATGGCAGTGAGAAAGAAGTGGTTTGATGCCTCTTCATGAGAAAATCCAATTCATTTGGTGATATGGTGCTTAATATTTCTCTGGGGGGGGGGGGTTGTGTTTGGTTGGTTGTTTTTAGTTTGTTTTGCTTATTTGGTCATTATGTTTCTTTTTTTATAATTATGTTTCTTTTTATAATTATGTTTCTTTATTTTCTTTTTTTATAGTAGTCAAATAACTAAGAGGTTGCATACCTGTCTTCCTCGCTGAGGGACTGTCTAGGTGGAAGGCACTTTCAGTGACTTCTGAACTGCATAGGCTTCTTGCTGTTGTTGAGCTGGTAGAGTAAGTGTTGAAGCTTCTTTCTGTCCTGAAGAAGTTGGTGATGAGCTGTTTGTAATCACCAAAGTCTGAGGTAGTTCACTTCTTTTTTACTTCTTACGGTTAGGCAAGACTTTGTTTACTTTAGGCCCTGTTCCCTTGCCTGTATTAATCTCAGGGCAATTCTTTCTGTTTGAAGATGTTATTGAAGGGTCAACTTTGAATTTCTGGATCAGTCTCTCTGCTGTAAGCTGGCAGCACTGTGGTAGAGGCTTCATATCCATGTAATAAAATTCAAAAAATTCTGGTCATTGTTTTATGTGTGTCAAAAGAACAGCTGGATGGCCAGTTGCCACGACTTGATTCTCTTTTCCAATGTGAAGCCAGAGTTCTTTCCATGGATTTCTCCTTTGGGCAGTGTTCAAAACCCAGCCTTACTTATTGGGAGAGACACAGTGCACTTAGGAGAGACTGATGGCATTTGTGTTACTGGCACTTGAGTTTTACTTAGTCAAGTGTAATTTCAGTTTAACAGTTTGAGTACTCAATTTTAGCACTCTCTTATTTGTGCCTCTTCCTGCTTCTCTCATCTGTGTAGATAGCTGCACATGAACCTTTTTTACCAGATTACTTGATTGCTCTGTTTTTCAGTATGTTAACTTTAGTTTAATAACAGTGGGGTGAAGTACTGATCTGCAATTAAGTTTGGGGAGTTGAGGCAAATTTTGGAGGGTTTTTAGCAAACGAACTATCTGTAGCTTGTGCCTGACATAGTTCCAGCCACTAAGCACAAGAGTAGAAGCTCTGGTCTAGGTGTTCAGATCTACACACCTTGTCACTGAAGTTTCTATTACTACAGCTGCCTTGGTGGTAATTTTGCCTATCCTCCCTTCACTCCCACAGCCCACCCCATTCCAGGCCTTTTTAGGCCAATGTAGGCAAAATCAAGGTTCTCTAATGCTCTTGAATCAGGGGCATTAATTTTAATTAAAAAGTTTGCCTTGTGTTGGTATTAGTAATTGCCTTTTTGTTGCCACTGACATTCTGCTGACATGCTGCCTACCACTTGCTTGAAGACAAATTGGCAAAAAATGTGGGTGTCTTGTAGATATAACTAGCAATATGTTCCTCATAAGGTTTTAGTGATTTAATGTATTCAACAAGAAAAATTTCCTCTAGAGCTGTTTTGAATAAGTGTGGTGGTTAGCAGTTAACCATTTTTGGTCTCTATTTCTAAAGCATGACAATATGTGAATGGCATGTTCATGAGTTACTGCATGGTTACAGAGTGTGAGCATGTAAATCATTCAAAATGCTATTTGGCTGGTTATTTTCATGGGTAGAAATGTGGAAAATACTGGATTTCTGATAGGATTCTGACTGTTGTGATAATACAAGATACAGAATTGTTAAATATTTAAAATCTAAGAGGTGTTTAATTAATATTTTTATACATATATTCTTTTAGGTGTTTTGCAGAGATCCTGTTACAGTCAGGGAAAACTTCTAAATCCAGGAAGAACTTGCAGACAGTTTCACATCTCAGGAATTTGTGTGTATTTTAAGGGCTTTATGAGATCTTCCAGCTTAGGTCATTCAAGCATTATTTCTGTCCTTTCCTCTGAAAGCCATAAAGTAAGAAAATCCTTTTACTTCAGTTTTTCTTATGTGATTTTACATGACTTCCTGGTGGCAGAAGTGTATTACTTCTTTAATTAATATTTATAAACTTAAATCACAATGTTTCAAAGCACTTATTTTAGATCTATATACTCAGGTTCAGGTAGGTACCATACTAGAATTTTCAGAAGCAAAGAACTAGGAAGATAAAATGCTGCTAAGTTGGAGGGTGCTGCTTCCCATTATGGGAGGGAACTCATTTATAGAAACTTTGATAAATAAAGCCCATAGACAAACTGCCCAGCTGTACTTTAAGATGAAAACAGGATGTTGGTTGTATTGCTGGAGGACTGCTGTATAAATCAAAGGATATGTTGTTATTGCTGTGTAAGGAAGCTGTACTCCCTTAGAGTAGTTCTGTATAAAAGAATGGTAATTGCCATGCTTATCAAGGACTGGCAGTTCTCCTTTTCCAGTTGTGACCTAGTGAATCCACCTCTAGTTCATGACTTAAAAGAAAATGTTGACTTTTATTTTAATTCCCTATTCAATGGGAGAAACAGAATGTGGTTATTTTTATCTCTTTATGGTTCCTTAGATAATACAAATAGAAAACCCCTGTCCTATATTCAAGCCAAAAGTTATTTCTGAGGGCAATGTGGATTGTTTCCCCATTGCCTGTTAAACTCTGCCAGTTTAAATTATGTCCACTTAGTAGTTTCAGCTGGAAATGGCCAGGTGGCTTTCTCCCCATGCTTGTCTGACCTTTCCTTCTCCTGACTGCATTTTCACTTCTAGCACCTTGAAATTTTTGTTTGATAGCTTAAGCTGGTTTTTTGTTTATTCTCGTAAGGTCTTTTTTTTGCCTCTATTTCACTCACTGTACTGTTCTACTCTTCTTCAGTGCTGACTAGAATGGTGTTGCCTTTCATTTTTTTTAAAGTTAATTTAATAATTTTCATGCTTCTGAACACTATATCCAAGTACACTTTCTCCCTGTAGGAAGGAAGTATGTCAAAGTACTTTTCTGCTTTTGGTTTCCAACAGTTTATTTTTCTCTTCAGGTTAATAATAGAATTGTTTGAGTTGGAAAGGACCTCTGAAGATCATCTAGTCCAATCCCTGCAGAAGATCTGTAGTATGCCTTAAGATAGCCTAGATTGTTATTTAAGAATTACAAATTTCTCTTGGGTAAAAGTAGATGAAACTGGGACAACAGTAAGTATATGGATAAAGGTTAAGTGGATGTTCCTGTAATATTACATGTGTTTTTATAGAAAATTTTTATGCTAAGTCCTTAGAACCAGAACTACTTTGGTACTCTTGTTTTTAGCATAGCAGTTTACACCCATTAGTAGAGACTCTTAGTATTTGTACTGAAGTGCAGAGTTAGCCTCCCTGCAATAAGTCTGACTGAGATCTGAAACTCATCCTGATGACTGCACAGTAGAGGAACAATGAGTCTGATAAGGAAGTGAGAAGAAGGCAATGGTGACTCAGTTATACAGAACTTGAAGACAAAGCAGGCATGCTTCACTCTTGAATCTTCACTCTTGAAGTCTTTACAGCATAAACTTAATATTGTTCTAATATTCATTTTACTTTATACTGAATTATAAATTAATCTTCCAAATTTCTAGTTTTCATGAAGTTTGATATTCAGAATGTCTTTTCTATCATTTACCATCACTGAAGTTCAGTGAAAGAATGATGTTGCACGACCTGTTTTAGGCTTAGGTGAACATAATACTAAAGAAAAAATATGTCTAATACAGTGTTCCAAAAGATATTTCAGTCTTGGCGAGATGGTAGAACAATTAAAACAGCAAGTCCTTTAAGGGACTAAAAAATGCTGTTCTTTTGAAGCATTATACTTTCTCTTACAAATTTTTGCAGCTGAGAGGATGGGTTGTATTAGGTTAAAGAAGGTACACTGTTGGTGTTTGAGCTGTTTTCTGAATCACACTTCAGTTGCCATGGCATTTGTGTACACTAAAAAGCTAGTCTGAGGATACCTATTGGAGCACCTTCTGCTATTTTTTTTAACATAAATACTCATAAAATAACTTCAGCTTTAAAACTGAGATATAAGTATGCCAATATCAATTAATGGATGTATTTCTGATAAAGTAAGGCCTCAATAATCCACTTCTTTCTGAAGGACAGATTGAGTTATAATGGATGTACTTGGAAGAATACCTTGTTACATGTAGAGATATTTACTTTCTATGGAGGAGCTACCTTTTTTGGGGCCAGAAATTAATTTGAAAACGTATTTGTCAGTTATCAGATGTCTTGGTGTCTGTAGCAGTGGTTCATCAAATAAAGGTAGGTAACGATTTAGGGCAGACCAGTGATTTTGGAATGCAGATAACTTTTATCTAGTAGTGCCCAATATTATTAAAGATAAATTTTGAACTTCATAGAGTGTTCTTTAACTGGCTAGAAGTGTGGTTATCAGGAGACATGCTGTGGAATTACCTCAGTGTGACCCTGTAACTGGTGGATTAGAAAAGCATTAAGCATTATTTGAACCGGTTCAATACTCTGAAGGACTCTTAATTATACTGCCAGTATTTTCCTAAAACTTATAATGAAGTAGGATGTATTCTGAACTTCCTGGCTCAGCTATGTACCCACAAAGACCTGGGCAGGTTGTAAATTTTTTTCTTTTTTTTTTGTCTCTGTTTTTAATACATTTTGAGCAAGTATCACAACTTTTCATCCACAATGCAAATAGTTGTTGATTTTGATTAAACCTTGGCAAGTATGTGAATTCCTCAGCAGGGCACCAGTTTTTGAAGAGCTACTTATGTTCCAGTGAGAAATCTTTTGAACAGATTGTTTTAGAACATGTGATTTTTATTTTTCTTTTAAACTTTTTTTTTTTTCCTGCTTCTGTACTACATTATCTACACTGATTTACTCCTTTCCTCCAGGAAACACATTTGCATTAAAGATCCGGTCTTCTGTTTATTTAGTTCCTGCTGCTTATTGCTTCCATGGGGTCCTCTTTGACCTTACAATTAACAAAACAAAAATAACTGATATCCTGGGAATTAAATCAAGAAGAAATTAAATACAAACAGCTGATAAGTTCTGGTGAATTCTTTTACTAATAAAATTTCTGTTTTAACATGCAAAGATCCTCAATACTAAAAACAAATAGAAACATTTAGAAGCCCCATAAGGAGCATATTTTTTCTCAGAGTCTCTGTTGCTTCATGGGAGGCTTTAAACTACAACATGCAGAGTTACCACTGGTTCCAACATTGTTAAATGTTGGGTTTGCCGTCAGAAAAAGTTCAGGCATATTTGTACTCTAGCCTTGCCTCAGCCAATTTTTGTTTATCTGATCTGTTTTGACTAATTGTCTTTGAAGTAAAATGTCTGCGTTATACTATGGTAATTTATAATCCCAGCCTGTATACCCCAACTTCTATTTAAAATTGGTCTACTTGTATAAGAGCTCCTGCTGCAATTAGTGCATTACTGAACTAGTAGTAAGTATAAGAGATCACTCAACTTGCTTTTAAGCTTAATCACATCCAGCAAATTCAGTGAAGTAACAGTGATAGTTCTGAGATCTGCTTCCTTTGTTTCTTTATTTTGTATTACATGATTATAATTGTGTTGGAAGTAAAGAAGACCAGTGAAACATGAAACTGGCATATCAAAGAACTGAAATGGTTGCAGTGTCACTGCTTAATGTCACTTTAGTTATCTAGACTTGCTTATTTGGTCTGATTTGAACATAAATGTCACACTTGAAGGCAGAGGATGCCAAGAAAGGAAGAAGGTGGTTTATATTCCTTAAGCTTCCATAAGTGAAAGTTTCAGATTTAAATTTGCCTATAAAATATCAAGATATAAAATATTATTAATAAATATCATATATATATATATATAAAAAATATTCAGAAAAAGTTGTGTGATAAAACAGGATGGTTCCAAGGACTATAACTGGATCCTTCATTGAATAAGCTTCTAAATATCTTTTCCAAGCTGTAGGAAAAGTTCTACTCTGTCTTGGCTGTAAATGATAGTGATGTTGAGAAACCATGTGACTGCACATACCAGAAAAAATAATGTGCTGTTTAGCCATGTTAATTTTCCTTTTGTTTTAGAAAATGGATTCAGCCAGGCTGTTGGTCAGTAGTTAGTAGGTGTGGTCTAGTACTGGATACTGTGCTCAGCATGAAGTCATCCAGAATCATGGTGCCAGTTTCCTCTGTCTTTACCTACTGTAATCCCTAATTCTAGTATATTGTAGCAGTAAGTGCATACTTATTTGGTCCCCTGTACATATTTGAAGTGATAAATAAAGATGTAGCCTATTTTTTGATTCCTATTTGCATGTCTGAGTCAATAATAGAGTAACTTTGTCTAATAAACTTAATTTGTGGCTGTCCGAACACTTTTGACACAAAACCACTTATGTATTATGGTAGCTATAGCTACATGATTACTTCCATTTTCCATGCAAATTGACTCCCCAGTTCTATTAAAACAGTTAAAGATGTCTTCATATATGTAGGCTTCATTTTAAAACTGAGTAGAAATCCAGGAGTGGAAGTACCATTTTGATCCATAAGATAATCATCATAGCTGTTATTAATCTATTTTTAAAGTAGATAATAAAATAAATTTATTTCCCCCAGAAAAAAGCATAACTATTAGTTTATATGTCAGCAAGAGATGGGGACCAGAGTCTTATGTTGTGATGAGGCTTCTGCAAGGTAGTTTTTGGATTCCTGGGAGTGGTCTGATGGTAATAGTCCATGTCTAAACATTTATGTTTTGGATTTGGCAGAGCTTTTACTTGTAATATAATCTTCAGTTCAGTGAAGTAGGAGCTTTGCATATGTTTTTGTCTTGTGCTGTCAAGCATACCATACTAGCAATACAGATATTTTTGTCTTTTTGGATATTTTTTATCTTGCAGTAGTTGGCTGTTCATTTGAAGGAAGCCATTCTAAAAACAAATGACGAACACACAGCTGTGCAGCCAAGTGACCTAAGAAAATGAGTTCCCATGATCTATGTGTATGTGCAACTGGTGGGGACCAGAAACTGTTCTTTGTCCAATATTTCAGTTGTACATGGCCTCAAGGGAACATGTGGCCGTGCTCCTTGTACTGCAAGCTTTTTATGGGAATGCAAGAATGTGACTTGCAGTGCTGACAGAAGTAGTTGTGGGGAAGGTTATTTTGACATAAGAAATCAAATTTAAAAAAAAAAAATCTGTTTTGTATAGAAATCTGGGCTACATATTGATTGCACTTTTAAGGATGAGTGTAAAATTGTGTGACATTGCAGTTGTTAAAAATTGGACATAACTCATTTACATTGCAGTGAAAAAAGCTCTTCTTTACATTCTTGAACAAAAACTCAAGTTCTAGGAGATTTGAAAAACAGTGAAGTATTTTGCCATTTGCATAAGTAAATAGATAAGAAGCTCTCAGATACCTGAGATGTGAAAGCATTTTTATCTTTTTTTCTTTTTCCTGTTTTTTTTTTGTTTGTTTTTGTTTTTTGTTTTTTTTTTTGTTTTTGTTTTTGTTTTTTTTTGTTTGTTTGTTTGTTTTTTGTTTTTTGTTTTTTGTTTTTTTTTTTCTGCTGTGGGAGAGACAGAAGTAGGATTTAAAGAATCCTTTCTTTGGTATTTAGTGCTGGATTTTTATATTTTTTCTTGGGAGGGTGGATGTGTATGTATGTAAGCTCTTGCCTAGAAATAAAAGTTCTGTAATGGCCTATAGCACCAAGTGCTATACAAGTTATTAAAGACCAACTACATAACCTTAATGCATTGGCTAGTTGTGAGATTTTGATTAGCAATTTGACTATTCATATATGGTTAGCAAAATTAGCAGTTCAATTGCATAGGGTTCCTAGAGTCATCCTGAGGCTTTATTTGAAACCTATGCAAAATATGTGCAAATCAACTGTGAAAACTTTTCTGTTTTAAGTAAGGAAGTTAAAAAGCAGAAGAAAACAGAACTTCAGTCGAAGACATGCTAGTTACTTCTGCCATATATCTTATTATAGACAGCATTCTCAGAGGAAAGGATCTGCTTCCCCAATTTCAGCTTTCTATTAATGGTATAGGTGGCAATATGGTTGGACAAAAAACCATTTTGAAGCACTATTAGCACCTGGGATGGCTATTTCTAACTTAAAGAATGTATTTTATTTAGAATTAATGAAGCTTACTTCTATTAGTTGCAACAGCATGTGACCTTGCTGTGTTACATATAAACAATGTTGTAGTTTGTTACTGATGAACTGGGAAATTTTTATATGAAGTGATGTAAGCATAGTTACTCAGTGCTTACAGGCAAACACTTCAGCAGCAACCCTTGCTCTCCAAACCCAAGCAATATTTTCAGTAATAAGTATTTTCCTATCTGTTTTGTTGTTATTGGTAGAGGTTATTTTAGGGTCTTAAATACTTTTCTATTTTTTTTTTAAGAAATACTGTCTCTGGGCCCAGACGTTTGGTACCAAAATTATATTATTTTACAGGTTACTATCTTGTTAATTTAGAATTTGTTGGGCATGTGTTCTGAAACCATTTATTAGAATGCAGAGTGCTTTAGTAAAGAGTCAACAAAACCGGTATATTTGTGTAGCTTTGGAATTCAAAACTGTTAAATAATTATCTGCCTTTCCAAATGTTAAAGTCACTGCTGTATTGGCATTTTTCTTAGCCAATATACTAATGTCATTCTATCAAAGAGCAAAATAACCTCCATGTACAACCAGCTTAAGAAATTCAAGGCGCAATATCGTAGCAGAAAGAATGATTTATAGTTATTTGGCAGTTGAAACAACTACCAATCCACCCTTGAACTTCTGTCTGAAGGAATGACAGTATTTTTTTTTTTTAAATTCTTTCTCTCTGCGGTAAGGAAAATGACAGCAGATGACTTCGTGTTTTAATTTATGATGTATGCAGCTGAACTAAAATACAACTTTTTGCTACTTTTCATTTCATACTAGAAACATTGACAAGAAAGATTGTTGCTGATTATACTTTTAAACTGAAAAATTTAAATGATATAGGACTTCAGGTGACTAAAATGGTCATGCAGCATCTGTTAGTTAGTTTAGAATTTACTGAAATATCAGGTTTATACCTTGAAGAAGCCTTTTGTTTTATAGAGTGGAAAGTAACTATTGCAATCCTGGATGACCTCCAAATCTCTTTTAAAAGTAATTTTTTTTCATTAAATGAACAGGAATAGCTTTTCTTGCAAATGTTTTGGCTTTTAACTCAAATGCCAGGTATTTGAAATATAGGGGAGAAGAAGCCAACAAAGCAGATTAAATAGACTCCTAAGTCTAGCTTTGAAATATTGCTATACTAAATCTTCTACTTCGGATAAAATGATGAAGGATTTTTTTTTTTTTTTTTTTTTTTTTTTTTTTGTAAAAAGGATATGATGGTGTTGAATGCATTACTAAGACTTTTTCACAAACTAATTCACCTCAGAAGTTAATACTTTCCTTTCACAGGACTTGTTTAAAGATTTTGCCATCTCAGTATTTATAAAAAGTAGAGGTACAAAGAAAAACCTTTTAGCTTTTTAATGAACATACACATGCTTTATGGAGATTTTTTCTTATATTATTAAAAATGAACGGACAAATCCAAAATAGATATAAATTCTTGGAGTATCTTTGCAATAGCATTCTTGTGTTATGCTCTTAAATATCATTTAATGAATTTAGAAAATATCTAGAAAATATCTGCAGTAGAGTACTTCTTTTAAAATGCAATTTATAGTCTGGAGATATTTGTTGCTGGACAAAACCATGCTTGAAGGAAAACCAGTCTCCTGTTCTGTACAGATGGGATTAGCTATGCTCTGATTTCCCTGGAAAAGAAGCCAAGTAGTTTCAAAATACAGCCTACTTGCAGTGCCACCCTGTGGCTTTTTTTTTCATGGCTTCCCTTAAGCTAAGCAGTTTTGTTCCCTTATTCCCAGCTGGTTTACTTGTGAATTTCTAAAATGTCTGTATTCACAGAATCTCACACAGGCTCACAGAATGTTAAGGGTTCGAAGGGACCTCAAAAGATCATCAACCCCCTGGCCAGAGCAGGATCTCTGCTAGGTCCTAGCTGCAGACCTTACCTTACTGGGATAGTACAGCACATTTCCTTGCCTAATTTCAGTGATTTCTGAGCAGTTATTTGGCTCTGCTGAAGCATGCTTAGATGTAGAACCAGAAAGACCATTTCTAAACAATATCAGTTCATTTACCTACCGCATCAACTAACTAAGTGTTGGCTGGTTTTTTCACTGAAAAGGAAAGTATTGGATCTGGAAAGCAAAAAATGTGTTAATTCATAGCAGTAGTTTGAAGGAGCACGTTAATTAGTCTTACCTGTTCCAATGATGCTGCATATCCAAATACTTTATTTCCAGGTAGTCAGTTTTCAAGGAATATGGTTCTATGTTAAAACTGGATTGTCTAGGTAGGCACAACATTTCTTATGCAAGTGGCTGGTACTATTTTGCATTCAAGAAATCCACAACTTCCAGACTTTATTGCAGGATATCAGACTTTTTTCTTAAGAGCAGCTTTATGCTTTGGGGGTTATGTTCTGCTTTGCTTTGCACTGTTTTAAAGAGTTGCTTAAATCTTAGTGCAGTAACTACCAGCAGGTTTCACACTGTGGTTTTCATAGGAAGAAATACAACATAGAGGATATTTCACCCCAAACAAGTATATAGGAAGGAACTTTTCTGCATTACACCTACCTGGCCTGCCTCAAAGAGAAGAACCTATTTTCTTCCTCACAGACAGCTTAGTCTTACAAACATCTTAGCATGAAAAGCAGGATTTTATCAGTGTTTTTTTCCCCGCCATTCTGGTGGGAACACAGGAGATTCTCTTGCCCCTTTTGCCTGTGTGGCACCACTAACATCATTGTCCAATGGAAGGGAGTCAGCAGTAGTCCCCTGGGCTGACCATCGCTGCCTACCTCCTGACACCAGTACACCACAAGGTGACCTGCCACTCTCCTGTCCAAGGCAAGCATTTGGCTACATTTTCCAGTACTTTAAATTGGTACTTCTAGTGTTGCAAGAGGTTTTATTGTAATGCTTTGTATGTACTTTCAGTATTTTCTTTCTACAAAAGTAATTATATATTTGAAGGAAATGAACTTTCCATACTTGCCTTCCTCTGCTGTTGGGCTGATCTTGCTGCCTGAGTTTCCTTGCTTTCATGGAGCACTTGCTGCATGCCCCAGATCTACTGGCACTGTGTGAAGGCAGGATGATTGACTAAAGGGATAAATAGAGTTTGGGCTAGCAATGTGTTAGCCTCTGCATGTGTTATTCTGACACCTCTGAGCTTTGGCATCTTCATTGAGGCCTTTGTATTTTTCTGTAATTCAAAAGTAAAATGCGAGAGCGTGGTATCAGGCTGTATGATGTGTGCAGGCTCTCTCTGATAAGCAGGTGCTTACATTCACATTCATCCTAATTATAGAAATAGTACTTGGCCATTTCTAGAAAGCAAATGTTTCTTTTTCTGAACTCATGTCTTGCATGTAAACTCCTAAGTAGAGACGTGAATGTGGGGTCAAAGTTCTTAAAGCATCTTAAAGCCAGCAGTAGAAATATCTGCTACTACAGTCTGTGCCTGGAGGTTGTACTGTTGGTAATAGGGAGTTGGAAAGCTGTAAATTAAAATTAATTAAATTAATTTAATAAAAAATTAAATTCTTTTTCCAGTATTGAAAGATTTCCATTCTTTGACACTAATTGTAGCATTTTTTAAAAAATTGTATAATTTAAGTGCATTTAAGTGCATTGTGTAAGGATAATATTGATCAGAAGGCTTAAAAAGAGAGACTTCAAACGTACTTTTTTCATAAAACTGTTTTGAATAATTTCATACCTGCAATTAAATACATCCTTTTGGAAGCCTGAATTTCTACATAGTAACAATAAAAAAGGTTTTGATTACTTCTCTTTATTTAGGAAGCTTGTTTGCTATTTCTACCACATATCATGGATGTGTAAACTAGAGAGTCTGCAATTTATAGCAGCCTGATGAGATTCTGCAATAACTACCTTAAATCACAATGTAAGGAACAATTTCATTGTGCTTTAGATTTTGCTTTTGTTCAGCAGATTATTTTCAAATGACTCAAATCTAAGTCATGGACAATACTGATTATGCTGTCTTAAAACAGGATATTGAAATGTACCCATGCATGTACATTCTTGTGCATCACAGGTCCTGGCTTGAGTACTTTCCATATCAAAAATTTTAGCAAAATGTCCTACTTTATGCCTTAGATCACAAAAAGACTACGGTTTTAATTTAAAGAAAATACATTAAAAAAACTTGTATACCATATGATTCAAATTGTGATAGTAATAACTCAGCATTATAAGTAAAAGCCTGTTAGTGTCTGTGAAGGAATTTTATTTCATAATAAAATACATTCTGTGCTAGCTGTTGTGAAAGTGGCACCCATGTATGCCCCTTTCTATCTTTTTAACAGGTACTTTTAAAAAATAGCTTTTGACTTAAAAATATAAAAAATTATAGCACGAGCTCAGCTATAAGACTTTCTGTCTTTATGAACCTTTATGAAAAAAAATGCTTTTTGGTTTTTAGAAGCAGTCCACAAGGAAAAAAGCCAACACCACAACAAACCAGTGTTTGTACTTGCTGTTCCTTCAGTTCTGTGATACACTCTGTCAAGCCTGGGCTGTTTGATAGAAAAAAAGTTGCCAAAAATAGCCACCTACCATAATTATTTACCTTTCCGTTGAAGGCTTGCTAAGTTTACATTAATAGAGTGGAACACTTTTAAAAACTTGGTGTATTGTTGGTCTAAGTTTAAGTGCAGATAATACCAGGTAAGCCGACCAAATACTCTGTGGCTGATATATCATCCTACAATATATTTTCTTTCAGCAGCAAAACATATATGAGCATTATTTAAGAGGCTGTATAGAGGAGGAGTGGTTTTATTTTTTCTGGGTTTTGTGGGTTTTTTGGTGGTGTGTTTTTTTCCTTTGTTTGTTTTGTTTCCATCAGAACTCAGATTCCTCTAACTGTACTGTTAGCTTTTCTTCTTTCCTTCCACTTTCTTTGATGGTGTTCTTTGTCAGTTTTTCTGTTTGATAGGATTTCAGTATTTGTATTCCATACAAAAAGAAGTCTTTGAATACTTGTACCACCTCTTTTAAAAAAAATCTTTTCTGACTAGGTAGAAAATCAAATTGGCAGGTCTGCTCTATGAAGATTTTATAAGAAGTAGAAATGTTTTAACATACAAAATTTTGTTAAGCATCTGGTCTTTACTGTTGAAGAGAAGACAGTCTGTACCAGTGGTTTCACACTGGGTAGTGAGCTGTACACCCATGCAGTGTAGGGTGTTGCTCCTAGGTTCTAGAATATCTGGTTTATCTAGTAGCAATTGCAAGGAGCCTTTGAGCTGCTAAGGTTGTGCAAGGAGGCTTTCTACATTTTGGTGGGCTTTCCAGCAAAATATTAGAACTCTGAAATTATGGTTCATAGGGAAAAAAAACCCAAATATAAACATTTTTTAAAAATTTAAGTCTTAGTGATGCAAATAGCACTTTCAGAATACTAAACTGTTATGTTTGATCTTCTTGAAGATATTTTAAGCTCTTTTGTTAGTGGTACCATACCATTTCTGATATATATAGAATAAGCCCTGTATTTTGCAAGGCATAGCTTTGCTTTTTTTTTTTTTTTTTTTTTTTTTTCAGCTTTGTTGATCTGAGCTTTCTTCTTTTAAATGCTGAAATGCTGGAGAGAATTGCCAAGCATGACCAGTTGTCCCTTCCAGACAGTTGTACCCTGAGTGTGGTACACTCCCAGTTTAGTTGTCCATACTGCTGATTCCAGAGTTACATGCTTATCTGAATTAAGGAGCTTGTATGTGCACATATTAAATAAGAAAGAACATTATATTTTCTTCCTCATTCATGTCTTACAGGTATCAGGGAATCTGGGGCATGTTCCATCTCACATGCCATCTTTGCAACCATGGTCTTTTGCTCCCTGCAAGGTTTCTTAACCCTGTGGAATGAAGGCCCTCCTGTAAATCAGTTTCAGCTGTTGCTAAAAACCCCCTCCTATCTGAATTATTTTATCACCATTAAAAAAGGGCAGCCTTTTGTGAAAGATTTTAGTATTGATCCCAGTGATATTACCTGTATAATTTTTCCATTGTCTCGTGTTAACTCCATTTTGAGGAAGTACTTGAAACTTGCATGACAAAGTTTCTAACCATAGTACAATGTTTGGGTTTTTTTTTTTTCTTTTCATTTTCTTTCCAATTTATCATCTGATAAGCATATGAACTCAAAAGATTAAGACAACAGCATTAGACAATCACTTCTGAAGAAATGAAGTAAACACAAGTATCTTTGCTTCACAAGCTGTTTAGCATTGAAACATCGCAATTATTTTTAACTTTTTGTTTTGGAAAGAGAGGAATGAGTATTACTGAGCTTGACCAGAAATACAGGTTTTTAAAAACAGCATTATATACTATATATAAACTTTCAGAACAAGAAACCTGTTCAACTTCTTTTTAAAGCTACATCTAAATTCTTGACAACAACAGTGCCGTAAAAACATCTGTGGAAGTGCTGACTATTTCATCAAGGAATGGATATGATTATGAAAACTTGTGTATGAAACTGAATCTGAAAGCTTGTACATTAAAACATGAGATCTTCCAGAAGAAAATCCCTGTGGGAGCTTTGTTATGTCTGTCATTTTTTGATTAACTTTTGATGCCTCCCCACTGCACCCTCCCCCCCCTCCCGCCTTCCATCAGTCTCTCCTTCCTGCCCCCTCCTGAAGTGACTTAAGGAAGCACAGTAACTCTGGAGCTGTAATCCTCAGATCTCAAAAAAAACATTGTGCATTTTTTTTATTTGTTTGGTTTGTGGTACATTTGATAGTTGAATCCTATATTCACAATTTCGTGTTCCAGAGAGTCTTTGTTGTGTGTGGCTCCTGCTCATGCTGGTTAAATAAGATAAACATAAACAGCTACTGTTTCAGTTCTCCTTAATGTTGTCTAAATAAATTGTGAAGAAATGGGAGGGCTCCAGAGCCTTGCAGAATAGTCATAATAATAATGTGTTTGTTAAATAAAGTGTTTGTTAGAGAATCCAAATTCTCTTTCCCTGTGATTTTCTTTCATAAATGAGTTTGGGGGATTAAAAGAGATTTTTAGCATTGCAACTTTTAAATAGTTGGATACTGTCTCTTTTAAATGATGTAGTCACAAGTGAAGTTTTCCACATTATGTTTTTTCATGATGTTATCCTCTTAGGAACCTCAGGCACTTCAAAAAGTGGTACTGTTGTTGGTCTTTGCCTGGCAACTTACTATGTTACTGCTTGTACAAGAGTGCTTCACTTTTCTCAATATATATTTTTTGGTGATGGCAGGCAGACAAAATCCCAGCACCCACATTCAATAATATTTTGGGAGCTGGTTCTGCCAGGTTGCCTGTGTTCTTGTGCCATAGCACCAGGACAAGGATTGGTTATCTGGGGATGGGCCTGTACCACCCAGTGAAGGCATGGCTGGGGCGTGGGTATGGCTACTCACAGCAGCTTTAATCTTATAGCATAAACAGCACAGCAAGAAAGGCTCAGTGTCATTATTGGCTGATGTGTGGATTACTAACCCCAAAGGGCTTTTAGCTGTGAGTACCACATCCTTCACTACTATTTTCATCCTATTATTTAACTTGCAGCTAGTGTTATGTCTGTTTGTCTTACAGCAGCATCTTAATTTGTGGAAATAACCCGAGTGCAAGATTGCGGTGATTCTTTTTAGTGATATCTTAATGTGCTTCTAAGCATATGTTTTATTTCTAGCTTTTGTGGATTATAAACTGGGATTTAAAAAGGAAGTATTTAAGCTTTAATCAATTATCTTATGGTAACATTGTGGCATTGGGCCAAGACTTCTTGATCCTAGCTCTTATGTAGTTTTTGGTGTAATGTGTATTTGAAGAATCTGGTAAGTGTAAGTTGGTATCTCTAAAACAGCAAGCTGAAATTTCCCAGAGGAAGCTGAATTAGGCATCCTCCTGACTTTCCTGCCTACGCACTGTGCTGCATAAAATACAGTTGTTTCACAAACAGAGGGAGAGTTATAAAGGTGGCTTTACTGTGACATTAAATCTGTCTTGAGAGCTTTTCCAGAAATATGAATATAGTAATTATATGATTAAACAATAAGTAAACCTTCTGGGTTGTGCACTTCCTCAGGCTGTTAACCTAACCACTAATTAACCAACAGGAAATTCCAGACCTGAAAGTTTCATTATTGCTGTACTAAACTGTGAAAATCTAAGTGTGTTAATGAGAATTTCATTATAGCCATCTGTAGCTTGTTTCTAAATTGTGTCAAAGTAGGAAAAACATAATATACCATCTGTTACCCAGCCATATCAAGCTGATGTGAAAAATATTAGGGGAAACATCCCCCCTGATTTACAACCCTACTTGTGTCTTATTTCTCATCGTTTATTTGTGGCAATCACTGGTGCCATGACATTACTGTTGTAATGTGTCGCATGCCTTAAATGATGTATTTTGCTTAGTTTACAATTTCTATATTATAACTTGAATATTTGGGGAGTTAGAGGTGTGCACTTTCTGAAATGGTAATTTCCGGGCGGTTAATGACGCCTCAGTTTCAGTGTTATGTCAAGCATGTCTGAATTACCAAACCCAGAAGCTTGGGTTGTTTTGCAATTCACGGTTCTTTTTGGTTTTAAGTAAGTGAACAATTGTCAATAACATTTATCAGTAGTCTTTCTCTCACTAGTGAATATGAATTGAAACATTTTGCTCAGATGGTGAGATTTTTGCTACTTCTTCTATGCTGTCCCTTTCAGACTCTTTTTTTTAATGGGTTGTTTTTCTTCACTATTTCTTCTCTATGGAGCTTGATCCATAGAAAATTTCCCAAGTCGCTTGTTTTGTGGTTCCTTCTGACCTTAAAAAGGAAGGAGGCTGTAATGTATTACTAGACACTTACCAAGAATGAATTCTTAATTGTCAGGTGTTTGTAGGTGTATTTCAGGTAGAGCATTAAGCAAGAAAGTGGTGGTCCCATGGGAAAAATTTAAAAAATTGCTTTTGGGAAGATAATTGGCAAAGAAGAAAACACTAAAACAACTGTGGAGTAAGGCAGGTCCTTAGCAGCTGAAATGAAATATGAGTCATTAAGGCCATAAAATGTACTAATGTTTGCATATTACCTTTTGTTCGGAGTAGGGGAGTGATCTATGATGCAAAAATGAGGCAAAAAGGTTGTAATTGAGATAGAGAGGTGGAAGGGTCATGCAGCAGTTTAAGGGAAGTCATGCTGAGGACAGGCAGCCCAAAATATGGGCTTGTCCTTTCGTCCCCCAAAGTTTTCTGAGTAGGCTCTCTCTTTTTCTGCTGAATTTGCACAGCAACCAGCACAGCTTTGGTGAGGGCTCTTAAATACTGCCTTAGTGTTCAAGACAAACTACAAATTTAATGCCTAAACATACAAGCAAAATCTATTTCTCTGAAGACTATCATGCAAAAACCATAATTAGAATAAAATTAGTAACTCTTCAATGTAGCAGTATATTTACAATTTTAATGTCTTAATGCTCTAAAAATATAAAAAGTCTCTATATGCTGGGTTGAGCAAGTGGATGAGAAAAGCCAGCTGATGTAGTCTTCTTGGTCCTTCAAAAGACTTTTCCTGGCCTCTAACCTAAAACCTGTTTGGAAAACTAAACAAATGTGGCATAAGACAGTAGACCCTGCATGTATAAACAAATTGCTCAAAAATAAGAACAAAGGTATAAGAAACGGTCTACTTTGAAGATAAAGGGAGGCCACCTTGGAATTCCAGAGGCATCTGTGCTAGAACTCATAGTTTAAAATTTTAAACTATGTTAGAAAATTTCTACATTTTCTATGTAGAAAATGTCTGAATAGTGAGGTGGCAGTTTGGTGACAGTTAAAATTATTATTCATAGTAATGAGAGGAGACATAACTGAAGACTTGCAGAAGGATTTTACAGGGAAAAAAAAAGATAATAAAATGAGATTACATTCACTTTAGATAAATGTAATACAAATCAGTTTGCCGTGTGTAAATTAATAGAGAAGAGAAAAAATGATTATGCCACTGTATAAATCTATAATGACAACACAGTGCACAGTTCTGGTCTCATCTCCATAGGATATAGTAAACTGGATAGGGTTGAGTGAGGATTGACAGGGTTGTCCAAAAGTGTGATAAGGCTTTCATATAAGGGTCACAATGCCATGGTCTCAGCTCACATGTTCTTATGTTTACTATTTGTACCAACTTGTTGCTTTCTAACTGTTCCAAATAAGTGCAAAGAGAACATGCAATGCAAATGTCTAATGATGCTGTGTAAGATCCTTAAACCAAATGTTAATAATGGAAAAATAATTAAGTCCCCTCTAATGTTGAGTTGTTTTACAATCTATAATCAACTTAGTTGATGTGTGACTTGCATAAGAAAAACAAGTTCTTGGTCTGTTTCCAGGCCATTTGGAAGCTACTTGTCTGTGCTCTCTTCTCTAGTTCTTTCTGACAGAACAAAACTATTTGCCTTTCCCTGGAGACTTGGCTGTGTTGATCCATCACAAATGAAATGCCATCTCAGTAGGTACAAAGCAACTAAAGAAATAAAGTACTTAATAAAGCAGGAATTTAATCTGGAAGAATGCCTATTCTTAGCCTAGTAATCCAGGTTTCCTGCAATTCTTAGTGCTTTCAGACTCCAGTTTCTCATGGATATTATTTAAAAAAAATAATCCTTATTTTTTCAGGGTTAGATAGAAGTATCAGATAGTTTTAGAAAACAGTCTTTTGTTTATAACAATAGAGACAATAGGTTGAAGGAGCTGCCAGCTTCACAAATATGTTACTGCTGGGGATTTTTAAAAAACAGATAGTTCTGACGAACTTTTCATATGCAAGATGATTGATACACATGCATTGAGTTCTAACAGTCAATTGGGCTGTTAGAGTTTTTTGGCTTGTTTTTCCCAATGCAGAAATACTCAGTGTTCTGGATAATGACAGAAAAGTGAATCTGAAAGTGTTAAAGATCTAAAAATGAGTATTGGGAAGTTTTTGTTTTACTGCCCTCACTTGTCTATGCAAGTCTTCCTATTCTTTTTGTTCTGGAAACTATTATGTGAATTAAATGATCTGCACATCTGTTCTAAAAATTACCTATATGGCAACCTCTTTAGAATGTGTTTTGTATTAAGCACTATAGTATCATTGTATTTAGAAAAATTAGATAGCTTATTTATTTTAAAGCAAAAGAAAAGAGATTCCATGTTTATGATCCATTCACATGTTTTCCCTTTTATTGCTGATACTAGAACATTTTAATTTCATTTTTTTTGATGTTGGTGGGTTTTTTTTTCTAAAACCCCATTTAAGGGGTTTTACTCCTACTCCATCTTTTAAAATTCTCAACAAGTGTTATAGGAACTTAGAAAAAACCCCACAACACTAGTAGCCTATGTTGGGTGATATTGGTGGGGGAAAAAGAACAAGTAACCTCTCTGAGATGCAGGGGAAATACCCAGACACATAGAAATGAAAAAGTTTTCATTTCTTCTCTTGCAGGTTATCTGAAATGTTGGGCACCTGCTTATCATGGTCAATAGGACTAAATTCTGTTGGTGACTCTCTGGAGGAAAACCATATGACTTTTCAGCAGTGATAAATTTAGTGCTTGATATGTGAAAGCCATCAGAAGGGAATAGCTAAATAAACAGCATGCAGAATTTAATAGCACAAGATACCAGTAGATATTTTAATATTATGAATATTATTTGAATATTTCTAGTAACAGATCTTAGGCCTGGATAGTAATTAAGGCTTTTAAGGGGAATTCCCAAATGTTTTGTGCCTTAGGTAATGTGTTGGTATTTTAGACAACATTTATACCTTGTCTACACTGAAACTTTTACTACTGTAGGTCAGGTTTGGCTGTTGTCTGCAGTATTGCTGTCCCCAGCTTTTCAAGCAATCAACATTGCTTCAGGGATTTCTATTGTTGTCTCCTGATAATTTATATTGTTGTCTCCTGAAGTTTGGTTGCAGAGTGCAGTTGACTTGGAACACAACCAGCGATTCATCTGACTTTCATGCATCCTTACATGCAATAGGTAAAACTAAGTTAGTTTTATGTTTTGAGTGATATAATGGGAGGTGGATGCTGGTTATGGGACTTCTCAGATAAGAGAGGCTGGATAAGGAATTCTCAGTAATGTTGTTCACTCATCACACTTTCACTCCCACAGTTGTTAACCTTCCAGTGAAGTGGCACATAAGCCACTTTGAAACACTCTGTGGTCTGATACAGATCTAAAAGCAACATTTGCCAATGAAAGGAACTGGCAGGATGTTGCTGTTGTTGATAGCCTTGCCCAAAAGGGTTTGTTGACCTCATTCCTTTCGTGGCAGACTGTACTGTAAGCAGCTCTCATGTGGTTGTATGCATTAGGTTTGACTTAGAGAAGAGGTAACTGAATGGAGAATTGCTTTTAAGCGACTTCTGGTTTTAACTGATGAGGTCAAACTTCTCTAAATCATTCTACTACAAACACTGCAAAGTTGTTTTTTGTTTTCCTGATAGCATTAATATTGTACTTTTGTGAAACTGATTCGTTAAGATCCTAAGGTTTGATAATTTTGTAGGTAGCAGTGATGATCAAATTAACTCGACGTAAATGCGTATTTGCCTCTGTTGCCTAAGTATTCCACTGATCACTAAAATTTCTTCACCTGAACTTTTTAGTCTGTTGTCTTACATACAGGGAGATAGGGAAGGTTAGGAAGCATGAATGAAAGGGAAGAGTCCTAAGTCTAAAGCTTCCTATTAAACTTGTCTTGCAAAAAATAAAAAGGGTTCAGAAAACAGGACTGGATTCTTTTTATGGTATAAAGCCACAGAAGACATCATAAAGCTACTTAATACTCTCTTTTGAACTGGCTGAAGTAGCTATGTCAGGATTAATGGCTATACAAATCTCCAGATGTACTCTGCAGGCTTCTTGGTCAGGTGGTGGGATTATAAATAGGTAGGCTTACGGTTGTCCCAGGAACAACAGCTTGTCATGCACACACACACTCTGTCCCTTCTACCTACATATGCAATTGAAAGAAATTCACTTGATATTAATGGAGAAGAAAATGCTCTGTTATTTTAGAGGTAAGCAGAAAAATAACTTTCAATTTTAGCCTCCCTCTCCTTGTTTAGCTGATAAGCAGAATGACTTCAGTTATCATACTGGGGAATGTCATACTGACAATAATTTTGTTTGCTATACATGGCTAAAACATTGACTCACAAATCTGTTCTGGTTGGTAACTGGGAGTTCTGGAAATGTTTGATGTTAAGGACACATATTTTGCCAGACTAAAGATGCAGATGTTCATATTTAGACAGTATTTCCTTGCTTGTTTGGTTGAACTTGTCCTAACACCTGCTGTGAAGAAAAATATTTACCAGTAATTGCATATCTGCTGCAGCTTTTCAAGTCATTCTCTTTGAGAGAAAGAATTTATGTGTAGGGAATTGAGAGAATTTATGTGTAGGGAAGTATATAAATTGCCCTGTTTTCAGAGAAGGTGTGTTCTTCTAGTCCAAGTTACCAAAGCCTTTTTTTATAATCCCGCTTCTGGCTCAAATGTGAGACCTGTGGATTTATCCATGTGGATGGACTGGTGAAATTTAAGTAGTGCATTTCTTGGTATAGAAGCTATTTCATATGTTATTTTAATTTTATGATTGGGGCCTGAGAAGTTCAAGTGTGGTTATTGAGATTATTTTAAATGATGTTGTTATTTCATGCAGACTGTAAAACTTCTCTGACTTTGTCTTTCATCTGATTCTAATTTTTTTTTTTTTTTTTTGAAGAAGCACACTTGTTATTTGTTCTAACTTGTAAAAGTCAATGTCCTTAATATTGAATACAGTAGAGTCCTTGCTGTGTATTCTCTTTGATTATTGTATGTAACTTTTTTATGGAAAGCATTGAAACAATATTGTAACACCTAAATAGGCTAAGTACCTAAATAACTTCACAATGCCAAGATGCGCTTTATTTACAGCAACAAAGAAAAAATTTAAGAAATCTTGTTTAGTTGAACTTCTCATAAAAATCGGGATGCTTCTGGCACTGAATCATATATTAATAAGTTAAAAACTCAGCAGAGATAAACACTGTGAACCTGTGTTAGTGAAAGTTACAAAGGGTGAGGGGGTAAATACAGGAGTGAAGCACAGTAGTTACAGAAAATTATTCATCAGAGTAGTTGGACAGGAAAGTTTCTCTGCAATGTGCAGAGCAGGTTTTAAGCTGCTGCTTAAAAACAGTATTAAAGTTATTAAGAAGTACGCTTCTCCCTTTCCTAGAGTTTTTTCCTACTTTATAGTTTATGTTGAAGCCCTGTACCCTTTTTCAGAAAGAGAAGAGGCTTTCTAAGAGAAGTAATGTCATCCAAACCAGCTTTGGTGTTACCACCATCACCAGATTTCTTTGAAGAAATATCTTCTTCCTTCCTTGCCTGTTGCAAGAATCCAGTGAGAAATAGATCCATGGGATTCTGAAGGTGCAGAAGAAAGATGGGAAGGGGGCCTTATGACAGCTCTTGTGGTAGATGGGGATGAGTTTGGGGGGAGGAAATAACAGTATTCTTCTGGGGCTCTGAATTGCCAACCAATGAGGGAATTTTAGTTTAAGTAGGGCAAAGGGGAGGGAGCTTCTGCTGTCAGCAGAAGCAAAGGTGGCTGTGAAAACTGCTGCTCAGCCTCATGCTATGAAGAGACCTGTGATAGGGCTTCTGGCTGGGCTTTATACCAATCATCTCCCCACACACTGGGCATAGGAGGTCAGGCTTGGGCTCCAGCAGGAGCACTGACATTTGTCCTGTTTCCCACTTTGCTTTCTGAGGAGGACACGGGGAGGGAAGTGAGTCTTGAAGAAAAAGCTGTGAAAGATGAGCAGGAGAATCTGGTGGCAGGTAGGTATTCAAAGCATTTCTGCTTAGTTTTGCAAGGAGTGTTAGCCTGAGATACTCCCTTGTTCATACTTTGGGGGAAACCTCCTTATTACATCCTAGTTTTCAGGATATTAATTGCCAAGGTGTGTCTTTTGTAATCTAGTAAAGAAAACACTCAATTTGATACAGTTTCTTAAGCCTGAGCTGAACTTTTTTTTTTCCCTTTTTATTTTCTTTCCTGTAACAAAGTAGGATGTGTGTTGTTGGCTTTTTTTTAAAGCTTCTTACTCAGGGTAGGAGGCTTCCCCTGCTTCCCCCTCTCTTCCAATGCTTGGTCATGTCAGTTTTTCAGTTTACTGAACCTTCTTATTTCTTGGTTATGCAAATGTACAAAACATTTTTAAGTTTTACCAGATTTATTTAGCTAAAGGACATAACTGTTAAGAGAAGGCTTCTGGTGACTGAAGAGATTTCTGCAAGGGAGAAAGTTTGTTCTGTTCTGAACACCTGCATAAAACCCACAAATCAGCTGCAGTGCTTTCCAAGGTTGCATTGTTGCACTTGGCTCAATTATTCTTCCTTCATCTGAACTGGGAAATGGGACTGTCAAAGTTAAATCCAACCTTCTATAGCAGCTAAAAGGAAAAGGGACTAAAGTTTGTCTTCTCTGTTGCTACTGCAGAGCCTCCTAGCTGCAGTCCTGCATTGTTTTATTCATTGCACACCTGTACCCCTATACCCCTGTACCTATGTTAGGGACGTGTGGATGTGACGAAAAAGGGAAAGGTCCATATTAACCTCTTTACTGGCTACTGTGATACTGCGTGGTGATGCTTTTCTTTTCCTTACCTTTCCCTGTCTCTAAACACATCTACTGCCTGCCTGCAGTGTTAGTTTTAAGGCGTGATTTTGAACAGGAGAGAAAAGTAGCAGCAGAAAAGCTCAGATAAACTGACAGTTCTTACCTCTATTGATGTTCAGAATAGTGGCTGAAAAAGCCATGAGCAGAGCCAGGTGTTTCATCTGCAGGCTTTGAAAAGACAGATGTTATACCTGCTTTCATGTCTAAGAAATAATGGCCAAAAGGGCAGAATCAGGTTTTGCTCTATTTGAAAGCCCTTAATTGAACTTTGGTCATGGGAGAAAAACACTGTATGAGCATCCTTTTATAGCACTTCTTGGGAAAAAAAGGTTTTGAGGGTTTGTTCCTAGTGGATGTAACATACTTTCGCTTGAGTTTTAAGCATTTGTTAGGTTTATTAGTGTATCAAAGGTTAAGCTCCCCCTTTCAGTTCAAGCTGCTCTTTGTTTTCTTTTCCTGTTTATTCAGCCAGTTATGTATTACTCAATTACTGTTACAGATTTACTGCTTTCTCTTCCCTGATCTCCCTACTTTCTGTCAGGCCATTTTCGTAACTATAATAAGTACTATGTGAGTCGTATGAAGTTCTAATATATTTGAATGCCATTCAAGTTTTTCGTACTTTCTTCTGGTAGTAAATACAAGTTATTTTTTGTATTTAATGCCTCGTGAAAAGTTTGAAAATAGATATAGGTATCTGCTTAGTACAGTGGTATGTTTCACATCAAGGTGTCACTTTTGTATTTGTATTTTGTCCTAGCCCTACTTACTTCAGAAGTCTAAGTTTTTAACTTCTTTAGATGTACTGTCTGTGGAACTAATTTTCCACTACACCTGTTTTTGCTTTATTTGTTGAGGGTTTTTTTAGGAGAAAAAGAAATGCTACTTCTAGCACAACAGAATGTGCTGCAAAGGAACTTTTGTATTGGAACATCTTTCTATAATTCCCAAGTAACAATAATATACTTTATTCTAATTATAGCTTAAAGTATTTTTATCCTGTGTTGCCTGCTAGGATTCTGAGCTCTTGGATACCGTCTGAACAGCGAGACGATTCTTAGGCCTAGAGAGGAGCAAACTATGTTGTGCTGGGTGGTGTAGGAAAACACGAGGTCAGTGGCTGTCTGTGCTCAGGAGTTGATCATCTTTCATGTCCCTAAAGGTACCTTGAAAAGGCTGTCAGAATAATAGTTACAATTCAGCTTTGTAGGGCAAGGAGTTAATATTTTTTACAGAAAAGTTTTAAATCAATTCTTGACATTAGTTTACACTGGAGTTGGTGGCCTTATAATGCTAAGAGAGGCACAGTTAAAAAAGTGCCCGTACCATAGAGATTTTTCATTGCGTTGTCTCTGAATCGCCCCTTTCTTCTTGTAATAAGAGAAAACATTGCATGAATTATGGCTCAAATACAGTCTCTTCTGTTTTCAAGACTGCCACTGCCATGGGGACTGACGATCAGACAGGCAAGTGTCTGTTCCAAATGGTCTGGAGGGAACTGAAGGATTCATTTGCTGTTTTCTTGCTTTTAGTGTGAATCAGATGGCTGAAGATTCTATTAAGCTTTCACCTTACTGTCATGGTTACCATCCTAGTCCTGTGATTTATTTCTCTCTAGAATAAGACTTTTTTTTTTTTTTTCCTTTTAATATATTTTCCTCAGTACTATAAGACTAGCTGGGGGGATATTTCACACATCCCATTGACTAGGGAAAACTTTCTCTAGCAAAAGCTTTGAAAACATGTTTTAATTCTAGGCATACTTCATTTTCTTGATCCAATTTATTTATGGAAATAGAATAGAAACATAGGTGTCTCACATTTTTTGCTTTCGTTGTAGCAGTCATCTGAATTTGAAGAGAACATCTGCAGATGATTTGTTACTTGATGGAACCTCAGTGAGTAAACCCATAGGGATAATCTTCAAAGATCAGTGTATTAATAATCTCCTCACCCATAGTATTACTACTGGCATGTCAGCTGGTGGATCAGTTTCACAATATGTTTTTGTGTTGGGAGAGCTATTTACTCACTGCCTCATTTCTAGTATCGTCCTGATGTAATCCTTTTTAAATATCAGTATCATTTGCAATATTATTTGCCTTTCAGCCTTGGGAAACTGTATAGACAAGTGCAGTGTGAAATACCCTTTTGTCACAGAAGATTTACACGCATTATTCACGTTTGTTGAAACTGAATTTAAAACATATTTCTGAACTTTAGGGGGTTTGGTACTTATTGAGCTATCTTCTAGACACAATATCCGTACAATATAACTTCAGAATCTTCCCAAAATAACTAATCAGGTGAGTTTAGAAACTGAAAGCTCATATTTCTGTATGGAGCAGGTACAGCAAATATTTTTCCTTTGTTTTGTCCTACGTATATCATAAGCCTGGCTTGAAGGGATAACCTAAGAATGGACAGTGCCTGACTCATTGATTCATACCTTAATCTTAACAACCATCTGGCGCTTTTAAAGCAGAAATAAAGAGAGAGACTGTGTACCAAACAGTGATATTGATCTGGAGATTAAAGTCTGGTATCAAGACTGATAGACATGTAATAGAGATGCTGTGAGGCTGGTACAGCAAATATTTAATAATGCCTAATGTTAAGGAAAAATATTGGAACACAATCGTATGTTAAAGCTAACTTAAAAGTAACTTTTTTCAGCATGTGTGGCAACCCAGATTCTGTGCAGAAACCTGTGTGCCTGGTAATAGCTTGGTCAAGATGAACAGAATAGCTAAACTCCAGTTAAAAATTATTGTTTCAAGCTCCACCAAAAAGAGAGGTGCTGTTCATGAGCAACAGCAAACTGTTCTTTGAGCATGACTTTTAAAGGTTACCTTGTCATACATTGAATTAGCTCTGAAATTAAAAACCTGGTTATTTTCAGGAGCCATAGGGCAATAAATTCCATCTAAATTTTGATCTTTTGAACTGGTGTAAAAAATCAGGAGGCTCACTAAACTTTAAAAACCTTCAGTAGAGGTAGATTCTCTTGACATTATGGCATAATTTCTGTTGAAGTTATGGCAAACTGAACATCTGAAACTGGCAGAGTGACTCTGAAGAAAATAGAAGGAGGAGCTGAGGTGTTATATTAGTTTCTGAATGCTTTCTTTTCTAGTTTTAATCTCAAAGGTTTTCTTTTATCTGGAGATACTCCTAAAAGCATACTCTTCTGCAATCATTGTTCTCTGTTAAATTTGACTGATGGCTTGCAGTCTTATTTGGAGGAGTATTAGAGCTAAAACTGGGAAAATGCAACTCTAAAGGTAGCAGAAATTAAATAAACTTAGTTCCTTCCCATTCTAAGCCCTGATCCAGTAAATCTAAGCAGTGAATTGTAATTTGGGTGCCATGGGTGCCATTGAGTGTGCCATACCTGAAAATGTGTTATATAGAAGCAACTGTACTTTCTCTGGATGGAGTATTTTATAAATTCCATGTTCTTGCCAAACATGAAGATTTGTAGATTTTTGCTGGTACAAGTTAATATTAAATTCAGTTGCTAAATCACAGGAACAATACAGCTGCACAGAGTGTGTTTTGATACAGGTACAGTGTAACTTTTGACTTCATCTACAAATTCAAGTGTTTGGAAAAATCCTAGAATTTCTTTCAAGCGGTTTGTTAGAAATGTGTCTGTATGGATCAGGTAGGATGCAGCAAGCAGCAGTGAAAGGTGGGTAAGAGGCAGTGTAAATAGTTTTCACTTCCATTTTCTTAATGTAATGGTCATCAAGGGGGACAATCTCTAGAAGTTTATGAATAAAGCAGCCTTTTCTGTTCTGGATATATGTAATGCCTCACTGTTAACTTGAATTTCGTGCAATGTCTTTGTGTAATGATGAACAGATAATATAGGGACTTGGGAAATTTCCTGCCCTCTGTTAATAACACACAGAAAAATAGAAACTGATATCGTAGGATGCTAGCTGTGAAGTAAGTTTTTTTTTTTTATTAGATGAACACTAAAGAAAATGTATACCTTATTACACATTACTCATTGTTAATTCTGTGTTTTCATTACCTCCTAAAGATGCTTTTTTTTTCTTTAAGTGACTAGATGTAACGCATCCTACCTCTGACAGGAAAAAAACCTTCACATGAACAGAACATAAATCCTGTGCTCATATATAGGCTATTTTGCTGTGCTGGTGGGAAGGGTAGGGGTAGGAAGAGTAATGGTCCTATTTCTTGAGTATTTTTATTTTATTCTGCAGAGTGGCTTTACAAATCTTTGTAGCTACCATAACAAGAAAAGTGGTGTATCTCAGTTCTCAGGCTAAAAGAAAAGTACTCCATGTGGAATAGATACATCAGTGCCATTGTTAGTATTCATATGAAGAACAACAAAAATGAAAATCAAGCTGTATTTCATTAAAGAAAAGCAAACAAAAATATTATCCGTAATTATGCTGCAAATGAAACCAGCCTTTGACTGGCCTGTAAACAATAGACACTATTGTAAAATATTCTGCATCTCATGTGTTTGATTGTGTAATTATCAAGTCCCAGTATGGGAACTCTTACTTGCAAATTAACTTAAAACTTATGAAATGCTTCCCCTCCAGACCCTAAAACACAGTGGATTTTTTGAGTGACTTGCTTTGATACTTGCAGTCTGGAGTATGATGAGCTGATGAGATAGTAATGCTGCAGTTGTCTCCAAGCTTCTTCCTAACAAGCATTGTTTGGTGTTGAAGATGCACAGTGGTAAGGTCATGAAACCATAATGGCCAAAGTGGAAGCTGAATAAACAGGAGGAAAGCTGGTACTTTCATGATCTTTGCCTAGTGTAGGAAACAAATTTGTTCTGGATGTGTTAAAGATGAGTATTGGGCTGGGAATGCTTGTAGCCAATATTAGGGCCTTAAATATTTTAGTATACCTGTTGGCCAAAGCTGATGTATCATTCTACACAAAACAAATTAATATTCTTAATGTAGGCCTGAACTCCTGCTCAAGTGTTCCTTGACTGAGCAGATGATGTGCAAGGTTTCAGCTGCCTGCTAGTATGGTGTACTACTGGAGCAATGTTATTTTAATAATTGAGAGGATCATAATAATTGCTTGGAGTGAGAGCTCAGAGAAGAAAGCTCTAGAAGAAACTTTATTGTAGTGGCCTTTTTCCTCTATTCATAGGATCTTAATAGTGTAAGATCCTTTTCTGACTTTGAGTGAGAATAAAATGAAGGGCTACTTGTACTCTTGGCATATATAATTTTTTCTAAGTTTGATATAAAAAAGCATGTAGTTGCTTTTCATATAAACAAATGCTCTTTATTGTGCCGTAAGTGAAAATTAACAAACTTAATCCTATCTTTTGTGCAGTAGAAATTTTTTATCATGCTATATTTAATGAACCTTTTCAGTGCCTGAAGTGCAGGTGAGGTCCCTTGTGACCTTTCCTGTCTTAGGGCATAGCTATAGAAAACTTGAGAAATGGTTCTGATGTTGGAGGTTAGATCCAGAATAATTTGAGTGATTTCTGGCTGTCAAGCTGTCTTTGTATAGTGAATCGTGTAATTGTGCTCAAGACAAGAAGTGGTATGAACATCAATATTCCTTGATATCAAGATTTGAAGAGGTGGATTGTTTATACTGCAGCCTGTGGTGATGCACACATATAACAGATAGGTAACCCCACTTTTTTTGAGGGAAGTGATCCTTATTGAGAGGAAATGCTGGTGATAACAGGTGATACAGTGATCCAGGTCACTGTAAGTTCAAGTATTTCTCATCGTTTTGAGTGCCATTCTCTAGTTACTCAGAGTTAAAAATATAGTGCTTATACCTTCCTAACAGGAACTGAAAACTTGTTGGTTTTTAAAAAGATAACATCTAATAATTAGATGATTTTTTATTTTCTTTACTTTTGAAAAGGGCTTCCGCACATTCAGATCATTGACACTTAGGTTTTTTGGCAAAAAGAAAATACATTGAGGTACAGTGATGAGACTTCATTTTGTGGAAGAGGGATCTGAAACACATAAAACCTTGACTTCATGGCCTTGCACTTGATTTTAACAGATGGATTGTTTTTCCTAACAAAGTTGTGAAATCTTCTGTCTGCATTTGGCGGAAAGAATTCTTTACTGTCTTTACAGGAGTTGTATTCTGTCACAAAGTCTGGTGGGAATTGGAGATGAGGCTTCAGAAATTTGAATTGCTAAAAGAGATACAAACAAATTCTCTTGGGAACAATATAATCTCTCAGCACAAGGCCTAGCTAAAAAACTTGGCATAATCTGTGAGCTCCAAGTGCACTGGCAACAAGAGAAATACAAACTCTGCCCAGGTTTCATGAGGCTGTTTGTAGAACCTTGTGAAGGTGCTGTGGGTGATCCTCTGCCTGCCTTTTCCAGGGCTAAGAAGAATTGTCAAAGACAGATTATTATTATTTTTCTACTTTGTCTTAATTGAGAAATTAATTAATTGATAAACCAGAAGATGACATTCAACTTGTTGCAGCATAATGGGTAGCTGAAATTGTTTATCCAGTGATAGACAGTAGGGAACACATCCCTTGAGGTGAGTTATGAATGGCAGTTTTCAGGTCTGGTGTAGGGAAGTCAGTGGATCCTACGGACCTACGGAGATAAGGAAGGAGTGAGGACCTACCTTGTGCAGCACAATTTGCAGAGGAGTTTTTATTATGAGTTGTGACCTTATTTGGTCAAAATTTCTTTTTCAGCTCCCTCTATGTCATTCTTCCCACAGCTTCCATTTAGTCCTATAGTAGCCTTAGCTCCTAGCATATCTGGAAGTTATCTGAACATGAAAGGCACTGTGAGTTAGACCATTTACTGAACACTGTTTTCTGACCTAAGATGTTTGGTTTATGTTTTGGAATTTATCCTCTTCACTGTGGTTGTATTTTGTTTTCCTAAAAATCAGGAGGTTTTTCTTTTCAGTAGAAACTACCTAAACTGCTCTCTGTACTTTATCAAATTCATTAAAAAACAGCAGCTCTCCCAGTTTGCTAAATGACTGGTGGAGGTAAAGAGGCAAGAGAGAAACTCAAGGAAAGAAAAATTGTAAGACCAAATGCAAATATATTAAGCTAAGGATGAGAAACTTGATGAAAAATGAAGAAAAAGAGACAAAGGAGACATAGCATCTTGAAACATAAAATGCAAGTATTAGGATCCCTAATTGTTTAATAAGAAGTTGCCAAAATCTCAGCATAATTTCTTAGAAAATATACTTGGAGATTTTTCTGCCTTTTTGTGGGGTGGCAAATGTAAGCATAGCTAACCATACAGTAAGTGAAGATGTGCTAAAGATTGGTAAGGCAGTGGTGTAAGTGGAGAATCAGCTGGCTCTGTTAGGCTGCCTGACCCCCTTGTGTGTGTGTGCCATGGAGCTTCATCTCTGTAGCCTTTGCACACAAGCTTTGACAAGAGTATTTTAGCAGTTCTGGCTCTCTGCTGTGTAAGATACTGTATAAATACCACCACATTTTACTGATGTGAATCATGCATTTATTGCTGTGTGTGATTAAGCACTGTGATAGCAGAGTTCCAGCAATGAAATAGCATTCATCTGCTTAATGGAAAATAGAGCTCACCAGTACTTCTAAACAAATCTTTCTGTGGCATGTAGTCTCCAAGGATTAAATTCTGCTTTCAGTTGTGATAAATATCATTTAAGGGTCAGTCAAGGTCACTTAAAGATCTAAGATTGAGTATAGACGGGGAAAAGCACAAGTACTGCTTGACTTTGGCTTTGGATATTTTTTTTTTTTTTATTAATAACATCATAGGGTGATGTTTTTGTTGTGTTTTTTTTTTATTATTAAATAATTGTATTGATGTTCTGTATTGGCTAATAATTTCGTTTTTAGAGGTTATATTAAAGCTAACTGTCATGCCAAAAAAACCAGCAAAAACCAACAAATGAGGGAGGAGTAAAAAAAATTCTAGATTCATTTATTTTGTAATGTTCACATAAGCCAGAAACAACCCAGCCAAACTGCTGTAGATGCTGAAGTTAAATTTGCTTAAATTGAATGTGGAGTGCACCAAAACTAATCTAAAACATTAACAGAGAGGAAGAATAAATTTTGATGGCAAATCCTCATTGAGCATGTTTGGAGGTCTGTAGGTACTCCTGATTAGCTACAAGGGCTCTGAATAGTTAATTATTCAGCATGAAGTTCTGAAGTTCAAAACTCTAAGCACTTTCAGAACAGATTGGTCATGTGAAGTCTCATTACACAGTCGTCTTTTGCAACACTGCTCTGGACCTTGTTTGCTTCTTATTGTGAGTGACTTTAAACTTTGCTTTCTCAAGAAAGGTGTGTGTTTCTAATTGCTGAGCATGAAATCCTTTGCTTTATTTCTGTTGGACAATTACAGAAGTTAATTGGTTTGCTTATGCTGAAAGTAAACAAACTTTGGTACAGCTTCAGAATCTCAATTGCAAGCATATTTTTAAAACCTTCATGTATTATGTTTCAAATGTGTTTTATCTTTCTGTGAAAGAGAAAATCTCCAGTCAAGATTTTGTAAAAGAATGTTTGGAAGGAAATTTTAAAAAGTTCTTATGCGACAATGAGTCTCCGCAATGTGTTCCAGTTTTGTTTCTATGGTGAAATTCTTAATAATACTGTTTTTTAGTTGTGACAGTGTTGTTGAATTGTGTAAAGTTATTTCAATAAAAGGGGATTCTAGACTATATGTTGTAGGACACGTGAGTCCTGCCCTCAGAATTTACTGTGTCATAAATACATCAAGAGATATAGAGTTTTTCTTTTGTACCCATTAATGTATATATATTTTTTAAGTGAAATAGGTCAAACTTATTTAATGAACGCTCTTTGCATTCAAGAGTACACTGGGTCTCACAAAGATGGGAAAGGATGGCAAGAAAATTAAAATGGAAGGGGGTGAGGGGGAAATATGGAAGCGTATTGTAAATAAAATGTCAAGAGATATTGCAACACAGTAGGACTGATTATTTATTACTGTATAGAAGTAAATAAACTAGATCTGGTAGGATTTGTTTGAATGATTTTGATAACCAAAAGAAAAATTTGGGTTGGAAAAATATGAATATTCCACTGCCTATCTATCTTATGTGTTAAACATACTGTCAGTGCCATTTGCCTTCATACTGCCTAGCACAATATTCCTGTTTATACTAATCCAGTAAATCCGTTTGGAGAACACAAAAATAGGGTTCTTGCATAACCTGAGGGAAAGAAAAAAAATTAATCAATTTACTACTTTTAATGTATATTAGAAAAAAGTTTTTGTTTTGGCCTTGATACATATTGCGTGTTGTGAGGTTTTTGTTGTTTTGTTTGTTTGTTTGTAAATATAATTGATACCTTAGTCTGTTGTATCTTCTATAGCCACTCATATGTTAAAATATTCCCTTATGCTTTCCTTGTACGTATCAAAGAACCAATGTTGCACAGTGTGAGTGGACAGAATTAAGTGTGCTTCATTTCTGTTCCAAGTTAGTTTGGCTCTATGGAATCATACACGCATAACTAACTTCTCATTTTTTTTCCATGTATTTCAGAAAAAAATCTAAAGCACCACCTCCTCCATCTGAAACAAAATTCATTGCTGTTTCTACATTTGATGACACAGAATCAGCCAACCCCGTCATGGAACAGAAAGAGAATGTAATCGATAAAGATATTGAACTATCAGTGGTCCTGCCAGGAGATGTGATCAAGTATACTACAGTTAATGGGAGGTGAGCTATGCATAATAAGATTTTTGTTTAATTTTTTTTTCTCGCTCCACTTTATTACAGCCTTCATGCAGGCTTTAATCACTCAGTAAAAGAAAAGCTATATAAGCCTGAATGTTTTGGGATAGATGTGGAAAGAAACATGTACTTTACACATTTACTTACCTTTTGGTAAAACAATTTCTGGACATTCAGAAATTCTGTATCAGGATGCATAGCCATTCCTGTTCTTTCTGGTCTTTGCAAATCTCCAGAAAAATACTTGTTTCTATGAGTCACTGAATTTTCTCACAGAAGTTTTTCTTGTTAGACCCAAAGATGAGTTCCTGCATCCTATTTGCATACAAAGTCATGTGTTCAACACTCGCACAGCACTGCAGCGTATACACTGCTAGCTGTCCTAAAAGTGTGTCATCACTTCAGACAAAAATCTATAATGCTTCAAAGAAATAGTTTGTAGTTACAGCTGTGGAAAATCTTTTTTTGAGAATCAAATATATTTTGTTTAATCTGGTTTTAATCCAAAACACATATTTCAGTCTGCTAATTGGTAGTATCGATGATCCCTGTAACTCTCAAGTCACCTTTAGTTGAGAAAGACCTAGACATTGACTGTTAAGTTGAAATCACACATCCTGGGGCTTAAAATGTTACATTAATTATCATAGCAGGTCTACTAAAAAGAGTCATATGTAAAGCCAAGTATGGATCAGAACAATTTGAATGCCAGTTTGTTACTTTCCTATGCTGAAATAAAGAAACTTATTTCTATATTGTGTCTTTGCTACTGAAAGCAACCACACTGATTTAAACCAGGCAATATAAATACGTAATTACATCTACTTCACTTCTATGAGAGACAAAGACTTTTGTGACTCTAGTCTGTTTGCACACTTTATCATTTGCTAGAATTCTTGAGGTTGCTGCTTAGGCATCAAATACTAGGTTGTTCACCAGAGCTGCAATAGATGAACTTCTGTGAATTGCATTTCTTTATTATCTTTTTCTTCCTCCTCCCTAGACTCCATGTAGGTAACTTAAATCTGGGGTTATATTGCTCAGAATAAATTTCCTGAAATAATTGTTGACTACCATGATGCACTATGGTGTTCTTGCTAGTGTGTTTATAGCAAGGGATATTGCTGTCAGTGAATACAACATCTTACTCTGTTTTTAAAATTTCTTATAGCTGAGACTTCTTTTCACTTTGTACACTCTTATGAGTACTGTGTGCCCCTCTGTATTGCTTTGCTCAGAAGAAAGAAAGGAATGTTCAAAACCTTTAGTCAGACAAATGACATTGTTTATCATTACTCAGTGTTCAAGACAGGTCTCACAGGCTTATCAGGAAGTGTTTACATTTCCTCATCTGTTTCATTATCTTATTGCATTTCTTTCAATCAAGATACCGAATGTGATTGATTTCATAAATGTCTCTGTTGCAAAAGAGAAGCTATATTGAGACTGCTAGGCTCACTCAGAATGAGGGAGGATGCTCTGCAGAACCTGCAAAATACTGTGAAGCATACTGCAATCTATCTTTTGTTCTAGTTTTGCTCTGTCTTGATAGTCATATTTTGTGGACAAATAGGCAAGATACTCTAGAAATAACATTAACAGATAAATTGCTGATTTGTCTCTCTGCTGTTGATAAACAGAGATGAGCAGTTGCACAGCTTCCGAGGAGAGAATACCTTTTAAAATCTCATAAAAGAAAAGCAAAACTGTGTACATTGTGTGCTCAAATGCCATTGTTCCCTCAAAGGAACTTCTCTACTGTTCTGAGATGAAGTTGGATTGCTTTCTCCCTGCTTTGGCACAGTGGATAACAAGAGCTATGTAAACCAATGCAAGATGTTACATAGATAAATATCCTAAGATATCCTAAGAGAGGAGAAGTAGACAGAAGAGGAATAGAATGAAATCTGAGAGCTTTCAGAGGAAAAGATTACAAGTGAGAATAATTTTTGATCCTGAAGTTGTGTATAAGCTCAAAAGCATGACTTAGAAAATGAAGAACTGAAATAGCTCATTCCTCATACTGAAGGCAGTCAAGGTCCACTTGAAGGTGCAATGATTAGAGGAAGGTATGAGTGGAGCATTTCACTTTGCTGGCATTTATTTTATTTAATTTTTTTAAATTGGAATATTTTTCAGAGTGGAGTTTCTGAATCTTCTCCTATCATTCTAAATACAGCATAGGACTCAAGAGTTTTCTGTAGCCAAAGGAAAAAAGCCAGAAACTAGAAGAGCTAGTTTATTTAGCAGCATAATAATTTTATAGGTTTTGTATGTTTGTTTTCCCACAAAGAAGAAATTCAGAGTGTGAGAAAATTTTCTAGAAATTAAATAATTAGTTTCAGTTACATGCATTGATAAATTAACGTAGAAGCTTCAAGGGCTGATATGATAGTGACATGGGCTTTATTTGGAAATGGTAGTAGCATACTTAAGGCTTCAGTTTGATGCCTTTCAGAGAGACCTTAGCTTTGCTGAATTTCTTAAGAGTCCTTTGTGAGTTTCAGTTTGATCCCTTCTTGAGTATTTTCACACATTAGGGTATTCTTAATAAACTGCTGTTTCACTCTGTATAGCTAGCTAGTGAATAACAAGCTTTGTGGTGTTGCCCTACTTTTTAAAACTTACTGTACTTATTGGTTAGTAACAAACGCTGGGTGTTTTTGTTTTTGGTTTTTTTCTGTTCATGAAAACAGATGTCGCTTTTTGTTTAGAGAATAGCAATAGTAAATATTTTTGCAAGGAATGCTGTGGAGCCATAGGTTAAAGTAATCAGAGATTTATAAAAAGCCAAACTGTGACTGCATGTAAGTTATCCTCCCCTCCCTTTTCACATCTTTGATGTTCTTAACAGTCTCCAGTAACAGAATGGCAGATGACAGCCAACTTTTAAAGCCAGGAAGTGTATAAAAATGCACCAGAACAAAAAATTAATGGGTAACTTACTGGTTAGGCTGATAACCAGAAAGGTCACTACAGAAGCAGTGCCTGCTGTCTCCTCTGGCTCCCCCCCCCCAGTTAAATTGGGAAATTTTTTGATTTGTACTTTCAGCTCCTTTCTTATTAGGGTGAGATGGTTGTACTTTTCCTAGAATGGCTTAAAAGTACAAGAAATAGAGTAATTCCTTCTAATCAGAACAGGTTGTGATATATGTGAGAAGAGAATTGAAATAAACTCCCTCTACTATGTAGACAGGTAGGAATGGTTATTTTTCTGCAGTGCTCAGTGCATTTGTCATGGTATTCATCAGGCTGATAGAGATCATCTAAATAAAGGTATGGAGTATATTGTATTCTTCTAGACCTCATCAGACCATCAGATGGTTGCTTTTTTACACCTTGGAGCGTCATTTCTCGGTGTTTTTTTCTTTTATTGTTCCTCTTGCTTTTGTCTCTTGAGGCAAGAATTGTCCTGCCAGTTAACAGGCAGAAACTTTCCTCTGAGGAAAATAAAAAAAACAATGGGTCTGCAGTAGCAGTATCTGTCAGCTTTCAGATTGTTTCCATCTCATGGAAGTGCTGCATGTGCACCAGAGTCTGGCGCTGCTTTTAGAAATCAGAGAACAGCTTGCTTAAGGAACATTCATTTTTTTCAGACCAAATGAAAACAGGATTTATATTCTAAGGTTAATTAAAAGAGGGGGAAACAAGAGTGTTCACAGCAATTTCTAACACTGAGTTGGTCTTAGTTCTTTTTACAGAATTCTATCATATAAAATGTGTGTATTAACTTCTTATGCAATAAATGTATTCACCATCTTTATATTATCTAGAATTCTACTTAGTTTGATGGTTCTTTGTAGAAGCTATCCTCCCATTTAGCTATGCTGCCAGAATACCTGCTTCTGTTACAAGATTGCAATTTAAGATTTCTGACAAAGCCCTACCAGCCAAACTCTAGACTGATTTTCTCTGAGATGCTTGTGTTTTTTTCAACACAGCATGTTACTGTGTAATTATAAATTATCTTTATAATATCCTCATGAGACAGAGCAGGTGATAATCTCCTTGCTTGAATCTGTAACTGAACACTTGGCTCTGGTTTTGGAATCCCTAGTGGAAGATGTACTTTAAAGGTGACTTCCTCAAACTTCATTTCTTCTTCTTCCTCCAAATGGCTCATGCCCAGGATTTCTGAAAATAAAGTGCCTCACAACCTTAGAATGGATAGAAAAATTTCAGATTTCAGAAGGACACTTCTGTTAATGAATAGCAGGACATTTATCACCACTGCTGCAGTTTACATCAAATGTCAAATGAAGTGGCTAATCCACAGCTTCCTGCTGGCCTCAGCAAAGGCATCACTCATAAAAGCAAAAAATTTTCCCCTTTGCTCAAGCACTTAAGAAATTAGCATACTTTTGTGCAAGCTGGTTTAATTTTCTTTTTAGTGGTGATTTTTTGGCTGTTTGGCTGTTGGGCTTTTTTTTTTTTTTTTTTTTAATGTTTAAAATAGTTAAAGTAGGTGCTTGCCAGAAATTTTTTAGACATCAAAGGGAAAGGATGACTTGGGCTAGATGTTTAGCAGCCTGTTATATTATAAAACTGTCATGTGTTGTAACAGTTCATTTGTCTTTTCCAGGAAGCCCATGATGGACTTACTGATCTTTCTCTGTGCACAGTATCATTTAAATCCGTCGAGTTATACTATAGAGTTGGTATCAGCAGAAAACAGCCAGATAAAATTTAAGCCCAACACACCAGTGGGAATGCTTGAAGTGGAAAAGGTGATTGTAAAGCCAAAACAACTGGATAAGAAGAAACCTGCTCCTGTTATACCAGAGGTAAGAACTAAAAATAAAGTGTATTGAGAAATTAGTATCACTATTGTATTTAGCAAGTCTAGCTAGAGCTCAGCCTCATAGCTTTTCCCTTTGTCTCTCCTCCTCTTACCATGTATCTCTGTGAAATGATTGTCTCCCTGTTCTTGATAACATCCTCTTAGGTAAAATATATCTCAGTTTGTTGCATCAAACATCTTTACTGACGGAAGAAGGAAACGTTGCCATATTATTTGAAATCCCACGCCTTACTGTCCTTTTGATAAATTCTGCAGATGAAGTGTGGCTGAATACAGCCTTCCACAAACTGAAAATCAACAACTTGTACCATCTGTTATGCTGTGATATATATGCTCTTCTGATTGTATGTTCTTTTTCCTTTAATACATACCATACTACTTTTTTGTTACTCAGCTTTTTTTATATAACCTTAAGATGTTATGAACTTTTAGAATAAAGCAACTTTTGTGTGTTGCCTAAATCTTTCTGTCCTAAATCATCTGTCCTTCTGCTGTTTAGAAGAACACTGTTTTTAAAGTTATATAAAGCACTTATGCAGAGCCAGAGGAGCTCTTCTGCTGCCCTTTTACCTTCATCCCACACACATGCGTGCTCATGGCTCACTGGCTGACTTCTGCATCCACCTAATGTAACCTAGAGGGCCATCTTGCCTCTAAGGAGAATTCTTGTCATTACTATAAGGCTATTATAAAAATGTTGCTTGTTTCAGAATTGTGATGTAATTTGTTGGAATTTTCTTCTCTTTAGCAAACAGTAAGGGTAGTGATAAACTACAAGAAGACACAGAAGACAGTAGTAAGAGTAAGTCCTCATTCACCCCTTCAAGAACTCATACCAATCATCTGTAGTAAATGTGAGTTTGATCCTTCACACACCCTGCTGTTGAAGAATTACCAATCTCAAGAACCCCTTGATGTGACAAAATCTCTTAATGACCTTGGACTAAGAGAATTATATGCCATGGATATCAGTCGAGGTAAGATAACTTCTGTAAATTGCAGTTACAGAAAAGAAAATTACTTAGTAATTCAGTAATGCATTCGCTTTGTTGCTTTACTTTGCCATTTTTTATTTACTTACAAAGACATTAATTTCTAGCAGGTCAGTATATATTTCATTAGTCCATAAAACTGAAACTAGGACACGTTTGCCTGTACCTAGTTTGAGAAGTGCTATATAAACATTTTGTTTTCTAATAAAGTGCTAGGTACCAACAAAGGTGAGTAAGTAGAAATCATACCTTAGGGTAACCCATTCCCCATCTGTTCCCCAAAATGCTCAACAGCACTGTATTTCTCACAGCTCATAGAAAAAACATAGAACAAAGATAATCCGAAAAGAACAGAAGAATTATAAAAAATGTTCAGTTTTAAAATTATTTCAAATTTAAACAGTTAGATAATGATGGTGTTTATGTATCTTTCTGAGTCCTGTTTGCTGATTTTGTAGATTGTGAAGGATTAACAAATCTGTTTTCAATTGTAGCCCAACAGTGGCACTCTGAACTAACTTCCTTATATTCGTACAGCCATTCCTATGCCTGGTTTAGCTTTAGCTGTAAGCCTGTCTTTTTTATGAATTAAAAATTCTATGCACTGTAGTTTGTTCTGTTTCAGACATTTCTCACAGTAAGTTTTACACTGATATAAAATGCGGTAATAATGGCCCGCTCCTTGTCTTGACCACTGTTCTATTTCCTTATTTTTCTTTCTGCTCTAAAACTTGGGGAGTTTTGTTGGACTTTTGGTTTTTTGTTTATTTCTTTTCTTCTCCTCGAAGTATTTTTTTGTTACATTTTGTTACATGGTTGGTTTTGGGTTTTTTTTACAGACCATTTAAATTTACATTTGTTACAGTTTCAACAGTTCTCTCAATTACTTCTCAAAGTCCAGTTATCTTGAGGATATGACAGATTTGGAAAATAGGTCCTTTTCCCATGAAGGAAACAAAAATTTAGTATCTTTCTCTTCTTCACTTGAAAACAACATACTTATGCTTGCCTAACCATGCTATTTGACTGCTTGCACCATAGGTCATTGTTTTTTGTTGTCTGGCTACTGCTTTCATCTGCTGTCTGGCAGAGCTGCCTTTTCCATAGTATGACATGTGCTTCCTCTGAATCAACAGCCAAAAATCCTTAGAAGAGAATACAAGGGCACACACACTTTCTACAAGGCAATGCCCTGTAAGGAAATTGAGATATACTTCATTTCTCTTGACACAAAGTAGTAGTCAGCATTTCAGTTTTGCAGAAAACTCCAAAGCTCTGAATTTTCATCCTTCTGCATAAATTGTGAGGTGTACCTTTACTTAGTAGAATTTAAATTCAAATCTTATTTTATTCAGATTATATTTTAATTATGCATTCCTCTTTATTTTCCAAGTTTGGACTGCCTGGCATTCCATAACTTACAGAACAAACTGTTCTATATATACTATTTTTCCTCATTCCTTCAGAAATATTTGTGGACCTTCTCTCCTTTTCTACAAGATTACAGTCTATGTTGCATGTCTATAGGCTGAGGATTTTAAATAATATATAGCATTACATAGTAAAGATACACATCCTTATCCTTCAGGGAAGTATGTAGTTACTTTTTTCCCAATATTGAAGATTCAGCCTGGCTTTCTGTCTTTGTAGCTTATAACTGCATCCTTGATTCAGATTCACATTTTCTGTCTTTCTTTTTGTCTTTCTGTAGCCACATCACCAGTTGATTTAAATTTACCATCTTTGCAAGGTATGATTTACTGAAATAGGTGGTGAAACTGTAGAGGCATTCAGAGGCATTACCATGCACTTCAATGATACCATCTGCTGAACTGTTGCATGAGTAATTATCTCTATCATAAATACATTTTTAAAAAGATAATACAGAAGTGGATATACCCAGCTATATATATAAAGCATTTATCTATGTTTTTACCCTAGACTGATTAAATTTACAGTTGTTATTACATGTACCATTACTTGTACCAGCAGCCCATAGTGGACTTGCCTATTGCTGTTGTTTCTTAATTTTGCACTCAATGGAATTTTAAGAAAGTCAATCTTGAAAGTAAAAATTAAAAACTTTTAGATTTACAAATCATCTCTATGAATAAGAAAATATAGGGAGGATAAATTCTGCAAGATAGGCTGTCTTTACAATGACAGCCATGCAGTTACATGTGCATCACCTACCAGGTTTTTCAGTGATCCTTCTCCATAGTCCTACCTTGCAGATTTGTGCCTCACTTGTCCCACTTCACACTTACCATGAACTTAAAGTTAGGAACTGAGAGCTGGAGAGGCTGGTGCTCTTTTTCCCTTTTATAGACTTTGTAATATGAACCATAACATATGACAAGTGGGATGGACTGGATTAATTGCTGGGGGTATTCATAGCATCTGAAACTTACCTATTCTGAGTTCTGAAAAAGGCTGGAAGAATATGGATAGTTGAAAACCTATTTGTTTTTCAGTGTTTAGAAACTATTAATATAGGTGATCTGTAGTGTGCTTTGTATGTCTTTCCAGGAGGCTTATGACAGACAGTGAAATAGTAAATATGAATTTTTTCATGCATTCTATCTGTGAAATAACATCTAGAACAACTGTTTTCTATTTTAGACTCCTACCAATCAGAAAATCTAGATGTTCTGAAGGAGAAAGAAAACAAAGGATTTTTCAGCTTTTTTCAACGAAGCAAGAAGAAAAGAGAACAAGTAAGATGTAATTTTGTATAAAAAAAAACTTCTAGAAACATACTCATACTGAGCAAACAATACTGTTGATTGTTATCCATAAATTATAAGTAATTCTTTTTTTTTCTTTTCCCTTGTACCCCAAGGCTGCCAGTGCCCCAGCAACTCCATTGATGAGCAAACCAAGGCCAACATTTATGAGATCCAACACCATCAGCAAGCAGTATGATTCAAACACTTTGCCATCTGAAATGCCAAAGAAACGCAGAGCTCCTTTACCGCCTCTGCCGCATTCTCAGAGTGCTCCCCAGGAACTTGCACAAGCCCAGGTCAGACCAGCATCTGAAACTGTGAAATCCAACAGCCTTGATAGGAATGAACAGGTTAGTTATGTTGGCTTCTCTTCTCCTAACTAAAGAAATTTAGACATAATAACCTTGATGATACTGTTAATTTCCACTGAGGCTTGAAATGAAAGGGAAATAAAAATGTAGTACTCTCTCTTAAGAATTTTAGTTTGAAAATAGTTACAGAAATTGAAAGAAATGTTCCTTTTAAACTTTCTATCCTCCTTCCAAGGTAGCTGCTGTATTTTGAAAAGGCAAAAAACCCCAGTCTCATTTTAAGTTGCTGTTGTGAACACTTTTTTCTTTTCAATTAGTAATTTATATATTTAAATGTGAGAACGTTGTCTCACTTAATCATATCTAATAATTTATGTTGGATATATTAATGATTTAGTTATGTGTGACAAAGCGTAGTTTGTTCTTTACATTACTTATAAAAGGTGGAGATTGTGGGAAGCAATCTTAATATTCTTGTGCTCCTAGGAAGTTAAAGTGGTCTGGAGGGGTTTTGGTTTTTTTTTTTTTGGTTTTTTTTTTTGGTTTGGTTTGGTTTGTTTGGGTTTTTTTGGTTGGTTTTTTTGTTTGTTTGTTTTGGTGTTTTTTTTTTCATTCTTTGCTTTGAGTGCACTATCTAAATGCGGTGTTTATTTATTAAAGTTATTGGCAGGCTAGAAAAATAAAATCAGCACTGAATGAAATACAAGATTCAGGGATTAATTTGGAGACAAGAAATTTCAAACTGTGACTATCTTTATACAATGATTTACTCTTTCATTGATACACAAAACCACAAGAGAGCACTGTTTAACAGAAGTTCTGAATTTGTGTATTGTGTCCTGCTGAAAAGCTTTATCATTTGAAGAAGACAAAGGTTTCTTTCTCTATTTTAATAAAAGGAACTTTGGGAGGAGAATCATTTTTTTACCTCACGTTTGTCTTTTAATTGGATTCTTTTTTTTTTTTTTTTTTTTAAATTTAATAATGTCAACATGGTTAATATCCTATTATGTCTTACAGTAATGTATGACTGCTGGGCTATGATCTGTCACTCAACAAAATTTCTTAAATTTATTATTTTGTACTGACTTCTCTTATTCATGTGAAGTGATCTGACTGCGGTTGAATAGCTCTCAAAGAAAGAACAGAAGTCCAGATTAAGTTATATTTCTCTGTGTATTTTCCCTTAGACCCTAGAAGCCTTTGGCATGTGTTTTTTAGGATGACTTTTGTGTCATTCTGATTCAATTGCTCAGTGATTTATCAGATAATAAAGAGCTTTGGACTTAAATGTGGGCAAGTATTTGTACTGTGCTTTGAATTTTATTCATTCCTGTAAAAAGTTTTGTCGTTTTAATATCTGCTTTCCTATAAATATAATCTAATGAATGGATCTGGACAGCACAATCCACATTGCTCAACTTGATCAGGGCACTCTTAGGAAGGATTCTGTGGGAGGCTTCCTTGGAGGCTAAAGCTGCTGATTGGAAGAGTGCTGAGATATTTTCAGAGACAGCCTTCTTGCAGCACAAGACTGGTCCATACCTTTAAGCAGGAAAAGGAGTAGGCATAAAAATAAACATTCCAGTTTAAATGTGCAACTGAGAGAACTCAAGTGCAAAAATAGGCATGTGAGGAATGGAAAGGGGACAGCATTTCCTAAAAAGAAATACAGAGATACTTTTTGGGCACACAGAGATGCATTTAGAAATGCAAAGCAAAGTCTGGATTCAAGTGGGAGGATATGTCAGGAGTAACAAGAAAGGATTTTCTAAGTTAATGGTAAGTGGAAGTCCAAGGATGAAGGGTGAGGTTACTTACCTTTACCTGAGCAAGGTATTTGTCACAGTCTACTACAACCTTTTTTTTGAGAAAATAGTAAAGAATGGACTATACAGATGAACCGCAAATTAGGGCAAACCCTGGCTAAACAGCTCAAAGGGTGGTGGTTACTGGCTCAAAGTCAGACTGGTTGTTAGATGGAGTTCCTAAGGAACTGGTAGTATGGCCAATACTGTTAAATGTCTTTATAAGCAACCTAGATGGTGGAATTGAATGCACCCTCAGCAGACTTTGACACAAAAATGGCAGGACATGCAGGTACACCAGAAGGGCTGCTATCCTGGGAGTCAAAGCCTGGAACTGCATGAGTGTAAAAGATGCATGTGAAGCTCTCTGTCTGAAATGGAGTAGTCCCAAGAATTAGTACAGGCTGGGGTCTGACTATGTACCATTCCAACTTCAACTTTTGTATCAGTCTCATGGTTTTCAAAACTGTATGCACATCATTAGGAAAACAGAAAAAATGTTATAGAACTCCATCACTAAGAAAAGCCAACAAATATTTGGTGTGAGATCAAGCGCTACTTCTGTAATGCTGGCAAGGGGGAGAGTTGAAATCTTGTTTCACAGAGCTTCCACTGAAGTCTCTAAAATAAACAAAAAATATATCTCTAGCTATTGAGACTTCTGGTTCCACTTAAATATAAAATAAAAGACATTTCCCTTAAAACATAAGGTATTAGGTGAGGGACAATATAAAATAATGTTGTTGAGATAAAAATGTTATTTACAAGATTTGAAACTTTATAAGTGAGATTGGATACTACTTAAATAAATAGCAAGAATCAGTCTTTATTTCAAGGACTGACATCCTAAATATGGAATGTGAAATGAAATGTATAAGCATTGTAGAATAAAGTCAGTTTTGATGTTTGCACAGCATTTCTTCTTCTGTATCACGTGCATTAATGTTTTCTCAACCCACTTTATACTCTAATCCATGTCAGCTTTCACTATTGAGACAAGTACAATAGTCATACTAGTCCACAATCATTTCATTGTAACAATATAAGAATTTGGTCTCTCATATTCCCTACTGTTGAAAATGGACATCCTGCTGGGATTTCAGGTCTTTTTTGGGTTGCTTGCCAGGCTGATTGGTACATTTGCTGCATTGTTTAGTATGTCTGGGAGTTTCACTGTTATTGCAGTGTTCCATTAAATTAGTTTACATAACTAGGGCTTTTTTGTGGGCTTCTGTTTTGGTTTGGTTTTGGTTTGGTTTTGTTTTTGGTTTTTTTTTTTTTTTTTTTTTTGCTTCCTTAAGGGGTACTTTGTATCTGTTTTTCTTCATAAGAAATATTTTCTTGCAAATAATACTGCTTTGAAGAATGTCTGAGTTTTGAAGCGTGCTTTTCAGTTGATCTGGCAGGCTAGATGCATACTGTATTTCTTCTGTGGACCAGGATGACCTTCTGCATGCACCTTATTATGGACAAATCTGTCTTGTAACATCCAAAAGGAAGACAAAGTGAAATGTCAGGTTTGCCTGGATAAACTGTTTGCCTGGTTTTGATAGAAACATGCCAAAGGAGTAACATCAGACAACAGTGAAATGAGCCAACTTTAAGGGAACAGTGTTCTCAGTGTTGTCTTTCTTCAAATTCACAGTGTATTGTAGTCCAATTTCTCACAGTATGAAAAAGGGTTTTAATGTTTACCTCCTACAGCTTCTCTATTTCTTACTCCATAAAAAAGAAACTGCTTTCTTTTTATATGAGCAGTTATATTCTGGTATGGGGGTTGGAATTTTTTCTGCCTCAATTTTAGAGTAATTAGAGAGCTAAGTTTTGGAGATATGGTCCTATTCTTAGGGGAGACATTAGCACAACTGATGTAAAGGTAGCTTTTACTATTTATTAATAACTTGGTGTGCTAATTCATTACAAAACTTAGAAGATGACTGGTATGGCTTAAATAGTTAACGTTAGCCTAGCAAAATTCTATGTTAAATCATATTGGAAATGAGCAATTCTCTTTTTGGGCAAGATGGCTCTCAGCAGAAGTATGTTTAGAACTAGAAATTTTGAAAATGTTAGCAAGTAGGGAGGGACTCTCAAGGTTTTGTCAAAGTGCTGTTTTATAATGCAGTATGTATATCTTCACAGTTTTCATAAAAGTGGGTGTAGTTTTCTATTATAACATATCTTTAAAAGAATATTTGCTCTCAAAGGAAAGCATTTTGTTATGCCCAAAATGCCATGTTGATTTTTTTTCTCTTACTGCTTTGTTTTTAAAAGGTAGACTATGGTATTTTTATTTTATCCCATGAATGTTTGTGTCCTTACACTGTTTTCAGTCATTGTAAAGGATCATACATAACTCTGTTTGTGCAGGAACAATTATGTTGGAGATTTTTAGTCAAAACATTTACAGTTTTAAATGATGGATAGAACTTCTCAGCTGTAGCAATATAACTTGCTTTTATTTACACAACCCTAACTCCTAAAGAGATTTATACTTCCAGTCTAGTCCTGAGAAAGGAAAGAGAAAATGGGTGAAGCATTTATGAAAATATTAGCAGCTGTCATGAAACAGCTTAGTTAAGGTTTCTAGGAGGGATAAGCTCCATGCTTAAGTTACATCAAAGGCTCAATTGCCTGAAACTTGGTGGTCAACCCTTTGGAGGAGAAATTGGGCAATGATGCAGAAAGCACTAAGAACATCAAGGAGATCTTGTATAGAACCATTGCTACCTGGGAGAAGGAAATGCTCAAGACTACCTGTTTGCTCTTGCTGAAGTTTGCAGGAAGATAATTTTGATATTATTATGACATTACTAAGAATTGGTGGTGAAAACTGCAGGCATCTGCTTTTCAGTGTATACCAAGTGCATAAACTTGTCCCCCTCTCGTATTTAACTCTACATCAGCAATTATGTAGATAAATCGTGGGAAAAAATAGCAATATTGGGTGTTTGTTTTTCCAGCTGAGTTTCTTCAAATAAATTCTGTCTGACCTTTCCTTCTGATAGGTCAGCAGTACATTACTTTGTAGTACTTTGGGTATGCTTAAGTCTTTTGGAAAGAGTAAGTCGTTTAAGAGAAACTGAGTGCATTAATTTTTGTAGGAGCAAATGCATTTTTTCCCTGTTGCTCCTTGGACATAAGTTTGTTGGCATATTTTTACAAACGCAAGAGAGAAACACTTAGGAATATGGCTAGCAATGTGTTTTGATATCCCAATCACCTGTATATCTTCTTTTAATCCCAGTTATCTAGGGAGCAAAAGAAGTAGGTCTTAGTGGCATAAAAATATGTGTGTAGTGAGCTGTGCTGTGAGGTATGCTTTTCAGCACACTGAAATACTCCACTATCACTACATTCTTTGCCAAGTAATTTTTTTTCCCCCCTTCTAATACAGCTGTAAAGCAGCTGTGGCATAATTAGCTTTCCTTAGCTTTCTGAAACAAGAAGGGCCAGGCAGCAGGTCTGCCACTTACAGAAGCTGGAACCTGGGAAGCACTGTCCTCTACAGGTGTCTGCTTGGGGTGATGTAAGATCTGGTGCCATGTTTCTCTGTACACATCTGAGCCTAAGAAGCTTCATACCTACCCTTGCTCATTCCAGGATGAAGAGAGTGTACTGTGTTAAAAGTGAAACTCCTGCATATGTTGTGGAATTTATGGCAGAATTCACTGGTGTTTCTGCTCAAGCTCAGTTTAGTGATTCTAACATGATTTTTAATTTAAGCGTAACTAAAGCAGTGGTTATTATTAGCAGTTGGCATGACACATGAACACACAGATGTATATTCCAAAACTTTGTCAGATATATCTTAATAGTATTATTTTTTTTTCCATCTGTTTAAAGTACTATTTTCACATTACAGCCTTTGTTAGGATTTGAAAGCTCTTAATATTCATATGTTGAATAATTCCTGAGAAAATCTGTTCAACACTTGAACCTTAACTGGAACATTTAGTACTTTCTCAAAATCTCTCTTTGCAAATCATTTGTTTCTTTGGATGCAAAGGGCAGTAGAAAGGCTTATAAAAATCTTCTAGTAGCATTTGTGTTCTTATGCGAGAACATTATTTCCCCCCTATACACATAGGGAACTCTGGTGACATCTGTTTAGTTGAGTGAGTATGCACAGAACTCTGTGCCAGCCGAGTCAGCTGAAGGAGCCCGTGCAAAGCAGATGAGGGTGCAGACCTCTGAACAGAGAAACTGTCTGTGTGCAGAACAGAGGGGCGAGGGGCTGCAGCCTGGAGAGCAGCTACCAAGGAGAGGAATAATAGAACTGCCTAAGCTCAAGGAGGAAAATGAATTAATTTTTTAAAAGCCTCATTTAAGGAAATAATATTATATTTGACATCCCCTCCTGCATAAATTCAGATGCTAAATACTATTTATATGTTTTTAAAGAAATATGTGGGAACTGTTGTATGACATTTCAATCTAGAAACTGAATTGTTTAAAAACTATTAAAACATGCAAATATTTTTATAGGAGTGGAGTACTATGTTCATATCCTCTGCTGTTCTTAAAAGAACATTTCACCTTGTGCTTTGTTTTTTCTCCTTAAAACCCTGAGTACTTCTTTGCTGTAGAACTGTCAGCTTGCTTGCTCTGGCATTAAAGTGAGTGGTGGAAGCAAGTGATTGGTAGAAGCACTGTGTGAAAATTTTGGACAGTGTTCCTCCTTACAGTGCAGTGAAGTATCTAAGGGGTCTGATGTCATACTTGACATCAAAATGGTACAAAATGGATGCCCAGGGCATCTCAGGGGATGGTTTTCGCTACCCCAATTCATGCATTCATATATTCAGTTGACATCTAACACTCATGCCACTCATGGACATCTTCTGCCAGTACCTTTTATCTTGACTGTAATTGTCTATAGTTTTGATTTTGTGCTACCAGATATTCTAGCTTGTGGTCTTACTAGATGTGTATTTGTTCAGTGGTAGCTTTCTACATGATAAACATCTTATTGCATGGATATTGACACAGTCAACAATTCTCTTGTGAGTGATATTTTTGAAAGGATTGTCAGTGAAACAAGAATTTGTATGTGTATTTATGTCATCTATCTTCCCTACTATTCTGCTTTGTCAAGTGGGCAACATTAGTTGCTGTGTGGATTCTGCAAGCCAGAAATGAATGTCACTGCTGGATTTTATTACATTGTTGAGCAGACAAATAATAGGGATCACAATTACTACAGAAATAGACAGCTGTGTCTAATGCCAGAATGCACTCCTTTATTGCTGAGGTCCTGATTGTTATCATTCTAATAGATGTGGAAATAAAAGGTTTCTATAGCATAAGGCAAACTGCAGTTAAGAGTGGCAGACAAATTTATAGGTACTCTCTTTTTGATACACAGGATATATTTTAAAACACATCTGAATTGCAATTGGACTGCTGTATCATAATACAAAATCTTCAGTGGTAGACTACCCATTTTTAAAATTGGTTTTGATTATTTATGAGCTAAGATTTTGGGGTTTTTTTTGTTTATTATTGATTACAATAGTGAAGACTATTACAATTTAACATCAGTAGATATTGTAATTGTTATTACAATTTATTACAATTTAACTGCAGTATTCTGATTATGAGACAGTTGTACTTTACAAGGTAAGTTTTGAAAGCTGACTTTCAAAAAGTTTCTATAAAAGTTCAAGGACTCCAAGTAGAGAAACAAAATCCTAATAATGCATACATCCCAATTAGTGTTTAAGAAATGGAGAAGACAGCATCTCATGTTATTGCTATAGGATATAGTTGAAGCTTTTTTGTACAATGATTTTTAGTTGCTTTTAGAAAAGAATTATTTGTAGTTTGAAGCATAGCCTTTGTGCATAAAATAGTTCAATATTATTTGAATATTGAATTTATATTATATGTAACAACTGATTTTTAATTTTTTTTTCTACTGCTGTATCTTGTACCTCTGTGAATACATTACTCAGTTTTTTTGACGTATTAAGAGGAGCAACATAATAAGTTTGCTAATAGGTACATGCACTCTCTTTTCCAAATATATGAGTACTTTTGGAGAATAATTACTAGAGCCATTTTGCTGCTTATCATCCTAATAATCTTCCCCCCCTATCTCCTTTCATAGGCCCCTCCAGGATTAGTACGGAAAGGTTCCCTGCAGCTCAGTGACACCGCTTCTGTCAACGCCTCTCTACGGAGGATGAAGCGCAAAGCACCCTCACCACCTTCTAGAGCACCAGAACATCAAAATGAAAGCAGTAATCAGACTGGTAATCATTTTATGCTGTGAAATTGGGAGTCAGCAAAAAGTATGGCAATTTGGCTAAATATAAAATAAATACCACCTTGTAAGAACTTCAAGTAAAAATACGAGTGCCAAACATCTTCATGTAAGGAGCGATAATGCTACTTCAGGAGATTGGCTCATGTAGTGTGAGAAAGCAGGAAGGTTTTAGAGCATGCAGATTGGAAAACAAAAGAGCACATGCCAAACTAATTATAGTTAACTATAGCAATTGTGTTTGTGTTAATCAGATAGACAGACTGGGTAGGGAGAAAAGATTAGCTTCTCTGGAGAGAAGATTTAATAGGAAATAGACCAAGAAGAAGTTGAGTGAAAGTTTTGTATTGTTCTTTTGTAATTATGCTGTTAGAACAGAAATTCAGTTCTCTGGTTCAAAAACACCTGAGAGTTGAGATTAAAATATCTGGGAAATGTGACATTGTCACTGGTTACTTTAGACAAGGTACATTTCTTGATGGACACAATTTAACATTTTATCTAGAACTTTTTGTTGGTGCAGAAATTGAGAAGCAATGAATTTGTAACTTGATTTTTTTGTAGTAACAGTGCCAACAGAATCAGCTCCTTCTAAAGTGGAAGAAGGATCCACTGAAATGCAGTCTGAAACAGGTTGGTTCTTTTCCTTAGTGCATTGATAAAATCAACTTCATAGCCAGGTATGAAAATTCATATTAGTGAATTAGTATTCTGTACATGTGTTCTAAACATAGAATTCATTTTAATGCTTCAGATCAATTAACTTTTCCCTTGAAGTACAAATATGGCTTTCTAAAATAAAGATGCAAAGTCTACTGTCTACAGAAGCACATAGAATATATTTTGTACTGGTCTTAGTACTTTATGTTTAATAAACTAAACATTATCCCTGTTTTCTCTCCTCACCCACAAGTTGCAGACAAGCCAAAAGTTCCTTGATTTTTGTATACCTCAAAACAAGCCTTTCAAAAGCTAAAGCCCAGTCTTGTTTTCAGAGTGCTGCCTTGTACTGCCCTTGATCTGCCTAACATAGGGGTAGGAGCAAATCCGTGCCTACTCTTGGTTTATATCTGAACAGTGTTTGAAAACACAAGTGGCAAATATAAACTATATACATAAATAGTTGTACAGTAAACCATTTGGGATACTAGGGAAAAAATATGATATACAAGTATAGCTGTTTACAATACAACTCTTTAGTTGCTGAACTTAATACATTTTAATTAATTCAGTTTGTCCTGTTAAGTACTGTTGTTTGTAAGCATCAGATTGTAGGGTTCAGATAAAAGACAGAGCATCTAGAAGCCTTCTAAAATGTGGAAAAGCTTTTTAGAATAATCAGTACAGTCTGGTACAAATCACTTTTCTATGTGTTTGACTAAGAATGAAATATATGAACACTAAGTATGTGGAGTGCCACTGGCATTATGTAAGGCTAAGCCCTCAGTTTCTGTGCTATTTTACAGGAAGCAAAGCAAATTGGTTTGAGTGGTAAAGCACAAATGTACCATAAGAGTTGAAAAAGGCATCTGCCTTTCTATGTCTCTTGCAAACTGTGGGAAAAAATAAAAACAGTCATCAGTAAATTTGGGCTTGGTGTGTGTCTAGAGCAATTTATGTGAGAGAAGACCTTTAATAGAAATAATACCTAACTTAGTAAGTGGGGTGTTTGAACCCACACTGCAGCCTGAGGCTAAAGACGTAGTGAAGCTGCAACCTTTCTTTTTCTGAGCTGTTGTAGCAGATGAAGGAGGGTAGCCACTTCTAAGTGACTGGCTCTTAATAATGTTTATTAATACTTAATTTTCTGTGTAGAAAGCTCTGTTTAGCTACATGTAATAGCTCTAAGATGATGATCAAAATTACCATACCATAGTCAATGGTTTTGTTTTGTATTTTTTGTTTCCTGGGTCTTATTTCTATCTGAGGATTGTAGATCCATGCTAGAATTTCTGCATTTCTCATTGCTGTCAAGTCCAAGTGATGCATAAATAAGCTGCTGTGAACTTCATAGAAATGGTTTGCTTGCTCTTCCATAGATTTAGGAATCTCTGTTTGATGTTTTTAGTTAACTATTTTAATTTAAGCTGTAATGGAATGAAATAGAAAAATGTCATTGTCTTCCCTGGGCTTAAAACAGTCTGTGTTGAGCTCTGAGATTTACCTCTGCAGTTTGCAAGAGGCTTCTTTCTTCTGCTGCTGATCTCTGTTGAAGACTTAATGCAATTCATTTTTATAAACATAGAGTCATATCAGGTAGCACAGCTTCATTGCCTTTTTTTCTTTTTTTCCTTTTTTTTTTTTTTCCTTTTTTTTCCCCCCCCTTTTTTTTCCCTTCTTTTTTTCCCCCCCTTTTTTTCCTTCTTTTTTTCTCCCCTTTTTTTTTCCTTCTTTTCCCCCCCCTTTTTTTTCCTTCTTTTTTTTCCCTTTTTTTTTCTTTTTTTTCCTTTTTTTTTTTTTTTTTCTCATGGGATACTGCTGCTCTCTGGTGGCATCTCTGAAACTGTCCCAAGGCCTGTTTATAAAGGGTCCTTTTAGCAAAACCCATCATACTGTGAGAATCAATATTTGCATGCAGCAAAATCAATTACAGTAGATGGGGTCCTATTCCTAGTCTGCAAATTATGCACTTTTGGCTATTGTTTTAAAGAGATGAAATAGTTCAATATCTCTTAATTGTTGAATTGGACATGATTTTAACTTTAAACTCAGTAGCTCCTTCCATTTAATACTGCTTTACTGGTCAAGCTTTTGTTGAGCTGTGACTGGCATTCCCCAGAGAGTTCTGTTATGCATTGCTGTGTTAGCCAATACAGTGATGCCTCCTTCCCTGTAATGAACCATTGCAAATATTCAGTAAATGTTATTTGATGTCTTAAGTAGTGCATAGCTAATAGACACATGTACATTATGAGGGAGTATGCTATATAATTTCAAATAGGCAACATTTCTATTGTGAAATGACAGTTTTCTCATGGTGTAAAACCAGACTAGACCTTCATAAGAAGTAGTTTAAAAGGATACATCTACTAGAATAAATATTGAGAGAATTAATTTGAACGTCGGGGGTAATAAACATTTTTTTTTCCATATTATGATTTTCATTCACCTTCCCAAAGACTTCTCATCAAACAAGTCCCTTGATATAATCTTGGTTACAGTATGTCCTGAGAACCAATCTAAGCACTGTATTGTGAAGAGCAAGAACACTGGCAGATTTTCATGATGTAGTCAGGCTTTCCAGCTTTGGTGCTTACAAGCACTGGTTGGTATTGTGCAGAAGGTTCTGACTGGCTCAAGGGAGACTTGCAGTTAGTATGTCAGTCATCTTATCAAGTATGTCTTCACTATGTCAGCCTGTAGGTTTTAAAAATGTTCTCTGAGGACTAATTAAAACTCAGTGACTAATGTTCATAGAGAAGAAATTATACACAGACAAAAATGCAATTTATATATTTACCTACATATAGAGTAGATAAGCAATAAGGCAACAGTATTTAGCCAGTATTGCCATAATTACTTCCTAGGAATATATTGCATATAAAAACTCTAAACTGAAGGTTTGAAAACAAGTCATAAAATCTGAACTGTTTCTCTGGGGAGTTAACTGCATGATGTATGTGAAGGATGGCTGTTAAGTGTAGTTTATGTATCAATTACATTCAGACTTTATTCTGCCACAGCAGTGGTGGCCAAGGTCTGGGATGAGATCCAGTAACAGACAGAAAGCCACAAGTTGAAATTAACTCCAAGCGAGGCTGATGTTACACTGACAAATTAGGTAGAGCACTTTGGAAAAAGTGAGGGTTGTTTTTATTTGGTATTACACATTTCTAGGTCAGGTTAGTCCACTCCAAAGCTTGAAAGTGTTCCTAGACTTCCACATAGCAGGAATGTCAGCAATGGCTCCTACCAACCCATGTTAAATTGCCATCTCATCAAGATAGATACAACTCAGCCTCTGTTATACTTCTCTCCAGAGGAAAAGCAACAGAGATGACAGCAGTGGCTGGGCATGAAGCCATAGCAACTCCAGAATGCTTCCATTTGTCTTATCAGAAGTCCTGGCTGTGCTTTGTTTTATATTTTAGGTTTCCACAGATCATTTAGACTGAAGGTCTTAGTCTTTGTTCCCGTGGCTGTTGATAGCTCAGGCCCATGGTATAGTAGTTCTTATCAGTGAAGGAGACAGTGTTCTTGAGGGCTTCCAGTGTTCTTGGGCTATGGAATAGTCTCAGCATGTTTGATGTTTGCCCAAATTCTTTTATGTTTTGGTGGTGCCTTGTGACATAAGTATTTATCTTTGCACACCTAAATTTATACTTCTATCACTAAGATCATCCCCCACAGTATTAGGCTGCAGGTATGACTTTTCTCTGGATGGAAATGAAAGGCTTTGGCAGGGAGAGAAAGGAAGATAAGGCCCTGACTAATAGTAAATTCTTCAGGAGTCACTTTAATACTAGTTTGGCATATTGGTATGGAAGGATCTCACCTGTACCACTTTGCCATTTTGCTCCTCTCTCTGGGGATCTAAACCACCTCTAAACCACCTCTGCATTCACGGGCATGACACATTGATCACATTGCTTGATGTGTAACTACAAGGTATAATTTCAAGAGTGCAATACCCACCCTCTCCACCCCCCAAAAAAATTAAATAGTAAACTGTTTGGCTTTTATAGTTGCTCTGTAACTGTGAATGGGTAACTTTGGTACTACTGACATCTTAACTAATGACTCTACTGGAAAAATCAAAATTTCTGTGCTGAGACTTTCTCCAATATAGATAGCTTTCTATTGTTTTGATAACAATGTATTCCTAGAGAAGTACTGGAAGCACTGTAGGATAACAATGTCTGTACAGAAAAAGTCAATTCTTCATACTCAGAGATCTGCTGTTTTCCAGCATCGCTTGCTTTAAGCCAGTATTTTGTTGTAATTGTTAGGCTTGGTATGCACTTGGAAATTTACTGATACAACTTAGAAAAAGTCTGAAATCTAACTGTCCAGGTGCAAGGCATGTATCTAGCAGGTACTGGTGCTGGAAGAACTGATAGAAATACCCTGGTGAGGTCAGGGATAGACACTGCTTGTATGGCTCCCTTGTGGCCAGCAGCCTTCCATGGTACCACTATAGAGATGGAATTGATATTTGGTTTATGTTATAGATTGCAAGTTGCAAAGCCAAGAGGTTAATTGTATGGTCTATTTGCTAATATTTTAAAATTTGAGTCATCAACTTTTTTTTGGAAGATTGCTTTCAGGAAAGTAAAACTTGAGATCGTTAGTTCCTCTGGAAATGAAAATAGGTGGATTTATTAGTTTAATTTCAGACAGATTGATTCATGTGTGTCCTAATCCAGTAACTAAGCACTTCAGTGTAACTGTGCTCTAGCTGAAAATGTAATTTTTTATGGATTAACATTTTTCTGTGAACATTATTTTTGTGTATTTCTACTGTAACAGAGGGCACTTCACAAGACACTTTTATGTTTTCATACATTTAGGGTAGTTCTGTAAAAATTTTGATAGTGGTGAGCATACTTGCTCAAACCATGAGCAAAACTGAGATTTCGGTCGCTTTTTAGTTCTCTAACATACCTACTCTAATATAAAGGAACAGTCTATTTTAAACCTCATTGGAGAGCTAATAGACATATTAAGAAGTCTGGGTAAAATAAACAGTTTACCTTCATGGTATTATGATATTGTTAAATATATTTTGACCTATCCTAATTGGGTACTTGGGTTAAACAAGGAAAATATTATATGGCAATTTCATATACAGAAGCATATGGACAGTAGCATGGTAATGAGCATATTCTCGCATGTAAAATGAGATAATTAGAACCAGAAGCTAAATAGTGTGAAGTTAAAAATATGAATGAGGTGGGGTTTGGTTTTTTGGTTTTTTGGTGGTTTTTTTTTTTTTAACCTGAAGTATGAAGGTAAATGTCCATTTTCCTTCTTCAAACTCCTTCGGCTGATTTCACCAGAACCTTTGTATCTACACCCTGCACTGAGAGTTGTTTGTTGTTTAATTTTTTTGTTTTGTTGTTTATTATGGGTTGATTGTTCATCTGTTTGTTTTCTTTCTGTGAGGGTAGGTGTAAAGAGCTCAGAATACAGCCTGGGAGAAATTGATGAAAGGGAAGAGATGAGTGTGCAACAGAGAGAGGACAGTGAAAGCACAAATAACTCTCTTGGGACAGGAGAGATTACTGCAGCCTTCAGCTCTGCTGAGGTACCACTGGAAATGGAAAAAAATAATCCTGCTTCATCAGCTTCAGTTCCCGGTAGTGTTTCTGTAGACAGCTCAGAAAGCTTCAAGGAAGAAAAACAAGAAAATATGAGCACAGATGGCAAGTAAGTACGTTTTGTGACAAAGAAAGGAGAATTGGGGAAGGAATGGGGGAGGCAAATAAAACGTAGAGTGCTGTTTCATTGTGGAGCACAGAATAGTGAACTGTCAAAGAGGAACGAGCTTAATATGCTTAACTTTCATTGTAGCATTCTTCTGTGCCCAGTAATTCATGAAGCTTTTCAACAGAATGACAAAGCAGTGTTCTGCAGGCTGTTCTGTTTAAGCCTTCCTTTCCTTACTACTCAGACAGCTGGACCCCAGAAAAGTTCAACCCTGATTTCAAATAATCGGTATATTTAATAGGGCAGTGTGCTGCAAAAAATGTTGATTGATTAATCAAATAAGAATTTAAAAATTCATTTCTAGAGTTGGGGAAAACCAGATAGATTGGCCATTTCTGTTCTTCCACAGTTATCTATTGCTTGCACATTTGTTTTGGCTTTAATTTTTCTTTTGTCTTTTCCTTATATGTCAGCCAGTTGTCTTGACCTGTCTGGATCCATCTGCTGTCAGGAAAGCAAGTTAATTCTTCTTTTTTGAAGAATAAACACTTTAGTTTTCTTAACAGCCCTTTTTTCCCTTCTGGTGATGATGTACCTCTGCCCTTCAGCATGTTTGTTAAACTACCTGACTCAGCAGGTTTCCAACATGAGTTAGTGCCTGCATGAAATAAATGTTGCATTGTCCAGAGAAGTCCCATTGTGTTAATGTAATTCACTGTTTCTCTGTTCCCTGGGGCAACTAAACCGGCTACTGTGCCCAATTTAAATTGAAAGAACTATTTCAGTTATTGTACAGAAGCCAAAATGTGTGAATGCTCCAGTAGCCAAAAACTTTCAAGGCATCACAGAGAGCTTTGACTTGCATATCAAGGGTGTTTTGTCAGTCCAGGGCTTCAGAAAAATCTTTAGTGCTCAGTCTTGAGAAATACTGTGCCAGGTGCTTGGGTGTTTCTGCTCTATGGGGATCTGTGAGGAGGAGGAGAACCAGACAAATGCTGTTTCTAAGTTGTCTTGCACTTGTGAATTATCAGACCTGTGCTATTGGACCAGTACAGCCAATGCTTCTTTTTTTGCTCCACTAACTTGCAATAGCTTTCAGGGCCTATAATTCTGGTGACTATCATCTAGCATGCACTGCACTCTTTGGCAATCCCTTCTTTCCAGAATTACCACAGGGATTTCAGAATGGGGACTAAAGTTTCTCTGACATTATATTTCTGGAACCTTTTAATAATTCTGATCTTTTATAAAAGGTCTAGCTACTTTGAAGAGCTCCTTTTTAATCAAACCAGGGATATGTGTAATATTCCAGTCAAAACCACTGATTTCTGTAGTGATACTCTGTGCTGTTCTGTGACTCTTGGGTTTTGCTTTTCTTTTTTTTTTTTTAAACAGTTCAGCCTGTTGTGAATATGTGTAGTTGAGTCCCTCAGCTGTGCTCAAGGGAATGGAGATATGCAAGACTAGGCAGTGCAGAACTGAGTTTTAAGTTTTTTCCAACAGTAATTTTGAGAGCATATGCTCCCAAAATGTCCTTGTTGAACACTTGCACTATATTTTGGACTGTACAAGCAACATGAGGATGGAAGGTTATTGGGGAATCTATGGTTTGAAATAATTCCCAGCAGATGTTTCAGTTTAAGGCACTGGCTCCTGACAGCTAGTATCTTTGATGTGACAAATTACTTGGAATGTTCATAATTTGTAACTATAGCCAGTAAGTGTCTTAAACAGAGATATAAGTTTGAAGTTGTAATAATTTTTAAAGATAAATTTCAAGCATTTTGAGCCTTTTTATGTACCTTTTAAAGTCAAGTTCTTAATATTCCCAGCGAAAAGAGGAGTTTTTGCAGCATTTATTTGTCTACCATGGTCTGAAGACAGAAATTATATGCATATGCAACAAGCCACATGTTTGGTGCTTATCTCTTTTGTTCTCAAAGTATTTCTTGAAAGGGGCAGAGAATTTTTTTGTTATATTTCGAAAAGTCCATAGTGAACATTTTCTGTGTTCATACGCATTCAGTGTCTCCTACAGCTTCATGCATGTCATGTTAGGGACAAAATCAAGGATATGTTTTACATGTTGGGGATGTCAGAAGCCTTCTCACTAAGAACACTTACATGAATGATAAACCATCACCTTTGTGGCTTAATTGAAACTGAGTTGTTACTGGAAAGGGGCTTGTTCAAACTACAAGTAAAAAGGAGAAGAGGGAAGGGAAGGGAAGCTGATCATCTGATTACACAGAAGAGAAGAAGCTGCATGTCATTTTGGTAAAAATCATAGCATCATTTCCTCGTTTCCTCTTGGGTTTTTTTTTTTTTTTTTGGTTTTTTGTTTTGGGTTTTTTCTTTTGTTGGTCTTTTTGCGTTTTGATTTTTTTTTTTTTTTTTTTTTTTTTTTTTAATACAATATAATCTATCCTGTTGAGTACTCCAGTGTTTGGCAGAGTGATTCTATTTTGTCCATCTGTGTTTGGAAAGTATTGCCAGTTCTCTTTCATTGTTTCTTGTGTTTTACTGAAATGAATGATACCAGCATATATTATGTACTGTGTGCTTTGCAGAGGACTACAGACTAAGATAAGCAGTGAGCAAGATGCATTTGAAAAAGACAGGAAGCTTAGAATTTTGGATCAACATAGAACCAATGGTGAGTAGTTCCCCCTCTTTTTAATACTTCAGAACAGTTCTGAAGAGAACTACTCCTTTGAAAAAAATTACAATACAGTCAAGTCTTGAATGTTTTCTTTGTGCTTTCTCTAGCTCTGGTGTATCCTCTTTGAGATGAGGTGACAAGAATTGACTGCGGTTTCATGGGGTTTTTTTAATTTTTTAAGATTACTTTCTACAGCAGGAGTGAAAGTTGCATTGTGCTGTTGTAGGACAGTATGGGTGGAGCAGTGCTGAGAAGGGGGAGGCTGAGCACTGAGACTATGCAGCCACATGCTGTGATTTGGGCACCAGAACACAGTGGGGAAGGAGAGGCCAATCATTGTTCCTTGCTTAGGAAGTTAGCATGAGTTTTCTGAATGAAAATGAAAATATTTTTAAACACAAATAGAACAGAGTAACATGATGATTTGAAAAGAAATTACGACATTATGACATCCTGTGCATCTAATGGATCATGTTTTTTTGCTGTAGATTAAGTGAACTGACTTGATACTATTTTTAAACCTTTTTGTGACACAGATTTTCAGTTTTATGTACTAGGCCTTCCATAGTCTTTTGCATTCAGTACACTTCTTTTATAAATCAAACAACATACTGTCCTGTTTATATGTGGCATAAGCTTTAAATGTCATTTTGTAAAATATTGAAATGAGGATAGACTTTTTTTCTTGCAAAATACCACCCTAAATGGTTATTCTTAGAGTTTAAATTTTCCTAATATTGTATTTTTTAAAAATTGACCCAAGTATTCCTGTGTTTTGGAGAGGACTATGTGTGTTTAGTCCATGGGTAGAAAACTGAATTATTAGACTTGTTAAACTGAAAAATTTGGAAAATTCCTTTTGTACATGTTTTCCTATTGCTCCCTTTTACAAATACATAAGGTATAGTTGACAACATTTATAATGTGAAAACTAAAGAATAGAAGCAACAAAAGTATGGAACTACATCAAAATTCCAGCTAGCTTAATACTGAATAGTCCTTGAGTTCCTGAGCCTATATAATCAATGGAAATATATAAGCACTTTTAAAATTATTCTAGAATAGCTTTTTCTATTAAGTTGATGCATGGCACCAGTAGTATGTTAATTAAAGAAGAATACCTGAGTAAGAATGCTATTATTTGGCAATGTTATTCACAGATAAGTATATCTTTAAATTGCCTTTCCAAGGAAAATTTTTCTATTAGTGAGGAGCCAGTCCCTATAGTTAAATACAGCAGACGTGGGGCTTTGTGATGTGAGGGGGAAGGCTGAATCTTTTCGGCATTTTTATTAATTTTGGAATCTCTCTTTAACTTAAAGATCACAGTGATACAAAACTCCTTCCAACAACAGAAGAAGGGAAAGAACTTCAGACAGCTGAAATTAAAACAGTAAATTTTAGAGAAAATAACAAGCTTGAAGTTGACAGACTATCAAACTGCCAGGCATGTAAAAATGATGTATCTGTAAGTCCTCAGAATTATCCTCAACTGATTCCAGAAAAGCAAAACAGCTTGGACATAGTGAAAACTCAGGATGTTGCAATTCAGACAGGTCCATCAGATAGCAATTTGGGAAGGACTAAACAGAAAGAAATTATCGTTCCTCAAGGTTATGAATCACCCACATTCAGAGGACTGACCACTCAATACAGCACAGATACAAACAGCCCACTTCAGGTGAGGCACGGAGTACAAGAGGATAAAGATACTTCAACAGAACAAAATCTTGAGAAACAAGAAGCAGCCTGTGAAAAAGTAATTCTGACAAAAGATCAGAGTCACCTTTGTATGAATGGAAGTAATTTTTCTCCACCAGACACAACTGCAAAGACTCCAGTTGGCTCTCCTGTAAGAGGACACCCTTTTTATAGACAGGATGCCAAACCTAAACCCAAGCCTGGTAATGAAATTACAAGAGATTACATACCAAAAATTGGAATGACTACTTACAAGATAGTGCCTCCAAAATCCTTAGAAATAATGAAGAGCTGGGAATCAGAAAGTCCATCAGATTATAAGGATCAAGAGGTATCTCCCTTGGAAAACTCTCTGAAGCATGAAGATCCTAAAGGACTCACAGTGCAAGCTGAAATTTCTTATCTTCCAAAAAGTGTGGGTCATCTGCAGACTGATTCACCAAATGAACCTGCTGCAAATAATCTGCTGCACAGAGTGAACAGCCTTTCTGAACATGTTTTGGTGTCTGGAGCTGAGATTACTTCTGACAGCAACCGGATGGAAATAGAGTCTTCCAAACAGCGTGTCCCACCGCTAAGCTTGGATAATACAAATGCATCTTCTGAGGCTCAGGACAAGTCAAACGTACTAAGTCCTACAACAAAGCCTAGTTCTTTTTATCTGCAGATGCAACGAAGAGCTTCAGGTCATTATGTGACATCTGCAGTTGCCCGAAGTACTGTTGTTGCTCCTAATTCCATTCAAAATGAAGTTAAAAATACAGAGATGGGAAAAAGAGTCTCATCACCTGATCCAACCTCTTTGTCTTTACATAAAGCAAGTGTTTCTTTTCCTCCAGCAGATGAAGGAGAAGTTGATGCTGAAAAAAAAATTGAATCCCCCATTTCACCTGTTAAAAGCAATAAACCTTCAAGTGTCCCCTCCTGCCCACCAGCACTGGTGAACCTAAAAACTTTAAGAACTTTTGCAGTTCCAAAGCCGTACTCCAGTTCGAGACCATCCCCTTTTGCTCTTGCTGTCTCATCTGCAGTCAAACGGTCACAGTCGTTCAGTAAGACCCGTACAATCACTAGCCCAGCACTGAGAGAGGAATCTCCGGTTGAACTCTCCTCTGCCACTTCAGCAGCTGAATCTTCCTTGGCTACCTCCATGCCTCAAGTGAAAAGCCCTTCCTTACAGACTGTAACAGGAGGGGCACAAAACAGTCTAATGGATAAGGTAAACTGTATTTCTAATATTGGTTGGCTGTTGATCTGCTGTCATCTTGTGTGACTAGTGTAGAGGCTGGTCTCTGAACTGTCCCCTGAGTTGTATTTATCCATTGTAAACCCCTTGTGGTGTCCAACAGTAGCACCACATCATAGTGAAGTACTGGGAATGTTGAAGTGAGAACTACTGCATTCAGATTACTAGAAATGATTATTTCTTCCCATAGTTAGTCGCCCCTCCTTTGGAGAACAGTAAATTAAATAGAATAATTCACACTGTTGATACCTATTTTTATGTTTGGAATATGTGTGATTTCTTCTTTATGGTTCTGTGTTCTGATTTCTTAAATTTAATTCTGAGTAGTGTGATCAACCTTCAAGTGATCGTGGCACAAACATACTTGGACAGGGCTATAGAATTTTGCTGGCATAATTATCTAAGGGAGAATTATGTGCTGTAGTGGAAATGTGGCTGATCTCTGAAATCTCTAATGAAGTAAACACTAGAATGGTGGCAGTTTGATGTGCAACCATGTGCCAGGTTGACTTAGTTTTCCATTTATGACTAATTCAGATTAAAGATTTTTGTTTTGGTTTTCCTCCCACTTTCTCCATTTACAGGAAGCCAGGAATGTGAACAGTGAGCAAAAGAGTCAGGTGCAGTCAGGTGCTTCCAGTGACCACCCACCCTCTGTCACTAAAAGACCAACTGCAATGACGTTTCAGCACTCTGACCCAGAACAGATCCATCAGAGCTTGATGGCTGCAATCCGCTCTGGAGAAGCTGCTGCCAAATTGAAAAGGGTGAGTTTTCATCATTGCATCCATACCAATGAATTCCTGGTAGTTCCTTCAAAATTACCATGCTGATGCCTGACACTAAAAGCACAAAGTGCTGCCAGGAGCTCCCCTAACAGTGGGAAGGAAGGAGAGGAAGAGAGTATTCTGCAGAATAAACTGGTGAATGCAGATGCAAAGCTTCACATCCATATTTTCAAACAGTACAAATCCAACCAAAAATCTTTCTGAAATTAATTGTAAATCTCAAAGTTATCATTTAAGTATCTCTTTAATAAAATCAGGAACATACCACAGGAAAAACGTGGATCTGTTGCAGGAGGTCCAGAGGAAGGCCACAAGAATGATCAGACAGCTGGAACAACTCTCCTATAAAGAAAGACTGGAGAGAGTTGGGGAACATCAGCCTGGAGAAGAGAAGACTTCAGGGTGCCCTTTTTGTGGCCATACAATACTTAAAGAAGGCCTATAAAAATAGGGGGCAAGTTTTTTAGCAAGGCCTGTAGCAATAGGACAAGGGACAATGTTTTTGAACTAAAACAGGGTAGATTCAGACTAGATATAAAGAAGAAATGTTTACAATGGGGGTGGTGAAACACTGGAACAGGCAGTTGCCTGATTTCTGGAAGAAATATTCAAGGTCAGGTTGGATGGGGCTCTGGGCAGTCTTATCTAGTTGAAGATGTCCCTGTGTATTGCAGGGGGGTTGGATTAGGTGACTTTTAAAAGTCCCTTTCAACCCAAACTATTCTATGATTCTATGATATTCAATTATTTGATTGCATTTATATGGTTTGAAGCGGTATGGTTTTAGACACTTGACAAGAAGCTTCACCCTAGACCCAAAGGAGGTGCAATCTTTTGCAGGCAGATAACACACAGAAGTTCTAAAGAGTAAATTTTTCTATTTACAAGATTCTTATCAGCCCCTTAATTCTTCTTAAATGTACCTCAAGCCTCCTGCTGCTCTTTCATATCAGTAGTAAGATAATTTTTAATGTTTTGTCAACAGGCTTGGTAGGACCACCTTTACCTCCCCTGCAGGTTAGAACTGTGGATTAGTCTTTCCTTTCTTTCTCTTAAAATTCACCTATATTTCTCTCAATTGCACGCTTTAAAAATTTGTATTGTTTTAAATTTGTAAACAGACAATTTCTCACACAAAGCTTTCTTGACCCATCATTAGTATTTTGTGTTCAGTATAGAGGAATAATATATCATTGCAAAATGTTAAAGAAATTAAGTAATTTCTCTCTCTCTTCCCTTTCCAACTTGAAAGAACTGAATTATGTGTGGTAGGTGAATGTGAGGTAGTTGTTTGGGGTTTTTTGGTGGTGGCTTTTTTTTTTTTTTTTTTTTTGTTTTGTTTTTATGGAAATCTCTCATACTCAGTGGATGGTTAGATAATATAACAATACATTTTATACTTAAGGTTTTGTTTCAGTGTAGCACTGTAATGGCCTCTCTTAAGCTTGTAGTTCTCCCATCTTTTCTATACTTTCAGTTTCTTGGGAAGGTTACAACCATGCTCAAGTAGGTTTTGACCTCTAGTCAGTAAAAGTAGCATGTAATGCACTGCAGTATTACTTCTAACTACATATCACTAACCACAGCCATTTAAAAAACAGTTTAACATTAAGTAAATGCTGTAGTGTTCAGTGTCACTTGGAGATCAAATCTGTCTGTTCTACCAGAAATATTGTTTGGATTTTGCTTGCATCTATTTTCATTAAGGGGTTATTTTTGCTCCAATTCCTCAAATTTCCTTCAATACCTAAGTACCTTCTGACTAATACTGAACTTTAATTATTTTGCATAGTGTGTGAACTTTGTTTTATGATACTATGGGAAATGTGAATAGGCATGGTTGTTGGTGAGGACAGGGTTATACTTTTAAAGAGAAATTCCAATAATGAAGATACTGTAAACACAAAAAAACCCATTCTGAAACATAGAAATATGAAACAGGCTTAAAAAAACCCCAGAAACACACATACAATTATTCAATTTTATGTTTAAGATGGAGAACTGGCAGTAGTAAAAAAAACATAGAAATCAGGCATTCTGCAGCAATAGGTTACTAGCTGCACTCAGTAAAAGGTGAAATAATCTAAAGGTGAAATGATCTATTTTAATTGTCAATGAGGTTTGTCAGGTGCTTGCTTCTCTTTTTACCTCTCACCATATTTTCCCTTCTTTTGGTTCTGTGAGGGAATCATTAACAAAAAAATGCTGGGACCCCTAGGCAAATTCTTTATCTCCCCCCACCCCCACCCTGTTTTACTCAATATGTTGTGAGTATGCAATGCTGAGATCTGTGGACTTTTGTGTTGCTGGTCTTTTCTATTCAATAGGGCCCCCAGTAATTAGTAACCTAAAATGGGTCAAGTGAGGTTTCTTTTGAATAATTTTTCTCTTCAGAATGTTTTTGTTGTGTTCAGAAAACTGTAAGCTGTGGTATGTGGTTTGCATGGCTGTGGAGCATCCACAGCTCCTTTTAACTCCAGCTGGAGTAGTTGGTTTATGCAGTTCCCCTGAAAATCCAGTCTTTGCTATCTATCCAAGAAGCTGTAACTTGCTCCTGATAAAAGAAATGTATCTATGGTATAAAGGAGTGTCAGAAGATTTTGCTAGAAATAAAAAGTGTTTGGTTTAGTTATGTGCTTTCAAGCATTTCTTTGCAAGCAGGTCTAGAGAAGGACTAAAAATTATGCATGTCTTCGATAGTTATACATGGAATTTTTAGATAGGATAAAATACATTTTTCAGTGGTATCTTACATTTCTGCTCTGTAGTGTTCAGAAATCACAGAGGAGGTCTTTCATTGTGATGAGAAAAATGCTAACTGGAGTAACAGTTTTTCTGTTGCCTTGAAGTAATACTCTGTAACAAGCTACAGAGACAAGAGGATGTAAAGTTAGGTTAATATTCTATCTTTTTTTTCTCCTCTTTTCTTTCCCCCCCTGCCTGCAGGTTGGTCCTCCATCAAACACCGTATCTGTCAACGGAAGAGCCAGGCTTAGTCCTTTGTATTCCACAGAAGCAAAAACTAATCACTAGATATTATACCAAATATTTCGCACTTTACTACTGCTTCATAGGCCGACTTAATACTAACTACAATTTTTGGAATGTGTAAATGCAAGTATATGTTAATATATTGTTGACAATTGTTTTAGGAATTTCAAGCTGGGTCTTTTGATGCCTTGGAAATATTATTAGAATGTGTAAATTATGGTAATATTTTGCCTTTTTCTCTTTATAAAGCTGACTATGCTGCTAAAAAGATTTAAGAGAAGGTGCAGATGAGCTTTGCTTATGTTAGAAGGAGATTAAATTTTCTTAATTTTAGCCTTCAAGAGTGAAAAATATGTATGTAGCACTATGCTGAAACTACAGATTTGAAGCAATCTAATCAATTTTTGATCGTTAATTTCCAATTCTGTATTACATTAATGGAATGTCTCAACTGAAATCTATCACATGCTGCCTCCATATTACTTTGTTAAATTAAATTTGTTATTAGTAGAAAATCTTAATGATATGTAATGCTTTGTTTCTCTTAAAAAATTGGGTGGTTTTGTTTCTTCAGCTGAGAGTAGTTGGGATAGATATTTTCAATTTTTTAATCTCCTTTAATTTTTTCCTGGTAGCACACAAAAACCCCAAGAACCCAGGACATAAATTATTGGAAATTTTTGTACTACTTAGAAGCTTATTTCTTAACTGTAGCACTACATGATGTTTCTCCTCTATTCTTTGACTACATGTATATAGTATTTACCTAGCACTTGGATAAGCAATACTTTTTGTGAACTAGATATATTTTGAAGTAGTCATCAGCATAAAGTCACTTACTGATAATATGCAAATTCCAGTTTTGATACTTAATGAAACAGAAGAAATCTCTTTTCACTGGAAGTATGGCTAAAGAATGAACTGCTTTGGACCTATTAATGTAAAATATTTTAATCTCAAAACAGCACAATAACACATTTACACAACATTCTTGTGTCTATTTATAGATTAAGCATTAAATACCAAGATGGGAATATATATATATATTAAAAAACCCCTTCATTTTATATTTTATCTATTTTCTATAATTCTTATCAAGGTTATACATTCTGGGGAGAGGGGTAGAAATATGACCACACTCATGGTAGAATAGCTAAATAATGGATGCATGCAGTAATTGCTGGGTTATTTGCCATATTAAAATATTTTCTTGTTGGACTTGATTGAAATCAAATAATTGTATTTAGTTTCTATTCTTTAACAATATATTTATTTTGTACTTTAGAGACATTCTGTAATTCAGTTTCAGAAACTGATCTATATGTGCATTTCAAAGGGTTATTAATCGTTTGCTGCCAGGTTTTTGTGCAATAATCTCAGAGGTCTCATTACTTTTCTAGTACAGAGTCAATTATTGATTACAAATAACAGTGTTAACTTAATGCTGAAACCCTTCAAGGAATGTTTTGGTAAATAAAAATTCATAAAGAGAACTGATGAACATTTGTTCACTGCTGTTCTCTAATGTTTTCTTTCCTATATCTTAGTCCCCTGCCAATGTACATAACCACTTCCAACTCCATTTTGTTCTTGCTTCCCAGCAAGAGCTAAATCCAAGAGTGGGGGGAACCCACATGGGGTTCACAATCTCTGTTTCAGAGTCTTCCTGCAAAATAACACTTCATCATTCACTTAAAAATAGTGAGATAGAAGAGATAGGATTTTTTTCTAGTTTCTAACTGGAGCTTACATTCTAGATTTAACTGTGTCTTGAGGGACAGACTTGAAAATTGTAACTCTCCCAGGACTCCAGTGTCTGTGTCCATTGTAATATTTGAGCGTGTTTTAAGCATTCCTATACAACATGATGATCAGTAACTGCCACAAAGAAGCTGCACTGCAAGAGGAATCTCCTTGTTTGTACTTTGGGTGCTAGGGGTTTACTTGTTTTTCCTCAAACCTTTTCAGTCTCTGCCAAGGTGACTAAAATTTTTTTATAGGACTAATTTAATCTCCACCTGTGGTAATACAAATCTGCTTGACATTGCACTATTTCAACCAAATCGGTGGAGACCAATTATTCTGATTAGGGGAGAAGATCAAATAACCTTGCTTTGTTCTTGTTGTCTTTGATTTTGACTACAGAACAACTCTGGTGCACGTTCCTTATCCCGCATGTTGAAAGTACATTGCCCTTTTATATGAACTCCTGAAGGCAAAGAACCTCTTATGTAAAAGAAATTAAAACTAAAAACACCTGGCTTGAATTTTGGCGTTTCTTGTCTTTGCATCTGAACTTGCTTGATAATGAACTGCAATGTCTGCACTCAATAGCACTTCGAAACTCTTCTACTGTGATTTTCTGTTACTAGCTAGCAATACTGTTTAGCAAAACTTTCTTTCCCCTTCTTCTGGTATATATATGACAATTTAAAATCTTGATATTGTATATCTAGATGCTATTTTTTTCTTATAGTCTTGTATTAAATACAACAGAAGGATGCTTGTTAATGAACTTAACATGTTTATTCATTGTTCAAACAAGAAAACATTTCTGTTCAAGTAATGAGTGTTTCTTGCAGCTGCATGCCTAAGTTAGACAGCAGTAAATTTCCCTTACATGAGGGAAAACAGACTGTTTTTAGGACAAGATTATGTACAGTTTGGGCAACCTGTATTAGAGATGTCTTCCAACAGAAAGTAGATATTTATGTCATACTACTTATAATCCCATTGCTGCTCTTGCATGGCAGTCAATATGTTTTAGTCCTGATATTGCAGGAAATGAGTGCCAGTGCAAGTGTGCAGAGAAAATAGCAGATCCCAGTAGAAGTGAGCTATGATGTTCTTTGAAGAAGTAGCACATGTAGCCTGATGGGATATAGGTCTGTCTCAGACTCCAGGACTTTTTAAGTAAAAAAGGGCTAGGAAAAGGAGAGACTGTAGCAATGATCTCTTTGGTTATTATGGATGATACTATTTTTATTTCTCCTGTGGATTCTTCCACAGTCTTATAATCAAGACTTCAGACATACTTGAAGAATGGAGCGCTTTTGCTGGGAGAGCATCACCAGATAGTATTTGGAAATGTTGTTGTGATTAGAGATTTTAAGGCCAAGTCAAGAGCTCTCGTATTTGCAGCTGAAAGATGTTAAACCACTGGATGTCTACATTTTGGGGAAGTATATTTAGTACTCAGTGCCCTATTTTTTCCAGCTACTCTGATTTGTGCCCTAGCATTATTGTAGCACTCAACATGAACATCTATGAGCACAAGGAAGACATTAAAAGGACATGGATATGGACCAAGAGGCACGGGATCACACAGGTAAAGGATGAGAATATGACATGAGAGCAACTAATGCTTTTAATTTTAAGTTAAAGTTAAATTAAATTTTACAGGAACCTGTTTTCAGCCAAAGCAAACCTTTTAAGAGCTGCAGAAGAGGTCAAAAAAATTATGTTAAACAGAAACAAAGACAAGATGCTGTTGAGCAGTGGGGTGTACAGCCCTGTATCTAACACTTGGCCAGAATGCATCTATCATCTGTTGGATAATTACAACTAGACTGAAGAATAACTGTAGATTACTAAGTTGATGGGTCAGAAGCCAAGTAAATAGAGCTCTTTGCAGAAGGGAAAATATGCCTTAATTTAATTGTTCATGTCCATGCTAACAGAGTGTGAGGCTGAAGTTAAAATAGTGTGTTTTGACCAGGGTTGTCATCTTCACAGGCTCAACTGCTTCTGGGTACTGTGAATGGTCTGAGTTTCTGAAGCTGCAATGTTCTGTTCAGTTTAGCTGCTGACTGGGCAGATGAATCTGAAACATCACTTGTATGCAAATGTCTTGTGAAGTTTGTTTCCATGATTAAGCAGAGCTCTAGCAATACCAGTGGAAATGGTTCACAGCTCTTAACTGAAAATTGTTTTCTATGTATATTTTTTTATACAATACAATTGAAAATTACAGGTAAGATGGATGTTTTTTTCTTTGCAATTTCATATTAGGTTTCTTTGTGAGAGGGAAAGTGTCCTTGTTAAAATGACAAAAAATATGCAAGTAACAGGTACACTTTTAAAAAACACTGAATTTTGCTTTGTCTTCCTTTCAAGAACTGTGTGACATGGTAGCTACCACAGAAACTATTTGTAAAGAGTCTGTACATAAAGTTGTATTATTTTTTGTCAGCTGTTCCTGCTCTTTAGCAAAAGCACTTAACACCTTAATATTCCTGGTGTTTATATGTATTCAAGGAGCAGATTTGGAAGAGTTGTAGTTTTCTCCTTTAGCTGTATTAAACCTCACAGGCACATAACAATAAAACAGCTGGTGTTAAGTGAAAGAGTAGATGAACACTTTTCTTCCTCCTCCCTCCATCACCCTGGAAAGACCACTAAAAGTGTCTTAGTTATTTCTAAATTATTCAAAACACTTAAGAGAATAAAATTACAAGGAGGAGGAAGGACAAAGGGAAGAGGCAGCTAAAAAAGAAGAGTAATTCTGCTCATCTTGATCTGGAGCATCCCCATTTCTGTGAGGACTGGCAGAAAGGATATTTTTGTTCCTTGCCCATTTAATGCACAAAGTAGTAATCTTCTACAGGCAAATTATCACTTCAGGAATGACTTCACCTGCTCCCCAGTGGAAGATGTTGAATGAGTTTAGTATTCTTCAGCAGTGCCTTAAAATAGGAAGTGCTGCTCCTGCCCCCATCTTTCATATTTTTTGTTTTCTGTTTAGGCTTCAGAGTTCTATAAATACTGTATTGAAAATGCAGTCCTGTACAGGACAGGATTGCTACATATTTTCTATTGTAGTAATGAAAGAAAAATTCTTAGCCTTGGGAAAGGGAGATATCATTATGAGAAGGACACTAGAACTTTTTTGTCATTTCAGAGAGACTACACATGTGTAACTTAGGGCCTGGACATAACAAGGGGGCTATTTTCACTCCAGTAGAAGTAGATAGAACTCCAGTGCCAAGAAGACTCCAAAAGCTGGATTTGAATGTAAGTTGCTAGTTCCTCTGTGAACTTCTCAAACTTAGAGAATGCTCTTGTGCCAGTAACATACTGCAGCCAATGTGATTATTCACAAACGCCAGTGACATTTACTAGGTATCAATTTGGGGATTGTATAAAGTGTATTTTTTGTGGGTTTATTTGTTTTTATATCAGCTGCTGCATATGAAGAACAACTGTCTTCTCTTTCAACAAACAATCTGCTTGGCAATTTCCAAAGAGTGTTTCCTTTAGTTGGGCAGTCCCAAACAATGCTTAGATCAGTTTACAGGTAAGGTAGGAAACTAATTCTTAGTCTTTTCCTTAATCATTTGAACACTCCATAGTAAAAGAGATGAAGAGGATGAAGAAAACTCAATCCATCAGAGTGGCAGACTAGGTGTTTCTAAAGAATACACTCTATATACTCTCATTCTGTATATGAGCTGAGATTTAAGGGATCACAAACTATAAGCTTGATGCAGAAATTACTGCATGAGGCTCATATAGTATTAGCACTGCACAGGGTTCACAGGGATCACAGTGGTACCTTATTTTCATATGAGTATCAGATACCTGAATTCCTACAGATAATATTGGAAGAAGAGTGTACTCCATCAAAATTCATATCAGAAAATGTTTATTTTGAAGTAAGCTGATGCTGAAGCAGTGAGGGGACAACATAAAATATAGTAATGTATTATAAATAGTGAGGTTTAACTGAGAAGACAAAACCTAAGGCTCTGTGAGTACTTTAAAGCCAGGTGACAGTTTTTTGTTCAAATAAGAATTGGAATAATTTGAAATGCTGCAACTGAAATTTGTGTATAATTGTTTTGTATTTATCACTCAAGTGCAGAGTAGCATTAGAGTGCTGTAGAACAGTCTTTTGCAAATGTCAAAGCAAATTTAGGTACAGAGAATGTAGTTACTTAGAACTGGAGAGCTCTACAGAACTTCGTCACATCTAGTAACTGAGAAGAGCTTTTAGTCTTTTTCATCCCATTTTTTATAAATAGACAAATTTTAAATGCAGCGGAGTTTTCTAATACTGTTTAACAATCTGCAATGCAGGAAGTCAAAAGGCAAAACAACCAGCCTCAATTAATGCTCACACAGTGAGTTGTTTAGTCTTTCCTCTGAGTACTAAGCAGCACTGACCTTGCTTACCCTTTGGAATTTTATAACATCATAGACAATGCAATGAGAACATGCTAAAGTTCAGTACATAAAAGAAAATTTTCAAAAGTGACAGATTAGTTAAAAGAATAGAAATATTATAGAGTTGGTTTGCATACATGGTAGTGAACATCCAGAGGAGTAAAGGAGCTGAAGCATTCAGTCAGCTCAGTTCAGGGGGACAAATAAATCCACAGAACTTGAAGCTGCAACAGCCAGTAGTGGCTATTAACAAGTATAAGTGTACTTAGTGTACTAGTGCTGCTGTACATTAACCACTAGTGTTTACCTATTAATGGTTAATATATTTATAGTTGAAAAAATAATAAAAAAACTATTGTTTGACTCAGTTTCATACTTTCCTCTCAGCTATATGGGTGTCTGGTCTCTTTTTTTCCCCTCTGTGATGCTGAGAAGGTCTCAGACATGATGACTACATTAGCACTTAATCTGAAGTGGTAAAGCAGAGACTAATTTATTTCACAGTTGCTTAAGTATTTATCTAAAATACAGTGAAAATCATCTTTCAAATAGTTAAGCTGATTGCAATTTTCTAAATGAAACACTCGATTAAACAGGGAGACAGGGGAAAGAATGTGGAGAGAGCTGTGGTTGATCACGTTGGTTAAACAGCATGATTGATTCCATCACCACACACTATTCCATTTCTTCAAATGCTAATTAAACACTTCCATTCTGTAAACTGAAGTGTATTTGGCCATGCAAGTGTGGATCACATTAGGGGACACCTACAGCTACAAAGTGCACGTACCAAGCAAGTCCTTGTGGTATGTATGCCAAGCTGCTGCAATTCTAAACCTAAGTGATATAAAGAGATGAGGGCTGAAAAAGTGTATTGCAGATTGATTCAGTTTGAAATTATAGAGGACTGGGAGAAAGATGGGGACTCAGGCAGCTGCACAGATAGGTGCCTCACTTACAAGGAATAGCATACTGTTAAGTTCCTGAAAGCTGAGGTACAACTAGGGTTAATTCTTGAATGGTCAGAAGGCCTGCTGGGAGACAGCCAAGAAGCAGTCAAGTTGCTGGTGGCCCCAGCTCTTAGACCTGGCGTGTTTGAACCAACTCCGGAGTGCTGAAATCAGAAAGCTCTCCTATAGAAACACTGTTCACCTGGGTCTCCCTTTATCAAGTCTGAGGAGTGGGGAGAGGAGAGCATTAGAGTTGGTGTAGTTGCTGCTAACTGAATGAAAACTTACACGCAGCTGTGTGAGAGAGCTAGACAAGAAGCTGCCAGGAGCCAGAGAAATGAGCTGTATGCTCTGAGTTCACCTAGGGCTGGCCCATCAGGATAAGGGATCCTGAGGGAAGGAGGTCTGGAGAAGGGGGCTTGAAGGCTTTAACTGGAAATAGCAGATTTATTTTTTTGTTATTATTCAAACTGTGTCTGCAATTAATGCTTTTTTGCTTTTTTTTTTTTAATTAGAATTTTCAAAATGAAAAATATAATGAAATATTCTAGGCTGTCAGGTGTGCTTGAAAGTTTACATTGATGTAAAAGGCATATTCTTTGGTGTCCACTAAAGATAAAAGGCTGAAAAAGAGAGGCAAGGAAGGGGGTCTGCTGGACCATATTATCAGGAAAAAAAAGTAGGCAAGTCTTTTCTTGTGTAACTATTGCATTTAAAACATAATTTGGTGAGAATGTGAAATGGGAAGTCACCTGATCATTAGTGGGGAAAGCAACATAGCTGAAATCAAGCTGCAACCTACAGTAACCATTTTATCTCATAAAGTTAAAAAAAAGCAGTTAAAAGCAGCAGATACTTCAGATAGAATTCTGACTCTTTAAATTTATAATCTAAAGGCGGAAGGCAATTTAGACAAGAGAGAGAATAAAATAAGAGCTATAAGACCTTTAGAAAACATGTCAAGAAAGATTAAAGGAATGAGATTGCTTTGGTGTAAAAAAATGGAAGACTGATTGAGATGACATAACCATGTTTCAACACAAAAAAGTTGCTACACCAGGGCAAGTGATTAATCACTGCATCTTCAAGCCTTACTCTGTTCCAGCTTTAGAGCATAATGGAAGAATGGCTGTACTGGGTCAAACTGAAGGTTCATTTGGCCTGTTACCTGGCTTTTGACAATGATCATTAATCCCTACAGAAAAACATAAGATTATAAAGCACACAAAGTAAAACCCCAGGTCCACTCAACTTTTAACAACTATTATATCTGAGATGCTGAAATGAACATGAATTCTATGTATTTAATAATCTTCTTGTTCAAGAACTCTGCTACTCATTCCTTCAACTCCTGTAAACTTTGAGTGGTGACAGTACTGTGTGACAAGGGAGTCCCTTGACTTAATGACACACTAGCTGAAGAACCATCTTTGTTCTTTGTTGTGAAGTTCAGCTTGCTAGCTTAATTTTATCCTCTTCTGTTCTTTTTCTGAAAGAGATTAATTCATCAGTCCCCATCCATACTCTCTATGCCACTCATGTCTTTAGACAGTATAAGGGGTCGTACCATAGGCATTCATGCCTTCTTATCTGTTAGGTGTCGTAATGGTTTTTCAAAATCAAGATGTAGGGCTGACCATACCTTGTGATTACTTCTCTCAGAATTTTGGGAAGAATATATTTTCTCTTAGCCTCCTTTTGCAGCTATTTGCCATAGTGAGTCTCCTGCAGGTTATACTTATCTGTTATGCAAGATCAAGAGTCTGAGAGAAGTTTGCACGTAGTACTAAATGTCCAGCTGAATAGAATCCTGCTCTTATTTATCCACAGATGTGATCATCTGTGAAGCAGATGATCTTTTCAGTCCTCCAGTCAGTGAACAAAAGTTTAAAGACTTGAGGATATGATACCTATATTTCTTAGTTTACTGGGATAGTTTATTAGTTTCAACTTAAAATAGTAAGATTGTGTTGATAGCTAAAATGTGCTACCTTTATATGTGAAATTTCAGTAATTTTTTTGCATAGGAATTTGTTGAAATCCACTACCAGCATGCCATGTTTCAGCAGAAAAACTCATCTAATCTTCCTAATTCACCCATTACCAATTTTCCCTCAAAGTTATCAAGAGATAAATATGTAAGATTTTCAACAGTGAGATGTGAAATTAAGATGCTTAACAACAAAACCCACCCTTGCCAATAAACACTCATGCTACCTCCCAGCTGAGTACTGAGAGCTGTTGCTCCCAAAGGGATGGCAAGACAGAACCCAGCATACAATCACAGAGATCCTTCTGTGGAGGACCCACTCCCATCATCCCCAAGTGAGGAAGCAGGGCAGGTTTGGAGACAGCAGCCATGGTCAGCCAAGAATCCAGATTACCAGACAAGTCCACAGTGAGTAGGAACAGTTTATGGTTCTAAGTGCAGACCAAAATGTCCACAGCCAGACCCGAATGCCACAGGAACTGCAGGTCAAGTAAGGACAAAGCAGTAGATCCTCAGATGAAGAGGGGCTTCCCAGGAAGGGGAGAACCTTAACTGCAACCTCCCTACAGTGCTGTCTGAAGATATCTTCCTAAGGTAACCAGCTGCAATGGCCTGGCCTTCAGCTCAGGGTGCCAAACCCACAAGTAAAGGGAGTCCTGGTACCTGGCTCTGATGGAAAGTATGCCTCTGAGTGGGAGAAACTACAGCAATGCAATACTTGATGTCCTAGAGTTCACTCCTAGAAAAACATTTTGTTAGAGGATGCACACCAGGCCAGCAGGAAAATCAGGGAGCAGTTGGCAAGTTACTAACTTTCCTGTGGTTTTCCTATCCCACTTCTATCCCCATCTACCAAGCAGAATGCAGTAGGCAATATTGCCAGAATTCATACTCCCGTTTCCCTTTTTTAAAAATCATATTTTCTCTACAGTCAGTCACTATGCTGAAGGTTACTGTTTCTCCTCAACTATTTCTGCTGATTCATTATTAACTTACTTTCAATTGCCATGTTAAAGTGAAACACGGTTTTTTAACACTCTTTAAATGAACTACCTTTTTGGCAGTATTTTTAGATTAATCTTTTGATGCCTTTTTAATGGTACATTAAAACTTAATGAACGCTGAGTAACAGTAGAATCCCTATGGAAGCATGTATGGTATCTGCATTAATACTGAATGAATGCATAATGATCAGTAAAATTTCTGTGATTTCCACATGAATCAACAGTGATGAGCCACTTAGTGTTACACTCAATTACATCATGTTTAATTTATATAGCATTGTTTGGACATTATGCTTAAAATGTCTTTAGTAAATCACTGAAACTCTAATTGAGCCTCCACTTCAGTGATAAATTGCACTGTAAACATTAAATTCAGTTTTTTACAAAACAATTAATTTATGTTGAAGCCTGTTTGCAAAGGGTCAACAATTTGATATATTCTCAGTATTACTCTCTGAAAAATGGAATCCTGGTATAAAAAAAAATTTGCAGTACCTGTTAAATAATTTCTGTTCCCTTAGTTATGCAGCAGCCAGACACTGGAAATGCATTAATTCCCAGAACTCTGTAAACAATGGAAATACCTCAGCTGCTCTCTGACTGCTGCCAAGCAGTTCAGACCTTTTCAAGTCAGAGTACCTTCCTTACACCTACGCACCAGGCTCTGAGTTCTCCACAATGCCTGCCTCATTTTGGTGCCACGCTGCCTCTCGTGTTTGGGAAGTCTTCCTACCACATCCGTGACTCACTTGCAGTGCATATATAGCACAGCAAAGTGGATCAAGAGCTCCTGAAGAGTTACCATGCTGCCAGTGGTGAGAGTGCTACCTGTAGCTGTAGCCATAGCCCTCCAATGAAGACTTCCACAGTAACTGCTGCAGCAAAAGAATGTGTGAAATGGGGCAGAGAAATAGCAAAGGGCATCTTTACAGACTGGCCTCACACTAACACTAGGGATATTCACATACATATCTGATCACAGTGGGAAATAGTACAAGCAAATACAGTTTGTGTGGAAAAACTGGAAATAAAATATGCATACTTCAAACCTCCCTAGGAACAGTAAACTTTTTTGGCTTTTACTTTTTTTCTGTCAGGTACTTGTAGCAGATAAGTACCTGACACACCGTTTCAGTGGGTGTCAGCTTGAGCTGGCTTTGGACATGTTCCAAGGCAGGTCCCTAGAGATTCATTATTTTATTCAATCAGCTCAGTTACCTAAACAGATATCTGAACTTAGGTTTGACTTTTAGCAGAGAAAATACCCTTTTCCACTACTCCAGAAGGGATCTTATATATCCTCTCAAGCTGGTCCTCCCTGGTAGTTCAGGCTAACAAGGTCTTATCAAGAGTATTTTTGTCTTTAACATTCTTCTTCAAATAGCTGTTTAAAATACAGTAAGCTCAAGAGGTCTTGGCTTAGCTGAGTTTTTAGTTCTTAGAGACTTTCTAATCTAGCTGTCTCAAGAAGAAGAAATGGGGGAAAGGGACACAGGTTTGGAGACAGAATCCTATCAGCTATTTACAAACAAATCCATCGCTACATTTTTAGCTCTGCAAATTTCCTGTGTTGGCTTCTAGCACTAGCACTGCATCCAGTTGCTTTAGTTTATAGAGGATTTACCATCTGTAAGTATACAAAGCTATCATTTTAATTTGCTGTTCTTTCTGATTTACTAGGAGCTTATTTGATAACTGGCAAGGCATCTAACAAACAGCTGACCAACAACTTTTTTAGAAGATCTACAGACAAAGAACTTTATAATGATAATGATCATAACAATAGCTGCTCTCATTTCTCTGGATTGCTGAAAAATGCAAATTCAGACCTTTAATAATTGCAGCTCAGGCTTTCATTTCTGACAGTAAAGTGAGAGAGAAAAAAATCTTTCTATCTTAAGCAGCTGTAAAAGAGGCTATCAGCTTCTTTTTTTTAATTATAATTCACTTCTTTCTTAGAAGAATTTAACATATCAAGAGAGAAAAGATGCTTATGGAGAACCCTTTAATTTTGCTTTAAAAAGTCAGTTTTTGGTTTATGTTGATTATTTAAATGATTCTGTTCTCATGATTCAGGAATTCTATGCTGTGTTAATTTAATTCAGCTTTAATATAAATCGAATAAAACACTGACTAGCTTGCTGGCTATGATGATAAAATGCATGTACTGGTTAAACAGAAAGTATTTCAAATACATAATCTGAAATACACTTCTCTTCAGTGTATGCCTAATAGATTTTAGTGGTGTAATTATTTCTAATTTGTTATGTAGCTATATATTTTTAGAGCCTGACGTGTAGGAATATTTTTTAAAATTAGATGTAATGAGGTTGCAATACCACTGTAGCCTTTGGAATAACACCAATATAAGGAACAGTACAAGAAAATAATTGAATGTATGCCTTGAGCTACAGGATGACTGTACAAACAGACTTCATGGCAAATTAGATTTCCTTGACTAGTGTTGTGGTTACAGTGATATAATTCATGTTTCATAACTCTGAAGAAATAATGAAGATATTGTAACCAGAAATGTGTCAATTTGAATAAATTTATTATGAATTGCTTTGGTTCTAAAAGCTCCCAATATGTTACAATAGAAGCCTACGTTCTTGCTTGAAAGCCAGCCAAACTATCTGTAGAAAATAGATTGGGTTTTTAATGTCTTAGCAAATCACTTAATGGTAGATTTTTCCTTCAAATAAACAATAAGAGGAATGTTCTGAAGGGACTGTGCTAATAAAATAGATTGGAATATATCTTTATTTTGAAGCCACTTGGAAAGTAGAATATTTGGAAGCCTTGTATTTAGATGGTGGCCTCTCATTCCCCACAGAAATTCAAAACATTATTAAAACTGTACATCCATTTTCACCTGGATCCAACTGAAACAAAACTTAGCCCATGCAACAATTAACTCTCTTCCCCCATAGATAAAGTCAATTATATTTTGACTGAATGTACTATTCAATGGGCTACCTCCAGCTGCACTGAAAATTAACTTTTCCAACTGAAACATGCAGGCTCACAGAACTTAAACTGGAATTTAGTAGAAGCACCATCTAACACTTGCATGAAGTACAACTTATCAGTTAGGACATTGCACGTGTCACCTTCAGTAACACACTCGTGTGAATATGATTTCTTGATCAGAGCCTTTGTATTTGCTCTGATTCCCCGGTTTGGCAACATAATAAAATGGGCTTCAGGTCTTCAATATTTGTCACATGAAGGAGAATCCTCAAACTCAACTTCTTAGTTCAAGTTTGTTCAGAGGTTTTCAATGAGTGAATGCTGAAAGGTGAATTTAAAAACTCAGTAGCTGTAACAATTTTCCTATACTTAGATGTGATCTCAGTTTGTTCTCCTGCTTCCAAATGCTACAAATACACAAGATGTTCAGTTTCTTTGATGCAGGAGCATTATGAACTTGTTTAGTAGCCATAATTTTTCTCATTTCCCCTCCTAACTCAAGGGAAAGTTTTGTAAGACTTTTTGACTTCTAAGTACAATTCACACTGTGTGCACAATTGTTTGGAATGCTCTCGTGTGTTTGTATTTGTGTATTTTGTAATGTCTCCTTTGTAAATACACAAAAGTGAACTAGAAGGTCACTTACGTTCAGTGTTATAAAATTGCTCAATTTGTCATGGCAAAATTAGGATTACTGGAAAAAAACTACTTTTAAAATGTAGTAGCTGCTAAACAACTCGAGTACAACTTCTGTAAACATGAAATCAAAGGAAAAGGTGCTTTTCTTCTCCAGCTCAAAGAAAAATCACCTTTTGGACCGGATTTGAAGTTGGCTTATTGTCAGGAGTGCTGAAGCATTAATACATTTTACCTTTTTTATTTTTAGAAACAAGAAACCTTCATTATAGCTATGAAGAAGGATGGCCTGATTGTTAGAGTACTAATTTTGAACTCAGAGTTTGCATTCCTTTCTCAGCCTCAAATTTCACTAGATCTCACTACATCTTGAGAAAATCACTCAGCAAATAAATAGCATCAACTAATTTTCAACAGCTAACCAAGATGCTTAAGTCAGAAGACAGTTCTTCCTAGGTTTCCCATGTGGTCAGAGGAAATAAAGTTACTATGGGATGGCTGTCAGTGCAAAACTCTCTAAGTATGTTTTTAGTTGACCTGTGGACACTTCTGTTTCTCTCCATGGAAATTCATTGCCTCTGTGTTAAATGCCTAACATGATACAGTGTCTTAAGTCAGGTACTCTGCACACCCAAGGAGGGTTAATTTTTAAACATATTCAGGCACATTAAGATGCAAAGATTTACTCATCCGTAGGAAAGGAATAAATACATTAAAATGTTAGGTGCAGTGATGTTGTGATAATTAGGCTCTTAATAAGTGCTGAGATTGTCATTGTTAGATAGGGTTCCTGAATTGCAGGCATTTGCATTAATAACCTTTTAATATAATAACTTCAAAGTAGTCAGCACGATGCTTTTAAAACATGAGTGGTAGGTTTGTTTTTCAAAGGTTTATTGGATACCTCATTCCTTGAATGTAGATTTCTTGGAGAAACTCTTGAGAAAGAGCAAATGCCTCTTCTCTGTGTAAACCCTGTGGGTTTAATTAATTCCGAAGCAGACTAGATGTCTTAACAGGTGATGTACAAAAATGGTGACAGATATATTATCATAGAGTGGCATTACCTTAGGAATTCCAGCTGGCCAGATAAGCATTTGCATGGTTTTTTTCACTTTCTGTCCTTTGGAAGAAATGTAATCACTCCATCATTAAGGTTCAGCAGCCCCTTCCATGTCAGAGCCCATTTTCAAGGCATTCTAAATACCACATGCACAGGTAGACTGACCTGGACAATACTATGCTTGCTCAGGGCTGGTGCAAATTTGGGGATGGAAATCTGGGCCAAGTTAGTCTGGTGATTTTGTAAAAGAAAAATTCCTTTTCTCCCTCACATGTAAGCAGGTATTTTTAGATTTAGATATTCTACATTACTTAATATTGCCAGAATTAGAGAAAAACCTCCTTAGATCTAATGAACGCTTCCAAAACCCAATTTCACAATGCAATTTTTCTGAAATTACCAGACTTTAATTTTGTCTCTTAAAGTCATGGGTAGTCATTGTGAGTTGCACGTTACAGAAGTAGAAAAGAAATATTACAAGTGAAACTCAGGCATCTAAATACAAGTGTCTGATGCCATATTTAATATCCAAAGATATCTGAAACATCCATAATAGGCTGCTACAAGTGGCAGAAAACCCATGCCTTCTTAGGGTATGGTAGAGTAGGTATATAAGTCGGTATTAGATGCCTGCATTTAGGCAAAAAAAAATCTAAACACACAAATTTCTCAAAATGCAGGACTAAATTTGTCTTTAAATTTCATTTATCAATCTTGTACTGATAGGAAAAGTGGAGTGCTGCCTATCTTGAGTCTGACCAGGCAGGTTGTTTCTTTTTCACTAAATAACTTCACATCTCCCTTCCTCTTTGCATATGCCTGGAGGCTCTTACTGTGCTTCATCTGGTACTATTGCTTCAGTGTCCTTTTGCAGCAGCTCAGAAATGGCTGAGACTCTCAAGTGCTGTGGTTGTTTGTAGAAAGGTATTTTAACTATATGTTTGTTGTTGTCACTTTTTAAAAATGTTTGTATTTTGTTTCCCACTCTACAAAATGACCAGTGTTAAAGGGTTTTGAGTTGGATTTCCCAACATTACGCAAACTGAACTTCCATATGCTGGGTAAACACAAGGAGTACCAGATAGTCACCTGCATAGGCAGCTACAGCCTTCCCTCCATAATAATTACATAGTTGTGTGCAGTGTTCTGAAGGTAAATAAAAGGTCAGAAATTTGTTCTTTGTGTAAGGTGGGGGTCTGGAAAAAGGGTTGTAAAAAGTATCAGCAATACTTCGCTGTTGTGAAGCATTGCCCTTTTAATTTCTCTAAATATTTTCTTACTTATATTTAAAGTTGTCCACTCTTCACAGTAGTTATTTTAGAGGAACTAATAAAGCATTAATTATCATGAATAATTACAAGGTATTAATAAGAACATAGAAATGCATTAAAAGAAAATATGTTTCTTCAATTACAATACTACCATTACACATCTTCAGCACTGCTAAATCAGTTCCCTGAGACTTGTCAATTCACTCACACAAATAACAGCAGCAGTATATTATGCAGTTCAGTCACCCATAACTACCCAGATTACATCTAGTCCAGTAGATTTAGACCCATTAGATGAAGACCTAACCACTGTGATCCATACATATGTAATATTCACCCTGGACTACGACACTTCTCTCTAAGAAGGAACTTCATGCCTTATAGAAGTTCAAGGTTGGCCAGTGCACATCACATCACATCACCTAATATATAGTTTATTATAGATGCTGCTGAATTACTGATTTCATGCAGCTTTTGTGAGAGGGAGCAGAAGCCAATGTCATGTTGGCTGACCTGCATCTCACAGGCCCTACCTGCTACCCAGTACTCAACGCTGAACCTAATTATTTGTTTTTAGCTACCTTTCAGAAATAATAAGCTCTTGATTTCATTTTATTTGATGGAGTTAAAGGGTATCATTCTTACACTCAAAATTCTGCACAGAATTTAATTCTGTCTTGCGTTACAGTTCAAGGCAAAATTGCAGCAGGGGGATGTTCCAGGCTTAGGACAAAGCTGTCACAGAGAATCACAGGACTTGCTATTGAAATAGCAAACAGTCAAAGCTAGGAATTAAATCCATCTTTCCACACAATTTTCTTGTAAAGTCTGCTAAAGTATTCATGCTTTTCAATAGGTAAAAAATCCAAAGCTCAACCCAACCAACAACAGAAAGCACATTGCAAATCTGCTACTTGACAGTAGGAGCAGCAGCAGGAAATCAAGGCAGGGGAAACACCAGAGTATTACCATGCTGTGGTCTGTGCAAGTGCTCACAGAGGAAGTTTCAGATGAAGTTGAAAAGCAGCTTCTGGAAGTGACTGTGGCTGGCAATACTCATTTAGTCCCTTGGAACCTTTTTGTTATCCGCAGTAAAAGATACACATTTTAACAGTAATTCAAAACCAAACATTCAGTGTGGGGTATAATAATAGCAAGACTCCTCACAAAACATGCAACCACAGATAATTTTCAAAGGTTTATGTGTTACTGCCAAGAAGTTTGCAAATGATACCTTTACTTGTGCTTGTTGGATAAATTTGGCTCTCATGAAATACTGCCCAAACAGACAGGCAGGCCAGTTTTTCAAGTTAAATAAGAGCTTTTGAAATACTGAAGGATGAGCAAGAATGCAGAGCTCGTTGTATCAGGTTCACAATATATGTTCAACATATTACATTGAGATAATAAATGCACACAAATCACAGATTCAGTCATATTTTGGGGCATGCCTTTTTTACTAGACAATTTATTTCTTTTTCCTAAGGTGATTCTCTGTATCATTACATTTGATGTAATTTATTCTGGGATGCTTGTAGAGAAAGCATGGTACTAGGAGACAAAGACCTGCTTATAGCTTTGCAATGGAAAAATTACCTACTCTTATGGCCTCAATCTAGTACTTCAGTAGAGTTAATTCTCTTCCCTGCTACTGCAGCTATGACAGAAGATGGTGTAAGGGTATGATTATAGTTCTCTTAGTGTAACCATCTTTAAGAAATTAGAGTGAAGCTTTTTATGGTGAAGCCATTATACATACAAAACCACACTGAAAATATCTTAATAGGAGCAGGGAGGAATTCATGGAAGGGTGAAATATGAAAATAAAACTGAAAGAACTACACAGTTTTCAGAGATAATCACAGATAGTTTTGATTTTTTAAGCCTTTACTTTGTCAGTAATAACTGTGAAAGTTTACTCTAATTAAAGGCATAATTTTGTGACATTAATCAAGTGCTGTGGTTCTAAATGCTGCACAGGCTTTTGAGAACTGGAGAACTTGATTTTCTGCAAGTGAGGTGCATACTTAATAGCTTGAATCCATTAGGTTTTCTCTCTAATATATATTTTTAATTTTGATAAATACCTGGACCTGATTTTAGGGCTAACAAAGATTAAATTAAAAGAGAAAACAAAACTACTGGATTTAGGATTAAAGAATGCCTAGAAATCTAGTTCTAAGGAAACTAATATCTTAGAACAAGGCCTGCTGTGCTGCAGAAGCATTGCAATAGCAGCTTGCATATATTCAAAGGGAAGGCAAGTCACACAGCTCAACAAATATTTTGGTGTCAGGACTTAGGAGAAATCTGCTAGCCTTTAATATCAGACATTGTCCAGAGTTTACTGTGTTTGTACTTGTCCAGAGTTAAAAAAAGTTGTACTCGAACAGAATCAAAGGCTTTCATATATCTTTAGCCAGTGATTCAGGCAGTGATTTTTATCCTTAAAGTGGTTTGCAAGGAGAGACAGTGTCAGGAGAACCTTTAGTTTCACATTCTCACGTACGCAACCTTTTCAATGCTCCTCTGGAACAATCATGTGCATTGGTTTTCCAGTGACTATTTTCTCATCCAATGCCATTCCCACAGAAAGCACTGAAAGTAGTAAGCATCTGAACAGACTGTGAGAAGTAGGAAAAAAAATTAATCACAGAATGAATGGCTTAGGTCATCCACAGTCAATTTGTTTCTCAAATTACTATATTCAAGTGAAATTATAATAGATCTTTTCTAAAGTGGTATTTTTTGCTGTCATGATTCATTAGAATCCTAGCAAAGTTATTCTGAAACACATAAGTATTTATTTGCTAATGTTCCTTCTGATAATGTTTCTTATTTGCCTGCCATTTTAAAACAATTACATGACTAAGCCAAAGACAAAAAAACGTACAATGTATGTAAGGTTGTAACTATGTAACAAGTTGCACAGACTGGGGGAAAAGTCAACACATTCTTTTCTGGGCTGAACTTTTAAAATGGTAAGTGGTATCAGCTTAAAATTGCCACTTGAAGGTTCTTCTCTCTTGCTGATGGCAGTTTTGTACCTAGAGCAGTTGTCCTTCCTTCTATTATTATGAAGTGAGGTTTAACATATCACATTTTTTTATGCAGTGAATCAATTTTGCAAAAAACAATGGCCTAGTCTGTGCAGTTGTGTAAGAAGATGACTGTTCCCAAGCAATGAGCAAATCCAGTCATTCATCTGACACTGTAGAATTCCAGGCATGTTTGCCAGTCTCTGTATAATACAAAAAATTGTTAACGAACTTGGACTTGCAATTCTGCTCTTAGTGTGTCAGAGAATGAGTGACAAGAACTCCTTAATTTCATTGAAAATAAAATGTCCTGCAAAATCATCCATGACTCAGCTGAAAATGAAAACTGTATTACTTTTATGTCAGAAAAATATTTCTCTGGAGTTTAAATTTTGGCTTGTGCGTGAGGACTCCTCCAGTGGGTTCAGGAAAATGTTAAGGCACACATGTCCTAAAACATACTGTGTTTTCACCAGTCTGATATCTCTGTAATGAGATGACATCTCATGCCCATGAGCATGCCAGGTACAGTCAGGTTTCTACATACAGCTGTTTTCACCAGGGGCTGGGATTTAACTGTTTTGACTTTCTGTCAAACTGACTGACTCACAGGATTTTACTCACACTGGTTGGTGCCATGAAACTGTTCTTCATACAGCGAGGACGTATTTTTATTTTGCAACTGGATGAATGCTGATAAGGATGGCCATGGAACTGTCACATGGGATTTTGTGTACAGAAAGCAGGGCTGGAGCGGCACAGGCTGCTGGGGGGTAGCCCAAGGCACAAAACCCCCTTTCTGCTCTGGGAGGATCTGTGGCTGGGAGCGAGAGCCGGGCCCAGCTGGGAACCAGCCTCCCTCCGACCTGCGTGTCAGGCACCAGTCTGTTCCTCGGCCTTCTTCGTTCCTTATTTCTCCAAGGCATAATCATACATTCCCAATCTCACAGACGGATGGGGCAACACAGTTAATGATTTCTCGGCCGCTTAGGCAAGTGCCAGGCCCATCAGGCGGTGGGCGGCTAGGCCTCCACCTCACTATGCGAGGAACCGGCGCTGGCCGGGCCCGCAGGTTACGGGCCAGCCCCAGGCATGGACGGCGCTATCCCTCTGCTCGGCCGCCTGGCCGAAGCACGCAGCGGGAATTCCCCGGGGCCCGCTCGGCGGGGCGCTCCCACGCCGCCTTCTGAGGAGACAAACGGCGGCGACCTCTCCTCTCAGACGCCCACCCTCCACACATTCGGGCCCTGCCAGACACCCCAAGCGAGCCGGGTGACACCGCGGCTTCAGGGCCGCGCACCTGCCGGGGCCCTCCTCGTCCCCCCGCCAGGGAGCGGAGGGTTTCCCCCGCCCCGGCGTGGCGGAGGCAGTCGAGAGGGCACGGCTCAGCCCCCGCCCGCCCCGCGCTGCCTCCCCATGGCAGCTCAGAGCCGGCGGCCGCCCGCCCCCGCCACCACCAGCGCACGTGTGCCGGGGAAGGCGTTCGGTGCCGCTCGCCGCCCGGGCGGCGCTTCGCTCCCGCTCCCTGCCGCCTCCCCCCTCCTCCGCAGCGGGAGCGGAGAGCAGCCTCCGCCCGACACGCCCGGCAGCGCCGGGGCCGCTCGCCGACGTGCCTCCCCCGCGGGCGGCCGCCCAGCCAGGACGTCGCCGCCGCCGATGGCCGCGCCGCTGCCCGGTGTGCCGCACGGCGCAGGGCGGGCGGCGGAGCCCGGGGGCGGCAGACCCCGCGACGCGGCGGGCTCCCCCTGCCCGCCTCCCAGGCCCCCCGGCGGGGACCCGCCGCCCTCGCCCCCCGACAGGTAAGGCCGGAGCCCGGACGAGCACCGCCAGCCCTGCCCGCTCCCACGAGGGCCGGCCTGATGCCGTCTAGGGGCTGGCAGGCGTCCTGCGGCGGGAGAGGGGCCGGCGGGGCCAGAGGCAGCGAGTGCCCTGCGGCGGTTTGGGGAGGGGGCAAAGCAGCAGGAGGGGGGCGGCCGAGCCCGGGACCGGCCCGCTCCTCCTCGGAGCTGAAAAGTTGTTTCCCGGCCCTGCAGACACTTCCCTCCGCTGCGGATGTCTGCCTCCCTCCTTCCCCCATGCTTCCCCCCCGCACCCCCTCCCTTTTTTTTTTTTTTTTTTTCTTTTTTCTTTTTTTGTAGAGGTTTCCCAATTTCAGGTGACGAGACGACGGTGTCGATCCTGCAAACGCAGCCGAGCCATTACTTTCTCACTGCAGTGTCTTTCTCATAACGTTCGTCAGATAAACTGCCTCGCCGCCGGCGATGCCGCTGTAATTGCTGTCAGTGCTGTACACCCTGCGTTTGGTACCTCTCAGGCTGTTCTTAAAGGCATTGGTCTCTATTCTTAGTAAAGGAAACTGTGAGCTAGGTTTTTCATGAAGCCTATGGTCAATTTTGGCACACTGAAGTTTAGAAAATCTTAAAAATCCTGCATTCAGGATTTCCAATGTTTCCTAGTGCTAAATATCACTTCAAATGAATGTTCAGTGAGGATTTCCAGAAAGTTAACCATCTTCATTCTGTGTCATTACGTTGCTGTGATGGTTTCCTCCACTTTATACAAACTAGTATGTGAAATCTGGAACGATAATAATGAAAATAATATATATTAAGCTTGGAGCCGTCAAGTCACACATGTAGAAAAATCTGATTATATGGTGGCAGACACATAGTTGGGGTGCTTTGGGCACTGTTCACCAAATGAAATCAAGTAGAAAAGTGCTGTTCAGTATTTTATGTGAGAAAACTGTGCACTGTATTGTACACAGCAGCCTAACATTATTAATTTGATTATTTGAACCAGTGCATAACCAAGCAAGTACCACAGCGATTATCTTCACTGCTTTTGCAAATGCTGCTTGGTGCAATTTATGAAGCAATCAGCTTTAGGTATCCAGAAACTACTGAGACATTTATTTTATGATGGAGCTACAGCAATTCAAATACAGAATTAACTGAGAACAGAAATGAGTGTATTACTTTTCTCTGTTTTGTCCTGTTTGTCACTTTGACTCCTGGTTCTAGGGGGGAAAAAGTTTCCAGTTGTTTAAAATACAGGTGTGATGTACATGGGAAGTGTTACCAAGAAGTTACATGCATCCACTGTTGTAATAGGTGTGCATAGGGAATGGCATGAACACAGGGACAACAAAATATTTAGTGCTGTCCTTAACAGCCAATATAAATATATCTGTGCTCTTACTCTGCAAAGACTTACACATATTCAAACAACTTTATATTCAGTGCTGAATACTTGGATTGCTTTCAAGTGGTGTTAAACACTGTATGGTAATTGATTCAGCCTACTGATGAAAAAAAGCTGCACAAAAAAGCTAATTGCTGCAACCAGCAAGTATCGTGGTGAGTTATTAGTGCTTTAGTATTTTATGCATTGGATATTGCAGTTTTAACAGCAGCTATTACAATTGTTGCTTTATATTATGTATTTTGTTGAAATAGGAGAAAAAAGAAAGATGACAATATTTTGGAGATTCCATCAATTCCAAATCCTTTTCCTGAGCTGTGTTGCTCTCCGTTTGCATCAGTTTTCTCAGCCAGTCTGTTGCCCAAGGCAACTTCAAGAAAAAAGCAGGTAAGATTTATAAATTATTATTTGGCAGATTCTCAGTTGGTTTCATGAAAGCTTGAGGAAAAGCCCAGTTACCTGTTCAATTATTTTTCTAATAAAGATGTGGCATATTTCTGTAATTTGGTGAAATTTTCTCTGTAGGTCATCGATGACTGTAGGAAATGAGGTTACTGAAGCTATGATATAAGATGTGACTGTTCTTTCAGAGTCTACAAGTGACTGTGCAAATTTTTTTGGGAAAAGCAGAAGAGGAAGGCAGGCAGTACTTTATGTCCTTAAATGAGAAATAAATTTCTTCCCTTCTTCTCCACCTTCTATTACTGTCATCAGTGCTACAGTGTGGAAGGTTCTAACAGCCACTGATGAGTTTCTTTTTTCTGAAGGTCTAATTTTCCTAGGATAATTGAATGAATTCAAAATGGATGGGAAGGAGCATATGCTATGTACATGGCTGTATTTTATATGCATGTTTGTTTATCTCTGATAAACAATATGTGCTGATGTGACTATTTCTAAAAATACCTTAAACTGTAAGTCCAGTGAAGTTCTGAGTTTGCAGACAGACCCAGGCAGTACTTTGTCCTTATATTGTACACTCACAGTGTATTTGATAGCCTGAGCAGGGATAGAGGTTTCCAATTAATGGAGATCACTGGTGTTGAAGATCTGTTTCACTCTTCAAAAGCTTACCTGTCTCATTTCTCTTTTTGTTTCTTGAATATGAAAAGAATTACGATGAAAAACATTGTGAGATTAATGCTGCTGCCTCCTTCGTAGTCTCTTTTTCGGTGGTCTGCAAGATGCCAGACTGAACAGATGTATGGGTGATATTGGAAGTGTAAGAACTTACACAACTGCTGCTTATTCAGTTTTTAGATTTGCATTAAGAAATTGTCTGGAAGTTGAAGTATTTTGTAGTTGTATTAACTTTTCTAAAGCTAACAGGGCATGACTTTCTGTGGACCTGCCTGAGAACTTTACTAGCCAGGTCTTGGCCAGCACCTTAAGGATAACCTTCTTCCCTATTCTCCAGTGAAAAACACGTATGTGTCTAGGAAACTGCACTGATTCAATCGTGCCATATTTGGCCTATTCTCTAAAAATAGCTATAGCGTCTTGCTGGTCTACTTTTATTGCTTAGTTCTTTCCTACAACAGAAGCACTAACGTGGAGCATTTCTGGTCATTGTCTGTCTAAATGTTGCTAATGCAGTGGGCTAAAATTCTGCCAGTTTCATTACTCAGGTAAAGCATTGTCTGTGTCTGCAGAGATATAGGAAATTGGTAACATCTAGGACTAGAATTCACGTTAAAAAATAGTTTAAATTGCTCATGTTGCTGGCTTAAATGGTGCTCATTGTGGTAGTTGTGCTTGCACCTGGCAAATAGATTTTCCAAGCATGATTTAACACACAAGGGTCAACTATTTGCTTTTTTTGCCTTTCATGTATAAAATTAGTTACTTGCTTGATCAGCTAACTCAGAAGCTGAAGTTCATAGCTTCCCTGATTTCACTTCTGTTTCTTCATTAAAACTTGTCATACCTTTTACAAGAACTTCTGCTCACAATCCTTCAGTTTCTCCTGGTTTTCTCTTTAAGAGTGCAGTGCTCTCTGTGGTAAAAGGGTCAAGAACAACTGATTTACTGACAGAAAATAGAGCCTACGGAGGGCCTAAGCCATTTTCCAATTACCAGGGAAATCTTCCTGGTACTTTCTGGAGTCATTTTAACAAGATTATTGTTTGTCAAAAAACCTTTCACCTGGTTATCTGTTTATGGCCACTGCAGAAGACGTGGTGCTGGGCTAAGTGTACCTTTTGTCAGACTCAGCATGTTCTTCATCGAAGATTACTAAAAGTTGAGGACAAATGGCAACTGTTGAGTTAAAAGTTCAACTTTGAAATTCAGGCTGATACCTAATAGGTTTATAAAATTACTTGATTTAAAAAGGAGAGAGAAGGAATGTTAAGCAAGCATGCAAAGAGGAGAATTAAATTAGCTGTGACTTTGACTTCCCACAGATGTCCATGGAGTCTGTCCTTGGAAATGTTGTGTTTCCACCCTATGTTCTTGTTTTGCCTTTTTGTAACATCTCTGTCTGCAGACACCTAGTACATATTCACAGATTTCATTGAATATAGCCCCAAGTTCATGGATATTACTGTTACGGTTTGATAGTTTCCTAACTTTTAAGAGGAACCAGCTATATTTAAGCACTTTTTATCTTTTTGGTGTTGACAGCTGCCACAATTTTTTGTTGCCTCTGTGATAATCTACATATATTTTCAGTGATTCTTGTTTTAGGTTGCTTTCTTTCTGATTCCATCTCTTTTCTACAGTGTTTCTAATTTTAGGCACACTAAAGAAAAATTACAGAAAGCATTTCTACTTATGTCTAGCAGGTAACTATTATCAAAATGGGTGTTTCTAAATGGGAAAAAAAAGTTATGCCTCTTCTGACTTACTTTCCTCTCCGGGAAATATTTTCTACTTCCAGAGAGAAAATAAGTTGTCGCAAATACCTACTCTTATTCACAGCACCTGTGACATCTGAAATCTTTTGTCTTCAGAATAGATTATTAATATTATTATGAATTCTTGTTTTTCAAAGCTGAAGTTCTTACTGTCTTCTGATAATCTTTTAACATAAGCCTCTCAAAATGTTGAACAGCATGTCTGTTTGTATGGTTGATGAAATGGAAATAAATTTTTAATAGCAAATTGGTAAAAGGCACCAGGGAGATGCCTTTGTGCTCCAGAAATAGTGCTGTTGTGTGTGCAGTGTCTCTCAACATTATTTGGTCTGCCTTATCAACACAGCTGTCCATCTCCTTTCTTTCCTTGCAGGTTGGAAGAGTTTTTATGTTGCCTCTTAAAGAAAATTTGTTGTAATTACTGATAACATGTCAAGTTTATATCCCTGAGGATATAAAGTAAAAACTCTTCCAACCTGCAGGGGGGGTGCTTTTGGCAGGGGTAATGTTCAAGTAATTTCAAGTTCATTTGTTCAAGTAAGCTGAATTTTATGCTGCATGCTGGAAGAATTTTACCTAAAAAAACCAAAAAACCCCCAGCCTTCCCCTCCTGTCCAAAACAGCAGAGTCAGCTAGGTGCATGGTGGGAAGTCTTGTCTTCCTCTGAGAAATCAATCATTAGCTGTTATTAGGTGTAGTATATGAACTTTGCTGTAAAACCTAATTGTATTTCAGAGTCTGTATTCTCTAAAGTGGCAAAGAACTGAAAATATAAAACACTTTTTGTCTCAATGACAAAAATAAATAGTAAGGAAAACTTAGCTGTCTGTATAAATGTTCTGTTCTGCATTATGCTTTTGATTTTCTGTGGTCAAATGAACTAAAAAGAAGTTACTGTAGTTTTATTAAAGGTCAGATTTTAAGCTGTTCTGAAAACAAAACCTGAATCATTTGCACTTGAGTGCCAGTTCTTGCCCTGCTCAAGGATAAGCCAAAAAGTGTTTCATCACGAAAGTAGTTCAAGGTAATTAGTGCCTTGTTTCTTTAAATTAAATTAGAAGTGCAAAAATAAAACTCAAGTAAATTTCAAGGTGAAGAACACTCAAATCTTTGGAATTTTATCTTGTCTCTTTTGTCTTTCTTGATGTTCTAAAGAAGTAGATATTTTTATCATTTAGAATCCAAATACACTCCCACAATGTTCTTTTCAGGAAATCAATTGTATAAAGAGACCTCAAATACACATTTAATTGTAGTGGAACGTCACTTCTCTTTTTGCATCAACAAAGATTATAATGTAAGGCTCTTTGGCAAAGAAAAACTGAGAGGTGCTTTATGACAAAGAGTGGATGTTTCTTTACAAGTGCTATTCTAAGTTTATGAATAATGTTGAGAATTAGGAGTTGCAAATGGAGTACCTTTTTTTTTTGTTTTACAGCTGTAGTTCAAGGTCTTCTAGTGTACCCACTTGAAACCTTGTTCTTCAAAATTTTCCATACAATTTGACATAAATGGAAAAGTATCTGGTACTTGAACTTTTTCATGACAGATCTTTTGGCTTAAATACCTGTTTTCTCTTGACTTTTAAATGAGGCAAAAATGAAAGTTTTTTTTTTTTTGAAACATAATAATTTATGAAGTTACAAACATTTTCCAAGGGCTGAAGTATCTTTTCCAACCAGAAGATGCATTAGTTAAATGTACAATCTAATTCCAGTCTGTCTCTTTCCATACTTCTTTCCTGGTTGGGTAGTATTGGACATATCCTCACTTACCAGTTGTCAATCGTTTTTTTTTGGTTTTTTGTTTTTTTTTTTGCCTTCCAGCTCCTAAACATATACCTGTTTTTACCGTGCTTTTCCCTTAAATCAATCAATCAATCAATAAATAATTTGAAAGGAAGTGGGAAGGGGAAAAGTCTTTCCAACCAATTTACAGATTAACAGAAAAGCACCCTCTACAGAACCAGCTCAAGGTTTTTACGTCAAGTCTCTAAAACACTTGAATCAGCTGGACTCCTTTTTGTCTCATCTGCTGGTTTTCTGACCCAGTTTCTGTGTTCTGTTCTTCATTTAAATGGCTGTACCCTCCCACCACATAAAGATTTATTACTTTTACAATGGATTAAAATTGTTTAGAGTTCTATTAAAGCATACTGTTTTAATGCATGTACCTTTCTGCTTTGACCAGTCACCGTAACACTGTGGCAGGAAATCACCTGTAAGTGTAGGTAAGTATAGGTAAACCAGGAGGCAGAGTTGAGCATTTTCTCATTTTAGCATTAAGGAATATCTCCTGGTCTACATTGAGCTGATCTAGCAAAGCCTGTCTGATACATCAGCCATGAGTTCAGAATACTCATGTTGGTGTCCTTCCTTTTTGTATTTTACTTTGTCTTCTGTACATTGGTTTATTCACAAGTGTATATTTCTTGTAGAGAAAAGATAATGCTTTCTGTGAAATTTCATGTCATTCCTCCATGTTATTATAGGTTAACCCTGTACTTTTTTACTGTCCAGAATCAACCCAAGCACAGCCTCTAAATACTCTTAAATTCACAAAAATAGCTGCTTGCTTTTTTTTTTTTTTTTTTTTTTTTTTTTTTTTTTTTTTTTTTTTCCCCAATAAGCAATAAAACAAGGTCACTCAAACTTTTCTGGACTAAGATTTTGCCTCTGCAAGCTTGTTGTGTTGCAGCACTTACATCAGTAAAATGTTAGTCTTAAATTTTTGCTTTTTGTGGCTATATGAGATAAAATAATCATCACTATTGTCAATGTACATTTTACAAGTGTTTATCAAATTGGAATTATTTTAACCATCATTTTGATTTGGAATGTTCTGGGCTTCATCTGCCTCAAACTCAAAATGGAAATTTCTTTTATGTTAGTAACTTTCCTCTGTACAAGAAACTGCCTCTTCTGTGCCATTTGAGAAATATTTGAAACTAGAAAAATGTTACCTGTAGTAGGTTTAATTCTTCATGTTGATAACCTTCCCTGTAGATTTAGAAAACTTGTTTCTCTAAAAATCAATTCTTTAATTTTTTTTTTTTTTTTTTTTTGCTCAGGGAGGTTGTGGATGCCCACTCCCTCAAGAACAGGTTGGATGGGGTTTGGGGCAACCTGATCTAGTGGGAGGTGTCTCTGCCCATGCAGGGGATTTGGAACTAGATGATCTTTAAGGTCCCTGCCAACCCAAACCATTCTATGATTCTGTGAATCCTCGTCCTTCAAATTTTGGATTTTATGTGCCTGGTACTTTGGTCCTGTGACATCTCTATAGGAAAATCATAAGGTAGCTAGAGGAGACAGTGGTAAAAATCTCAATTCAATTTCTTTAGATACACAAGAGACTTGGCAGTGAAATCCAGCTGAAACTGAAAGGAACTTCTGCTCTGATGTTGCTGAGTCATTTCTTAAAACTTAATTTTAGTGAATTTGGCTTTAAAATATTAAACTCTGATGAATGGTTCTTGAATCATCATAATTTTCATAAGGAAATGAGATATGGTAGATACTAACACCGTTCTTGCTCCTAATTGTTCCCAAGGATAAGTACATTTGTTTAGCGTTAGGCTGGAATACTGAGAAGTTCAGGTAATGTAGCAGCTCCATACAGATCCATGATTAAATAGATATTTTATTGATACATATTTTTTTCACGTGGCTTCTCATTGGTAGCATTGTCAGTAAATGATACTGTAATAAGTGGGGAATGCAGGACATTGGTACTTTAATAACAGAATGGTTTTGACTTCTTCCCTTGATGGACCATTGTCTGAAATGTCTTTTGCTCAGAACAGATAAACATTCCCATCTGATTTCCTGGGACACACAGTATAGGTTAATCAGGATGGTGCTTAGTGGTGTTTGTCATTTCTATCATTTATTTTCGATTGTCATAATTCATATCAAAGAAATTATGTGGATTGCTGTTAACAGCCATTATTAAAATAGAAGACCTGAATTCTGTTGCTTTTTGAAGCAATACTTCTCCTAAAGTATTGACAGTTTTTCTATTCTCCAAAGTTTTGTTTTTACAGTCTTAAAAGACTTAAATTACAGTGTTTTTAAGCATGTACATTTATAATGAGTTATCTCTTCATGTATGTGAGCCCCGTAGATAATTTTTTTTGCTGCCACAGCCACTTTAAATTTCAGCCAGATAAAAACGAGACTGAGCCTTATGTATTTTTGTATTTCTTGATGCATTTCTCCATTTTGTTTTTCCCCCGGTCTTTTCTAATCTTAAAAAACCTGTGTGTGATCCTGTTCTGATGTACTTCTGTCATCTGATTGACCAGTATTGTAAATACCTACTTTGTTTCATGTTCTGCTATTTTTATAATGTAAGCAGTTTAATAGTTGCTTAGTATGGAGTGAGATGAGAATAGTCAATGATGAGTAGTTAAATTATCTAAAATGCTACAGGTTTGGTAAAGCTGGTAACTTGAAAGTTTCTTTTTGCTTGAAAGCTGTAGGAACAAGCAGAGGAATATCCCCATCCTACATAAATGTCGCCGCAATAAGAATAACTTATATTTTTATGTAAACAAAGTTTAACTTCATATAAACAGCAACATTACACCTGGTTAGTTTTCAACAAGTGGAATTAACTTGATTTCGCATTTAGAATGGTTTTAACTGATTGAGATCAGTGAAACAATTTTACATTCATTATAATGAATTCATTAAAATAGGCAGCTGAGGACTTTTTCTTTCACATGATGATTCCAGAGCCCCTAGTACAGTATTGGGTTTTTTGTAGTTTTTTTTTTCAGTTTTTGCTTCATGATCTTTTTAAGTCTTTGCATTGGTAATCTTTATGCTGTGAAGCATATTTAAGAGATTTAGTTAGAATTGCAATGGAAATTGGAAAAAATTGGTATGGGACTATCATGATAGAAAAAGAATTTCTCTTTTTTTTTTTAAGCTGCCTCCTTACAACTCTTCTGTGCTTTGCTTGCCTTTGATTTCAGGACTAAATTTTCCTCATGTAAGTACAGAAACTGACAATAAACTTGAGATCTTTCTCCGTTCTCATCATGCTATTTCCTACAGTACAGTAGCAAGCAACTTATATCAGTATGTTGACATCTGCAGATTACTTGGGTGAGTATCTTTAGGATTAGGGTAGTAGTCACTTTGGTACTTCAATAGCAGGAATTGTGATGGTCAGACAGCAGAAAGGCATCAGAATATTGTTACTGACAATTGATGCTGATCTTGTGGGTGTGAGTGTGCAAACTTCCAGTTGAAGATTTCAGGGCTCAGGGATTCCATAATTTTCTAGCAGCTGATATTCTCTGTTAACAAGATGGAATAGATCTCTAGCAAATAGTGAAATCCTGCAATGTTAGGTGGGAGAAGAGTTGACTGCTGGCCATATTCTTCCTGTTTGTCTTCAGCATGCTTAAACCTGTTACTTTTGAGGGGATTCAGGTGCTTATGACTTCCTTTGATTTGGGAATGAAGATTAAAGGAAAACTTTCAAGACAGTGCACTTAAGTGTGTCTCTCATGTCAGAGTCCTGGTGGGAGTCACATCAAATGGGAAGATTTAAAAAAAATGTTAATCAGGCCAAAGAAGTTTTTTCATGAAGGGCAGATGTGGGACAAGAAATTAAAATGGAGAAAAATTAGACCTCTCTGCTCTAGTAACAGCGTGAACTTTCCTTTCTCCTGTTTCAGTCACAGAGCATTCGTTTGCAGATAATCAGCTCATATTTTAGCCCAATTGTGTACATTATATTTAATACTTAAGTCTCTAGAGGGAAATGTATATCGGTTATCTTAGAGGTGTGCTTGTGCTTCTAATTAGGATACTGATGGATCGTTCCTGCCTATTTCTAGGGTGTATGCATATGATGCATACCAGTAAGTTTGGTTCTTAACTTGATATTATATCCACAGAAAAACAAGAGAATAGTTTGCCTTGTGATCAGAATTGGATTTTTCGATGAGTGCTTTTTAGGCTATACATAAATAGCCTTTTTATATTTGTATTATGATAACTCCTGTTACTGATTAGGTTAAGACCTGGAGTTTATGAGCAGCTGCAGGCACTTGATAACAGTACAGAAATGGTATCAACTGTCTAGAAACAGGCTGGAAGCTTGCAAAAAATTTTTTTCATAAACACTGGAATTTATTGCTATGTAGTGAAAGGGAAGCCCATGTAATGTGAAGGTTTTCTTATGATTTAATTGACATAACTTTGTTATCATCATGATTTTCAATCAGGTTTGAACGTATTGTGAAAATAATTAGCTGAAAAGATTTGCAAGGAGTGTACCTAACAAGGCTTTAACATCCCAGAAATTTGCTAGGAGTATTGACGAGGATGGAAAACTGCATTGTTCTCTTTCATATTGCAAAATTTGGTGCTATTTTGAGCCTTTTGCCATTGTTCTTGCAGTATGAACCATTCCATAATCATTCAAGGGGAGATGATTAATCTGGTAAGATTTTTTCCAGGCTGGTGTGATTTTCATCAACAGATATTTCTTTAACATCAGTCCCTCCCATATTAGGGTGTTGTAGCATTAGGATGCAGGAATGGTCTCTTCTGTTCAGGCAGGCTGGGAGGATTTGCTGAGTTTGTCTACTACAATAATTACTCATTAGGTCTGAAGAAAGTGTCCGTATTCTGATTTTCATACCTCAGCTTGCTTTCCATATATGTAATTTTGACTGCTTGCACTTATTATTTAGATCTGATCATTCTAATTAAGTTATATTTTAAAGTTATTAGCTTTGGGATTTTCTCAAAGTATGTTGTGTTTGTTTGTGTGTCTGTGACTTGTTCAGAAGGTAACAGATATCTAATTTTGGATTGTATTGGAAAGCCATTTTACTTTTGCCATAACTTTAAGATTTGTGTTAACATTTCAGCTTTCTAGGTGAAATATGAATTTCTCAGTTAGGATAGACCTAGGAGAGAGCAAGGTCATTTCAACTTCTCAAACCGGGAAAAATAAATGATTTAGAGTTGAAGATTAAAAGCTGATGAAAATTTCCTCAGTCTTAAGTGATCTGGGTAGCAAATCTAGCAGTCTCTAAACTGAGCAAAGCTGGCTCTTCTAGTGTTTTTATAACCAATATATATTTTTTTAAAGATATATTTCAAAGCTAAAAGTTTTAATTTGCAATATTCTGATAGGCTATCCCATGATTAGTCACTTTTGTAATAGTAAAATATCATAAGTTTATTGGGGTTGCTTAAGAATATGAAGCTTTCAAGGGAAGTTTGCATGATTTTTCCTGTTTGCAGCTCACTGGGTGGTGAGTTCCATTTTATCCAAGTGTTCACATAAATGCCTATTATTATGATCTTAGGGAGGATCAGAAGTGAGTTGAAAGTGGTTTCCTCATAAGTTACTTCTTAGAAAGTTATGTAATTAGTACTTCTGCCCATGAGACAATAACCTTATTAAATAAAATTGAAGATTAAGTATTAATGCATATTTGAAGTAAGATAATGAAGTTTGAGTTTTGTAACTTTGGTCTTTTTTATCAGGCGTTGAGCAAATAGATAGAAAACTGATGGGTATGAAGGATAATGTCCCTGTTGTATGTTCCTGTTAATGCTTTGGCAGAAGCTGGCAAAAGTTTACCTAAGGAACAGACTTTGTGAAAAGTTGGAATATGTGAAGTGCTGTGTCAACAAAGCCATATAGAAGACATAAAATATTCTAAAGTAAGAGGTCTCTGAAACAGCTGAATTAAGAATTTAGCATAGTTGAGTGTTGGTTTTCTTCTGGTGTGGAGACTTACCAAATCCTGAAAGAGTTTATAAAACAGAAACCATTCGGTTTTTCAGGAGGGAATTGTAGGATAACTGCAAATAAACTGTATATAAGTCGGGGAGAGGAAAGGAATGAGTAGGTCTAGGCTTTTTCTATAGAGGTGTTCATAGACTCATAGAATCATAGAATTGGCTGGGTTTGGAAGGGACCTCAGAGATCGTCAAGTCCAACCCTTGATCCACTACTGCTGCAGTTCCCAGCCCATGGCACTGAGTGCCACATCCAGTCTCTTTTTAAATATCTCCAGGGATGGAGAATCCACTACTTCCCGAGGCAGCCCATTCCAATGCTTGATCATGTTGTGGAGTTTGCTCCCAGTTTTTGTATTTGGGACCTATACATGGGTACAGATCTTGCATGAGTCTTTTTTAATCTCTTCCTAAACTACTCCAGCAGCATTACAGTTTTGAGATAGGGATTGTACTGACACAAGTACAAAAATCATGAAACAGGAATTTATTTGTGTAGAATACTCTTAAGATTTAAGAGAATGTACACTGTTGTCACTGCAGTAAAATGCTTTATGGATTCAGTCTGAGCAGTCTCAGTGTATAGTGAGGAAAATACGTGGTTTGTGGAGTTCTCCTACTTGACTGACTGCCTGCTATTGTTGGATTATGTCTGTGTAACAGAAACCTAACGTGAGCTTCTCTTTCTTAGATGAAACTAGCTTCTTCAGAAGATGCTTCCTGATGTCAGTTACAGTACTTCTGGGTGCAACTGATTTTGCTGTCATTAGTGTATGTAAATTACTGTAGCATTTTTTTTTGGCAAAATCAAATAATATGTGACTATTGGATTTTTACTACAAATCAAATGCAACACTTAAGTGTTTGCTTACTTTCTAAACAGGTGTGGTCTGTATAACTAGAGAAGATAAAATACAGATAATTTCATAGAGGAAAATAATCCTCTGCTTCACCTTGCAGACAAATAGGTCAATATTCATAGAAGAAAAAGTTGCTCGGGCTGTTCATGAGCCAAGGACCCTTAGTACTCAAGGGTAAGAAAAAATAGTGATGCTTATTTTTGTTTCATTCCAAAAAAAGCAACTAATGCAGTGCACTGAAATTTAAAGTTATTGTTGCCCAAACACTTTCTGTAACATTCAAGTAAAAAAGATTGTAGAGGGAATTGTTTGGTTTTTTTTTCCTGTTGCTGTAAATGTATGAGCATCAACTTTTCCTAAGAGGAAAATATCTTTAGGAGGAGGCTCTGATCTCACAGTAAAGTGGTAGCACAGTTTTAACAATTTGGTTTTTGTTCTTGTTTCTGCAGTGAAAACGAGTCTGAGTGATAGAAGTGCATGCTGTTTTGCTTATTATCATAGCCAGTGATATCAGTGGGAACCTTTCCACAGACAGACAATGAGTTTGCAAGCTCTTTGGTTGGTTGATTTCTACTTAGTCCTACCCCAGTGTCTTCTTTGACACTTTGGGTAGGGCTGGATTCACATAAACAAAGTGACATTTACTACATCCTGTCTTATGTTTGCACTGACTCTCCAATACTTGAATTGTGAGAAGTTAAGACTTCAAGGAATATCATTATCTACTTTGTTCTGCTTCATATTATAACTGGGGCGAAGGTTTGCAAGTTCTTTGGAAAGTGGACAAGAGTTCAGAGTTCAAGAAGAGCAATGTTGCCTGCAGTTATGCCAAGAACTCTGCAGAAATGAGTATGGCATTCAAATCCATCTTGTAATTGAAACTTTAGTGTGGGTAGGTAATACATTTACTTAGTGTAAATAAACAATGTTTAAAATAAACAGGAATATATTTAGTTTTTCACTTAATTTTTAGTTCTCTAAAGCAACAGGAATTTTTCTTTTTTTGATATATGTAGACTTTTTATTTCATAGTGTGGCATATATTTACACAATATGCATAAAGATATAGAGGTACCTGAGTATTTGTTACTGTGCATTTTTCTTTCATCCTATAGTATTATACCTTGTGCAAGAAGTTGATTTTGCTTACAGATTAATGGAGTTTTTAAATATAAATTGTCATAATTGCATTTCAGGATATTAAAATGTGCTTCTGTAGAAGGCTATGTTACTATTCCTAGTGGGGGATTATTGGACTCCCTTAAACAGTGTCTGTTTTCCTTGCCTTCTCTGGCTAACACCTGAATAGTGTATGGTCCGTCATGTAATTTGGATATCTGAGTAACACTGTACACTGAGTAACACTGTAGCTTTGCCTTTTTTGTAGGCAAGAAGTGGAAGCAATGCAGAGTTGTTATTTACCTGTGCACTAGGACTGCCTAGTGTAACTCTGTGCATTGGGGTATCTAGAAAGTTAACAATACACACAGAAGTGAAGTATGGAAATATAACTCTCTGCTAAGCCTGATGTCATAACTTCTAAGAAGTTATTTTAAACAAACTGCAAGTAATTCATTAGTTTGATTTTTTTGCAACTGTGAAGATATTTCTCAGAAATTCATTGCTGCATAATGTGCCTGAATCAGTGTTAATAGACTTTTCTGTTACTTGGAGACTTAATATACCAGCAGTGTGAATAATGAAATTTCACTGAAATATTGCTACTGTATTAAATGGTTCTCATAATCGATTTAAACAAGACACAGCATATACTTCTTATAGAATACGTTCAGTCCAGTATAAATTAGTATATGAACACATAGCTCTCATTGGTTTGGATGTATGTTATTCTTTCAGATTACTTTCTTGAGTTGGAAGCCTATGAACATAAAATTTTAGTGTGATTTGTAGAGATTAGATTATACTACTGTTTTAATAACCTGATCATATACTACTTTTCCAGTATAGTAACTTCCCTTTCAGATTTAGATGTATGCAATATGTGCTCTTAAAAATTTTATCATAACAACTCAGTTTATCTCTTTTACAGTCCTCAAAATATTCCTGTAAAATTGTGTTTTAAGTTTTATCTTCTTCCTCTCAGTCCAGTGGTGCCCAACCCCTTACTTTTTCCCTTCTACCAACACCCAGCCCCGTCTCATATTTTTAGTTGACAGAGTTATTTTAGTTTTGGCTGATCTTTCTTATTTGTATGTTAGGAGATGAAGGTCTTTGTTCTTGCAGTGTGTGGTTTTATTCGATTCCTCTGGTATGCACACAACAGTACTTTGCTGGGTGGGTGGGGAGAGATGTGGAACTTTGCCTAACAGAGCATTCAGAAGGCTGAGAAACTCAGTTTAAGTGTACTCTATATTTTAATGGATTGCTTTATTTGCAGGCAAGAAAGAGCTTTTCTTGTAAGGGATAACATTTATGCATGTGTAATTTTGTTAGTTTCTTTCTTTCTTTCTCGTGGGCATTAGAACCATAGTGACTTAAAGTAGTGACTTCAATTTTTTTTTCTGTAGAACAGGAAGGACCTTGAAGTGTAAAAATGTAAAAATGTTATGTTAGCTCTTCGTAGTCAAGAGAAACATGAGTTCATGAAGTATTATTTTAGGTATTGATCATCTCCAATCATTTTATTTTAAATTAATGGCTATGGTGTTGGATGTGTAGTTTAATTACAGTGCTGAAAAAAATAGTTGTTTTTTCTTCATTTAATTCAAATATATAATGTGCTTTGTCCAAAATTATTTTATACTTCTTTTTAAAAATGTGATATGAAATAATTACCCCAGTTTACACGTTTTATTCTTATGTAATATACTTTTAACTAAAGCAACAGGGCCTCTTTTAGATTCCAAGAGGTCTTTTAGCACAGGCAGAAAAATGACTTGCATAATGAACGTGGGGAATTATGCATATTGAATACTATTAAAACCAAACTTATAGCTTATATATAGACTAGATACAATTAAACCTTCATAGAGTAAACTTCTTTATCTTTTGTATTAATAACTTTGTATTCCTCTAAAAATATTTTTAAGAAATAAGAATTAAAAAGTCAGAATGCATCCAGAACAGTTTTTTACATCAAAGACCAATCATTTGTTCAAGATAAAGACCTATAAGTCTACTAGACTTGTTATGTGACAAGTAGAAGGCAGCATATTTCCTGCCTTGAAAAACGTGAAACCAATAAAGCTTCCTAACATTTTTATTGTGTATAAAAGTGGTCCCACATGTATAAATGAAACAAAAATGGGACTAACTTTAGCAATCCCTATGGTTCAGCTGCTGGAGTGGAGGGGGAGTTTTTTTTCTGTTCTGTGACATTACAGTCTGTACTCAAATCAAACTTTCCAGACTGTTTTGTGCAAAAAATTGTCAGTGATCTTGGCATTTAAAATGTATAGCACTATGGTACCTAGTTAACATACAAGGGGGGGTGTATGTATGTGTTTGTGTGTGTGTGAGAGAGAGAGCCAGCGAGTAATAAGTGCACGGAGCTTTTTTTAAAGTCTTTTTAAAATCTCAATGGTTTAATATGCTTGGTCATTACTCCTCCCTTTCGTACTTTGCCAAGGTTTAGTGGTGCAAGTGATGTTACACTCTGTTTCCTCTCTGTTTTAAGTTCTTGAACGAATCTTTGGTGTGTTTTTCAGTTTCTTCTTGCCTTCTATGAACATCCAGCGTTCTTCATACAGTAACCAAGGAAATTGGCAGTGTTTAGTGCCATACTCTGCTCATAATCCTTTTCTGTTGGCAGAAATCCTTTGGAAAAAAACCAGCTTTTTTCATCAATTGAAGAAAACCCTTGGCCATTTTCTAGCTCTGGTACTTTAGTCTCCTCTTGAATAAATTAGGCTCCAAGAAGTCAGATCTTGACCTTCAGACTGTGTTATCTAGCCTTGAAGTATATCAAGGGCTATTGCTAAATACTTATTTCTGCTGGTAGTGAATCCCATACTGATTATGCTGCATTGCTGAATTTGGAGGGAGAGACTGAACAAACTGCATACAAGGTGTTGGCGTCAGTCCTGTCTGAAAATTTCCTTATTTAGATGTCTTCTGTGTGTTATTTTCAACATACTACACTAAGTACCTGATAAGTTAGAAGATGCTATTTACTTTTGGCAAATTTAAGATATATTAATGTATAAAAAGAAAATTCATCACCTCACACTAAGGAATTATTCATATTTAAGTTTGCTTTCTTCCTCATTTTCATGCTGTTGCTATGGGTACTGGCCATGCCCCATGCTTCCCCTCTACTTGCTTCCCCTTCCTGCCTCTACTGAGGCAGGTCCAATCCAATAAAACACCAGCTGCCTTGAGCACCTAAAGAAAAAGTTATGATTGTATGATCAAAACTTCTGAACCAATATAAATCCATTTCAACACTGGAAATTATACCCTGGTTCTCATCCATCTTAGTCTCTTATACTTGGTTGTGACTTACCGAAGTTTCTTTTTTGAAGTTATCTGTACTCAGCTGTTTTTATCCTTTATTTATAATTACATTATTTCAAGGCAACCTGTTTTTCATAGTTTAAAGTAGTTCTATGAGAACAGATTTATTCTGGGTGCTCATAATGGGTGCCTAGGGAACAGTGCAAAGCAAGGTGAGTCAAACTTCCAAGTCACACTTTCCAAGAATATCCAGCTTCTTGAGCCAGTGTTGATAGGCTCTCATAATATTTCTATGTCATCATATTTGCAATAACTGCTTTTCTGAAACAGTTCCCTTTGTCAGTAGGTCAGTAATTAAATGCTATCTAGACTAAATAGCAGTTGAAGTGGTCTGCTTGTCTGGTATTAGCTTGATAGCAGACTTCTCTAGCTCATCCAGTTATCCACCAGCTCTTTATGTAAGCCCTCAGTGTTGTCATTTTTCCATTGGTCCTGTTGATTGTTGGCTTGGTGTCTGTCACTGTCATTTTGGGTATCCAGTTTGATAAGACCTTTAGGATGTTCATAACACAAATAAAATTTGGTTTTGATGATATAGGATTCTTTGTGGGGAAAAGAAGCAGCAGCCAGACAGCCCAGAAGACCTCTGAATGCAGGGTATCACAGCACATGCAGGGATGAGAAATGTGTTACTGACTTATGAGTTTTCTTGTATGACTGAAGACTGTTCAATCTGGATACCTCATTTTTGTTTTAGAACAAAAGATTAGAGGTAAATATTGTCGAAATACTCTGAATTTCTGAATGTTTACTCTCATTATTATTACTACATCATCATCTTAACATTATATTCTCGTTCCACTTTATTCGCTTGTTTTAGGGAGTATCTCCTGCATTAGTTGACTATTACAGTTTTGCCAACAATTGCAGGACCTGATCTCCATGTCTGGGTGCTCCTTGTCTTTTTTTCTGTTGGTTTGGATTTGTCAGCAAAATTTTTTGACAGGTCTGTTATAATGCAACACATGGTTTGAGTAGGCTTCCTAGCTTTATTACAGGATTTACTCTTTATTTGGACTTTATGCTTTGGCTGGAGGGAGCAATGCTATGTGAACAAAATGAAAGACAAGTTGAAAACTGCTGAGGGATAAAATGTTCTTTGAGAATATCTATTCTACAGCAGCAAAACCTTGCAATTCTGTACCACTGGTGACTAGAAACAGATACACAGAGATGGTACAGGGCTGGAACGATGTTGTAGTCTGACCCCCAAAGCAAGATGTTGGTCTCTCTTTGGCAAAGAGCTCCAGTATTCTAAACCAAGTATTTATTATTGTGAATTTACCTATATAGTCTTTGTCATATTTATTCTGGACATTCCTTGTAACACTTGAGAAATTCTTAGAAATATTTCCAAGCTCTACCTTCTTCACCTAAAACGCAAAACTTTGTTTTAGTCTCACAGAGTCTACATTGTTTTCTTCTCTGGTGACCTCCTCAGTAATACATTGGTGATCAAGGTGAATGACAAAGGCATTCTTCACTTTGAAGCCAGAATTCCTCTAAAAATTTGTTAAAGTGAAAGAATGTTTTAAGAATTTTTTTTTTTTTTTCAATTAAAACTATGTATTTTAGGACATCTGCAAAGGAAACAGGAAAGTAATTAGTCTTCTAATGGAGTTATTCAGAGATCTCATCTTTCTCAGCTTCGGCAAGAGATCTGCTCTGCTGAGAAACCAGCAACACAGTGTGAAAAACCTGGGAGAAGCAATAGGTACTTCTTTTTATAGCTGGTATCTCTTCAGAAACAGAGTGTAGCCAGAATGTGGCAGTAACAAACAGATTTGCTTTCTCTTGTGCTGGAACACAGCATTCTATTTATCTCTGACAAGCAAAGGATATGTTGGACAAACCGCACTATTAAATACAGGAAGCCTCATTTAAATAATGTCAGGACTTTGACACAAATAGGGACAAGCTATTCAAATTTGAGACTGATAACATTCTGCCCTTAACTTCATTGTACACAGAAAACAGAAGTGTCTTTTAGTGGCTTTATACTGAAATTTCTTTCTCTCCCAATCTCTGTATGTTACTTCTTTGGAAAGTAAAGTAGTAAGTGAATAATTTCTACCATATTGCTAGTTTGGGGGATAAAGAACACTGGTGCACTGGGAACTCTTAAAATTTTCTGGTCATTTTCTATTTCACAAACATTTTTAAAAAAAACAACCCTAACTGCATATATTTCCATCAGTATGTGGTAACCACATTCTAAATGCTACTATTGTGTATAAAATTGAAACTGTGTAATACTATAAATGCATGAAAGCTTTGTAAAGTTCAGACTTAGCAGGTACTTAGCATTGCTCTGTAATGTAATGAAAATAACTAAGGCTTTTCTTTATCATGGCTTGTAAGACATGGGTTCTCCACTATGATTTAAAGGTTAATATGAGTAAGACTGAAATTACTTGACTATAACCAGTGTTTTAAAAATTAACTATTCATTCCAAGTTTAGCTTTATTTTGCAGTCTCTTGAGTTGGTGACTTTTTTTGTATTAGCTCTTCTTCTGAAGGGCTGAGAAGTTACTGATACCAATCAATGTGGGCTGCATTATCCCACTGAGACTTTTCAGAACTGTGTTTTCTACTTTGAACCATTCTGGTAACTCCCATGAACAAGATGGAGAAAAGTAACTTTTTGAGCAAAGTGTTGTAGAATCATGGTTACAGTTAACAATAATCTCACTTTCTTGTCTAAAGTACTATGACTTAATTGTCCAAAGTGTGGAAGTTGCTTTCTCTAGACCTTGCCTTTTGTTCAGTGTATACAGAAAACTGAAACTTCTGTAACTATTTTATTACTATTTATATATATTTTGCTTCTCTTCATCAATATTGGAAAGGGAATTTGAAGATTAAGTAATGATATTTATATTTTAACTTTCTTTCTGTCTCTCAAACTTCGTTTCTCTCCAGTTTTACAGATGTTGTCTTTGAGACGATTGAATGTCAGCATTGTCCACATTCTGCCATTTTTTTTAAGATCATGTGATTGTCATCACCTTCATTTGAAAGAATCTTGCTGGTATATTTTTGCACATAGCTTATTATAATTTAGAGATCTGCATAATTTAACCTTGCTTTTTATAATACAACATATTTACACATCTGAAGCAATAGTGAGGAAGTCTAACTGCTTTACAAATCTTAGCAAGTTCAATCTGTTACCCTGCTGTACAGAAACAGATTTCTTTTCCCCTGCCCCATTTTACAAAAAGGAAACCAAAGGACTAATACTGACTTTCCCAGAGTCAGTTAGCAAATATGTATTTTAAAATGAAGAATTGCATAGTTTTGCCCTAGAGGTATCCTCAAAGATTTTTTGTTAGTTTGTCACATTGCTGTTTATTACTTTGTGTGTGTGTGATTTTTCTACTTTTGGGATTGTTAGTCTCATGCTTGATTATTTATGGCCATTGAAAAAGTCTGAGGGAGGGGAGTGACTATATCATATAGACACGTGCCCTAGTAAACTATCAGATTAGTTTGATTGATCACATATTCATACTGATACTGTGATGGGAAATATTTTTTGAATGCCTGCTAATAGAATGTTCAGGTCTAAAAAATTCCATTTTGTTTTGAGGCAGCAGATTCAAAATCACAGAATGGTCACAGTTAATCACTGAGTCCAACCAAACTACCACCCCTCCAAAAAAAATCAAAATATCAAATCACTGTGGCCACTAGAGCATGTCCTGAAGTGCCTCATCTATATGTGTTTTAAATGCATCCAGTCATGGTGACTGCACCTCCCTGGGAAGCCCATTCTAGCACCTGACTACTCTTTCAGTAAAGAAATTCTTCCTAATATCTAGTCTAAACCTCCTCTGGCACAACTTCAGGTCATCTGGCCCCACCGACTTGTGAGTGTCCAGGTGCTGTGGCAGGTCTGTACTGCTTCCTCCTGGATTATGGGGGGGTTGTTCTAGTTTATGTTCTCATCTTCCATCTCAGGGGGCTGAATACCCTGGTGGTAGCTGGTCTGACTATTAAAGATGGAGGCAAAGAAGGCAGTAAGTATCTCAACTTTTTTGTGCACGTGGACAGCCTGCTCCTGCTCTTTTAAATTTTCTGTCTTGAAGAGCTTCCAGCCTTCCCTTTGTCCTTCAGGACTGTCTCCCAAGGCACTTTCTCAGCCAGTGTCCCAAACAGGCTGGAGTTTGCCACCTGAAAGCCCATAATGGAGGGTTTTGCTGAACTCCCTCCTTACTTCACTTCATGGCTGCTAAGCTCAAGATGGCCTCTGACCATCACAAATTCATGAATTGCTAGAGAAATCCAGCTTGTCAGTGATCTTATATTTGAATAAAGGCTGGAATTTGACATTATTTTTGCTCATTATTTTTTGTAGTTTTCTGCAAACTGTGAGAATCCTTTTGGCCTGGAAATCTTCCCTTTGGAAGAAATATGTGAAATAACTATATATAGGAATATTTAAAAGGAAAATCTTGCATTCAAACCTGACAATGAAGACTATAAACCACTGGCATGCGTTTCTTTTTTATCTAGTTGTGAGTTAACTTGCTCTTAAATATTTTTATGAAAGCTGATTCTCTCTAAAACCAAGACATACAATTGCTAGAAGTCATTAAATAGTTTAGAATGCTAAAAATTTCTGAATAATTCCATTGTAGTACAAATAAACTTAAAATTCCTGTGCCCTCTGCCAGAATCAATAGGCAAAAAGCTTTGTCTAGCAGGGAGCAAAAAATGCTTCAGGCAAATAGCCTGTTAACACTAAAGACATAGGTTAGCACATTATCAGGCAGGGTCTCAGGGGAAGTATGGCCCCCTGGAGTGTAAGAGTTTTTAAGGCCTGGTTTTGCATACAGAAACTGTGTATTTAGCATAAATGTGACTGAAATTGTAATATAAATACAAAATGCCCAATATTTGATTCATAGGGGGAAAATAATTGTAGAAATGATAAGCTAAAGCTAGATACTTATATCTTTTTAAATACAAGCAGCCTGATTTTTTAAAAGGTGCTGACCATCTGCTGTCTTTATGGCTATACGAAACAATTGAATCATGTAGACTGTCAGGTCATCTTGATGTATGCACCTAAATATGGGCTTCATTTGCTGAGCAGTTCTTTTTCTGCTGGATCTACCTGGCTTTTTTCACACGTCAGGACTCTAGTTTGAAGTCTGAAACTCCTCAGTTCTGGGTATGCTCTTTCCATATGCTTGTGTTGTTTCTGCAGATTGGAACTTCCAAAACAGATGGCTTGAAGATTCTGAAGAATCAGACTTGGACAAACTCTCTTAAAAGTCTCTGAAACACATAATTTAATTATTGTAGTGGAGATGATGGTTGGTTGTGGAAAATAACTCAAGGGAGTAAGGTCCAACCTTCTTGATCCTCCTTTCTCCTACACTGATTACCTTATCTGCTCTTTTATTGACTCTTTTTCAAAAATTTCTAATGTTTGGTATAGAAGCCAGTCTCCTTTTTCCTTTTTTTTGTGTTAAATACTAGTTTATATATGTCAACATTAATTCTGAATTAAGATGATTAATGAGATACAAACAATAACATTTTATTTTGCAGCAGCATTTCTTATCAAAGTAATTTTTGTATGGATAAAGATCAATTACACATTCTTCTGGGATCTTAGCTGGTTTTGTAATATTGAAGAATGGAAATAGGAAATGTAGGAAAGCTTTATCTCCTTGCTTGCTCCCATAAGCAATGAAAATGATTAATGTTTGTCAGTCTCAGCTTGCTGCTTTCCTCTAATAAGAAGATCTTGGAGCTGCTAACTAGACAGGAAAGAAGATTTAAGCACTACGGAGGCTACTGCTTTCCTAACTAGCTACTAATAAGTATAGTCAAGGGAAGTTGAACAGCACACCTACAAAGCTTGAGAGTGTATGCTAATAAAAACTGTAATGACAGCTTGATCTCAATTAGCAGCTCTTTTGTGCTGCTTCTCAGACAAATTTTCATCAGAAAAAAATGTAAGAATGGGGATGACTGGCTAGCCTAATGTATGATGGTAACTGGGTAACTGGTGATAAAAATAGAGAAGTGGTCACATAGTCTTCCTCCTCTCTATAGGAAGACAGCTGCATCTTTAGTGTAATCCCCCCACCCTTTAATTCTTGGTGCATCCTCTACATTTGGGAAGAGAAATATCTCTTGCCAAATACTCCCTAGGAAAAATGGAATTTTAAATATATTTGTTTTCATGTGATCGCCTCCCCTTAGAACAAATAAATTCCCAGCAAATCCTACACGACACTTTACTTCAAACACTGAAAAAAACAGACTGGGCAAGTTTCTCTAATTAAAGACCCCACGAAGGTCACTCTCACTGATGAGATCTAAGCCTCCACATTCGATTCATTAAACTAAAAGTGTAACAGAAACTGAGAGGGGTCTGTTAGGTGGCTACCTGTCTGTTGTCTCCTGCTTTATTTGAATCTTTTGCAAGAAAGACAAAAAGGGCACAGCATTTGTGTTTTACAAGGTAGCACATGTCAAAGCTGTTGGTTGAGGTGATCTGTTGTCCTAGACTTGAGCAGGATTTATATGCCTATACTGAAAAGGCTGAGGGAGAATACTCACAGTGAATATAAACTTTGGGGTTTTTTTCATTGTTTTTTGTTGTTGTTGTGTTTTGTATTTTTTTCTTTTAGCTGTGCTCCTGTGGTCCAAGGCCACTTGCAAGGCTTCCTACTCCCTGAGCTAAATGACCGCAGGCAGCTCATTATCATGACTTGTGTTGCTGTCTTCAGCATTTTAAAAAGTCTTTTTCTATTTCTTCAGCAATAACAGTGTAGTCATCTGCACTGCAACTCTTAACCCTTTTAAAAAGAATTTCTGTGAAAATCATCCATCAAGGGTTTCAGTGTGGGCTGTACGTGCTCTTGCTGTAAAATAAGCACACCACCTACCTTGATGAGTACCTGGGGAGAACTACAGCTGCTGGTATGTGCTGGCAGGGTCCCTAGCCAGGGCATTTGTAGGGATTCTCATCCTGGCTTTATTGCAAGAATATTGAGAAATAAAGTAATTTCTGTTGGAAGGGACCTACAGTAATCATCTATTCCAGTACTAGAAAAGTTGCTTTAATTCTCTCCCTTCCTCTCGCCTTCTGCCTGTCTCCTTTCTGGCCCCTCAGACTCTAAAAAATCTTTTAGATTCAGACTGACACAGGCTTACAGGAGAGGCTAATGAAGCTGTCCCTGACCTTCAGTGCATCCTAGAGTAGGACATGTTTTAAGGTGATGGGATGCTGTTTGGTCTACTCACCTGTACCGCATTCTATCCCATTCAGAGCACACCCTGCTAGAAACCTCTTCCTTTCATCTTTGGATCTGTGTAAATACTGCAGGAATTTAAATAATTCATGATGGTTTATGCTTAACTGCAGAACATATTTTCCAAGTGGTTGGTATAGGGGTGCGAGTAAATTGTATGCATGGAACAAGACCCTGCTGCAAGCAGGCTGCATCGCTACAGGTCTCACTTGCTGAGCAGCAGGAACGCTGCCGAAGCACCCGCATCTTATCAAACCAACTGTGGCCATCAGCCAGGACTGCTTTGGCAGTATTGATCACTGAATTCAATATTGATGTGGTTGTTTTCTTTTCTGTATGAAATATAGGTACTAGGCTGTAGGCTTGGCCCATAGGAACTTTGGATTAGCGTTCTCCAAGGTCTGCCAGGTTTCCCTGTAAGATTCTGCTTTGAAGTAGTTGATTCATGAGTGGAGGGAGGTATTCAGCACTTCAGAACTGTGATTTTAGTGTTTGCCATATCCTAGAGATCCATGTCATGGCTGAGCCTTATGTGAAACTCTTGAGCTATCATAATTTATTAGCTGTAATAATGTGGAAAATTATCATGGACTTCGTGCTGATTTAATTTGCAGAGCTAGAGTTTGCAACAGAACTGCTGTAGTTCCATGGAAAAAAACAGATTTTTAAAAGAGTATTAAGGCGATTGTGTGTTTGAATATCTATGTGGTTTTCAAACTCTGTCCTTTTTTTAACTTGTTCTGTTGTTTTGAATGCATGGGTGACCTGATTTTTTTAATTTGTTGCAGGTAATTAAAGTGTATAGTGAAGATGATACTAGCAGAGCTTTGGAAGTACCAAGTGATATAACAGCCAGGGATGTGTGTCAGCTGTTGATACTGAAGAACCACTATGTTGATGACCACAGCTGGACTCTGTTTGAACAACTTCCACACACGGGGTTAGGTAAGACTGGTGCTATCCAGTGGCCTAGAAGTAAATAAAGTGTTCGGTTTTCATTTTCACATAGAAGTGCAATTGTAATAGGAATGGAAGAAATAGAATTTTGAAAGTAGAGTGATGGGGGAGATCACGTGATTTTGTTCTTTTGGGAGTTTGGGGTTTTTTTTGGGTTTTTTTGTTTTGTTTTTTAAAGCATAGCTATGAATTACATTCTGTCACAGTACATTTGCTTCACATTGCTCAATCTACATCTGTTAGAGTGATTTGGAAGTCACTGACCATTAAAGTCCTCGCTGCAAATTCTTCCTTCCTTTTCCTTGCTTTTCCCTGGCAGTCTTCCTTTTTTAATGGTGTTTCCTATATAACTCCAGCAAAACTGAGGTTATTTTAAGGGCAAAGAAAATCTTTGTTGTTCCCAACACACCTGACTGAAATCTGAGATGTCAAGGACGGAAGGTGGTTACACAGTGCTATTCTATTTGAACAATAGGACTGATGCAGTCTTCAGGACCAACAGAGTAGGCTGTCAGTATTTTCCCTCAATAGAATTGGCTTGGCTATATTAATTGTTGTCTTGCAAGCCAGAACAAAATCATTCTTCTAAACTCCCAGTGATGGACCAATGAACTGTGTTGAAGTGACATTGTGCTTAGTGTTTTAAATTGCTGGAAATGGAATGATCTGAATGACTTTGACATTGTCGGTGTTCATCTACTGTAGTAAAACCCTCTCTTCTATTATAACATTTAAGAGGCATAATCTGTTGTTTCAGACTACAACTGTAATTTTAACTTGCAGTCTCTTTTCCTTTTTGTTAGTCTATAGGTGTAATATGTCAGTGTAAAACACAGTAAGACAAATCTAGGGAGGAAGTGGATGTTTGCAGATATGTAACAATGCAGGCCACAGGAAAGTCTACTCAGCAAAAGAAGAGCATAGAAGCCCACTGCTACAATGTAGTACTGAGCTGGTGCTCTGGTCAGACAGGCTCACTTCCTCTTACAGCACTACATTTCAGTGTAGTGTTTTCTTAGATGTTTGGTTTTGATAGGGAATTATATTAGAAAAATCTACTAGAAGACGAGTGCCTTAACAAATCTGGTTTTCCTTTTGTGTCTCTCAAAGTTTCCATGTTATTCTTAAACTTTGGCACTGTACTAGAATTACTGAGTGTAGTACTTCTTTTGCAACCTCAAAGACAGTTCCAGCTGCTAGTGCAAAATGAAGCTTGAAAATGAAGCCATTTGGGGGGGCCTTCCTGCATTCTAAAATACATGGAAAGGTCCTTGGAGTCCTTAAATCTCAGAAGAGACTGCACTGGTGCCTGGTAACTTGAATACTGTCCATTTTGAAAAAGCATACATCACCACTGAAAGAAACAACCTCACCTCCCTAACAGTGACCATGGGTATATTCATATGGCTAAAAGTGGTTCTTGGAACCCCCTGTCTGTGTATGTATCTAGAGAACCTGGACTCATGCATTCGTGTAAAAGAAACTTGACTGCATCTCTGACTGTATTAGGTTTAGCAGCCATATTTTAAAGATTAACTACAAAAGCTAAAATAGTTTTTTGCCCTTCTCTGCTCCTTCATCCTATGAAAGCAACCACAAACATTTAAAAATTTTTTTTCTTGCTTGCTAACATTTCAAATGTATTTTTAACCTTTTGCACTGAATGTATCAGTTTTAAGATGCTTCCAGCTCAGAGTAGGTCAGAGTTAAATTGGGGTTGAGACTATAACTGAGAGACTGCTAAAGAAAAGGAAGTATAAAATGGCTTTAGACCACACTACTGTATAAATGGTAGAAGTAGGTTTTTTATTTTTATAGTGTGGCTGGTGTTTAAGTAGTATTGTTGAAGTTCTTGAAGAAGACACTTTTGACAAATTGTGCCAGAACAATAGTGACATTGTTTCTCCAGGCTTGTTTATTTGCATGATACACTTTTTGTCAAATAGTGTGTTTGCTTCAATCTCAAGGATTTCTTGGAAGATTTCAGTATCAACTTATTACTGAAATTGCTTTTCTGAAATTCTCAAAATTCCTAGTCTGCAGTTCTGAAAACCTGAATTCACCATACAGTCTTCTGATTGCTTCAGCTTCTTTGGGCAATAACCAGATAAAAAGGTGAAATATTTATTTTAAAGAGAAAATAATTTCCTAGATGATAAAGATGGCAATTCAATATTAGTGGAGAAAAACTTGAGCAATCTCTTTTTTTTGTCCTTTACAATACTAAATAATAATAGATTTATTTTTATTATATTGTTAGATCTGGTTTTGTTTGAAAGGTTTCATGTGCTGATCTTGACTTAAATGTATTAAGCACTGGTTGAGTAGCACGAACATCTCTTTTTCAAATTATGATTTAGGTTTCGAATGTTTGCTATTTAGTGTACTTTTTATCCATGGAAATTTGTGCAGTTGTTTTCTGCTCCCAAGTTAATGAATGGATATAGAAAAGAGTGAGTCTGTATAAATTCCAGTGTGATGGGCATTAATAATTCACTCACCAGTGAGTGAACATTTTCTTTAATATCTTAACAGCTGTCTGAATACTCCTGAATTAGCTATGGTTGCATGAGTCCTAGTGAGCTGGGCACAGTGTTCTGCTTATAATCAAGGTAGACATTAATTATGTCACCGGAGTGTGCCTTAATTTCTGTGTGAAAGTATCTGCATGTGATGGTTAAAAAAGAGAAGAAAAAAAAAAATACCACCTGAAAGAAAACATAAAACCAGTCTGTCTATTCCTGCTCTCACAGACATCCATGCCTTTTAGTGTGGAATTACATCACTGAGCACAGAGTGCAGCTGTGTCCCCACACATGTGGCATCAGCACGGCAAGTGCTGGCCTGGTGGTGCTGGCTTGGGGTGAGTGGGCAGGCAGCAGCTCCTGCTCTGTTTCCCTGGGGTGCTGGCTGATGCACCCCATCTGCCTGCCACAGGGCACCCATCCTGTGCCCAGCCTCCTGCCACACCACCTGGCATGCTCAGCTTTCCTACCCACCTACCAACGTTTGCAGTGGCCCAGGCTCTATTTCAGATACCTGAAGTGTGACGACTATTACAGCATCAGAAATTGCTGTATGTTTCAGAGCTGTCTCCTATTTGCTTCAAACTATCGCATTCAAATGAATTCTTAGATGTTCTTCACCTTATCTAAGATTATTGAAGGCAGCTAAGGTGTGCGTAGATTTGAATGATGTTGTGTCATTCCTACCACCTGGTACCTTGGTGTTGGAGTCCCATGCTTCCACTGGAATTCCCCTGTACAAGAAAGGCTGTGAAAATAGATCAATTTTCCATAGAAGTACTCCTTTTTCAGGAAAATGCTGTCTTCATCCTGAAATTTTTCCTTTTTTAGTGAGAAATTCTTGTGTTGACTGTGAAATTTTCCATTTGCTTCTGCAGCACAATAGACTTGTGTTCTAGGGTTTCTCTTTGAGTAGGCAGTAGTACCTTGGCCAGCCACATCATTGTTGTGTTTCAGTATTTCATTTTGATTTAAGTATCTGCATTCTTTTGGGTAGTCTGTGGAAAGACTCACAAAGCACTATCTGTGCAATAGTACTGGGCAATGGGTTTTATGTTTTTTATTTAGTTTAATTTCGTCCTCCCATTGGGTTGCTAAAGAGGATGCTATTTAAAATGTGATATATCATGCACTTCAAAATTAAATCTTCTTTCATGTGCTTTATTTACTTTCCATAGTTAAGGAGTTTATTAGTTTTCATAGTGCTCCTCATGTTAGAGATGGTAGTAATAAAGAGATGGTCAAGAGGAAGGTAGAAATTCTTTAGCTGAAAGACAAAAAATTAGCTAATCCAAAGTGCAGCTTTTTCATGGAAATATTGAGGGAATTGATTATAGACCTGTGTTTTGGAGGGCAGTAAAACAATGTTTCAGTTCCTTCAAGAAGGTAAGTTGAATCAATTGTAAAATATTCAATGATGTAATATCTTAAAAATAAAGAAATAATAGCATCTTTAACAGCCCATTGGAGTGATACAGAATGTCGTATTTTTGTTCCAAGAAGTAACTCTTGAGGAAATGGTATTTTCCTAAATGTCACAATGCCAAGCATGTAAGAGTTTTAAATGTCATCCCAGAGGAGCATTTTCTCTATATAAAACTGAAAGGAAAAAAAAAGAGCTTCAGTTTGTCATTGTCTCTTTACCCCAGAATCTTTCACAGGCCACTCTCTTCCAAAATGCTGCCTTCTCTCTGAAGATGTTAAAATGCTCACTTGCTTTCAGTATTTTTGAGATATTTTTTGTTTTCTTAATGGCTTTATATTTTTATTTGCTTAATTTGATCAGGTCACAAAAAGTGAGTTTCATGTAGCATCTTTAATCTCTGTCTTTATGAACTCAAGAATGAGTTAAATTCAATGAAGAATGAGTTAAATTCAGTGGTCTGTACTTGGTCTGTAGATCATGACAGTGAAAGAAAACAAAAAAACCTCACATGGACTACCTCAGAGGTTGGACCCTACTGAGATGGAGTAGTAACTTGGTGTAACACTGATCTGGTTAATAGACTGTGTTGAGATTGCTTGTTTCATGTTTTGTGTTAGTTTAATTTAGTTTAATAATATTTTAATTATGTTTTCAGGTTCTACTAGGCTCTTAGATGCAGGTTTATGTAGGGAGGTTTTAATTGTTTGTTTGTTGGTGTTGTTTTCTTCTTTTTACAGGAAGAGCCATAGAGGACCATGAATTAGTGATGGAGGTCCAGTCAAATTGGGTAATAGGAGAAGAAAACAAATTGTATTTTAGAAAAAATTATGCCAAGTATGAATTTTTTAAAAATCCACTGGTAAGTCCTAGCATTATAGCTGTGAAGTGGTGCAATTGATGTTGCTGCAGAATAGTCTTTTCTGTTACCACAGAGAGGCAGAGTGTAAAGCTGATAGTACGACATGATAGAAAAGGAATAACTGAGAGAGAATAATGGCATATAGGCATATATTGTAGTGCATGGCCCATTGGCTGCTCCCTTTTCTAAAGATGTAAACCATCCATGTTCTTCCTTTGTTTTGTTTTTTTTTTTATGGGTGGATGGTTGGGGGCTGCAGACATGTGTTTACCTTTATTGAAGTTTGCACATGGACCTACAACAAAGTAAAATATTTGAAATTTAGTCAAGTTCCTCTCAAGTGACAACAAAATATAAAATCCAGCAGTGTGAGAAGGGGCATCTGTAGCAAAGTTGATTATATTTTTAAAGTGAAAATCAAATGTTGCAGCCCATCACTGCCCAATGGCAGCTTCTCACAACTGCAGCTAAATGACAACTGATGCAAAAGGCCATGAGCAGCCATAACCTATTAGCAGTTAGTGAAAGTGAAGCCAAAGTTAGTGTATATAAGGAATGGAAAGAGAGCAGAGACAATTCATAACTCAAGGATGTTGCCAAAGGTTAATACTGCAGATTCTGACCTTGGCTGATGGCAAAGGCCATGGAAGCAATCCTGGCTCAGCAGGAGAAACTCACCATCTGTTTGCTCAAATGAATGGTGTATTGGATCACTCCTTATGCTGTCTCTTATAAAGCCAGCTTCTTTCAGAACTAGTAGAGATGCATGAGAGCTTGAAAGATGAAAAGTGAAAGGGAACTCAAATCTACCTATTAAAAAATAAATATTAAGAGACAGAAGAGGGTTTTTTTTTTTGTTTTTTTGGTTTTTTTTTCTTCACATCTGTTTCTCTGGGCAAATGATGTACTCCCCTAACGTGGAGATATCACTCCACTGGTGAAAAACTCTAAGCTTGAGATGGCCTACAATTAGAAGAGAAGATTTCAAAGAATAAGTATGTTTGCGTGTTGTTTAACCAGTGAATGGAACTGGCTTTGAACTTTGCCAAACATGTGAGTCCTTACTGTTCCTGTTGAGTCATTCTTCTTGATACTCTGGTCCCTGATGTACCATGGGAAAAAAGTTCATGTGACTTAACCCTACCAGTAGTTCAGGTTTATTAAAAATGGAAGTCAGTGGAGATTAGATGGTGAAGGGAATATTAGTTTCAAACTTATTCAACCCTTGAGAAAACTTTGTTAGTAATGGCCAAACTCTGATTCATATGTAGATGACTATATTGAATTCCCCAGCTCCAGTCTTATCCATAAATTACCTCTTGAGCTTTCCTTGATAATGAAACCAGCATTCTAAATGTGGACTTAACCATACAATATGGATGTAGTCAGATTTTATATTAGTTCATATTAGTATCATACGAAATGGACAACCAAGAAAAATCTGAGAGGAATTGTTCTCTATTAATGGAAGTTATTCCAAAGCATTTTACTGGGTTTCCAGTGTAATGAAAAGAATAGAAGACAATATATTTTCAGCTTATTGGTTTATATCCTCCATACTTTCTACTTTATTGAAACTCCAGGTGTGTCCTCTGTGTCAACAGCAAGAGAAATTACTGCTAAAAATACAACACTAAGGGCCAAGTTCTGAAATATAACTTGCATGGGTGTATGAAACACTCTTTCTTCTGGACACCATTGATGTTTTTTCAAAATTTGAAGTTTTTCAGCAAGTGATATGTAGGGTGTCACAAATTTAAGAATCACGTTAGGTTGAAATTTTTGGATGAGAGAATCTGCACAGCCTTGCACTACACTGAGAACTTTGGTTTTATGTCCAGAAGAAACAGGAAGTGGCATATTCATTTTTATGGCACTTTGATACAAATTATTTTTGTTGCAGAGCTTCTTTCCAGATCATATGATATCTTTTCCAAGTGAAAGCAACGCAGCTGTAAGCCACTCTGGGATATTACAGGTATGTAGTCTTTGAATGAAAATGAGCGAGCAAAGCTCATAATTTCCCATGGTCTGTGTAGTGTGAACATAGATCTTAGTCACTGTTGGACCTTTGCTAGTTTTTTTAATAACTCAAACATAGCTAATAGCTTTTTTTCCTTAAGAGATAACCAAGTGATGTTTCTCTTCCTGAAAGTTATTATGTGACTGCACTTGAAAACATGCATATTCCTTCAGAATCAAGGAGTGCCAAAACAGACAAAATTCAGTAACAATGGTTAATACCTTTATTGGCTATTTCAGGTGAAAGACCCTGTTTCCTCACAAAGGTTGGAATGCTGCAGTAGTCAGCACACACTTAATAGCAGGCCTTGGTAGAATACTGAGGAACTGGTAGTGTGATACAAATTGGTATGAAAAAAGAGGTAAATGGTTAAACTCAGTGATAGAAAATTTAGACTGAGTAGTATGATTTGCTAGTTTGAAGGCTGCTGTAGCCTTCGGAAAATAAATATGGTAGGTCACTCAGTGTTAGTCATCTTTTACACAGACACAAGATTATAATTTACAATGGGAATAATTTCACGGAATGACTGTATCAGGGATCATCATCTTACTTCTCAAAGAGGGGAAAAATGAGTAATAAAGGTGGAAACATACACATCATTCTTGTTTGCTTGTCACTAGAAAGATTAATTAATAGAAGAACTTTCACTGGTCTTAAGACAATGACCCTATGTGTGAGTTTTAGGGATAAAAAATTATTAGAAAGGCTTTGTAGTAACACAAGATATTTAAGGCAGAACTAAAATTAATGTGGAAAATACAAGAGTTTTTGCATAATAAACTCTACCTTGGCATCCACCAGTAAATGGAAAACATTAAAGAACTAATTCTGAAAGTGTTCTCTGTATTAATTATGTACTTATAGAAGTGAATTTATTCAGGAGGTTAAGATTAACCCAAATGCAGTAAAAATGTTTCAAATTAAATTTAATTGACATATGCTAGATTCTGTAAATAATTTTTACAAAGGTAAATAAAAAATATTATTTAAAAAGATGCTGTGTATTTAATAAAAATTTGTTCACTTTTGCTACCTAAATAGCAAATAGATTTTGCAGTCAACTGTAAACATTTAATTTAGAAACTCGTGTCCTTTGTGTTAATAAACTTAATATTTTTTGTTTGCAAATATAATTTGATAGTTTGAAAAAAATAACACAGACTTTGAGAATGGAACCATTTGCCTTTACTGTCACAAAACTTTCATAAGCCCACATTGTTCTATCTAGAATGTGCAGAGCCTGTAGGGAAGATTAAGAACCATTCTAAATATATATTGCTACATGCTATTTTGGTAGATTGAAAAATCTGTTAGAAACTCTGCTGTGTTGCTATTTATGTTGTATTGTTTGTTTAATTGTACTCTGTTGAATAGAACTTAACAGTCACAAAGGAGAGAGAACTTCTGTGCTTTGTGCAGCCATTGAGCACGTTTGAGCAGAAGCTGTCGGATAAATTGTCTACAGTGTGTCACTATTTCCCTAGAAACTTTCATTAAGACAAGTTAATGGGCTTGCATTATTATTTGTGATGTGCTTGGTCAAGTATCAAGAGAGACATTAGTTTCAGCAAGTCAGTGATTGCAAGTGATAAAAAAATCACTTCTGATACTTTTATAGCTTTTTGTGGGTTGAACTGTAAGCAAGTAAAATGTTTTTCAAGTATGCTTTTCTTGACTTTTGTTGAAAGTTAAAGAGTGAGTATTTTGGCTGGTGACTTTAAATCAGAGCATTTAAATAGCCTCAAACACAGCAACAACAAAAGTTAACCAATCTCCTACCCATTTAGCATGTTGTGAGTAAAATGGCTAGGTTTGGCATGTGATACATGTATGCCAAGGAGAGGTTTAATCTCTGCCATGAAAATCTGTAGCTGAGAAGTGTGTCACTTCAGGGACTAGAGAATGGCTGCTCTGAGACACATCACTGTATGCACCTGGGTAGTGGTAGGCAGTATGGATCATTTGGAACTTGCTTTAGTTGGATGCTTTAAAACATGTCAAAAATGAATTTAATATGAAGATTTTAATCTGAGGTTTCTCCACATAGTAATGAAAAATTATGTTTTTTTTTCAGATTTTTGTTGTGGTGTTTGTTTTTTTGAGGACTAGCAACTTCCAAATGTGGGAAGCAAATTAATTCACTTGGTCTAATTAACAGTTGTTAAATTGTTGTTGAATCTAATTTTAAATGGGGTTTGTGACTTCTTTAAAACATGGTCTGCTTGTTGGAGCAATACTTACATTAGATGAATTCATGTATATACTGGATCCTTTTATATTCTTATTCATGATAGCATTTCCAGTTAATGGCACAGCATGGAGAGCGTTCAGATAATTGAATCTTTCTGAGTTAGTAGGTGAAACCCTAGCTGCAATGAAATTAATAATTATTTTAAAAATTACTTTGAAGGATCAAAATTTTATCCTAGGTTTCTTTCATTTTCTTTTCATCTGTGAATGACATTTCTCTGATTTTCTAATTATTTTATAATTGTTGTAATTTTAATTGGTTTTAATCATGTTTGTAGCAGAATTTTTTTCACTGTGCAGTATGTCAGTCAGTGTTTTAAATTTAACAGTAGCATTTTCAAAATAGAAGGCTGAAATTACTTGGGTAATTATGCTTTTTTCTGGTCTTGATTTAAGAATAAGCCTATTCCTTCTCTTCTTCCTCATTGTTTAATACATACAGTTAATATTTAGGTTCTGTAGGTAGGCTTGAAGTTCAGAGTACAAGTCTTGAACAATTTGGCTGCTTCTTTCTAATATTTTTCACATAATGTGAATACATCTTAAAAAACTGTTGTAGATAGCACATGTCCAAGACATCTTCCAGAGCAATTAAAAAAACTTGCACCTGATGTGGAGCATATTAAAAAAGGGGACCATATTCCTTTCCTAAATAGACATAAAAACAGGAATGCTATATATGCAAAATTTAAGTTAAAAACAGAGCAATACTGCCAAGACAAACACTCATAATTGTGTGTAAGTTAGAATTGTTCATAGCGTCTTTTCCTTTTTCTCTTCCCTTGTTGCCATCTCTTGCCCCTGTGTTCTTACTTGTTCCTAGAGAGATCTAACATTCAGCCTTTCATTTCTTTAATCTCTCTGCCACATCAAATTTGTCTTTCCATGGCCAGTTCCTCGTCTGACTCTCTTCCAGTCTTCAAGCTGGAATCTGCAAGCACTGAACTTCAGTCTCTTGTCAATCTGTTAGATGTGTTCTAGTCTGCCTGTTGCTTTTTCCCATTGTCTGCTCTAGGTTTTGCTAGACTTTCTCCTAGTTGAAATCCCTTAGATTGACTGAAATCTACAGGAGGTAGGACTAAGAATCACTTTCGGTGCTTCACTGGAATTACTTGGTGCCCCCAAGATTTCTCAGAAGATTCAGGTGAAAATTCTGTTCATTCCCAGTAGCAATGGTCAGCTGTCATTACAGCACAGAAGATACAAGTCATCAAGTTCAAACTTGATTCACAGTGTCTTTAGGAAAATTATGGCTTTTTTAGATCTCAGAAATAATGTGGAAGTGCTTAAGAAGCATCCACCTCAGCAAATGTAGTTGTCTCTGCCCTGCGGTCATTCTTTCATTGAAGAAGGTGAAGGTGCAGACAGGTAAGTAGTATAGTTAGGAGTGCAGCTTCTCAATCTTCAGTGACATTTAGTATTTTGGGGTTTTTTATTATTACAGTAATCCAAGACAGTACAATGTTTTTTTCTGTTATTTTTTTCACTTGATGATTGATTTGATATTGGGGTTTGATTTTTTTTTTTTTTTATAAAAGACATTTATTTGCTTTGGTTTTGTTAAACTGCTTGGGTTTACATCTAAAAAAATCATAATTGAGTCCTTATTGCTGACAGATATTAGTATCTGAAGGACATTGTAATATTTGACACCACCCTACATGCCACGTTAGATATTTCTCAACGTGGGGGAGAGGGTGCAATCTTATTTCTGCATATTGTATGACCAGCAGTCCTTGTCTTCAGCATATCATGATGTGATTCTCCCCACTTCTTCTTTGCATATTAAGACTTCTGATTTTTCTTATTTTTGCCCTATTTTGATTACCTCTTATCTGCAGCAACAGAGATCTATTCTTCCTTTAAATAAACTTGCATGTACTTCCATTAAAAAGGCACTAAAGCAAAACAACAAAGAAACTGCAACCAAAACCAAACCTCAACAAAAAACTCCAAGGAAGTTATCTTTTCCACTATGTTTCATTTTAGGTTTTTGTTATAGTCAGTTCTCACTCTGAAATATTTTTACTGCTCTTTCCTTGTGACAGTTAATGGTTTTGACTACAGCTTGTTCATGTTACATTTTCTAACACAGTCCTCAGCTGTCTTAGAGAGAAAAAGATAGATCGAGGATTGCCTTTTTTCTCAGCATTATGGCTACTTTATTTTAATTGATAGCATGGGTACAACAGTGGCTGTTGAAGCCGAGCTTTGAATTGCTCCTCCACTTTGCCTGCTGAGTAAGAAAAGCATCTTTCGTGACAGGTTTGAAGCTCTTGTGGCAGAAATCCCAGGGAAGATACTTATGCAGGCTGGGAGCCATCCCCTCCTTTCATCTTCAGTAAAGAAACTAAAGCCTAAAAATATGCTCTTTTGGCTTTACATACGTTGACTCTGTAGATTATCCTAAAGCATTCTATTTGATTTGTTTATGGAGTAAAAATACTTTTTCAATGCAACCTTTATCTTCACCTTCAGTGAACCTGTTAATAGGTGGCAAATAGGAAGATTAACAGGCTGGAACACCTACCAGAACCTACTTGTCTGCTTAAGTGTCACTGAAATAGCTTAAACTGCATTTACAGGAGCTGTGTGCCAGCAGCACATGTGGATAGATGTACGTAGTCTTACTGTAATTTAGCTGTTCAGATTAGCAGTGCAGCTATTCATGATGCATTCCCAGTTGTGTGCCAGGGCACCCTCCTGTCAAATGGTGCTTGCCCATGCTACTGCATTCACACCAGCTGAATTTCATTAGCTCAAGACAGTCTGCAGATGGTACAGTCATGTATCTGACTGCAAGGTAGGAAAACAATGCAAGTGAAACCAACGTTGTGCAGCTTTGTTGGACTGCTTTATTTAGTGGCCAAAGAACTTGGTGTACATCCATAATCATGTTTACTTTATTATTTTGCTGCAGTTTGGTGCTGATTAGTCTGTCTCTTGCATGGCAATCTACTGCTTCATGTTCTCAAATCAGATTTTCTGGAAGTGGCAGTGGACAGGAAGAAAATGCAGCACTGGAAGCTGCAGATACTAACCAGAAAAATCTCTTTTTCCCTATTATATGGGCCTAGATAGTATTAATGATTCTGCAGGTCAGTCTTGGCCAAGTTTCCCTGAAGAGCTTGGTAACACCACAGGTTCCTTTGCATATCTAGAAGCTGAAGAATTTGACTTTAGTCTGTGCAGATGTGAGTGACAGTTTTCGGTAGTTTTACTGGAAGACAAGTCATAAAAACAAATGCATTACATGGAATTAGAATAAAGTTAGCACAGGTACCAGCTTTTAGTGGGTACTTTTGCAGACTAAGTAAAACCATACTTGGTCTTTGGAAGATAGCAGCTGTGTGCACTCTGTCAATGTCTGGTTGAAATGGCTAAAGAGAAGTCATTGAATACCCTGAGCAGAGGCAGTGCATCAGTTAGCTGTACTCAGTGCATTAGTTAATTCCTCTGTCTACATCATCATCTGTTTCCTATGGCTTGTTAGGATGTGAACCTGTTTCTTGCAGTGCTGGAGGCAAAATGGCTGATCTCTTGGAGTTTTAAGTCTTCTTCCTCCTAATGCAGCTTTTCTCAGTACCGTCTGCCACATAACATTGAGCACAAACAGGAGCTGTCTAGGTGGCTGGCTCAGCCTCTCCTGGTTTTGGTTCAACTCCTAGAGGTCATATTTTTAAAGCACCATTCCAGATCCTGAGACCTATGTTCCCTCCCTTTGAAAATGTACTGTCTGCCTGACCTGGATGGTTTTTTGATTCAGATTTTTGTATTTGTTTGCTTAATCTAACTCAGGTCAGTTCCCTTACCTGGTTTGTAACACAAGAAGAGGGTGGCAGAAGGGATGGCTTTTTTTTTTTTTTTCCTTCTTTTGGTAGCATTGATTTACAGTTCTATATAAATAGGGTACTGAGGCGTGGGATCAGAACTTCTTGCACCTTTTTTATACTCAAGTCAACGTATTGGTAACTAATGCCCTGATGTCAAACCTTATGTTCCATAGAAATATGTAACTTGCGTAGCATACCTTGGAGGTGTGTAACATAGTACATGCCTTAAATCAGAGATCCTCTGAATGAAATTAGATACAATCATAACTGAACTACTGTGGTGTGATAGTGAATTTGCCAAGGGTTTATTCCCCTTGGTCCTGTCTGAGTATAGTATTGAAACAGAAAGCTAGTTTCAGATGAAAAGAAAAATGCAATCTTGTATTTTTTTTCAGATGTTCCTAAGCTCCAGCACGTATCCTGAGATTCATGGTTATTTGCATGCGAAGGAGCAGGGAAAGAAATCATGGAAAAAATTGTACTTTTTGTTGAGAAGATCTGGCCTTTATTTTTCCACTAAAGGTACCTCTAAGGTAAGGGAAGATTAAAAAAGAAGAGAACTGTGAAGTTAGAGCAAAGGTGTATGTATTTATCATTTGTTGTTATATTCACAAAATTTGAATTTCAATGTACGGTGACAAAAAGGATAGAAGATCTATTTATTATAGATTAAATATGTAAAAATATTGAAATACAAAATTGGGAAAATACTGTCTTAGAAACAGTAGTTGTTTTTTGCCTGATGACTTTACTTCATTCTGGTTAATATTTTTCCAGTCAGTTAACAGTGTCCTTTTAAAATGAATTTTCAAACTGTAGTTAAAATTCTTAAGTAGATGCACTGAAAGGTGGAGATAGTTCATTATATAAAATAAACAAAAACCTGCCTGTAAAGTATTTACAAGGAAAGCTTTTGAGAGTTCTCATATTTTTTCACTGGTCACTTTAAACCTGATTATGTTAAACAGAATACAGTGGAGTTGAGACACCATTTTATGTAAAGCACTTCAAACAATGTTTTTTCTTGTTCTAAATTTCCTGTGTTAACTGCCAGATTATTCGTTGGGCTGGTTTTGTATCCCTCAGCAACTTTCTTTTGTTTGCTTCTTTGACTTAATCAGCCTCAGAGGATAGAGATAGTGGTTAGAAATAGTAAGGGACAGTAATAATTACAATGTGTTGTTTTTCACATTATGAAAGTATATTTTATTTTGATATTTGAAAGGCACACTGCTCTCAAAATTTAACTCCTACTATTCTAATATTGTGGCATGATTTTAGTGGGTGATTTCCCGAAACAGTATCACCGGTACTTTTATTTTTCCCCCTCTCTAGAAGAATAAACTATTTTACTAGTTTAAGGTGTCTCTGCATCATAAAATTAATGTTGAGTTGTCTCTTTATAGATTTCATGATGTCACAGTTAAAACTGTAGTATGTAAGACTCTGTTTTGGAACAGAATAACAACTATACTCTTCTGCGTTTCTTACTGGGAGAGGCTGGCTAAAAGTTGTCTAACTGTACTACATTGCTCTTCTTTTTAGGAGCCCAGGCATCTTCAGTTTTTCTGTGAATTCAGCAATAGTGATATGTACATGTCTTTGACAGGCAAAAAGATTTCTGGAGCACCAACAAACTATGGATTCTGCTTTAAGGTACAAGCTTAATATTCTGATACATATTAAAGCAAGCCACAGTTTTTAGGTAAGCTTAAGTTTCTTTAAGGTTTTTGAAAACAAAATTCAGCTGTCTATTATAAAATAGGAGAATTAGTGGCTTTTATTTCAACAGGTATTATCTTCAAGATATGCATTAATGCTAAAAAAATGTGCTGTGGCCTTCTAGCCTAACAAATCAGGAGGAGCCAGAGACCTGAAACAGCTCTGTGCAGATGATGAACAAAGTAGGACCTGTTGGATGACAGCAATTAGGTTGCTTAAGGTAATTTTTCTGGGTGGAGTTAGCTTCTTGCTTACTGTTTACTATTTGAAACTTTGATACTGTGCAGTAGAAAAGTAGCATAATTCTAGGTTCCCATGCAATAGGGAATTTGTAGGATTTTGTATTCTGAAAGCTTGTTTTCTTTATCCCATCAAACAGAGATCAAATTATTGTGGAATCATTGTGTAGGGGATGGGATGATTCATTGAAGCCTCAGTCCTGCAAATACTGAACTTAACATTAGGCATATGCTTATATCTAACAATCATAAGTTCATCAAGATCATTGAGTAATGTGGACCAATGCTACAAGAATGCACAGAAGGATAAATTTAATATATTTTTTAAATGTATCTGTTTGTGACAACATATTGTGTGTATTAAATGGTTAGTAGTTAATGCAGAGAGCACATTTATAAAGGCAGCAACGATGACAATTGTTTTGCATTACCTTGTCCTAACAGCATTTGTCCCTGCTTTTTAGTGGTAAGGGAAGGCATGGGTTAGCTATTACATCTGGAGCACAAATTTACTTAGTTAAGTTTTATAACTGAAAATGCTAACCATGTTATTTTCTGGTTTTAGTATGGGATGCAGCTGTATCAGAATTACATGCAACCATATCAAGGTAGAAGTGGCTGCAGCCCTTTGAATATAACACCTATGGTATGTCCCACCGTAGCTCTATGAATAAGTACATTGTTTCTGCCATCGTGCTATTTTTAAGTAGCTTGTGTCAGTTATAGGACTGACCTGATGCTGCAACTATTTGATTGTATGAATGCTTGCTGAAAAATTCAGGGCCGTCAGGATTGACTAGAGTTCAGACCAGTCAGCAGGCTTTTTCCTTTAGTCAGATCTCCAGTATTTTGGGAGATCATTGTCTTATTATCACTATCAAAAAGAATAGAAAGAGGATTTTGAAAACAGAGCAGCAGACCTATAAATACATTTAAAAAGAAGCAAAGTGTTTAAAGTTACACATGCTGCAGATGATTAATAAACTATAACATCCTTTTCAGTAGAGAGCAATATTTCCTTTTTTAAAATATAAAATATTAAGTAATTTAGATTAATTTCAGCTGGTGTAATACTGGCTGGACTTCAGAGGAGGAACACCAAAATTTGATAGAACTGGGTTTTGGAGGAGCAACAGCCTATACTAGATGCTGTGTCCATCTCCTCAATCAGGTAGTTTGGATTTGAATCGGGTTGTCCTTTTCGTTAGTATTTTTTGTTATCCTAGTTCTTTATGATTCATTTGATTGCAGACTTTTTTTGTGGATGATTCATATCACTTCTGTGTGTTTTGTTGGTTAAATGGGGTAAAAATTACTTGTCAGAACTTGTGAAAGTGGTTTTATGGTGGATTTTTTGAGCTCTTGCTATAGGTGTTGCTGTTAAAATGTGTAAAGCATACATTTGCTATTATAGGTATTCACAAAAATAGTTTTCAGTGATATTGCTAAAAAGCATGGCTTCAAAGCTCTGTTTAATACTGGCTGTGTTTTCACTTTCTGTTAAGTGAAGCTGTTACAATAGGCAGCTGCTGCTTTTATAACAGATCTGGGAGCCATTACTGATTCTCTCATACACTGCTGTGGGCATTTTAGCTATTGTAGCTTCTAACACAGGCAGAATTTACAACCAGCAATAATCACAGCACTGTTTTGCTACTTGTATATAATTCATCAATTAAACAAATGGGATAAACTTGGGAATTAAGTGCACAGGCTACCGAACCTGCTTCATAGGGGAACCACTTCTGTGCTTCACATTCCTCAAAAACACACAACCATGTGAGCTAAAAAGAGTAGCAAACATTTTGTCTTATTTTGCTCTTGTTTATTTACTTTTGCAAAGTTCTTCACAGGCTAGAGTTACTCAGGCAGACCTTGATTACAGTGTCAAGAATTATAGTGAATTACAGAATTCCTGTCTTCCATTTCTAGTTCCAAATAGAAACTCTTTGGAACAGGGTTGCTTTGGTTTTGGACTGGGAAGCTTTGACAACCCTACAGGAATCTGGGCCTCTTGTGTTTTTAGATAGTACTTTAACTTACTCAGTGATAGAATGTTCATTTAATTATTTGATGTTCAAGTGCCTGGCAACATTTGAACCATCACAGTCTGTATTAAACTTGATTTTGTAAACCTTGATTTTTGAGAAGTATTTTGGTGAGTTTTAAGACTTCTTTGTCAAACTGAAATGCTTTTTGTACTACTGTTATGAACTTGAACTTCACTGGGAGGAAAAAAGCTTCTGACTGTTTTCAGTTCTTAAAATGGTACACTTAGAGGGAAAGTTGATATAGAAAGCTTACATAAAGTTTTCTTATATATACATTTATGACATCTTCATAGCAAAATATTTCAAGTGTTTATTAATTTGATGGCTATATATAAGAGTTTTATATTTTATCTTTTTTTTTTTCTTACTTAGGTAACTTAATAGCAGTTTGCTGTCCTGTTTTCACGTGCAAGGGGCTAGTTATAGTTAAAAATATAAAAAGAATTTATGGTAAAGCAGTGTATTTATCACCCATTGCAGTAATGCAGGAAGGTGATCTGTTGTGCCAGACTCTAAAATTGAGCTTTGCAGCATCGTACTAGAAGTACAGATGCTCTCTAGGGTAAAATTAGTTTGGCTCTGATGAGAAATGCTGCACGTACTTGAAACATCATTTAGAAAGCACTGTTTTCTCAGAAGCTCACTTTTAAATGATCAACCTTAAAAAAAAAATAACGAACTAAGTTTGTTTTTTTTTCTTGCAGAGAAGCATTTCAGAAAATTCTTTAGTAGCAATGGATTTTTCAGGACACAGAAGCAGAATTATAGAAAATCCAACAGAAGCCCTTTCAGTTGCAGTTGAAGAAGGATTAGCATGGCGGGTATAAACACCTTTGCTTTATCAGAGTAGTATTTTCTGATACTTTTTTAAACAAAAAAGCTTTGAAATCATGTTTCTACTTCTCTCATACAGAGGAGAGGGTGTCTACGACTGAACTCACATGGTAGTCCTATTGCCATGTCTAACATGGGTATGTGTGAGTTAATTGCCAAAGAAATGCTATAGCTGGTTCTTTCAGTAAAGGAGAAATGTTTTTTAAAAGTCTTTATTTCTACAGCTATACACAGATCTCAGTCATGGTTTCATCATAAAATCTCTAGAGAAGAGGCTCAGAGACTTATTTTGCAGCATGGACTTGTAGATGGGTAAGTTAATTCTTTACATAACTCTTCTGAGACATATTTCTAGTTGTCAGCTGCTATTTTCATGCAGTTCTTACTGGGGGGGGGATGAAGGGGGGGAAAGGAAGATTTTGCACTTACCTAACAAATGAAAAATCTTTTATATAGGGCTATCTGGGGATCGTTTGGTTTCTATTTTATATCTTTTGGAAGCAGTAAAATGGTGATCTAACACTTCGATTCTGTCACTGACAGATTACTTATGTCTGCTCAGAGCCAGGCACTTGCGCTCTGTGTTTGCACAGTATTCTCTGGGTACTGTCAACTTTGGCACCAGTGTCTTTTGTATCTCTTATTAGTGATGAAAGAATGAAAGCCTGAAAACATTGACTATCCTTATTCAAAGATGAACTGTGCAAAGACAGCCATTGAAAAAAAAGTATGCTTTTCTGTATGCAGTGACTGAAAATTGTATTATCCCATAATGGTAACCAGTAGCCATTAGCATAAAATTATTCACTTTTTGTTTTCTCTCATTTAAATTTTATTTTTTAAAAAATGACATAACAACTAGGTATTTTATGTTCAAATCCTGCTGGTTTTCATCTCCATATTTTTATCTTTGCTCCTATATTAAATGTAAACTTCGGCCTCCTTCATTCCACAATTAATTCCATAGAATTCTTTAAGTTTTTCTGAGTCTGTTTCCAGTTAGGTACTGGTTATGTTAGATTACAGATTAAATTCCTTCAGTTTCAGATTAAGTATATTGTAATACTGTTTTTTCTATCCACAGTAAGGGCTCTAGGAAAAAAAAAGAAATAGAAAGGTGAGGAAAAATAGTCATAGTCAGCAAGGATTAACCCTTTTATACTTTTTTCTTCTTTTTTTTTTTAATTTCAAGGGTCCTGTTTTTAAGTGTGATTAGTCATCCTAAAACTGCTTCTGTACTCTGCATTTATGCTTGCGTTTGTTACATGAGAGGGTCAGGACATAGGGGGTGAATCCAATATGTATTTCTAAGCCCATGTCATTCTAGGGCTGCTGAATCTTCCCGTGTATTTCAGTGGGTGTAATGGAAATGCTGTTACATGAAACCCAGTAGATTTGATGAGTAAATAGCAATGGGTTTTGAGATGAGAAAGGGAACATCTTGCTAACGTTATTTTAGTACAGTGTTGATGATGTCACATTTTTGGATCTATTCATAGAGATGCCATTGTGGTTTTGTTGAGGATGATACTTTTGTGTGGACTGTTTAAAGTTGATTAGCTCATGGTAGTATGAGTGCTCATATGCTGTAAGATACATACTCAGGAGTTACAGTGAAGTCATGCAGTAATGTTACTGCATGTGACAAATGCTGTGCTTTTTGATGGGCTGGGAGAATGAATTATCACCAAAAATATAGGAGTTTGTCATGGAAATAATAAGATTTTAGTTTCTGGGAGTGGGGACAGGGACTACAGAGAAAATAATCCATGTTAAGACATCATGAGATCTTTATATCAGCATGTGTAAAAAGTTCCTTTTCAATGGGCTTTACTAAGACTCTGTGAACTACAAACCTTTCTTCATAATGAAGTGATACCAAGCTGTGTGGTGGACACCATAGAGGGAAGGCAGTCCATCCAGAGGGACCTTGGCAGGCTGGAGAGATGGGCCCATGCCAGTCTAGTGAAATTCAGTGTGGCCAAGTGCAAGGTCCTGCACCAGGGTCAGGACAAACCCAGGCACAAATACAGGCTGGGGAGAGAATGTTTAGAGAGCAGCCCTGAGGAAAAGGACTTGGGCTTGTAGTAGTTGAGAAGCTTGACATGAGGCACCAGCATGTGCTTGCAGCCCAGAAGGCCAGCCACATCCCGGGCTGCATCAAAAGAAGTATGGCCAGCAGGGCAAGGGAGGTGATTCTGCCCATCTACTCTGACCCTGTGAGACCACTCCTGGACTACTGTGTACAGTTTTGCAGCTCCCACCACAGGAAAGATACAGACCTGTTGGAGGGGGTCCAGAGAAGGGCCACAAAGATGATCAAAGGGCTTGAGCACCCCTGCTACAAAGATAGGGTGAGAGAGCTGGGGTTATTCAGCCTGGAGAAGAGAAGGCTCTGGGGAGACCTTGTATCAGCCTTCCAGTACATGAAGGGGGCCTACAGGAAAGCTAGGGAGGGGCTTTTCACCAGATAGGGTAGTGATAGGACATGGGATAATGGCTTTAAACTGAAAGAAGGTAGATTTAGGTTAGATATAAGGAAGAAATTCTTCACCATCAAGGTAGTAAGATACTGAAATAGGTTGAATATAGAGGTTGCTGTTGCCCCCTCCCTTGAGATGTTTAAGGCCAGGCTGGATGAGGTCTTGTGCAACCTGGTCTAGTGGAAGGTGTCCCCTGCCTATGCGGGGGGGGTTGGATCTTGATGATTTTCAAGGTCCTTTCTAGCCTTAGCTATTCTATGATTCTATGAATGAAAGTAGGTCTATTGTGCTAAGGTTTGAAAAGAATACAGATATTTTTATGTGAAGTAGAACAAATTTTGCTTATCTTTCTGTTAAAGCAAGGAAAAAAGTAAGAATGTACTTTAAAAGAAGTGATGGATAGGGACACAAATCATCCTAATCAACTTGTATTTTCTTTTGTATGCAATATGATTTCTTTTTATATTGTTTAATGTGGATCACCCTATTTGGCTTTAGAGAACCCATTCTGGATAGATGCAATGTGTCACATTCTTGTGAGTGTAGTTTTTCTGAATAAAATAGAATGTCAGTCCTCGATAACTAAAACATCTAAAAGATTTGCTTTTATGCAAATCTGTGCTCTGAAAAATTTCATCCATGTCCTGGAGAGGGTGGAAGGCCACTAGGTGGTGAGAGAGAGCTTGCTAGGAGAGACCGAGTCTATTGAGAACTCCTGCTCTTACTCTTTGCTGTGTGCTCTTGCGAACAGGATGCTGAGTTGACAATTATCCTTCTTTAATAACTGAATTAGTATTAAAGATCCGAATTAAATGTAAGGGGATTTTTTTAGAAATCTAAATTACTATGGACTCCAGGTTTCATAATTCCCAGGTATTTTCTTTTTAAAAATAGAATTCTTAAGAAGTTTGATAATAAAATCAGTAGTTTGGAACCACTACCCTTAGTCAGTGAAAATCCACTGTAATTCGTTGTCTTTTTTATTCTCCTAAAATCCTTTCTTTTCATGTAATAGTTGTACCTGGTACATGGTTGGGCAAAAGTAGAAGGCCACTAATGGTCACTTACTTGATACCTGCAAGTCCATTTTGACAATTTCTTTTGTGTCCTGAATGAGGAGCATGGTTGCCAGTGCCTGTCCCTCCATTTCCTTTCTTTGGTAAATAGCTTTATCTGTTCCAGACCTGACAGTACAAATGATTCAGACTCTCTTGACTGCAAAGCTGTGAATCAGGTACTTCCTTCTGTCCTCCAAACTCTTCTCTACCAGTATCCCAAACCCAATTATTTAATGGAAGTTGTTTCTTACTAGTAATCAGCAACTGTTGACCATTGAGAGTGTTGTGATTTGAATAACAATGCCATCAATTGAGCAAAGTGTAGCTCTGTCTCAGATGGAATTTTGTTGGTGTGCAGAAGTGTGTGTGAAAACCATTCTGATATGTCTTGCATTACTTTTTCTGTAAATTTCCTGTTGAACTCCCTTTTGAATTTTCTCTGTAAAGCTCATTTGGGTAAATGTCAGAGTAAAAAGAAAAGTACAAAGTTGGAGGGTGCTTTTCTGTCCAAAGAGATGCATTATAATTCTATGCAGAGTTAAAACTAACACATATAGTGCCATTTGTTTTTAGAGTGTGCATTTTTTTACATAATAGACAAGGTGAAGAAGAATTTAAGCAAAAGGATTTTCAGTGACATATTTGCTAAAAAATACTGATTAAAAGCATAATTTACATAATTAATATCATTTTTTCTTTTTGTTAATACTTCTGTAATAAATTTACAACAGTTGGTAGATGGATAGTTGGTAGGTAGATGTTTTACAACAGGTTTTCAGAGTGATCTCATTGTGAAAATTTTCAATCTCTTTTAGGGTATTCCTGGTACGTGATAGCCAAAGTAACCCCAAAACATTTGTATTATCATTGAGTCATGGATTAAAAATAAAGCATTTTCAAATTGTACCAGTAAGTAGTTTTTCTAGTTTATACATACATTTTTAAAACAAACAATTGAATAATTGTGATAGAATATCTCTGGATTATTTTTCTTTTGTTGTTGTATGGCACATGTAAATGTAATAACTATATCCCTAAAAATAATTAATATTCTTTAGTAGAGTTGAACGTTTTTCATTTGCTGTTTCATTTGTTACAAAGCTTGACTAGTATTATGAAATCCTAAAAAGTCTTGGAAAAACAGACAAAACTATTTGAACTGGAATAGAAGCAACCTTAATGACATGAAATTATGTATCAATAAAGGTCATACTGCCTGGTCATGTTTCAAGATGTGCACATTTTCTTTTAAGTCATCTGTTTAGGTGGACTGCCTACAACGTGTGTATGTGTGTATATTTTAGCAACTCGTCTGTTCAAGATAGTTTCCCCTCAATATTTTGAGTTAAACATTTTTTGCTGACCTCTCTTCTAGATTCATGTTGTTGTGCTATATTCATTCCAGGTCTTCTTGAGGGGAACAATTCTAGCAAAAAAATTGGTATCCTTATTTAGTCCAGCTACTTGTAGGTAAGCTGAAATTTCATAAATTGAAATAATATTTCGATCAGTTTTCATTGAAGACACTATCCAATTCTGCCAGCATGGCCAGCTTTCCTGCAGCCCTTCCTCTCCCTCCAGAGGTGGTTTATATTGTTTTCTTTACAATCTGCTTCTCTTGAGATGAGAAAAAAAATTAGCATTACATGTTTTAGTCACAGATGCTTTACATAACTAAGCAGACTTACAGTTTGTTCTCTCTTCACAAGAGCCTTTCTTCCAGACCACATGGTACTCTAGCCTCTATTTTTCTTCCTGATGAAGTTTCTGAGAGATTCTGCTGTTTCTCAGTAGAGATTAGTATAGTGGTTATTTCATTTGTTTCTGATCTGGTATGATCATTACAAAATTTCTGTATGCCTTACCTAAACCATCAGCTGCAAGTCTTCTGGATGGCTTGTAGCTTATATCCTCCCCTAAACAGGTTCCTGTAGAGTAAAACTGACACATTGTATGGGAGGAGAAAAGGAGTGAATCTGTGTTTGTTAAAAGAATTGCTCAGGATTTTCTTTGTGTTAGGTAAAATAATAGAGAAGTCCTTCACCCAAAAGGGATAGCTGTTCCAAATTAATATCAGCCTGTTCTGTGGTCAGAATCCCAGATGTAAGGAATCCCTGTGCTTCTGTTGACTGTGGTCGCTTCCAGTATTTACTTTGGGATAACTATTGTGTGGTTTAGAAAACCTTCTGAACTCTGTATAAATACCCTATAGTACTACTTCATTGGAATGTCATTTAAATCTTACATTTTAGAGACCACATTTTTTTTTACCTGTCAGGACACAGACCCTCTCTTCTGTAAGAACAGATGCAGCAGGAAGGTGTAGTTATCCTCTGAGCTGGATGACTCTCCTCTTCCCTTAAAAAAAGTTCAATAAAAAACATGCCTGTCTTATCCATTTAAAATTTTTTTTTTTTTTAAATAAAGCAATTCATACTGTGCTAGTTACCAGGAAAAAAATAATTTGGTAGGGAGAGCAAATTAATCCAGGAGAGAATATGGAATTTCCTTTCTGTCATTTAATTTCCAGTTGCATTTAGTACCCCTCATGACATTCTCAATATCCTGACTTACTGTTTGCTCCATTTTGCTAGAACAGTCCTCCTGAAGGAGTTCACAAAATTGTTTCTAAGAGGGGAGAAGTTTAGTTTCCTGTTGATACTGATCTTCTAAATGAAGTTATTGTTTCCTGAAAAACAGTTATTACAGTAAGTTGGTAACTTATTAGTAGGAGATCATGGTTAACTTTTTAAACTTCAAATCTACTGTTCTTCTGAAATGCCTTTTTTGCAGTCATTGGAAAGTGAAGATAAACTTTCCTACTAGATGCAAATAAACAAATGGCACTTAGGTCTTCTTTACAAAGTAAAATTCCTTCAGTCTCTAAATCAATTATTTTGCTCTTGCATGTGAGTTTACTTCAGGTTATTTACTTCAGGTTATTGCAATTAAAAATCTCTCCTTTCAGATAGGGCATGCAGCCTGCCAATTAAAGCTTCCCCCACATTAACAGGTGCATCATGTTAACACTGGTAACATGTGCAACAGCTATTGCAGGTGGGAGGCAGGGAATTTGTTGTAAAAAGTTGAAAAGAAAAATGTTGGGGTACATTTATATATATTGTTTATACTGGAGGACGTGAAAGTTTAAATGTTTTTTTCAGCTTTACTATGTTGAGCTGATAGAAGTTATCTTGAGTGTACTCTATCCTGAAATTAGTCCATGTGAAGGAAGAAGAATCAATACGTGGTTTTTGAGACTTTTTCTAACACGTGGTCTCTCATAAAAGCCTTCTTAGCTTGCAGAAGATGTTAGGTTCCTGGACAGTGTAACTTTGATACTAGTTTTTACTTTACAAAAATAAAGTAAAGCTGTCTCCCATGACATCCTCACAAAAAACATCCATTGGACGATGGCAGGATTAGGAACAGAGACCAGAGAGTTGCGGTCAGTGGGGCTGAGTCCATCTGGAGGCCTGTGAGTAGTGGTATCCCTCAGGGGTCAGTACTGGGCCCAGTCTTGTCCAATATATTAATCAGTGACCTGCAGGAAGGATTAGACTGTATCCTTAGCTAATTTGCTGATGCTACAAGGTGGGAGGGGTGGCTGATATTCCAGAAGGCTGTGCTGCCATCCAGTGGGACCTGGACAGGATGGAGAGCTGGATGGGGAGAAACCTTATGAAGTTCAGTGTGGAAAGGGGTAGAACATCTGGGAAAGGACAGCCCCATGCATGAATGCAGGTTTAGGGACTGACCTACTTACTGGAAAGCAGCTCTGGGGAGAAAGACCTGGGAGTCATGGTGGACAGCCACGTGCCCTCATGGCCATCCTGGGATGCATTAAGATGACTGGCCAGCAGGTTGAGGCAAGTTATCCTCCCCCTCTAGTCTGCCCTAGTGAGGCCCTTCCTGGAGTATTTATTTTGTGCAGTTTTGGGCTCCCTAGTTCAAGAGGGACAAGAAGCTACTGGAGAGAGTCCTGCACAGGGCGACTAAGATGATCTAGGGACTGGAACATCTCCCCTGCGAGGAAAGGCTGAGAGAGCTCGGGCTGTTTAGCTTAGAGAAAAGGAGGCTGAGGGGGGATCTCATTGATGTTTATAAATATCTACAGGTCACATGTCAGGAGGATGGGGCCAGACTCTTCTGTGTGGTGTCCAGTGACAGAACATGGAGTAATGGTGTCAAACTGACACACAGGAGATTTAACTGGAATATACGAAAATTCTTCTTTACTTTGAGGGTAACAGAGCATTGGAACAAAATGCCCAGAGTTTGTGGAGTCTTCACCTCTGGAGCCATTCAAAACCTGCATGCTGTGTTCCTGTGTAATCTGGTCTCAGGGATCCTTCTTTGGCAAGGGGGTGTGACTAGATGATCTCCAGAGGTCCCTTCCATTTTGTGATTCTGTGAAAATATTTATTGCTTTATAATAGGCCACCTGCCTTGGTATTCACTTCAAGGTTTGGAATTATCTTGGAGAGGGAAAAATAAGCTGAAAATAAATTCTGATCAACAGGCATCTGAATTGTCAACTCTTCTTGTTTTCAGTGTGGTGGCAGGAAAATTGCATGTCTAAGGGAAGTCCAATGGATAATAATCCATTTTCAGCTTCTTGGCTGCAGCACAAGAATTTGCACATTCACACATTGGCAATTCCTGTTTGGAACTGACATTGTTTGACTTGAGTTGACCGAAGTCTGAGAAGAGAGAAATTGCAGCTATTTCCAGACATGGTAGAAAGGGGTAGAATAACCAAGAGTCATAAGCAGTTCAACAGCTGCATCAGATAAGAAATCCTAGTAACAGGTACGAGAGCCTATTATCTCTCCTCCATTTTCTGCAGTCAAGTAGGGTAGTTACATTTTCTCCTGGCACAGCATTTCCTGCTCTATCCTAACCCTCCTTCAGGATCTTCTGTTCACTACTCTTAAACTTGTAAAGTATCATTTTGCCCCCTTCCTTTTAAAAATAGTTTAAATAGTTTTTTTGCCCTCTATCTACATTAATAGTAATTAGTCACAATTGCTCTGAAGCTTCTTGATACTGGACATATCACCAGTAGAGGATATAAATTGAGAAAGCAATGTAAGTTAGCAGTGTGATAAAAATTGGGCAAGAGCTGATGTTCAGTAGCCTGGAATAGGGAAATACTGATTCTGAATTTTTAAGCAAGTCAAGATTAATCTTCAAAGGTACATTTGGCATTTTCTTCTTTCTTTCCCATATCTATGTTAATACATGCATTTGGAGCTGCAGCAGTTCTTTCTCCTACAACAAAGAATATATCACTACATCAAGATGTTACCTTTGTGGTGGGCAGTTTTTTGTTTAGCAAGTACCATCCAGGGTACTTGTGTATAGCCTTACTGCACCTTATAAAATACATGATGCAAAATACAACAGTTACACAGAACATGAATGGAGCAGAGGTTGAAATCCCTGATTAAGTTGAAACTTGGCAGTTTCTTGTATCTTTAAGAACTCCCTGCTGGTATTAACTACAACTATCATTCCAATCCAAAGGCATAATAGTGCAGAGAGAATATTCCTGTTCTGTCCTCCTAGGCATGCATCTAACTTAAAGGGGAAGTTAAATAATACAATATTTTACTGTTTATTTTTTATCTTGATGTGTATGGTCACTGTATTTTTCCTTCTCTCAGCGGTCATAAGATTATGAATCTCTTGATCTGCAAGAAGACTTCTCAAACAAGTATTTCAACGAGGAAGAAATACCATCGCAACAAAGATTTTATTCTATCATGTTTTTCCATTTTTACAGTTGGAAGATGATGGGAAGCTATTCTTTACCCTTGATGATGGCCATACGAGATTTACTGATCTCATCCAGCTAGTGGAATTCTACCAACTTAACAAAGGAGTTCTGCCTTGCAAGTTAAAACACTACTGTGCACGAATTGCTCTTTAACCAAAGCATCTGTTGTTTCATCAGAGGGAAATGAAGATAGCAGAATACTTTTCCCTAGAGGCAATTTGTATGAAAAAAACATAGCATTGTAAAGATTCTGTGGCTTAGCTGCAAAAAAATTTATATTCTATATCGATAAAAACTTTGCATTGTGATTGTCACAGAAAAATTAATGTTACTTTTTTTAAAAAAACACTCTTTCCTTTGTAATTCTTTAGTGTTGTCTTGGACTTTGGTTTTTTTTCAACTGAGAACATTTTTTTAAAAACTAATGTTGTGTAACTTCTACAAAATATGACTGAAAGAAAGTTCTTAGTTGTTAAGTTTAAATGAACTTTCTGTCACTGAATGTTTCTCATAACTTCTGTTCATCACATAGAATAATAATATTTACTGTGGTGAGGATAAGTTGAACTGCACATTTTATTTGTAAATAAAATGAATAAATATTTTGCACTATATTTTTGAATGCCACTTTGAGGACTATCATATACAAGAAGTGAAAAATCATTAAAACTACTTATAACTGATGAGTTGCATTGACTTGTACTATTACTGTTGTAATATTTTTAAGGATTTTTTTCTTCTAATGACTAAATCTGCATCTTTATGCAGAGCTGGAGTGTCACTTGAATGTGATGTGTATAAACATACGTGAAATGTCATGTAGTGCCTAACATTGTTTGGTGTATATCTCCAGTCTCTAACACAGAGAGAGACGGATACCTATTAAGTACTGCGGATTGTTGCAGAGCTGAGGAGGAAGTCAATTTTAATTGCCCCTAAAAAATAAAGGTAATGTTATAATATGAACAAGTTCACAATATTAAAAAATATTTACAATACTTACAAATAAAGGTACATCCAGTGAACTGTTTGCTGAAAACCTCATGAGAGTGTATTTGCAGTCAGTTCCTAGCGTGTTTTATTATTTACCACAGAATGAAAATTTCAGTACAGCTACCAGTCAGCCAGTCTTTGTGTATTACCACGCACCTTAACATTCCAACTGGAAAGAACTGTTACAATAGCCTGAGTTAAATTTGGGACCATAGTTTTAGAAATACTTTTGGTATCTGTGTTTTTTAAAGAGAGATGATATTGCTGCTTGAACAAAGACAAGAGTGGGGCTTGGATTGAAAGAGACAACCCTGTCCTGAGTCTTGGCTGTCCGATAGGTTTGATCTTGTATGAGGGTTCAGGATGTAGCCTTGGGTATCTTTATACAGGGTAAAGGCTGGAGTACAAGGCAGTGCTTAGAGGTGGGCCATCACACTGAATTTGCCTCTCATTTCTCTGTGTGATTTGATTCTCTGACTGGAAGACATCACAGCTGTTCTCCTCTCGGAGCTGGTGGGGAGAGAAGGTGAAGGATGCCTGGGCAAGAGATGGCAAGGGACCTGGGGCACAGCAGCACCAGTGTGCACCAGCCAACCAGTTCATATAAATGGAGAAAGCCTATGGTTTTGTTATTTTGTGTCTGTGAAAGGTAATCATAATAACATAATACTGTGATACTTAATTTACTGACTTGATCCACACATCGCTGACCTTTTCCTCTGGTATGCAAATACAGTTTTTAAAGCTCATTAAAAAAGCAACTCTTCACAACATGTACCAAAGATGCAGCATATGTGGTGTCTAAGCTCATTACATTAGGAATGCCTTGTAAAACTCTTCACAGTCTAATAAATTTAACTCTTAAACCTCAAGCATAATTTCAGATCATAATTACAAAAATACTATTTTAATTAAAACCTATTCAGATACAGTTTCATAATGTGATTACTTTTCAGGCCTAGTATTATTTCAGAGGTTGGTGTAGAAAAAGGAGAAACATTCTCCTTTGCATCTTCTCCTCTACTTCCATTTCTACTTGGACCAGTAAAGCTCTGCTGTAATTTGTTATTTATGTATTTGTTATTTATGTATTTGTTAGCGTGCTTGGTAGAGAAGATAACAGTTTGGTGAATGAGGACCTTTGGGTCTGTCAGGAAAAAAAAAGGAGAATGTGGGCTTTTATGTCATGTGGTGGAGAGATATCATCCACTAAGAATCTGTGCTTGCTTTTTCATTTTTAAATTGAAAATTACCCAAAACCTCAACATCAAAAAGTGAAGTATTGCTTAATGAATGTGTACTTCGGACATTGAAAGTTTTGATCTGGCAAATATTCAAAGGATTCTCACTCTGCAAAGTGTTATCTCCTGCATTTTGGCAGGTCTCAATTAAAATCTGAGTTCTTGCTGAGAATACGAAAGTCTTCTTTTTTGTTTTTTTTTACAAATGTGCATAACTTTCCTGAGCTGCATGGTTGGTTGTGACTGCCATGAAATCCAAATCAGTAATAAAACCTAATTTAGTGTTTAAGTAACTTCACATGCTACCTCATTGTTTAAATATTAATGAAGGAAGAAGTATGAAGGAGGTAGCCCTAATGTGTAAAACCAAAAATCAGACCCAAAAAAATACCTAAAACAAACAAAGCAAATGTATTTGATATCTCAGACTACTTTTAAAGATGCTAAGTGGTTCAGGTGGTTGATACATGACTTGCAGGAACCTGGCGAGGAACCAGCATTTGCTTGTCAAAAAAATGGCAGGGTTTTTTTATGGTACCACCCAGGATATCTGACCATGAAAATCTTTGCGGTTGTAGGCAATGCTGTTTAAAGAGAATTTCAGTGTGTTAACTGGCTTCTAATTAGGAATACTACACCTCTTGGTGCCCACGTTCACAAAGACAATTGGCTTATCAGGAGCTGTTAACAGCTCAGGCAGAAATCAGTGCTGTTTTGGATATGCCAGTCTGTCTGCCTCCGAAGGTTTGCTTCTCTACAAAATTTTGCATCAACCTCGTAACGGATTTAAGAACTGATCCTTACCAAAATTATAATTGAAACTGGTATTGCTTGCAGGGGCTTTTTTAAATTACATACAGAAGTGACATTTTTACCTTTGCTTTGTGGAGGTCAGAATCTACAGCCTTCTTGATGGAAAATCAGTGCCAATGCACACAGGTTTAAAGTATGTTATACTTTCTTCAGATATAAGATACTGTTCTGTAAGTGTTGGGAACAGAGAGCTAGGCTTGCCATGCATAGGTGCTAGAAGCCAAATGGCTGTTACTAGCCCATCTTTCTGTCTGGGGTAATTAGTCCTGTGGGGGTATGCTCTGCAAGCTCGAGCTCGTTCAGAGATTGCACTAAAGCTCAGCATTGTATTTGTTGGCATGCCCTATGTGCCTTAGTTTCCAATCTTAAAATCTGTTTGGCTCAAAGGAGATTAAAAGTTAATTCACTGGTGTTTCATAATGCATATACATGCACATCCAGAATTAAGGTTGCATGGGCAGTATTAAATGACGTTTTTTAACTTCTGAGTTTTACTTAGCAATCTTACTAAGTCACTTAATGAATTTTTTGACATATAAAAAGTCTTCAGTTCATCAAACTAAATGTTTTAAAAGAGAGCTTTAACCCATTAAATAAAAGAGGATTATGCATGTAACTTACTACAAGTAGGATCTTTCAAGGATAATTGAATTTCTGTCAGATGTTGTCTGTTACATCCTGGTTTAAGAATTGTAGCATTTTGTGCTTCCCGGGGGGTTGAATTATTTCTGTAGTGTAAGTGGGCTTGGGTATCTAGTTTAAGACATAAATCAGCTCATTTCAAAAGAACTATTTTGTTGTTGTTGTTGTTACATTATTTAAAGCTAGTAATCTTAGCCTAAAAGAAGCCACTCAGACACCAATTAGATTTAATTGCTTAAACTTGTGTTATAGATGTAGCTTGCAAATCAATCTAGCAGGTCAGTACCAAATCTTGTACATAATTTTTGTTACCTTTATTACTTTAGTTTGGGAAACTTACAGCTTACATCAGTGTTTCTATTTGGTTAGTAAAATAATTTTTTGCTACTGTTCTGACATTTCAAACTCCTGTTCCTCAGCACTGTAATGTGTTACGTGTCTAATTTCAACTTCATAGCTGAAGCTTTCACTGAAATCATCGAAGATGGGATATAACCCATTACTTGAATATACTTGCAAGCTTTCAGAGGTTAAACACTTATGGTCTATGCATAATCAATGTGTATGATAGTGCAATTAATGTTAACTTTAATGAAATGCATGAATATTTAAAACTTAATGAATCTGGCTTTACAGTGTGCTTTACAGGCTGGTTCACATATGTGAACAGTATTGACTGTTGGCCTCTGGATGTCAGCAGTGTATCATGAAATTCCTGTAATCAGCTGCTGTTTTCCTGCTTCCTCACAGAATTATCTGTGACTTGAGGTCTCTGCACACCTCCAGAACACCCAGTGCTTTTTCCTCTTATAAATTATTCACTCACTCTGTACCAATTAGTTCTACCAGTTGCTAGGTTTGTTATCAAGTTAAGCTTCAAGACAAGAACCTGAACTCAATGAGTGATTAAAAATTTATTAGCAGAAATGATTAAATATGCAGATAGTCTGTGAAGCTTGTTCTTGAAACCATTATATTACCTTTTTAATACTAATGATTTGTATAATTAATTTTAAAAAAGCCTGAAAGTCTCTTAAAAAAAAAATCAGAGTAGGACATAAAAGAGAAGAGATTAAATGCAGAGGAGGCAGTGAACCTGAGTATTAAAACAGCTCATTGACACGTATAGGCAATAAAGTGCTTTCCTTACAGGAATAGTTTGTGGTTTTTTTGCACCTCTGCTAAGTTGATTATTTTATTAATCTTTTAAGCAATTTGGGAAAACTGTATCCACTTATGAGTCATATTTTCAAAACAGAACTTTATGTGATTCATGCTGATAATACAGATGATTCCTTTAAACTTTATGGTTAAAAACTAAACCATATCAAGATGTTTTTTCAACAGCTTGTACTGGATTTTACGTGTGCAAGTAATCCCAGGGTTTTTGTGAGAACTGCTCAGGTGCATTAGTGCCACTGGGGAGCTGCCCTGGAGCGTGCCCAGAAGTTTCCAAAAGAGGGGCTATGCCCACACCAGTTTTTTGAGTTGGTGAGCATGCATGTGAGGTGGGTGGTGAGAAGAACCTGTGCCCTCACAGCTGTGCCCAAGGCAGGAGTGTGGAAGATTTGGGGGGGGAAAGAGGAGAAGCAGATGGGACCTTCAGGAGCCTAGGAGGAGCTGGAGCATCTCTGTGCTGTTGAACCTGCAGGGCTGGCTCTGGAAGAGAGGGGCCTGTCCTCCCCTCCCATGGGGAAAAGAAAATAAAATTACTTTATTGCCTGTATTGCCTGTTAAGGGAGTAGGTGGAGAAGAGAGGTGGCCCCAGGGTATGGCTGCTTGCTTTCTACATTCCTTAGAGAAGCAAGTGGCCTGGACAGCAAAGGCAGCTCGTGTGGCTGGCAGAAACCACACAGCTTCTGGCACCTGCTCGTGTGTGGGCACACAAGATGTGTCATGTTTTGTAAGGCCTCTGTTAGAGGGTACAGGAGGTGACAAGACCTGGATGAGGGAATAGAGTGTACTATCAGCAAGTTTGCTGATGACACAAAACTGGGAAGAGTGGCTGACACCCCAGAAGGATGTGCTGTCATTCAGAGGGACCTAGATAGACTGAAGAGTTGGGCTGAGAGAAATTTGATGAATTACAACAAGGGCAAGTGTAGAGTCTTGCATCTGGGTAGGAACAACATCAGGTACCAGTATAGGTTGGGGACTGAGCACAGGGGAAAGGGACCTGGGCATGCTGGTGGATGGAAGGATGACCATGAGACAGAAATGTGTTCTTGCAGCCAAGGAGGCCAATGGAATCCTGGGGTGCATTAGAAGGGGGGGTGGTTAGTAGAGAGGTCAAAAGAGGTTCTCTTCCCCCTCTACTCTGCCCTGGTGAGGCCACATCTGGAATATTGTGTCCAGTTCTGGGCCCCTCAGTTCCAGAAAGACAGAGAACTGCTTGAAAGAGTTGAGCACAGAGCTACCAAGATGATGAAGGGAGATGAAAAGAGAGGAAAGACTGAGGGAGCTGAGTCTCTCCAATTTGGAGGAGAATGAGGAGCAGCCTCATTAGTGTTTATGTAAAGGGTGAGTGACAGGAGGACAGAGTCAAGCTTTTCTCAGAGGTGATTAACAATAGGACAAGGGGCAATAAACTGGAGCATAGGCGGTTCTGTATAAATATCAGGAAGAATTTTTTCAGTGTGAGGGTGACAGAGCACTGGAACAGGCTGCCCGGGGAGGTTGTGGAGTCTCCTGCTCTGGCACGGGCGGTTGGAACCATATGATCTTTCAAGGTCCCTTCCAACCCCTAACTTTCTATGATTCTATGAACTGGCTTTGCACTGGGACCTGGAACAGCCTGGAGGTGTGGGAGAAGCTTGGGGGTGAGCTGTGTGCTGCAGCCTCTGCAGTAGTGAGCGGCGGGGCAGGTAGGGTAGGAGGGGGCAGTCCCCTCAGGCGCTGCGTGCGGCAGCAAGAAGACTGGAAACTCACTTCTCTCCTTCTCTTCCAGCTCTGCCTCTGGCCTGCTGGGCTCAGTGCCTCTGAACACCACACTGATGGCCCCAGGCACCACATGGGAGTGAGCTGCTGTGGACAAAGCTGGAAAGAAGGTGAGTGCTGGCCCCAGCTTCTCCTGTACACTGGGGGGTACAAGCACCTCTGTTGCTGAGGTGCTGCTGTGCTCCTTGCCACCTGGAAAAAGAGTCGTCACCCCTCAGGTGAGGCTGATGAGCCCCACCAGCTGGAGATCGTCAGAATTAATGAGTTACCCTTAATAAGTATGTGTGTTCAGGGTTGGATTAGTAAGTGTGTGCGTGGAGAAGGGAGTGAGTTGAATTCAGCATGAAGAGTGAGTGAAATTGTATATTTTTTTTAAGACCAGGGGTTTTGGGTGGGGAGGGGAAAGTGTGAGGGAAGGCTGTTGTGTACCTGTAGTGGGGGTCCTTTATTTTCTGTTCAATTTATAAGTTAGAGCCTCTTTATTTTCAAAGGCTGAGCTTTATGTAGTGTTCTCTAGGCTTTGCTTAGGTGAAGTGCAGTGAATATTTGTAGTCCTGGTTATAGTAGGCAACCCAAGGAAGGTGATTTTATTGCCATCACCAATGAACTTTTAAGGCTAGAATCATGCTGAGTAGAAATCCAAGTAAAGATACTAGTTCTTTATCTGTAATAGTAAGTATGCTTCTTTGATGGTGTCAAATTAGACTGTGAACTAAGAACTTCCTTAGCAGAGCATGATCCTGAAAGCATTTCTCTAGTTCTTTAGGAGATGGATTGGCTCATACGTACAACTTAACTGTTCTTGCTTTCTTCTTTCTCTGAGCAAAGTTGAAACGGCACTTTTCATAAATGTGTTTTAGCTTACCCTCTGTTACACCATCTACCTACTTGGGAAAAGAGCATTATCTAGGGTGAGCAAGGTGGTAGGAAAAAAAAAAACAACAAAAAAACCAAAACAGAGGATGTGAATGAGGTGCTTCCTGCTTTATTCCTTAAGGCTGAAGCCAAATAGAAGAATGAATGCTTTGTCTTGCAATCCTGAATAGTAGGCTGATGCCAAGTGGGATCATAAGTTAAGATTGTGAACAAAATTTTTCTAACACTACGAAAAATACTTAAACTAAGGGAAAGAAAATTTATAGTTTCAAATCTTTTTATAATGCCAGGGGGATGCAGATGGGAGAGAAAAAATGCATGTTTTTACAGGTTGGGAGTGCTTGTTTGTTTATTTGTAGCTTGTTATGGTGTATTTTTAACCAAAAGAAACTTTTTCTGTTAAATTGTGTAGAACTCTGTAATTGTCAAGTCTGCAGCCTGTGCTAAATGTTTAAGTTCTGGGAAATAACTCATGGAAAAATATCTTCTGATGATGGATGCGAGGTCAGCTATTCAAACTAAAATACTTTCTCCCCAGCTACATGGTATAGGGCTGTGGTGCTCAGACCATATGCATAGTTAGTTATTTTTAGACATTTAAGATGAATGTATGGGAGGTGATGTGTGTAGGAGGGTGGAAGGGTAAGAAAGGAATTTTAAGAGATACTAACACTTGAAACAACAATAGATGTGCTATTGGAGTGATTTTTTTTTTTTTTTTTTTTTTTTTTAACTAACCAGTACACATCAAGTCTGAAAGTGTTTGCTTCTATACTGAACAATTAATGACATTCTCATTTCTGTAATGATGTGATTGCTGTGCACAATGCCATAGATTTCAATATGCTTAAGTAACTGTTTTTAAGTGTTGGCAGGATCAGAGTCAAAGGCATCAAAAATAGCTTGAAGGGCTTGTGGAAATTTACAAAGTACTTCAGTTGGTGCTGAAGTGGAAATTGTAGCTGATACTTAATGATGAACTGTGGTCACTCGGTTCACTGTGACTGAGTAATATCCATCTCTATTTTTGAGTTAAATGAAGAGCAGTCTGCAAAGTTGAACTAAAAATTAAGACTCTTTTTTTCCCCTATAGTACTTGGACTTTGATAATGCTATTTGCACTTACCCTGTATTGCAGGCTTAAGAAAAAAAGATGCATAAAAATCTATTTAAAAAAACCCAACCAAAACCACAAAGATGCATTTACAGGAGAGGTTTTGGAGTAAGAATCTATATTTGATTGGTGGCATTGGTTTTGTGAAATTGTAATCTGTATAGATACTTTAAGAAAAAGTTACTTATTCCTTAGCACTGTAGAGTTTGGAACTAAAAAGCATTATGGGAATGATGCAATTGTTTCTATTCCTCTGCTACAAATAAAACTAACACACTAACTTGAAGTATCAATAGTACAGGTGGCCCTTAAAAGGGCCTCCCTGTGGCAAAGTAGTGGATCTGAACTGTGTTACCCCTTTGCTTAATATTATAGGAGTTTGCAAGTAATGAATTCTAGGTTGTTCTGTGATGAAGTGAAATGCTCTTTTGTCTGCAGGAGTGTGTGTTCCACTTCTGCTACTACTTCCACTTGAAATAAGGCCATACACTCAGCATGAATTTAGAAACACAGGCAAGAATGAATATGCTTTTGCCATCATGTTGATCCAAGGAGTTGCAATAACATTAACTATTGACCTTCTCTAGCCTTTCAACTTCCCTCTGTTTGTCATTATAGCTAGATTATCTTTTTAGTTCTTACATAAATTATTCTTTCTCTTTGAAATATTTTTGGTCAGTTATTTATCTTTCTAGATTTGTTCTATATAATTGAGGAAAATGACCTGTTTGCTATATGAATAATATTGTTGGTTTTCAGTTCTTTTAGTAAGTTTTTTTGATGTAATCTGAAAGCAGCATTGCTGCTTGATCTACAACTGCTGAATCTAGTGCTAAAAAAAATAGCACTAAGCGGATTAATGCACATGTACTGTTCAGGATACTTGCAAAGTTGTAAAAGTAGGAGAAAAATGCTTTTGGTGTTATGCAGATGTTAGAGAATATTATGGTAGAGAATTCCTACTATTCTGCACTTTACAGATAAGAAAATCGAGCTGAACATCTTTATAGTGTAGTGGTTTCCCTTTATATCATATCAAGATTGGGTTTTGGTAGCTCAAGAGAAGAAAAATGAAACTAATGGAGAGCTACTGAAAAACAGAACCATGATGAGGCTGGAAGAAATGAGCTTCAAGTAAAAGCAAGAAATCTATGGCCGTTTAGCCAACTAGGCTGTGGCAGTTTCAGCCCTGCAAAATACTAAAAAGTAGAAAAGTGAGTGAAAGGGAAGATGAAATGGAAGGGAAGAAGTTAGAGAAGAACTACTTTAGCAGCTAGTGGTGAGAGGGGAATTTTAATCTGTTTGACCTATAATTGTGAGGCAGTCTTGCAGAGATTTGTATGAATTTGAAAACTGTCATCAATTCTGTTGCCTGCAGTCTCGTGAGGCAATTCTAAGCTTGTGAACCACCAGTGTTTTTACTGAGTAACTCTCAGCTCATCACTTGGTATCATACAGTTGCAGAGGAAGTTTTTTTTCTGAGGAGTATGTCTGTTTCTTCTGGCATTAATTCTTTCATACTCAGCCTAATAGAAACAGCAGCATAAACCGGAGACAAGTCAAGAGATGGTGAGACAGAAAGCAAGGTAGATGCATAGTAAGTGCTGCAACTATGAGGCTTGACCAAAGATGAAGATGCTAAGAAGTCTTATTTAGTAATGTGGCACCATTTGCTAATTGCATGTAGTTGTGACTTTTTTGTGTCTTGGACTACTTTTGCTGAAGATACGGTTAGTGGTAATAATTGTTACTGGAAAGTTTCAGTTGGAAGCTGGCTGACTTTGCAGTGTTGAAGTAGTTGACTGCACTGTAAAGTTTTGAAGTAAACTTTGCTGTGATCTCTCTGCTGAAGAGTAGAGTAGATATTTATAACGGGGGGGAAAAAAATAGTAGAAAGGTGGAAACCAGATATGTAAGCATGTTAACTTTTAATAAAAAGAAATCGTTCCAGGAGACCTCATTAAGCCAGGACGATAGTCTAAAAGTGAATATACATGTTGACAGCTACACCCATAAATTTGAAAACTGCAAACATGTTCAGTGTAAAAGCCATTTTTGAAAAAAGCTGTTGCTCTGCCCTTGTACTAATTTAAGAATTGTTCTTTCATTCTGATTTTTATAGTTTCTTTTCACATACATAACTGGGACAGTTTAAAAAATACTTTAAAGAATCTTTCATTATGTCACGAACTTCATAAAACAGATGATTATTTTTAAAAATGCACATGTTACATAATGACTCGAGGTGTCAAACAAGCTCAATAATGCTATTCTTTTATTTTTTTTAAAGAAACAAAATGACCTGTCTATAGACTGTACCTCTGTACAATATTCTTGCAAAGAAACTCTGATTCCTGGGAGTAGTGGTGCAAGTTTAAATCTCTGGGCTCAAGCACTAGTCTTGGTGAAGAGGTTCTCGTGTTCTGTTCATACTGCATCTGGACACATGAAGTCTTCATAGTGAGCACCAGAGGATCTCTGACAACTTCTTCTTTCAGTACATTTCTCTGAGTATGTTCAAGGTACATATACATTTAAACTGGTTTCAGGAAAGTAGAAACTTAATATTAACCCAGTTTGGAGAAGTGTAATTGGTACAAAGGGACTTGAGTATTCTGCCTTTGGATGAAAAATACCAGAAAAAAAACCAAAACCCAAAACAGTCATGCCCTCAGGCTTGTTTTCTTATCACTGTGGGACTAAGAAGGAACAACTCACTTGCTCTGTGGGGATAGAGATAAAATGGTATTCAGAAGCTGGAACAATTTTAAGTGAAGATTAGCAATGAGAAATTCCACCACAAAGGATGTGGTAAGATGGCAAGAAGTCATCAAATGGCTGAGAGGAGCTAAGCAAGGGACATGACCTTGGATTGGAAGTGGTTCTTGGGCAATGAGAAACAAAGTTTGATTATTTTTTTTTTTTAATTGTAGGGGGGAGGAGTAAGGAGGGGTGTTCCTATTTATGTTTTTAATAGGCAGGTATTTTTGTGTCTACTGCTCGTACGCACAATGTGTATGTGCAATCTGATTACATGGATATTGTCACTTTTAGCAAATAGATTTGCTTGGGAAGGGGCTGCGTTTCATGTTTAATATGTATGTTATATTAGCTCTTCTGACAAGTGGCCAGTGCTGTGGTGTTTTCCCAACTAAAGTTAAAATACTTTTCATAGAAAATATATTCCTCTTACTTCCTGTCTGAGTGGTGATGTAGTAAGGAACAGGAGACTCTAAACTGTTGCCAAAAATTTTACGAGCTTTGGAATTTGAGACAAATCAGTACCTTGCCAATAGAAACAGCAATTATCGTAGATTTTGATATGTTGACTGAGCTCTGTCATAGTATAGTGATTCAAAACTTTTGATAGGTAGATAGTATGTTTACTTTGATAAGAAATGGAAGACTGAGATGAAACTATGAGGTGAATTCTCAGGGATTCATGTATGTATTAAACTGTATATTGATAAGATTACATTTGAGACTTTCACTTAACAGCCAAAAAATTCAGGTTTCCTTTAGAATGATTGCAAGGTATGTGACACTGCACAATTTAAATCTGCACAAAGTAAAGGAAGCTATAAAAGCTACAGAGTTCCTGAACAAAGCTGACACAGGATCTTTCTAATGAAATTAATTGCTGACATGGTTGTGCTGTTTCTGGCCTCTTCTAATCTAACTGAACATTAACTCCTCAGACAGGCTTTTTATTAGTGAGTATTAGTGGAAACCATCTGGTAAAGGGAAATCTGTTTGTACAAAGCACTTTATTTCTAATTAATAGTCTTGAACAGATTTTCATCTCTCTGATAATATACGTGTATGTTATTTGTGAGTAGTGAGAGGAGGATTAAGAGTAAATTTCTTGACTAGATCAAGTGTATCAGCAGCAGTTCCATATTGGTCCCTGGGAATTAATACTTTCCTGTCTGTTGAATTAAACTTCTGCTTCAGTTATACCTGACATGAACAAGGGTAGGGAAACAACTCCCAATATGAGCATGTAAAAATATGTCTTTTTTAGGTGAGGAATAATATTAAAAACCCCACACCTTTGGCATACAAACTCAAGGATTCGTATATGCATAGGGATGTTCACATAGAAGAAACCAAGAAGTGAGGCTTCAAGGAGTAGTGGCTTTGGCACATTTTCTGCAGCTGACACTTCCAAATCCTATAAAAATTACACCATGGTCTTCCAATAGGAAATCCTGCCTGTAGCTTTCAGGGTTATTTAACTTGGGACAGAGCCAATAACAGACCCAGATAAGGTCAACTAACAGTTTAGGAAAAACAGTTGTGGCAGAGAAAGGACTAGAGTGATACTATATGAGGATAAACATTGCTTGCACTGAAGAAAAGAAAAGCAGCATAGACTACAGACTGTAACACATTGGTCTGACATAAACACTTCTAGATTGCCCAGTTTTAGAAGAGAGAATGATATCATTATATCAAGAAGCTGAATGTCGAGTAAACATAGTGACTAAAATTCCTACTTATGTAAGATTTGCAGTTTTTTTTTTCAATCAGATTGTGGATTAAGATTATAGTTTTCTGCAGATGTAAGAGATAGCAAGAGTATGTGAAACTGTAGAAAAGAGTACATAGAACTAGGTGCCTGACATTGAAGGTGACTTCCACTTCATAACTGAGTTACCTGCCTATTTATTGTGTTGATCACAGTGATGAAAGAAAAAGAATCTTGCTGGTGTGAATGCACTAGGGTCAGGTAAAGAGGTGTGGTTTTCATTGTTTGCCTTTTATTGGTTATTAGCTAAACTGTTTTTAAGATGGCAGACTCAAAATAATTGCATAGAACTTGTTCAACTGTTATCCTACTGATACCCAACATGAAATATTCTTAAATATAACCTATATACTGTGTGCATACAAACAGTGAATAGCAGCTTATCAAATGTATCAATGTGCCATTAGTGCACCTAATGACATTCAGATGTGACTATTGTCACACAGACTTTTTAAAATTCTTTTTTGTAATGCAAGGCACATTGTCTTTGGGTAAGTATTCACAAGTGTTTTTGTGCCAGATAAAGGAGTTGTCAGTCAAATAAGTAAACAGTGATATTTTTATCTGGGCTTACACATTTTTACATTATGCATTATACCTACAAGAATACCTTTTTGTCTAATGGGGGCTCTTTTTTTTGCACAACACAAGCTGTTCTTATACTGGAGGAGAAAATAGATGGAGCTGGGCAACTGAGCAAATACGACCATATGGCAGCATATCCTAGTGTATCCTCCCAGATTCTGCTATGGCAGCAATAGCAGTAAGAATTCCATGTTATAAAATAGCTTCTATATCCAGTACTTAAGGATAGTTTAATGTGTAACATAAGCCTTGCAGTATTAATTTCATAGTCTAGTTAAAACTGCCTACATGCATACCATTTCTTGTTAAACCTCCTTTTCCAGTCAGCTTACTTTCATTCTTCAATTCCCAAATACTTTGGCTTGTAACTGGAGGTACATGCCCATGCAGATTAGTTGAAAGCTATAACTTTATTTGGATCAAGGAATAATTTTGGTGTATCCTCTTCCCTGTGAAACCTGTCCTGAATTCTTGCATCTGGATCACTGCTAATGATTGTCAGAGGGGGAAATGCAGGCTGAGAGATGGAGAAGACAAAATCTAGCATTGAAGAAATGGGATTAAACAACTTGAAAAGATGAGTACTTTTTGCCTCTAGGAACATCTACTTTGAGAGGAAGAATTTCTCTCCCCCTCATCCCCAAGATGCTGGGTAGGTTAGAGAGATATTCCTTCTGGATTTTGGTAATGTTTCCAAATTAAAGTCTAGTGAGCTCAATGGAATCTTCCTTCCAGCAGTCAGCTGCAAATGCAGGTAAAGGGAATGTAAAACAGGAGCTATATGGAGGGACTCTCCATGTTGGGCATCCTTCTGCAACTACTCTGTAAGTATATAGCTTCCTTGCAGTATGCTGCATCTTGTCTCTTCTTATTTTTTATTGTACCATGAACTTCTTCTGGCTCTGTTTAGTCCTATTTACACTCTTGTCTTCTGCCTCCTGGGCAGACTTGTACTTCTTGTTATGTGGAAGAATTTGTTTTTTAAGCATGTTGCTTGATGTGTTTATCAGATGTTTATAAGTGACAAGTGGTGAGCAGGTGACTCATCATCACCTTTTCCTCACTGTTATTTTATAGTTGAAGGGATAACTCCTGTTTGCTGGGAAAGCGACCAGTTGAAGAACTGAACTCTCCCTTTGAGACATTTTCTGTATTCCTGATGATTCTTTGTGTGCCTTTCTGAACTCTCTGATTTCTTTTAGTGCACTTAGAGTGAAAGTTCTGTATGTATTTGGATTTATGAAGTCATGGGATATTTTGAGTTTTTGCTGCTGTTACTGGTTTTGGTTTTCTTCTTTACAGTTTTTAATACTTTTTTTTTCTCCTGATCCCTCTTGAGTATTCTGCTGATGATTTTGGCATGGCAGTATCTAACTTGTGGCAAACCATTACATGCAATCATTACTTTGGATTTAATGATACTTCTTTAGTTTTGAATTAATGTATTGCTTTAATTTCAGTTACTGTGGCAGTAGCATATGGGTAATATCCCATGAGAAATGGTGTCCTCCTGCCTGTTGTCTTGCCAATGTTGTTTTTGGTGTTGTCTGCCATAGCTTTAATATATTGGGAAAGAAGACAAAATTTGGGATTTCAGTGTTCTGGAAAAGTCCAGTGAGAGAGCAAATCAGGAATTTACTGGACAACAAAGAAAAGGGATATTGAAGTGTCTTTTTTTGGAGAAGTCTGGGCTTCCCTTCTAAGTGAAGAAAGGTACTAACCCCAAAAAGGCTGTCAAATCTAGGACTCCAATGAAGAAAGCAAGAGAGGCATGAAGGAGTCTGATATTTGTCTGGAAGGAAAGTGGAGTGAGAGAGTTTGGTTACAGAGAAGCTTGAAAGTAGAAACTTTTTCTAACTTGTACACAAATGATTCCAAGGAACATTTTTACAAATGACCAGTAAATTAAACTTCTGAAAATTGCCATTTGTAACTATTCCAAACTGCCAGTTTGAATGGACTGCAAAGTTATCTTTCCATCCACTCCACTTCCCCTGCCACTTTCAGTTAAGATTGGATCCTGATGGATAGCATCATTTTGTCATATTGTAGCACTTTATAAATAACCTAATGCAGTGATGTACAGTGCACTGACAATTGTAGTTTTAGTAGCTATTGGGAAAGCTAAAAATGAACATTTGCCATAATCTAGATCATTTACTTTGGCTGTTGGGCTTTCTGCACATCTCCAGTATGTATTCCCATAAGATATTAAAAAAGAAGTATATATTTTTATTATATTGTGTATACACTTTGGTAGGTGTAAAGTAAGTTTACATTTTAAATGCATTTGTGCTGCAAACAGAGAAAAGCAAAACAAAATAAATTGATGCCAGGGGAAATGTCAGGCATGCAACACAGATTTGTTAAATAAACATTACTGTGTGGCATTAGCTAATGTTATTACTTTGTTTCCCTAGTGGCTCTTTTTGATTGTCTGTGTTTCTAAAGATGGTGCACATTTCATACATGCCGAGAACAGAGCACAAACATTCTGCTTACATGAAGGGCCTTGCAAAAGCCCCCCAAAACCCAAAATTTGATGGCATTTTTTTATTTACATCTCTGCTAAAAACATACTTGCACTTTTGCTGTGGAAGAGATAATGTGAACAAATTCACCTATTGAACCATTTTTTTGGAACTGTATGGGAACTAAACATAGAAAAACTTAAAAAGCAAATTAGAATCTCGGGGATGTAAATAAAGCTCAAAAGTATATTGTACTTTCCTGAATATCTTAAAGAATGAAAACTAGAAATAAAAGTATAATTTAGATATTTTTTTTTAAAATCATTGCACAAAGGATGGCATAGATATGCTTATAACTGTGGAAGGTGATTTCACAACTTCCATTCAGACATTTATGTATAAATGCTTCTTATTCATAGAATAGTGTTGTTGAAGCCAATATGCAGTGTATTTAATGTTCACATGTAATGTAAATTTGGGAAATCTGATAAAGAATTCTGTGAGTGGGAAATCCCTCTCTCTGTGGCCAATTCATATCCCACAGCAGAGAGTGGAGTACCTGCAGTGCCACTGCATGACTTATTTAAACAAGCTGGATTTACTAGTTCAGGATTCATAGCAATACCAGCTAGGGGTTGATCTGTTTATATATTTGCTGATACAGTACTGGGTTGGATGATGTATATACATTTGAAGAATGCAAAGCTCATTTTCAGGTTTTGCATAACCAACATGTTTCAAGCAAGTCTGATGCATAGAAGAAACTGGGATAAAAAAAGAATACCAAAGCTGAATGTTACCATCTGTTCAGTTTATTTAATACACCGTGCTGCTGCTCTTAGTCCAAGCGCAAATGAAGTTGGATCCATACAACAGCAGACAAACATCAGCTGTCCTGCCTTTTGGCTGTTGGTAGAGGAGATGGAAGGTCGAGGCAAGAGAACTGATCTTGAGCATGGCTGAGACGTATTGACTGGAGGATTAGAAGGGAAAACATGCAGTGACATTGCTGTTCTCAGGAAGACAACTTTATTTGAACTCAGAACAGTAAATTGGACCCATGTAATTGTCGGTGCTTGTTTGGTGTAGTGTTTCCTCCCTGTTGAATGTGGACTTTGCAACCTAAATGCTGTTTCAGTATAATCAGTTGGCTTTGATTATAAAGCAGGGAACAAGAGAACTTTTTCTGAGGAACAATATTGACTTCTTTCTTGCCAATCTATCTAATATATCCTACAATGTTAATCTTTACTTCACTTGACTTAATGGAGCAACTTGTAGAAGTGACAAAAATAAGTAACTGAGAAGGGTAATACTATTAATCTCTGAACAATAACACAGAATCAGAGTTTCAGGGATTTTTATGATTCATATTTTTGTGTGTGATATATTAATGGTCTGAATTTGTCTCCAACTTTTATCTTTCATACTCAGTCTTCTGGCTGTTGCTTTCTCTTTATCAAAAGAGGGCTGACAAGGCATTACTCTCTTCTCTTACTGGCTCTTGGTTTTGACTTTGACCATTGTATTGTTCCATAGTACAATGATATCTTGTATGGGTTAAAACAATGAACAGTCTTCCTGGTTTCTTTTGTGGACCTTGCCACATCTTAAGGATTTACCTCTGCCAAGAAAACAGTGTGGCTTGGTTCTGATTCACCAGGCTCTGGTATGTTCAGAGCAAACACACTTTCCAAGGACTTTGACTGCCAAAATACAGCAGCAACGTTCATTTCAAGACATGATAATTGAGCATAATCAAAAGCCTTGCAGCTTTTTCAGAACAGTTGGAATTTAAGCAAGGAATGATCACTGGGAAAAATGAAGTTTCAGGGAAGTTATAATCTGATGAGGATATGATTTTTTGATGGTAAATAAGATGTTTAACTACGATTTTTCTTAGTCTTTATTAACTGTTATAGAGTGTATACATGCTGGAGAAGTGCTGAAGAGAAAACCCTTTTTTCTTAGGAAATGCAGCATGCCTGGATGTATGGCTGTGTCGGGGGTTCATAGTAGATCATTCCGAGCCTGTATTATGTTATTTTAAAATGAAAACTTCAAAACATTCTTGAGTCTGATCCAGTTGAAGCCGATAGCTGTATCAGCTTCTAAATTATTATTCTGTTTTTGAATGAAACTGAAAAAGAAGAAATTCCATGAGTTTAGCTGTAGGTATAAAACTAATTGCCACAACTCTCATTTCTAGACTGTTTTTCAACTTTCTTTTAAAAAAAATAACTATAATAATAACCTTTCTTTTTTGTTATTGTTAACCCTATTAATGGTTTGTGTCACCTAGTGGTAGGACTTTAATCCCAGCACCCACCCTTTTTCATAATTTTTGTGAAATCTAACATTTGCAGCATGTGGCAATGGAGACTCTTCAAAAGTGACATGTATTTATCCTTAAGAAGCAGGTTTTGCTGGGGTTCAGGCTTGAGTCCATTTTTCTTATCTTTCTCAAATGACCAAAGTTAACTGATTTGAAAGGACCTCATTTTAAATTACATTCATTCAGTGAAAACAGAAATTAACACTTAGAGACATCTATATGCTAATGATTGTAGCTCAGGGAATACCCTTCTAACCTTTTCAAAAGGAGTTGGTAAAAAGCCATTTCACTTGAAAGCAACTTAGTAAGAATGGTAGATTAATTAAATACAATAAAATTTCCCTAAAATCTTTATCCCATTTATCACTTATCATTATTTTTCTTTTTCACATATGATACCTTAGATCCAAACGGAATATTCAAGGATGCATTTATTAAAACTGTTTTTCTGGTGACATCTAATAGATGCTGAAAAACAGAGGTTAATAATGTCAGGAGTTCTAGGGATGACATGTAAACAGAGGTGAAAAAGCAGCTTCATCTATCAGAGTACATAAAATACTAAGTGTATGAATTTTGGCAAAAGGGTCAAAAATGTGTAGGGGAAAGATTTTCTCTAGCCCTTCCAGTAGCTAAGCAATGAACTGAACAAGAAGATCCTAAGTTCTCAGACCCAGACCTTTTAAGTGCTGTGTATGTGCATCCATTAGAGAGTTTACTGTAAATGCAAAATACGACTCTTGCTGCTTGTAGGCATATTTATTATAGGTGCAGTCTGTTCTTGACTCTGTGGGAGGTTAGATTTCCTGAAGAGGGTAAATTGAGTACTGCACATATTAAGGTGCTTGTGCACATTGCTATTCTACCTTGTAATACCTGTGTTACTGCCATTTATGTAACATCTCGTAGATAAGGTCACTGCTGTATACAGAGAACTTGCAGGTCCTATAATCTTTTTTTTCTGTTTGGAAGAAAGGGAAACAGTTGCCCTGTTGTTCTTATGCTGACTACTATTCATGTTGTTTGTTCTTGGAGGAAAAATTTCTAATGAAAAGGCCTAAAAAGCTAAAACCTGAAGCTTCTTTGAAGCTACTTTTCTGAGTAGTCTTGTAGATCCTGATATGAAGTCAAACCAGAGTCAAAGTATTAAGCCCTATAGTAAGATGTCTGACAGACAATTTGCACCTCATATTTGGTTTAAATTCAATAGCAGTAAAATTCCTATTGAAGCAAAAATGTGGCATAGCACTTGAAATTCTGGTGCAGGAGAGACTGCAGGAAGATCCACAGATCTGTATTTGGTTTACTGATGGAAGTAGGTGGTAGTGATGTGAAGATCCAAAAGGATCATAAAATTATACTTACACAGGTGTTATGGAAAAACTTCCTTTCCACCAAGCAGAGGAGAAGCATAGCAACCTTTCCCAGTTGGCTGAATAGTGTGTCTGCAAGCCTTAAGGAGGGAGACACAAAGCCTGCATTCAGTTCTTCCTTGAGAGAGAGAATCAAATATGCTGGGCAACCAGACATGAGCAAATAGGTGGTGACAGTCCTTGAGCAAAGAGGGACATCTGTGACTTGAGGATTGGAGGGTGAGATTTTTCTGTGGAAATTGAGGCAGCATGCCAAAAGGCTGGGTGATAGCTACCTGCTACAGAGTAAAGGAAGAGAGGCTTGGAGTCTTTTGACAAAGAGCTACTTTCAGGTAATTTATGATTAAAAAGGAATAACTGTGCCTTGAAGACACACCACAAGAGTATCCGGGGTGTGAGAAAATGGCTTTTGCAGGCTTTATTAGCAGCTCAACTTTACCCTAGGTTTTCTAGCATTATCAGAAAAGTAATGATCTATACTGCTGTGTTTTTGTCCCCTGGACTGCAGAAAGACATTTTTTAAGAAGCCGTAGCCTAGTGCCACAAAAAGCTAACATGACCTGGGATTAGAGCAGTTATGAACAACAGGATCTTTGTTTTTCTGAGCAGGAGCTGTTCTCTCTGTTCTTAAGACTTTTCCTTTCCCCTGGGTTTTAATCAAAATGGTGTCTTTTAACATCCTTCAGAAAGGAGAGAACATCCCATTTGAGCTGGCAGCTTTTAGCATGTGTGTGTGTAATAAGACACCTATTAACTATGCTAAAAAAGCCTCTTTCTCCCCCTTACCCCCAAAGACAAGACACCTGCTAAATCTGCAGTTCTTTACTAAATCAATTTATTCATATTTTATTCTGGCACAGCCCCTGAATTTCTTTTCTGCATTACTTTAGCTCTGAATAAAACATGATAGTTCAATTAATTTTTTTTTTTTAGTTAATGTGGGTTGTTTTTTCTTTGTGTTTTTTTTTTTTTCTTTTTTCTTTGACAGTTGGTTCTAGGTTGGTCTAGCTAAATAAAAGCCCTGCTGTCTTGACTGCTTTGGGGCACTCCAGAACTGTTAGGAGCTGGAAAGGCAAAGCTTTTTCCTTGTTCTCTTATACTTCTCACATCAGTGTATTGATCACAGCAGGGAACTGTATCATAATCTGCTGCTGGTCTACAGTCTGAGACATTCTATGGGCTTTCAGTACTCCTCTTGCAAAGGTAGGACTGAAAAACCAAACATCTGTAACCTGAACTATTTGGTAAAGCAACAACAAAAGGTTTGTAGAATTAATCACTGAAAAATAGCCACAAGTTCAGAGGTCGGCATACTTTTACAATAATTCCACTACATGTTGTAGTGATTAATATTCTCAGTGTTCTGTATATTTATGATTTGTCATGCTCCTTACATTATAACCTTTGAGTGGTGGACTGTAGACAATTTGGATGTTGTAATCACAGTACTTGTACAAATGTATGGAATGAAAAAAATATAAACTGTATAAGCAAAACAAATTAATTATTTTCAGTGTGCTATGTGTTTTGGTTAATGAAACTGTAGTTCATCTGCTTTTTCATGTGGCTCTAAAGGGCGGCTGCTATGCAATTCTTCTGTATGCAGTTCTTCTGTTGGTCCAAGAACATTCTTTAACAAGCCAAAAACCAGCCAGCCAAAAAAATCCTGCCAGAACCCCACTAATATTGGCATGGCTTGTTTCTGGACTTGTGTTCATTTAATTTGTTTTTTATTTACTTATTTTCATCTCCTTCTTCTGTTAAAGCAACCAAAGTAAAACTGTTTTTTTTGGAGACACTTTCTGAAGGTACCAAAAATCACTGCAGTAAAATCCAGCTGTTGGTAGTAGTTCATGTTTCCTGATCATGAGCAACTTGGTTAAATGTGGACTTGCTGTCAACTGAGGACCATTGAACCTTTTCTGCTGGTGAAGGAGAACAATACTAGAGGAATTGGGAGCATGTAGGATAGAGGACATTATGGTAATTTGTTCCAAGACTCAAGAGACTCCTTTTTCCACCTCAGTGATGACTTGGAGAGTGTCCTATTGTCTTGATACATGTCCTAGGGGTTGAGCTGAACTCCTTGTAGAGTGGTAGCAGGAGGTCAGCATCTTCCAGAGCTGCTTTTTGGGTTCAGAGGCTTGACTGGTCCCCTACCCCATGGCATGCGAGTGCTGTGGGACTGGTGTCATGGACCTTTGAGTTTCCTAGAGGTGGAGGGAGGGTGCTGGTGTGCGAGTGACTAACTCCACATACCATGGGAAGTCTTCCTGTGCCTGCCAGTAAGTCTGCCCACTTTTGATTCACAGTCACTGGTCTGCCAGACTGGGTCACTTTTTCAGAGGTGTCAAACATCGCTTGTCTTCAGCCTGTGGTTTATAAAAGCGAAACCACAAATAAGTCCCTCTGGCACAGTAATAGAACTGGATTTGCAGGAGTTTAGCAAGCTAAAACAGATCCTGCAAGTTGAACAGGTGTTGATTTAAAGCAATTGCAAAACTTGACTGAGAAAATTTCATAAATCCTGTTGGCTGAATGCGTTGGTAAAGCAATTTTTTTGTTTGTTGCATTAAAATTTAGTTAGCTGAGATTGATAACTATTGTTTGAAGGTTGTACTCCCTGCAGCAAGATCATAACTGACTGAAGTTGATACTGTTTATTTAAATGAAGATAGTTTGGAATGGATAACTATATTAGTAATTGTCATGGTTACAAAAATAGAAAAAAAAAAAACAAACCAGAAATGTTCTGGGTGAAGATAACAGTGTAAAATTTCAATTGCTTAATAGTTGTTTATAAAGCTAAAACAAGCCTCTCAATGAAGACTTGTTTTCAGTTGGTGATACTCTGATTTACTGCTTTTGCATAAGTTGTGGCACAGGTCTCTAAATCTAGAGCCCATATAGACAATGTCTTGATAGTGAGAAAAATGCTCTGTTATTATCAGCTGACATAATTTGTTTTTATCAAAATTATGTTGAACTGATATGGAAGGCTGGTTTTTTTTACTTATTTGAAAGGTGTCAGTATATAGCAGTATAAAATAATAGTACAAGTGTCACTAGCATCAGGGTTTTACATCCAGAAGAAGAAAAAAAAATGTAGGGAATTTTTGGTGGTTGGGTTTTTTTTGTATTCTCTCAGATCTGAGGCTAACTAGAATTTGAAGTAAATTCCCTCTTGCCTGTTTTTCTTTTTTTTTTCCTCTATTAACCTTAATACAGAATTTTCCATTATAAATCCTTTTGTATTTTTAAAGGAGTCTTAAAAATATAAACTTTTTGTAGTCAGTACAAGCAGATTTCTGATACTGCTTTGAAGGAAGTTAAATGTGTTGGGTTTTTTTTTTTGTTTTTTTGTTTTTTTTTTTTCTCTGCATCTTGGCTAAAGGCATTTCCCTGTTAAATTACATCTAATTTTAGCAGGTTCACTTGAAAACAGTTCTTTTGCATCTCATATCTAAAACTCTAGAATCCAAGAAGTTGCTTACTATAAGATAGATACTTAATGTATTAGTGGAATGGAAATCACTTTGGGGCAGGGCCCACCGTGTTTGACCCAAGACTGGGCATGCAGTTACCAAAACAAGGAGAGGAAAATGGGTTTCCTGCGTGCATAAGCACTGTACATATGTTACAAGTGCAAGTTATATGTGCAAGTTCAGGACAATTTGAGTTTTAAAAGGAGTGAACTTCTATGTCACCCTATTAGTTCACTTCCACTCTTTCTCTGGTGATATTTATTTGCCTTTGCAGTAGGCTTTAGGTATTCTGTTGCTATAATAAGAGCACCGCTGAGCCATGTAAGAACAAGGAGAAACCCTCTCAGGAGGGAAGAAGGACACAAGGCTAGCTTTGAAGGTTTGGATCTCCCATGCTGTAACCAGGCACAGAGCCAAACATTCAACTGATACCCAGTGTCTCACATGTAGGGGTGACAATGGGTTTGTAATCCAGCCACAACAACATCAGTTAATGACATACTGTATTAGAGCAATCTGTAATTTTAATAAGTATTTTATGGAAAGCAATTCTTTGAAATTCAAAGTATTTAGCCTTTTCATACAGGAAAACATGATGAGTTAAGAAAAGCACAAAGGTGTCCAGGATTTTCATTATTACTTGTGCTGTATGTGGTTGTGTTATCGTATGGATATTTGCACTAGCTTTGTGTGACTGCATATCATGGGCAGTTGGGTCTTGAGGCTCTTTTGCCAAACTGTATCTGTACCTTTCTGGAGGATTCATACAAATTCTGACACCCCCCCCTCTACCCCCACTGTCTTCTTCCAGAAGAACCCTTAGAGTTATGATGTTTATATCTAGACATCTGAAAAGATGCTTCATGCTGGCACTGTTTGCAGTAGGGTTTGCTTACCAGGAATTAATGCACTTAAAGAGCATATGTTGGCAAATATAAATTAACTTTTCTACCCCTGTCTTCCTTGACTCAGCTTTTAGGCTCTATGGACCATACTGGGGTTACTATTTACAGCAAGCTTTTAAAACTTGCTTCCACCTGCCCCTTTCCTGCTTCCCTTCTGCCCTTACCCTCCAAACTACTTGTAGTTGTGGAACTATTTGGAGATGGCTAGATGTTGTCCATGGAACACATCTCTCCAAGCCTTCATAACTGAATAGTATAGGACCAAAAGGAAGCATAATTGATTGGATGGATACAAAATACTATCCATGAAGACCTGCCCAGATGAAACAGCAAATATAATTTTTCACATCCTTCTGTTTAATATCAGCTGTAATCCAAGTCTAAGAGGTAATCTTCTGATGTTTTGGGTGTGTATAAGTAAATATTACTTAAAATGTTTGATGTCTACCAGTATAATGCTCATTCTGTGCCTCACAAGTTGAAGGCAAAACCAGGGATATTCAGGATTGTTCTTGCTGTTCCAAATCCTATCCATGTCTTTAGCATTAGGATACCTCCGTGACATGGATTTGCCTGTGACCACAGAGGGTGAAAGCTCCACTGCACAAGGTATCAAATACCTGGTCTGATGTGCAGGCACAATGAAGTAAAATGGGCAGCAGAGTTGTTAATGTTGTGGAATGTTACAGGCATGTGCAAACAACTTTCAAACAACAATGTAGTTTTTGAAACCACAGGGAGAATTCCATTTTTATAATTAAGATACAGTTTTTCTGATTCTGTTCATGTTCCTACTGGCAACCCTACATTGCTTAGTGTCAGAAATAATTTAACTATGGAATATCTTGTCTGCTACTGCATCTCATAGTGTTCAAATAATGGGTGCATCAAACAACAGAATAATTAATGAAGAAAAGTTTGAAACAGTGAACTCTTCCTTCATTGCAATCCATTCGAATTTGTTTCATCATTTCTGATGGAAATTTTTTTACAGTTTAGAGGATGAAGATAATCTTGCTTCTGTGTAAAATGCAGGTAATTTCAGGAGCTAAGCCTGTAGCAGGAGCTATGTAAAAATATAACCCATCATACTTTAAGCTCTAGCTTGTCTTTGTTTAAAAAATTGGGTTTTTTGAATGGCTGTCTACATCTTGCATCCTGTTAAACAGGAAAACCATACTCATTTTCCTTTCAAATGGAAAATTCCTTTAAGTCTTTTGTCTCAATGGGATAATATGAATAGAAGAGAGGATCCTTAAAGCATGTTTCTCTTGTCCTACAGACAAGATTAAAAAGAAACTCACTTGCCAGATATTGACAGCTCTATTTTATTTTACTAATACACTTGAGCTAATAGAGATTTGTAGGTGCATTGAAGTTACAGAGCTTTGTTTATTTGGTCCTACTCTGTGATCCATACTACAATTTAATGCCTCTCTTGCATAATACTTCTAGTGTTAGACTAGGGACATAGTATAATAAGCCTTCGAGCAGTACTGCAAAGGCAGCACCAGTGCTTTGAAATAGTGCTTCTGGTCAGCCACTCAAGATAAAAAGTATATGTTCACGGTCATTACTGTAACATTGGAAATGCAGTATATATTTTATACTTACTGTTCTTCATTTGCTAGCCCTGTATCTAGGTAAAAACCGGTACTACTTAATATATATTCTGCATCATTGGAGCATACTCTGCTAGGATCTGGGATTTCCCTCCATGACATATTTCAAAATTATTATTGACGTTGTGTCTTGGGGTATTACTGGTGAACGATGTGTCAATGCCTGCTGTTAATTATTCTCAATCGGCTGTTGCATTGTGCTGAGATGGTGCAACCTACACATAATGCAAGCAGCATCCCTATACTTTGGGAGAGGCTGAAAAGAACCCAAACTGGGTAAGAACTTAGTGGCAGAAAACAGAATCTGGAATAGCCAGAAGAATGTGTATATAAATACTGTGTGGACTGTGGACTGCACTTCTAACAGTTCACAGAGATTTGACACTGATATTGACATTTAGTTAGAAAGGTCACACAATATGATGGCAAAAAGTTTGTTTCCTACTCTAAGTACAGTGGGAAAATTGTTCTTCAAAATTTTGGCAATATATATTGGAAACTTTGTGCTTTTTAGGGTAAATAACGTAGGTGTTAATCTTCGCACCTTCCTGAAGAAACCAGAGAAAATATACCAAAGTGTTTTTGGCAAAGAAACTGCTATTAAATATTTAGAAAAATATGGTTTTCAGGCTGATTGAAGCTCATTGCTGTGTAGCAGTCTTGAACTTTGGATGGTCCTGTATCCTTTACAAAGTATGGGAACTGATGGCATAGTGCAAGAAGTTCCAAATAGGTGTTATACTTTTTAACTTTAAAATTTTATTTTATGCTTTTTTTGTTTTGTTTTGTTCTGCTTATGGTGCTAAAATTAGGACCTTAAGGTCCAAAGGGCCAAAGGATTACTCATCTTATGCATCATTGTGCTTAAGAGGTTATCTTAAAACAGATTCTCCTTCCTTTCAGTCTAGGATGACTGAAGGTACCAGGTCCATCGACTTTTCTTCAGTTAGCTGTAAAGCTTTCTTAAAGGGGGTAGATGGTAGTCTTCAGGCTCATCCCAGATATGTTTCTGTATTGCTTGCAGATAGGAAGTCCAGAACTGAATTTCAAAAGGTAAAAATAGCCCTGTATCTAGGTAAAAAAAATTGTAATGTGTCACAATCTATATTTGTAACACAAACAATATAAATCTTTTTCTTTTATTATTTCTAATTTCAGTTTTGTTTAGGAAAATACTCTCTGCATTCTGCCTATGATAGCTTGGACTGAAAACTTTAATTAGTTTGTAAGGCTTTTTATTATTATTTTATCTGTCTTCATTATTTTTTGCTCAGTCTCCATGGATGTTCTGTATTTTCATAATCAAAAAACTTACTGGCTATTTTTGTCAAACAAGAACCCTGAAGCCATGACAATGGAGTACTGAGCCTATCTGCCCATTCTGTCAACAGGATGAAAGTGGATCTCAAGCTTTTTTAATTACAAGGATAACATGTTCGCTCATCTAATAATGAAGATGGTTAGCAATTTTAAATTTTAATAATCAATTACTGAAAGTAATTCTCCATTAAACCACAAGAGAGCCATTAAATCTCAAAAGATGGAACATGCTGTATGTAACAGTAGCAAAATTTCTATTTTTAAATATCATTAGGGAATATCTGATTTTCATTTCTCTGCTTTTCTTTTACCTTTTTCCTCATGCAGACCATCTCATTTTCAGCAGGAAGACAGCACATGATCTTATAAATAATAAAAGAAAACCCTTGCAAGGCTTGATCCAAAGCGTGAAATATGTGCTAAAAATCTAATTTGTTTCAATCCAGCATATTTTGACTGAATAATAAGGGAAGTGACTAATTAATATCTTAATATGCTGAGGGCTAGGTGGCATGGTGGGCTTGATACACTCTGCTTTCACCTCAAGAGACCTAAGTTAAGATCTTATTGATATTACAGGTGCTGAACAGCGTTTGGTGGTTTGTCTCTGTAGCTGTATTAGAAAACCATAAAATTCAGTACTATTGGCAGCTTCAATTGTAAACATGTTGAGAGCTGGAAAGCAGGGATACTGCAGCTCTCTGGTAGCTTGGTGTGCTTGTGTGAGGATGCCTGTTCAGTGACAAGCAAGTTGGCAAACAAATCGATGGTTGCTTCCAGCAGAAATAAAATAACCCCAAAGCACTGAGGTGGGAGGGAAGCAACAAATTAGTCTTGCCTCAGATGCAAAATAGCTATTTTTCTTTCCAAGGCATTTAAAATTGAAAGCTACAGAAGTGATTTGGATTTGTTTGGTAATGTTATACTAACTATTAAAATATATACTGTTTAAATATATAATGGTAAAATGTGTCGCATGCATAACGAGTCAGTATGGCGAAAGGACTTGAAACATTAGTGCTAGTTTGAAGATGAAAATAAAACTGAAATGAAAAGCTGATACAATAATTAACTTAATTAGTCTTTAGTAATTTTTATTACCAAGCAGCCACTGAGATTATGAAGCATGTGCATCTTTTCAGCAGATAATAGTGTGTTTCAGGACTTGCACTGAATTATCCTGTACTGTGTGATAGTCCAACATAGGAACAAAATGCAGCTGAGAACCTCTTCACATTAGCTGGAGTCAAGTCCCTGTTCTTGGAAGTGAAGGTCTGTATCTTTGGCTTAACATAAAGCAGTATCTGATCACATCATCAGAAACTTTATCAATCTTTTCGAAGAAGATACCTTAGGAGCCCAAGTTTTGTTGGAAATAAGGTGTGAGAAGGTTTTTAATTTTTTTTAATAAAGCTATAGCTGTCTACCACTGACACTTGGCAAAGTTTGTTTTGCTTGTCAAAGCCTGTTGCTGAAGCCATATAGAGATTGAGGAGGAAGGAATTATCTTAACGTTGGACTCTGTCAGACTTATGGCTATTATCATTGCATTAGATACAACTTGTTCATAGTTTGTGTTATTGATCTAGAAAAAATAACTACAGGAAACTGTACTGTTCTCTTCTCCCAGGACTTCAGGTTACAGGTATAAATTGACTAAAGGTAAAGCTTCCACATATCTGAAGGCTTAAATAAGGTAATAGCATGGTTTTCAGCTTGGAAAATCTTTTTTTTTTTTTTTTCTTTTCAACAAATTTTATTTTTTATCTCAAGTTCTTTGGTAAGACTTGTCAGGAAAAACTTATATAACTGCCATGTTGGATGGGAGAGAAGAACAAGCTTTTGAACACAAAGCCATTCATACTGTCTAAAATAGAAGGAAAAAAAAAAGCCTTCAAAAATTAAATACAGTTTGAGAACGGTTGCTCTGAGCTTAACTTGATTATGTTCATCCATTAGGCAGTTTGAAAGAAAAGGTGATTGGATCCATGAAACAGAGGGAAAGTATTAACAAGGAGAGGGGTGACGAGGTCACTAACCTCCATGGCACAGAGAAAGAGACAGATAATTATAATTTGTGGAACATTAAGGCAATATTTCAGGGTAGAAGGTTGGTGAATAAGCTGTAATTTAAAAAAAAAAAACAAAACAGCCCAACACCATTGTCATTTTTAGTTGCTACACTTGTTACTATAGAGCTATAAATGTTAGTTCTGGTGTTGGCTCTTGTTTCTTCAACTCTTCCTCACTTCATGGCTGAAAAGTTAGATATGGAGTGGCTCCTCTTGTGAAAAATATTCTATGGTAATTATTAGTATTTCTATCCCTTTTATCAGCTCTCTACATCTGGGATCACAGTGGTTTTTAGGAATTAGTTAGCTAGAACCATGGATAGCTTTGTAAAGGACATAATTTTAGCATTGTTGTGTTCCAGGTGAAGCAGGGAAAAATGGGGAAGGATTGGTCTTGCTCTTGTTTCAAAATCTTGTTTTTTCAAGAGTTGATCAGCAGTCTGGATTGGTTTATCTTTTAGAGTTTGTCTGGGCATTGCAATGAAATGCGATGCTCAATTACAGCTTCTGATTTGTTGGATAAAGCAACAAATGTTGCAGTGTTTTCTCTCTTACTCTGTCTCTGGTTTTTCCTCCCCAGTATCCACAAGATTCTGCATTTCAAAATTTCTGGTGGTCCTTTGTTCAGATGAAGGACTAATCTGCAGAGAAGACACATGAAATTTCTGGGACATACAACTAAAGCTTCTAAAATTTGTTTTCATCTATTCCTTCTAGTGACTTAATGAACAGTGCTTGCTGACTTTAGAGGTCCAGGGAGCAGGTTGTGTTAGATTTTTAAGTTTTCTTTGACATTTAAATTTAACTAGAAGAATTACCCTTTTGACACCTGTAGCCTGTTTTTCTTTATGATACTTTTTTTTTTCTCTTTTCCTTACACGCATAGTTGCATAACATGCTTCAGGTCTTTCAGAGATGCAAGTGGTTGTTGAAGACTTCATGGCACTTCTTTGTGTGTGTGTTATGTATGTGTGTGTGTGTGTGTGTGTATATATATATATATATAAATTTTTTTTTTTTTTCCCTCTTGCAAGAGTAGGAAAGTTGAGGCCAATGATCTGGACAAATTCTGGCTCCAGTTCTGCTTACTAAAAATACCTTTGTTTTCAAATGCAAAATATCCTCTTCATTTTTGTCTGAGAAATGCCACCTGGTGATGCAGAGTGCTATGAAGACCTTCAGTGTGGACCAAACAGGTTTAAGCATAGACTCAGGCAGTCACCATTTGCTTAGCTGTCAGCCCTGCTCTACACATTTGCATGCACACAAATAGCTAAAAGGAGTTCTGTGTAATTCATAGTTCAGGTTTGAATCTCAGCATGTAATAGTTTCTTTCATGATGAAAGCATTTCACACTTTAGAGGACTTTTCATATTTGTTTCATGTTTCTTTATGGAGAGTTCAAAGTACTTCTGAGAATGTTTGCTACTCCTCTCTGTAAAGTTTCTTTTCCTATTTTCCCCCTTTTTTCTTACAGCCAGAAAAGGAAGAAAAGAATATTTAGGAAATATTTAGAAATCTAATACTACTACTTTGAGTGTTTCTTGGTCATGTGAACAACCATTGAAATATAATCATCAAGCATTAAAAAAAGAATAATTGTTCTTCAGTGTTTTTTGCCAGTGTACTGCTTTCTCCCAGCCTGTTGCTATTTCGTATATATGTATTTTGATAAGGCATTTTCTAGATGTGTGTAGAGAAAGGACAAACGTGCAAGGGAGGTGATAAAGCTGCTTCATTTGTTTGGCATTGCATTTGAAGGTTGGGCTAAGTAAACAGCAGATTATTTATTTAAATTAAAATATTGAATGTCTCTTGAGCTGCTTAGCTCATGATTAGGCACTGAAACATTTGCCCAGGAGTGCAGCTCTGTAGCTCTCAGGAACAGAGAACTGGGGGAAAAGTCCATATGGTGTGCTTGGATGTGCTGAGTACAGTTCATCTGAAGAACTTGATAAATGTTATAAAACTTCTGTAACCCACTTGGTCCAGGTTTTTTTGATATTGGACACTCTAGCCTTATAAATAAAAACAACTTCAGTATAATCTGAAACTAGCACTCTCTTTAAAATCCCATGCTACAATAAAAATTGAAAGTAGTGCACTGGGAAATAATCTTTAAGTTTGTACCCTATGCTTGTTATCAGTGGAATCTACTGAAATGTTTGAAACCTGCATCTGTTTTGCTGTATTTAAAAAACAAACAAACAAAAAACCAAACTGCAAAGTAAAAAAATAAAAAGCAAATGCTAGAATTCTGCAATGCTGTTTATAATGATTACTGGATATACGTATATAAAAATACAAATGCCATTTCTCAGTGTGATAATGGGAAGACAATTTCTTATTGCCATGACTGCACTTTTGAATAAGAGTTGCAAAATGCAGCATGGCAAACTTTGGAAATGCAGCTTTAGCACTGTTCTGTGTTCAATAATTAAATATAAAATGCAAGAAGCTGCCTTTTTGACTTTCAAATCATACTTTTGCCACATCCAAAATGAATCACAGCTGCAGGGTACTAATAAAAGTAGGCATGACTAGGCAAGGTGATTTCTTCCTGCATTAATTTTTTTTTTTTTTTTTGAGAGTCATCAGTTTTATTTCACTTGTTCTGATTTAAATGGCAAATTTAACACATTAAAACTTGCAGTTAGGAGAACAGTTTAAAACAAATGTTCCCTTTGTGGCTGTGCTTTTAAGAAAAGAAACATTCTTTTGATCAGCAATTGTGTACTTTAAACAGACTTTGAAGGAGCTGTATGACTAGTTCATGTTTTAATAGGGCTGGATGCTTGCTGTCTACTCATTTTGTTAAGAGCAGCTTAATTTTACAGCCGAAAAATGGTCAGGACAGTGTTTCCTTCAGCTCCAAGACTGAACACAGAATGGATGAGTAGCTGTCAGGGAGCAGGTTGCAAGTAACCACAACCAGAGTCCTGCTGTGCAGTAGATCACTCATAAGCAATTTTTGGCTGGTTTTTTTTTTTCCTTCTAAGGAAAAAGTGTCTAGCTCAGATCCCTAAGAAATCAAACACTAAATTTGATTTGCAAAGTTATCATTTGTTTTCCCTTCTGGGTTCCCTTTTGCTAGGGAGTGGTGGAATAAAAAAGAGCCTCAGTTTAATTTCCTGAATTAAGGAAAACTTAAATGTGCTGTTCTTCATGCCCAGCCTTTGTTCCAGAGGAGGTGATTGTTTTTATGCTACAAGAAAAAAAAAAAAAAAAAAAAAAAAAAGCATTTGATTTATGTAATCCAAAAGGCATATCCTAGTCAATGGAAATGAGGTCAAGCCAAACCTGTTGAATGACTGTGGTGATTGTTTTATGTCTTGGTGTTTGAAGATTATTGATTATTTATGTGGTGGAAGCAATAGGTAAGAATGAATTACTGCAACAATAATCACACTTCCATTTAAGTAGTCCTAGTGAAACCTTTGCAAATATGATGGGCAAATTTAATCCCAGTTTAAACTTTCTGATTTCTGAATGACTTATCTGATCTCTGGAAGCAATATTTTAACTAAATATCTGAACATAATTAAACTTCTCTTGCTTAGTGGTATGTATATAATTCTCATTTGTGTTTAACTTTCAGTGATTTTTAGCTGGCATAGGTGCAGAAATTGTCAGGTATGTTTTTGGGAGAGTAAAGTAACTCTAGCTAGGTTTTATGTTGCCTTTTGGTCTTGAACAAGTAAATTTGGTGGCTAGTAATGCTTATGCGGCAGGTACTTCTGTGGCAACAATGTATATGTACTGTCACCCAAGCTTTTGCTCATTAAAACTCTGCCAGAGGAAGTTCAGATTAAATATTAGGAAAAAGTTCTTTACGGAGAGTGTTATCAGACATTGGAATGGGCTGCCCAGGGAGGTGGTGGATACTGTTTCTGTCCCTGGAGGATTTTGAGAAGAGACTGACCATGACACTGAGTGCCATGGTCTGGTAACCACAGTAGTAGTGGATCAAGGGCTGGACTTTCCAACCCGTCTGATTCTGTGAAAAGGCATGGGATAAAATTTATTAACCTCTTGTCCTTGGGAGGAGCTTGCAGTCTGATCTAAGAGACTCCCCCTCCTACTGTCCCCCATCTTCTTCATGTTTGTGTTTCATGGATTACTGTTTCTGCTCTAGGGCTTCTCAGTGTTATATGTTTTATCAACGCCAAGCATCCCTGCTCACCTTGTGCATTCTTCTGGCTGTGGGCAAAGTCCATATTTTGATTACTTTCTTGTAGGTTAGTAAAGGGTAAATTTTGTGAGTGGTAATCATGTAGCCTTATATGTCCCTTCTGGATCCACCTCCATGTTAGACATATTTGTCTTTTTTTTTTTTTCTTTTTATTAAAAGAAGTGAAAATTTATCAGGGTCTCTCAGATACTGCTTCTAGCTGCTGTCCTCCCTTAGAACTGACTTAACCCATCTGCACCAGATACCTTTTGGTTAACCAAAATGAGCCTACATTTCCACCAGCTTCCCTTTGTTCCTACTGCAGCAAGGATTGCCTCTGCCACGCTGTAGCTTCCTAGCAGTTAGAACTGCTAATTTTTCAGGAACTACAATAAGTCATCAGTGATTATTTTCAGACAACTTTCAAATATGCATATTAGGTAATTAAATTTGTACTAGGTGTCACTCTGTTATGCTAATGTTAAATATGCAACCCTTTCCTTGTCCATCTGTATTACATATTTTCTAAACCAATGTGTCAATAACTAATTTCTTCCAGCTGTTCTAGATCAAAAGTTATCAGCAGTTATTTTCTGAGCTGTGATGTAAAAAAAAATGCCCTCACTTCATTTATATTCTATACAAACAAAATGTAGCATGTTCAGAAGTCATTCTATTGCATTCAGGTGTCATAGTCTAGCTTCTAAAATTACTTAAATTACTTTTTTAGTACCACATAATGGTTAAAGGTATAAGATGTATGTCAATATTGCTTCTATTTTGGGCTTGTTGATTCTATCACGGTGCAAGATCAACAAATCTTTTAATAGAGTATTAGATTATTAAGAGACTATCTTGTACCTTGAAAATCTACAAATTGCAAATAATTATCAAAAATAAATAAATTTTTCCTTTGAATTGTCACTTTTTTTCCTCACCAAATAGTTTACAAAGAAGGAAATTGTTCTTATTAGGGTTGGGGTGGATTCAAGTGAAATCCTTTCAAAAGGCTGTTTCTGAGGTGTTTTGCTCTTTATATTTCCTGGTATAGAACTCTGAGGTTTTCTTACTTCTACTTAATTCTCAGGTCTTATCTCCCAGATGTGAGTCTTTAACAGTTTTCTAGAGAGCCAGACTATTTGCATTTCACCATTTTTAGTGGTGGACTTGGTAGTGTTAGGTTAACAGTTGGTCTTGATTATCCCAAGGGTATTTTTTCAGCCTAGATGGTTCTATAATTCCACAGGATTCTGCAAGTTGTCCTGATGGCTTCTGCCATTTCACCCCAAGTTTCATAGTAGAAGTAGTAACACAATGTTGTTTAAAAAATTGTTTCTTCAGCCTTTCTACAGATTTTTACACAATAGATAAAAATCTACCACATGATAACTGGAAGAGATGAAGTTTTCCTTGATGAGATAGAATGTGGCAGATAAATTCCCAGTACTATGGGGTCAAGTTGGACCCCCTCCTAAATAATCTTTAGAGAATTTTCTATGTATCAAGCATTCTTTTCTTCCCAGTAAAGGAAAGCAAAGTAAGAGTTGTTTTTCCTCTTGACTATGATTATTTGTGAAAACTAAACTTAATCTCTTTTTCCTTTATCCCATACTTACTAAAAGATTTCCCACTAGCACATGCTTGGTAAAACTTGGGATGATCCTAATAGATATATTTTCATCAGTGGCAGTGGTGCACCATAGAGATGCAGGGCTTTCTGCCCCGGGGCCATTTTATGGAGTTAAGTAGTAACTATGGTATGAATTTCTTTTCAGTGGTAAGAACTCTCTTGGGTGCAACAAAGAAGGTGGGGGCAAGTAACTGGGTACCTGGCAGAAGAAAAGCATAAAAGTTGTTTGGAATTGGTTTTCTGTGTTCTAAAATGGGATTCCATGTTGTACATGTCTGTTTTGGATGTTCTAGGTGACTTTCTCTACCTGGAATATATAATATAGGATGCTGTGTGTGTCTATACATAGTATGTGTTATACAGTCACTTCCTTTTTCATTCATATTTCAAGATTGTGTTGTAATTTACTTGCATCTGAGAGCAGAGCTAATGTAGCATATGCAAACCCAAGCCTTGTCGCTTCCCCATCGTGAGTTCTTCCCAGTGCAGCCTTAATGGCAAGTGCAGCATCCCTGCCAGAGTAGAATTTGTTCACTTAAATAGGCTCAGACTTTCACATAGTCTTTATGTAATCACTCATAAGATGATCCTTACATTTGAAACAAACCAACTTTGAAATATTACATTAGAGTCAATTTATTTCAACAAATCTACAGATTTCACTTAGGAAGTGAAATGTCTGCTGTCAAATGACTGAGCCCCACTTTTAGGAGTTTACATCTCAAGTTCTTACTGCACTTAAATTGGAACAGTGGCAAGGTGGTTACATGCAGTCTTGATGTCTTCCTTAGGATGGGAAATAGAACATAATAGATTTTGGAGCAGAGAAGTGCTGAATGCCCTAGTTTTTTCATGTTAATATAATTTAAAGATAGGTATGTGCAGAGAACTGTCCCAAAGGAAAAATTCTTTATGAAGATAGTTTGCTTTGTTGGATGTGTTTAGTATGCAGGGGAAGAAATTCCTTTTTCTCTTCATCTACTATCTAAAATAAGAGGTCACTTGAGTAACCCCGTTTTTTGGGGTTTTTTGGATTGTTTTTCAATGAATACTGTTCTTGCAATTGCCAGTGCCATAGTACTTTATTGATTATTGAAAAATAAATAGCAAAAGAACCCCCCAACTTTTACTTTTCTTGTTGCTTTATTTGTTTTTGTGAATGCCTTGTTTTGAAGCATTACGAAAATTGCCATGGTGAATAAGCCCTCATTTCTAAATATTTCTGATGGAAATCCTATGATATAACACAGCACTGAATTTAGTCAGCCAAAAGAGATTCAAGGTGAGGTTTAAAGTGCTTCCAAGTTCTCTGTATAGCCTACACAGTTACTTGTGTTTGGACACTCTGGGGCTTCATTTGCAACATAAAATCTCTTCTTTGGTTTCTCTGATAGAGATTTACTGATAGCATAAACGCTCAGATTTACTGATCTGTTTTATGCGAAGACACTTACAAGGTAACCATCTAAATTAGTCAATAAGAAATTCTGATTACAGGTGGTATTGGAGCACTGCATTAATTATTCAGAGCTTGAACATTTACCTCTGTGATATTAACAACCTTAAGTTACCTCTTCATGTTTGATCCCTGGAACTGTTTCTTTACAGAAAGTGAAACAGAATATTATTTTCCTGAAAGGAATTTCTACCCACTGCTATGGAGTGTTCAGCAGGAGTAATGGTCAGACTTGAATCTGTATGGTCAATTTTCAACGTGTATTTTCTTTTTCAGTGAGAGGCCTCACTATCTTATGCAATATCTAGATTGCTCTTTACCTCCTTTGCAGAAAAGATGTGTTGGCCTGAAGGGAACAGGCAGGACTCCTGGCTGGGACACTCTGCTAGGAGCAGGAAATCTGTGCTTTGCTTCCTACTCCCCTGACTGTGTTTTACCCATTAACTGTTTCACACAGAATTCATTAAATTTCCTTCTCACAAGCAACTTCCTGGAAGTTTATAATCCTTTGAGAGTAGTTAGAAGCAGAACAAGAGAGTAAGTCTCCATAGTTCAGTGAGTGTTGTGAAAAGATAGCTGAACTACAGGCTAAAGAAATGAAACTTTATTATCTGTGGCTGCCCTGACTGTGCTAATCATCACATCTCAAGAATACTAATATGGTTAGTCTGCTTCTTCTATCTGAGGTGCCCTGGAAACCTTATGGCCTACTGATGTCTTAAGTGTAAACTGTGTCAAAATGTAGATGCTTTGTGTTCTTTCAGACAACCTCAGAGTATTCAAAGTATCTGCATGTAAGATGTGCTATGGAAACCTGTGTGTTTTGTAAGTAGCAGCTGGAGACCACACAAAATACTCTAGGATTCTTGTAATGAGATGCAACTGAATCCCATTCCTGGGCACAGCTTTGGGTATCTCTGGAGTTAGGGAAGCATCTAGAGGTTGGCTCTGTTGTCTTTCCAAACAGGAATCTGCCTGGTCCATGTGAGCCCATCAATTCTGTGAGCATGATTCCACTGAAGTGGAGGGGGAAGTATAGGCTGGGATTACTGGCAGATGGCTGAGCTGTCCCCTGGGGAGGCAAGAGGTATGGATTTGAACCTTGTCAGGCAGCAGAGGAAATTGATACCACAATTTAATAACACACTTGAGTCTCTGCTCAAAAGCACCTATTGGGGGTCCCTGGGTTGCAGAACAGATGCTTTCCATGGTGCAACTTGCAGTCTAACTCTGAAGTGAAGCCTTCTGGACTGGCTGTGAATGTTCAGGTCTCTCTGGGGGGAATCTCCAAGGGGACCCTGCTGAAGACCTCGCTTCAGCCTGCAGTCTGTACACAGCCACACGTGTCTGTGTGCCAGCAGGCACAGGGTAGAGTTGTCTTGGAATGCTTGTGTGGCTAAAATGCTCAGCTTACAATACCTATGGAATCATGCTGTGCTGCACCTTAATATTTTCTTGTCTCTGAATATGCATTCCTGCATTATTTCTAGACAAATCAGATGCTCTGTTTTTAATGTATTCTATGCTCAACTTGCGTGGCAATGTCTTTGTGCACAGTGTGGGTTCTCCTTCTTCAATACAATAATGTTACAGAATCCTAATGTAGTTTGTAGTTCAGTTCATGGAGAAAAAAAAAAGGCAATTTGTTGTGTGTTTTGCTCTAAATTAATCATCTTTGAGCCTTCTGGTGGTTTTTTTTTCAGTCTTTGCTACCTGTGTAGAAAGGACTTCACTTGAAAGACTGCTGTATCCCTGGTGTTTGGGTGGTACTTTGAAATAGAAAGTAGTGATATCATAGTTACAATGTTTTTCAGTAAGAATGGGAGGGAGTTATAAAGCTGTATTTCATATTTATGGTAAAATTGACCTTAATGATTTAATTAAGAAATATGAACTTTGTTATGCTTTAGTATTGCAGTGACACATACAAATACAGTTTTCTCAAGGTGAAATAATATGATTTGTATATGTTCCCAGGACAGCCTTTTTTCTTATTTTTTGTTAAGTCAGAAGTGGAAATTATCATGAAGTCAGCTTCAAATATCTTATTTGGGTTTTTATAGCTCCCTAGTACTGGATGAACCCCTCATTCAGGCAATAGCTACAAATAGATAGTGACAGACAAACTGTACAGATTAAGTCGGAGTGATATATATGAGAAATTTTTTCACTGGTTAAAGTGGAAAAAGCAACATTTTCCTGTTACATCAAAATACAGCTTGATTGAAGATATGCACAGGCATACAAGCACACACAATTACTGCTTGAGCTTATAAAAATGTAGCTCTTAATATCTGTTCTAACCTCCATTAGGAATATTATAGAGCTGCAGTCTGCATCTATATTGGTTATTTAGCAGTGATAGTGAGTATTGTAATTGATCTAGATAAAGATGTTAGCATAAAGTATGGCAGATGAGCTTAAACCTTATGTCCCAATGTAGTCATATTGGCCAATGATGGCTTAATTTGTCTTTGAGATAAAATGTGCAGCTCCACATTGTATGTCTTTTTTAAAAGCAAAATTCCTGTACATCTTTATTTAAAGTGATGGAGTTATCAAATACAGATAATTAAGTGCTGAAACTGAAAACCATATCTTGAGTGAAGAATTCTGCTGATTTTGTGTGTGTGATTGTTTACAGATTTCATTCTCCATTTGCTCCCAAAGAATACACTTAAACACTCAATCAATGAATAACCTACAGCAGTTTGTTGTAGATTCAATAACGGGGAATGGTGCATTGTACCAGGATAGTCAGATATACCCATAGGGAGTGTCAGTGGTCAAAATGCTTCCATTGCCAGAAGGTAGTCTGAAAATGGTCTAGAAATTCAATACAGCATTGACCCTACATTGTATACATGATCTGCAGTCAGTTTCTCAAGCTTACTTGAAGTTAAAAACCCAGTTATTTTAATTCTAGTATTAAAAAAAAATACGTATATACACACATTATGGATTAAAACTAATTTTCTTTTTTTTTTAAGTTATAGGTTTGAAGTGTGTTTTTTTCCCTCTTTCATTTGTATGTACAAACTTGTTGTTTTCTTTTGGCACAAAGAAATTTTTATGTTAGTAAGGTCTCTGAAAATACTGCCCCTCCCTACTCCCCCCATTTGTCAGATATCTCTACTTGGCCTGTCACTCGCACTAAATATTTTTGAAATACATAGCAATGCTAAATTGCAGACAATGTGGAATGTTACTAGGCTTACTGGAAAGCTTTAGCTCCTGTTCATAATCAAGACAGGTTCCCATATTAAGTCCCCAGTTCTGACATTTAATGTAGAATTTTATTTAAATATTTCAAATTGAAGCAAAAATTTTAATGCCACTTTTTAATGTAAATCAAAGATTATATTTCTTAATAGGTTTACCCCAGTACACAGATTTATAAATGTCTTTAATTTCATAAAATAAAACTAAAGCCATTTCCAGATACATGTATTTTTATTCTTTGTTTTGGTTTTTGTGTTTGTATTATTTTTGTTTTGAGTGTGTTTTGTTTTCTTTTGTTTCTTTTTTTAGAGTGGGAGTATTAAATCTCTGATTAATCCTACCTGGTAAGCTGCTTTCTCCCAGTGCCCAAATGGCTCCTATGCTATGACTTCCTGGATGGAACAAAACCTTCCTGCTAATTGACACATCTCCATCTTGCTCCTGTCTACCAACTGTTCTAGGTAAGTCAGTGTGTATTCTGTGCTACAGAGTGATGCATATTAAAGTCAGCATTACTACTAAATACTTTGAAAAACAGTCAGTAGACTAAGTGCATTGTTATGCATGTGACCATAAAGAGAGATTACACTACTTGCAATTTTTAACTTCATGAATTTGGAAAAGAGCACCCAATTCCGGTGTTTGCTTCTCAGGTGGAAGTATAATTGTTCTATTAGAGTAGCATCAAATAGCAGTCATCACATTTTTGCTTTAATTTTTTAAACAGACCTTTCTTCCTTGGTTATTTGCCATGATAAAATATATCAACTGCATCCTATTTAACAGGTGTAAATGTTTTCTAAAACCAGAAGAGCAAAATTTTTCAGCTTTTTCTGAAGTCTAGAAGTGTTTTGTTTTGCCAGCTGTCTATGAAAGTTCAGTGCATAAAAGGTTAGGAGCCTGACTTTTTTCTGTCTTGTATATCTTTGAAAAATTGGTTTATGGCGAGTCATACATCATGTAGCTAAGACATATGGGAATAGTTAAAGATTAAGGTAAATAGACAAATTGAACTGCTTTAAATCATTTTTCCTTGTTTCACTTTTATGAAAGAGCTTATGAACAAAAGTTGACATTAAGCAATCACAATAGGCTATTCTATATATTTTAGACAGTGGTAAAGACTTTAGTGTCAGAAAGTGTTGCATCACTGATGCTTATATCAATTTGATTGGTGTCCAAGTTTTAAAAATGTTACTTTGTCAAGTCATAACCTTTTCTGAGTCTTTCATTTGTCATTGTTTTGACGATTATATCTTTTTAAAAAGAAAAAAAAAAAGAAATGTTCTGTGCATCAGGAATCATATCATCATTCATAAGACTGTTTTTATTATTGGAATAAAGTTAGTGCTTTTGTCATTAACATCAAAACATCTAAGCAATCACATTATATAATGTTTCATTTGAAATACAAATATGGGCAATTTCACCCAAGACTAGTGTTAGAAGTACATTTTTATGAGATGTCAGAAGACAGTTTGGCTTGGAAAGGCATTAATGAGATTTTTAATCACAGTCACCATAGTCTGGCTGTTATTGATAGTAGCATTACCATAAGCAAGGGTCTTCCAGACCAAAAGAAAGTGTCACCTGGCAAAACAAGGTAATCCAGAGTATGAGTTTGTTATAAGCAGACAATCATTTTTGTTACGAACAGGTCCAACAAAATACAGATATTCTGTAGACATCAAATAAATAAGAAGGAATGGATCTGTTTTGCCTATTTGTTGTCTTTGAGTATTTGGCAGGAACCTCGGATATGAGAAACAATAGGAGTTTGCACTAAAAATGCCATCCATGATTTAAAGTGTTATTTCCTTTACTTTGTGATTTCAGAGCAATTATTTGTGTTGTCATTCTGAAGGGCTGGGAGCTGTGGTGGGTGTTTAAGATGTTGTTAAGATGAATTGACCGTTTCTAAATATTGCTGTGTACTATAGGAGGCTTTAGGGGGTAAACAAGCAAGCTACCAGTAGGAATTTTATCCATATCCTTGGGGGCAGCTTAGCCAAGCAATCTTACATTAATGCACCAATGTCTTCCAAAATGGAGGCTAAATACTCTCATTGGTGTCATCCTGTATATGCTGCAACTGTTGTGGATACTATGATTAGGTAGTTACATGAAGTTTTACTCTGTTAAAATATTTGCTTGTTATTTGGTTGTACTTTTTTGTCATTGCTACAATTAATTTGTAGGACCTGTGCTTTGTCTCATGCTGGTCTTGTAACTAATAGCTGATTGGTTTTGTTTTTGCTTTACGCAGTAATACGAAATACAGTAGCAGTTTCTCTGATCATCTTAGAAATTGGTGGTCTCTATCAAACTATCTGCATATAAAACCAGAAGGTTCTGAGTCTCTGTTCTTTTGCAAAAGGTAATATTATTTCCAATACAGATGAGGGACAAAACCATAGAAGTAAAATATGATTTAATGCTGGGGATGCTCTTCTGTATAGCAAGATAATTCTTCGTAGCTATTTTTAATGGGTCACTATTATTTTGAATTAAAGGATGTAGTTGGACTGTTTCTGTGCACTCTCTAAAAAAACACTGTGTTCAGTACCAGGGGCATCAGTGCAGCTTTTAGCCTCTGTGGTAGGGGGAGTGTTTGTTTTCTGAAATGTGCTATCTATCCTGTCTATTGCATCAGCAAAAATAAGGAAACTGAACAAAATTCTATGATATTAAAAATAATTCCTCAACAATAAAACAATAAAAAGGTGTGTTATATTCCTCAAAATAATGGAGAAATTACCCTTTTTACTTGATTAAATGTGGATAGTAGCCTTGATTATTGAATTGCATAGCAATTTTTTTAAGTTGAAATTTATTGGCAAGGTTTTCTGGTAAGATAACTTCTCTCTGACGTTTTCGTAGTTTAGGCTACGGAAAGATGCTGGTAAGCTTAGTGTGACATCTCCATGTAGCAAGGGAGCTTTGACATTTCAATCACAAGAGGGAGCTGTTGGAACTAAAACTACAAGAAATGGACACTCACACGTTGCCGTTTTAATCAATACTGCTCAGTTCTAAATATTTAATGAAACACATTAACAATTATTAGTTTCCACATCACACCCTATGACTACCACTGACATGCATTTTCTAAGCGAAATATGAAAACAATAATTAAAGTGAATAAACCTATACATTGGTGGTAATATATTTGGGGGGTGTGTGGGAACAACAGCCAATCTTTTCTACTTACATTGGTGACAAGCTTAAATCTGCTTCAAAGCAGTCTTGTCAAGCAGTGAAACACTACTTTCGTTATAGAAACCTTTGTAAATCATCTATGTTCTGTATCAGAAGTCCATGGGTCCAACTTTTTAGTGGCTCTGTTAGGAAATTGAGCACACATGAGAATGTCATATGGTGAAGAATGTCAGTTTATATGAAAATTGAAGAATTATCTGTTTTCCCCCTGCAGTTATGCACAAAGGCATCATTGTCAGTTCCCTTTCTTAGACCTTCCCTGCAGGCATGATCAGACTCAAGCAGACAGCTATTTTCCTTTAATTTTCCACAGCAAGCCAGTAATGCTTATGATTATTGTGAAGTCAGGAAAAGTTTAGTTTCATCAAGTGACATGTAGTGTTGCAATTAGTTACTTAAGCTCTTCTTATAAAATTTTCTACTATGGTATTTAGCTTGTCAGATGCAGCTAAATATTAGCATCTTGTATTAAACAGGAGGGTAAAAATCTTAGCAGAAAGCACAGCTGACAGCTCTCAACATGAGCTGAATGATCACTCACAATTGTAATCGATTCTGTAAGTACTGAACACAAACCCCCAGGCAATTGAGGAAAATAGGATGATGAAGGACTGCAAACTAATACGTTACACATCTTCATTGATTAGTCATTGATTAACCATTATTTTCCTGAATGACAAACAGCTAGTGGTAAAGTAACTGAAGGTGATGATTTATTTACATGTTAGACAGAATATGACTTCTTTATTCAGCTGGTTGTGAGCTAATGCAAAATCGTAAGATAACAGTTTAAGAATAAAGGCAGGTTTTGGGGTTTTTTTGTTTGTTTTGGTTTGTTGGTTTTCTTTTTTCAGCATTCCTAGAATGGAAACAAATTTAACTAGGCTTTCAAGCAAAACATGAAATTCAAATGTGGATCATCTACATGGTACTTGTAGTATAACTACGTTTAAAGAGAAGATCATTTTATAGACTTGGTATTTACAAGAATATTGATCAGTGTTTATTGAACTTTTAATTTAATTTTCTGTTTTGTTCAGTACCTTATTGGCAATTAAGCACAGCTGCAGAAATGGCAGAATAATTGTTCGCAACATTCATACTATTTTTATTCTGAAAATACCTCCAAACCCTGGCTTTGAACACCCCATGGAGTTAGGAAACACGTAATTAGGAAGCAGTCTATGCATTTGGAGATCTTTTTCTTTAATACACATCAAACATATAATTAAAATTGAAGTAAAACTGATGGCAGTGTAAGGTGGTAGTGGGGTTGGAATGAGGTTACTTGACAGTCCAGTTGACTTTTGTTGAAAGTCCAGGTGACCTTTGTTGGTTTTGTTTTCTCTTGTACTTTTTTTTTAAATTATTGATTTATTTAGGAATAAATCTGTTCTTAGCCCCTAGCAGGGCTTAAAATATCATTTCCAGGAAAGAGGCCTATGATACTGTTTGAGACATTCCCTGGTACAGTCTATTTGGTCTGCTTCAGCTATGGAGGTATTGTGGACAATGCCTGATACTTATTAGTGATTAATCATTAGAATTTATCACTTCTCTTTTTCATTGCATTAATTATGAGCTTTTTGTAAGCATGTGGATATGTCTTTTTCATGGGAATTAATGTTCTAAATTAACAGTAATTAATGTGTGCTTAATATAGAGTGCTAGTGATCTGTGGTGTGTATTAACAAGTTATCAGAGAGACTTTCAGTGGCGGATGCATGCTCTCAAGATATATGAACGTAGAATTACTATTTAAGGGAAATTCATCACTGTTGCTAGATTTAAAGGTTAATTATCACATCACGTACATGAAGAAAACAAAAGATGCCAATACACCATAGAACTGAAGTGCAGTGCAAATGTGTTTGATAGTAACATCCAATAACTGTTCTGTTATTAGGCACACAACTGTGCAATTCTTTTGTCTTCTGGTTTTACCAGTTTCTGGTTTTATAATTAATATATTAAAATATGACTACACGTTTGGCCATGTCTTTCTGTGTCAATTTCCCTCCTCCCCATCTTATGGTGAAAACTTATTGTATTTTCCATACATTTTTTTAAATGAGAGGCTTACTTCCCAGGGTATCAGTTGTTGTATATCCACTTGAGTCGTGTGAATGTATTTAGTACAAACCTCTGCTGAACTGTTAGCTTTGCTGTTGCAAAAGCTCTTTCCTTTCAGATTTATAACTTGCTTGCTAAAGAGCTTTGGGACAGTGGTGAATTAATACCATTTTTTTTTTTTTTTTTTTTTTTGGCCTTTTTTCCATCTGAGTGAAGTTGAACCACTTGGACATCCAATTGTCCCCCTAGTTTCAGGACTGGGCTGAACTGTGCAGCAGAAGTGTTTTACCAGGCACTAAGTTGCTCTTTGCTAGGCAGTTTCCTGTTATGATTCCTGAAAAGATGGTATATACCAGTTTGACACATCTTAATTATAAATCTCTTCCTCCTTGTGGCTAATCAGCCGTGTGCTTTCCTGAGGAATCTGCAGCATTCCTGCCCTCCCAAGTGCTGCCTTGTGCTGCACACCAAGCATTAGCAATTGGACAGTGCTGATTGCTTTAACAAATCTGAAAATACTAAAAAAAAATTTTTTTCTTCGTTAAAACCACAAGGAAAACCCTCTAGAATAAGGCATAAAAATACACAGTTCCATTTCATTTACACCTGCACTTTCAATACCTATTTCTGGTTCCCTGTGTAAAAGTGAATAAGAAATCCAATAAATCCTTATATAATTTTCTGTGTCATACTCTGTTTGCATTACCCATTTAAATTGCCAATTAAGGGGACTATTCGCATGACCAAGACTGTGATGTGGTCTGCTATGTAATGCTGGTACATACTTCATAATTGAAGAAAAGTATTTTGGGTTTTCCATCTCATTCTTTTGAGTCCAGATACATTATCACAGCTACACATGGGGTAGAATATGCCTCAGTGTCTTCAAGCATCTTTAATATCTTTAAATTTTGAAATGAAAATGTAGCTGTCAATTTTAAACTAATTTGGATGGACAGGAATAAAATGCAAGCCTCACTTCAAATTAGAATTTTCAGTGAGGATTTCTAATGGAAAGTAATTGCTGACAATAGGAAATGACAAATTACTAATTACTTAGTTCAATTAGACTTTTGTGCCTTTGGTCCTAAGTGGCAAGCATACAGCAAATCTTGCACTTTTGTAACAATTAATGACACTAAAACTATTTAAACTGCCAACAGATGTGAATAAGACGACATGAATTGAAAGTTACTTAATTTACATACTATCCAAATTTTGTGTCAAGTAAATGGTGTTTAATTTTTGTTACAATTTAATATTGTTCACATAGTTTAATTTCTTCAGAACTTCTTGGAACAAAACATTTTTGCTGAAACACTAGTGCTAATGCTTTCTTTTCACTTATCGCAGCACTATGTATCTTAAAATGACTAAAATATGTAGGGGTGATGAATGGAATATAACTTTTTTTTAGAGCTTGTGATAACACTTTTACTCAAGTGGGATGTAGAATTTCATCAGCTAGACTACTGCAATGCAAGATTTCAAGTTCTTTTTATTTTAAAATTATTATTCTTCATCCATTGTATAGCATTCAGAAGCAGTCAAACATATATTTGCTTCTCAGTCTTTATTAAAGTCCTTACAGAATTTGTATGCTAGATATTGTTTCTTCATTACTGCTATGCTGGTTTATGCTGTTTTCTAGTTAAAGCTGGATTCTTAATTCTTACATTTTGCAGTTCAGCTGTTTCAAATTGCTTTCAAGTATGTTTCCACTGAAAAGGAGGAATGGTAGTCAGTAAATTGACTGTAAAGCTTGTGCAGTTGTTAATATATTTATGCACAGTTGTTTTCCCTGTAAAGTTTACCACGTTTCACCTCAAAACTTCTAATACTGAATGTCTAAAGTAAGATGCCCAAATAAATCTTGTATGCCTTAGGATCTGCTAGCCTCTTTCCAACGTATTGCATGTGATTGTTAAGTTTTCTTTGGGTATTTTATAGTTCTGAGATCTGGCCACTTTTGTTTGGGTATATGAATACCCAGCTTTGGAAATATTGCACAGTAATAATTTTAGTCAAGAGAAGAAAGAAAAGATATTAAATTGTGAAGCTAATAATTAAAAAAACTATTTGATTTTGCAAAATAATCTGTAAAGATGTATGTCTGACTTCTTCTCTTAAGCAATACAAAAAGAAAGCCAAAGGCAACATTTAAAAGAAACTGTTAATTGATACTAATTTAGGATTGCTTAATTTTCCAGAAGAATCTCCCTGTCCTTTTGTTTTGTAACAAAACATAAAGCAGTAGAGAGTAGTGTAGCAATGGGTGTTTCTGTTGAAAAGGTGTATGGAGAGATTATATTCTCAACATGGGAGTAGAAATAGAAATGTCTTTACAAAGTATAAATGAAAAGGCTACAATGAGAAGTGTAGGACCCCAGTTGGGAAAGATTTATAGCAGTGCCTAAATTTAGTTTCAAAAGCTGTTTTGGAAAGGAGGGTGTTCTGTATGGAGCATTGTGCAGGTGTGTAGATTCAGTTGACACAGGTATGTGTGTAGTGTTGATGCTACAGCATCAACATCTTGAAGTATACTTCAAGACCCAATATGAGATTGAATATACTGTTATGGCATTTATTCATAGGTGTTCTTTAATCTGAGGTCTTTGCAAATGACTGCCAAATGATCCTCCCTTTCTTCATTCTTACAATTCATGAAGAACCGATAATGAAATAATATAATTTTCTCCTTGATATGAAATATTAGGTAGCAGAAAAGCCAAACTGTATAAATGTAGAGGATGTATATTACGTGTAAGGGTTATATGCCCATGCAACTGTGTAATTTAACTATTAGCTCTTCACCTGGATTATGTTGGTGCAGTTTTGTTGTTATTAGAGATGCTTTAATCTACATCACTTGAGTCTAGCAATTTCTGTTGAGCTTTGCTGTGTTATAATCCTCTAAAAAGCAAGCTCACAGTGCAAGCGGTCTGTGAAACTCCTGGCAAAAGGTTTTCTGTAAGTGGATTTCCCCAAGAGATTTATCTTGGTAGTTTCAGATTCTTAATGCTTTTACTTTATTTAATTTTTATATTTCTAGTAATTAGAGCAATTGTACTGCTACTTCAAAACAAACAAAGCTTATAAGTGAATTGAATTGCAGCTGTAGTTTTGGACAAACCTATGTTGTTTCACCACAGCTGAGGTTTTCTCTTCCCAAAAGCTCATTGAACTTTAGAGCTAGAAATATAAGAGGGACCATACCTCATAACAGAAGAGAAAGGAAAAGCTTAAGCAGGGGGTAGGAAGCCTGGGAAGGGACAGAGGAAAGAAAGACTTTCACAAAACAGAAAGAGGGGGGGAAAAAAGTGGCTTTGGTATTGTGCTTAGAAACAGATAATGTGAGAGGTGAGAGCAGGGACAGACGTATACCTGGAGCAAGAAGGACAGGAAAAAAAAAAAAAAAGTGGCATAATTAGAAGAAAAGAGACAGATGATGGGGGGGGGGGAGGGGGGGGAAGACAAAAAAAAGGTCAAAGATTCAAAAAACCACAAAACAAAACCAAGCTAAGGAAAATTAGCAGGACAGATATAAGGCTAAGAACATGGTGTCTTCATTTATGCCACAATGAATCATGAGAGTAGAAAGTTTAGGCTGATTTAATCATCCACAGAGTGTATAATTTCCTTTACAGCTCCATCATAATTATTGAAGCAGTGGCAATAGAAGAAATGTGCAATGCTTGATTGTTTGGACTACTGGAAAAAAGGGAGGATGAAAAAGGGAAAAGGCAAGAATGTAGTTTTTGTTTAGTTTTAGTTTGAATCGAATGCATGGATATAAACTTAAACATGGATATAAACACCTTACAGGAAATCATATCTGTAGCTCTAGTGATGCATTAACATAGAAACTACATTTCTAATGGCAGTGTTGTGTCAACTAAGAATTGAGAGGAATAATAATTTAGTTCAGTGGCATTGTATTGTTTTAGTAATAAAACATACTGGGTTAAGTGTCCAAAATGGACTAATATCATTACTTTGTAAATATTTCCTTTAGCAAGATACCTTTTATCATTAAAAAGTTAGTGTTTCCTGATTCCTAAAAAAAATACTAAGACAAGTCTCTCAATTTATGAAGAAAATAAAGATAATTCAAAATTGCCATAGTTTCTCAGCTTCTGTGGCTCAGAATATTTCAAAACATTTGTCATTATACAGTTAGTTGTCATTCTGATTCACTTTTCTCCAAAGTGAAAAAGCATATGAATGAATTTGTAGCAAGCCTCTCTCAGATAGTCTTTGCTGCTATGATGAGAGAAAATTAGCAGTACAGACTGATGCTGAAAATATTTTCTAGCCTACACCAGGCTGCTAGTCTAATAGTTGGTTTATTATTATTCATCATGGGAATTATACTTTTCCGTTTTATTTTTTTAAGACTAATGACTTTTAACCAGAATAAATCTACTGGAAGTTTCTGATAAAAATAAATCTTTCTTTTTTTTAATTTGACTGACAGATTCTACTGTTCTGATGTTTCTGAACAGGTAAAAAAACTGCCTTCCCCTCCTGCACCCTTTCCCTGTTTGGTTTTTTTTTTTTTTTCTTTTTTAAGAGAAGAAATCTGAAGTGTGAAAAGAAAAATCGGTATCATTTAGAACTAAGACCCCAATTCAGCAAAATCAGCTTGGCTCATGAACTAGGCAAGGCCACTGAAGTCCTGGCCAATTGTCTCTTATAGGTACGTGTACAGTGGTAGATGGCTGTTTTCCTTAAAGGGTCCAGACATCTTAAATATGCTTAAATAAAATGTTGTTTTGATATTTTTTCAGCTATTGAATAACATAAAGTAATGGTTCATTAATAATGACTTTTTCAGATTGATAATTCTTACACCTTTATTATGTGTGAAATCTTTCAAATTGCATTTGTTAATGCATTAAAACCTTGTTAGATTTCATGCATAATTTAAAGTTGTGAAGGATTATCTTTTTTGTCTTTTCTGTGTGACTCCTTGCAAAAAGGGACTCTCCATCTTCTTGTTAACCACCCTTTAAGTACGTGGTATGAAGGTTTCTACTAAGCATTCTCTTCTCAAGGCTGAGCAAACCCAGTTCTCTCAGCTTTTCTTCATATGGCAGTCCTCTGATAATCCTTTTGGCCTTTCTTTGGACACTTTCCAGCCTAACCACATCTTTTTTTGTATAGCAGGGACCAAAACTGAACATAGTGCTCCAGGTGTGATCTGACAAATGCTTAGTAGAGCACAATAATGACTTCTTCATCTCTGCTGGCGATGCACTTGTTGATGCAGCCCAGCATCCTGTTGGCTTTCTTTGCTGCTGCAGCACTGTTGCAGTTTAATGCTGGGCTGGCAGTCAACTGAAAGACAGAGGCTCCCTTCCACTGCCTGATAAAGAAAAAGAGAGTAAGGGAGACTTATTGGTTGCAAACTAAGCTACACAACCTTAATGAAACAGTAATATTAAAAAAAGCCTGATATTGATCCTTAGGGGGCTCCACTTGTGGCTGGTTGCCAGTTTGAGAAAGCTGTGGGGAACTGTGTCAAAAGCCTTGGAGAAGTCCAGGTAGACAATGTCCACCACTTGCCCTTCTACAACAAAGTAACTGGCTCAGTTGATGAAAATCAAGTTTGTCAAGCATGATTTGGCCCTGGTCAATTCATGCTGGCTTTTCCTAGTCAATCCCTTCAGCTGACCTGTGACAGTCACCAGGAGGATTTGCTCCATAACTTTCACAGGAATTGAAATGAGGGTAATGGGTCTATTCCTTCATGGAACCCTTCTTGTAGATGGGGATGACATTAGCCTTCTTATTATGGACATTGGCCTTGCAAAAACATCCGTCAGCTCTTCTAACACCCTTGGGTGAATGACATCTGTGTCCATGGATTTATATGAGTCAAGCTCTTGGAAGAGTTGACACACCAATTCTTCCTTTACTGATGGTGTGTCTGTATCAACCTGTATTTGTGTTCCCACAGTCTAAGACCTAACAGTGCTGCTAAAGGCAGAGGTGAAGAAAGTGTTAAGGATTTATGCCTTTTTGCTGTTGTTGGAGACTAGTTCACCTCTGTTGTTTAATAGTGGGCCAGTATTCTCCTTCTGTTTCTGCTTGTTGTTAACATATCTAAAGAACACTTTCTTGAAATTTTTGATATATCTCTGGCCAATTTCAGTTCAAGTTAAGCTTTTGCTTTCCTAACAGCATCTCTGCACACCCTGGTAATGCCCTTGTAATTTTCAACAGGTAGCAAACACAGTGAGGAGGAGATGCTTTTAGACTTTAGGGGGAAAGAGAAGGTTTTTTTCCTTTCTAACTAAGGTAGAGGAAGAGGAAAATACTAGTAAACTCAAAAATGTTATTGCTCATGATGGGAAGCTGGTGTGCCAATACAGTCAGAGAAAATGCAGATTATAGGTATGGATTTTGTTGCTTTGTAGTGTATCTGCTGCTCTTGTATACAAAGTCTATAAGGCCAAATGCCTTTTTAAAGAAAATAGTATAGTAGTGCAAAAGGTTATGGGTATTTTAATGACTTTGTACATGTATCTTGACTGGGTAGATTGTAGGCAAGATCTAAAACAGGAAATCTGATTTTTGGCTTATCGCACAGCACTGACCCTTTGAAATGAAGTTTGTTTGTGCCATTTATATTAGTGGAGGCCTAGGAATGATTGTGACTAAAAATTTACCTCAGTACTGTAGTACTGGGGAAATGAGGTAATGACTATTGTAAAGCAGACTAAGCAAGTGTGTTTTGAAGCCAGCTATCCACAAAAGTGAACTAAAGCTCATGCTTCACAATGCCTATTTTTGCAAAATAAAGCAAAACATAAACTTGCGTGTACTCTTATTCCTAAACATTTTTACATTAATTATGTAGAACAAACATGATATGAATAGGAAGTTATTTACCTCATGTAAGATTTTCAAATAGCTGTTATTGCCAGACAAAAGCAGTGAAAAACCAGTTATTTTCAAAATCATGAACTAGTCTGATCTCGTGACTTTTGTGATGTGGTAGTGTGTTTTTACTGAATTTCAATTTGATAAGCTTATAGTACTCAGTATTTTTCTTTTTTTTTTTTTTTTTTTTTTTTTTTTTTTTGGTAAACAAAAATGGAGTTTAAAAGTGAGATTTTCAGAAAAAGAACCAATCTGTTTCAAGAGCTTAATGCTAGGAGCACTGGACATGGCAATGCTGAAAGTCTACTTGATGTGGCAAATGCTGCAACTCATCATGAGGAAGAAAGAGGGAGTAAAGCTTCTTAAGTCAGGGCTGTGCTTTTCTAAAGAGCATTGCCTACTGACATTCTGGACAGGTGGAATCAGCTGTCAGGATGCCTCAAAGCCTTATGGCCCTACCAGAAAAGTGGATTTGTGTGGAATTAAGTTGCTCTTGCCCCCATTAGGTTGCATCACTACTGCAGCCAATACCTGCTTTTAAACTTCTCTTATGTTTGATCCCCTGACTTATGTTCTCTCACTGTTGTAAATTGCTTCTTTGGGGGAAGAAGAGGGGCTTGTCATGTCTGTATCATTGCTCTTAATAACGGGTATGGTCCACTTCCTTCAGCGCTGTATGTGTTTGTGTGGTTTTATTTTTCCTTAAAAAGTCTTGTGCAGTATCTTTTGTTTTGATACATAGAAATGCCAATCATTAAATGTAGAAATGGCTGATTACTTAAATTGCAGAGAAAGATGAGATCCTATTTTTAACTTGCAAGGATTTATTTTAAAGTAGTCAGCAGATAGATGTGCCAGCAATTGGTTCATCTGACTACAACTCAAGACCAGGTTCTGCTCCTCAACAGACAGAGCATGTCTGTTGAGTCTTCTGATATCCATCAAGAACAACATGGTAGAGCTGAGGAAGACTTAAGCCCTTACCCTGATCCAGTCTGTACATGGTATCCATCTCCATGTCCTCTTAATTGCCAAAGTCTTGCCAAAGATGGGCCTTGGTAGAAAGAAGCAGCTTCTGGCATCTGTTTCCTCCTCTTCCTTCTCTTTCCTTTGCTTCCCCTTCCAAAAATCCCCACATTCTTTCAGTACAAATGCTCACAGTCTAAAGGCAGTAATTCACTGCTTTTCATTATGTATAATGTTCTCTGGATGTATCCAACTGTTTTGTTTTGCTGGGAAGGATTGTGTCATTAAGGGTCTTTTCCAATCTAAGTAATCTATGAAAATATTACCAAGTGGAAGCACAACAACCTTTTGTATTAGGCTGCAAAGAGAAGGATCTGTTATGTTCCTACACTGTGAAGAATAAGTATGTCAGAAACTTTTCCCTCTCAAAGATGAGATGGCTCTAGGACCCCACAGCCTGTCACTGAAATCTGCCTTTGGTACTGGAGCACGTAAGTGCTGGTACACCCTGAGCCTGGGGAAGCACAGCTCTGTAATTCAGTGTGGTACATATATCCTTTTGTTTTTTCTAGATTCTTGCTTAGTCATGAAAGGTAATTTAACTCTGTTAGTACAATCCACAGGGTTTTGGCAGTAGTCTATTGATTTTTGTGTCTTATTTTTTATTTACCTCTCTGAATTCCATATGGCTTTCGATTTAGTTGTACTGGAAAAGGACAAAGAAAAATCCCACTCTGGTATGTCAAAAACTACACTTTGACTCAACAGGGAATGATAAGGAGTGAAAGACATTTTTCTATGGGTAAACAGAATGCTGTAGCTGTTTCAATAATTCACAAAACCACCGGTGCTTATGAATCATTGTCTTGTACCAGGACACAAAGTGTGTACAACTGTAAGGAAAGGACAGATCCTGCCCTCATAAACTCATCTTCCCATTTACCTTCTATAGTCAGAGTTCCTTAACTTTCATTTATTAATTGGTTTGTTTATTCTAGCTGATACTAATATCAATCATAAAGAAGGTTGTTTTGGTTTTTTTCCTTCCCATGCAGGCTCATTTTCTTTCAGGACTTGCTGTCCTTCTGTTACTGAAGCAGCTTTCAGTTTTCAGGCTAGCTAGCTGAAAGACTGTTTGTGGCTATAAAAGAGCCAAACCAGGGCTCAGTACATGGATCTGAGGAGGATTACTAAGGATTCTAGGGCATTTTGCTTCTGTCCAAAATTACTTTAAGGCATAGGTGTCAGATAGCTTGGCTGTGTCTGATGGATCAAGGGGACAGAGCGAGAGTGAGAAAGAGAGGTGAAAGGGATAAGGAACAGATTGAGGACAAAAGGAAGATCAGAAAGCAGTCTAGGTAGTGAAGGGAAAGACAGGAACAATATTGTACTTGTGAACTTCTATTTCTAACTCTTTGAATACAAAGTCAGTCGAGAGCACTTCAGATGTATTGGCACAAGCTAGAGACAGGTGGTTCACTTTAAAATTCATCACTGATTGTGAATCATCTACATAATTTTAAAATCACTTCATTTGACAGACTTTAAAAGTAAGAAGGTGTATATTCTTATTTTGAGTCCTAAATAAAAATTAATCAAATGTTTTTCTATTGTGTGTCTATTTTAATTCGTTTTTACAATTCCAGTAGTAGCTGGTCAAGAAAAATTTAAAACCACAATAATCAGTGTTGGAGGTCAGGACTGTGGCATGTTTGCAGTGATGTGTGTGAAGAGGAACATCCTGACTGTGCTGTGCATGGCTGTGTGTGCTGAGCAGGCTGGCTGGTGTGAGCCCCCGGTGTCCTCTATGCCTGACACTTGGGTTAATGTTAGCTGGGAAGTCACCACCAGGGCTCATGCACAGTATAGCTGAAGTTTCTGGTTCTGGCTTTGTCTTTGCTTACCACAGTATCTAGTACTGTGGCCTTTAGGGCATGGCACGTAACCTCTGCAGAAGTTACAACTTGAGTAAATTTGAAAAAGTACTAGCAGAAGCCGCTCCTTCTTTTCTGAATAAAACAAAGATATTCTTGTTCTAGTATATGTGCTTATAGCCAAATGACCAAAGTTTTTCACTATTTCAGTCCCCATTTATGAATATGCAGCCAGAAGATGAAGGAAGTTTGTGAGCACAAGAATGACCTCCTAAGCGCCCTATGGGTGCTACTGAATCTCTGATTTACCTGGGATGGAGAATGGTGGTAGTAGTCATGGGAGTGGTAATGGAAAAAAAACAGTTATATCTAAGTATTTTTAGTGCTTGGATACTAGGGTGACTTCAAAATACCTAAAAGGTGTAGATAGAGGGAGTCAACAAGAGCCAGTGTCCTAGGGGGAAGTATTTACAGCACACTGGGGAGAGCAATGTGAACTTTGATACAATGGGCCAAATTTTGTCCTCCTGTCTTTTAGATTTGGTTTGTGTGTTTACTGTTCTCTGTGTATTTTGCTAATTGAACTTGGACATATTTTTTTCTTCTCTGTCAACCTACAGTTCTATCCCTGTACAAATCTTCTAAATTAAAAAGCATGGCAGAGAAACTGGTATGGTAGGAATTTTACTGCATCCTGCAGGTTACAGCAGTTTGTCTTGAATGTATGAAGTTATCGTGCAATCCAGAATTTTTGTTTGTAGAAGAAGGTATCAAAAGTATCAAACTTTCATTTTTAACAGGGAAAATAACACCGAGTGAACCAGCAACCCATACAAAATAGTAGACTGGAGTTATGTTATCTTCATTTGTTAGAAATAAATTAAAAGTATAAAGAAGTGTTGGTGGAAAAATAATGAAAATATCAGTAGACCATAATTTCAGAAGTAAATTATCTTTTCTAGTGAAGGTTTGTGTGATCCAAATTGAGCCACATTTGGCTCAGAGTGAGCAGAATTAGATTTTGGGGGAGGGAAAAAACCCCACATCAATTTCTGAAACCTTGTAAAACTCTTTACTGAGACAGATATATCTGTGTATAAATTACATATGCACATATAATTTTATATTCTTGCATTTAACTGATTTTCTAGCAATTGGGATCAAAGTGATATAATGAAGAAAGCTGTGCATACATTTCTTAATTTTTTTTTTGTTTTGTTTTTTTCTTTTTTGTTTTTTTGTTGTGGTTTTTTTTTTTTTTTTTTTTTTGTTAAATCCTTTATATTTGGACAAACTACAGTTTCATTGCTGGCTAATATGATAAAAAGATGCATTGTAAGGGTTACCTAACAACACTGGTGGTGTTGATGAATAGTTGCAATTAATACATTCCCTTAATTAGTCTGATACCCAGAAGATGCACCTGGCAGGTCATTTTAATACTACAATTGATTTATTGCTGCTAGAAATGATTTTACCAGCTATCTTCAGAGAGCACAATTAGAGAGGATTTAATTTTTTTTAATGCATTTTCACTGAGGAATAAACATAAAAGGTCTAAGTAATTCAGAACAAAGCAACTATAATGTACTAATGGTTTATGGATTTTATTAATATTCAGCTAATATTAGAGGCAATTCTAGAGAACAGCAACCTATTTGCTATATGAGGTATTTAAATTTTAGTATGTGAGTGCTTTATTTTAAAAACAAACCAAACCGTGATACTTTAAATGAGTTGCTAATATAATGTATGGGAAATCTTGCAAATGGTGTAACAGAATATATTGGTAGATGTGTGTTTGCCTTTGCTTTGTGTTATGTGTGGTACATGTGTCAGATGCACTGAGATTTGGGAAAAAATATGAATTATGTACTGTTTTTGAATCATAAACTCCCTTTTTCTGTGGTTACTGTAGCAATGGAATTGAATCAGTGCCAGCTCAGCCCATCATAAAAGCAGGAACTTCTATTTTCATATTTTTAAATCTGGTTTTGAAATTGATCTTGAAATTTTCTTGTTTTGTGTTATGTGTAACTCCCCACCTTATTGTATTTTGCTTCATTTCTACTGCAGCAGCAGTCAGCATGGCTGCCTTTTGTTAGCTTCTCTGTGCACTAATATCACTGAAACTATTGTGGATGTCCAGCAGGCTCCCCTTTTACAACTTAAAATTTTTTTTCTTCAGTAGCAGCCTATTATTTCCTCAGTGCTTAAAAATTACTTTCTTTTCATCTGTTTTCCAAGTGACAAAGCATTTTCCCTTGATAAGGGGGTAAACAATTTTTCAGAATTTGGGCAAGAAATCTTGCTACATACTGCCTGTATGCTTCAGTGTTTTAAATAAAATCATAGGGAATTTGGTCATGCAACAAATCCAAGACAGCCCTGTATGTCTTAAGCTAATATGAATTCATCTGAGCTCTGTCTGTCCTCTGAATGCCTTTTGCTCTCCCTGGAAACTGAAGGGCCAAATGTACTTGCACAATGCATCTGCCTGATCCTGAAGGCAGGGATATGATGTATGGACACAAGCTTTCCTTGCAGCCTTGGCATCTTGAATTGTGAGGGATCTGGATTTGGAAGTGAAGTTCTGTTTTTTCAGATGATTGAACCTAGTAGAGTAACTTTTGACCTTGCAATAAACATTTGAGAAAATAATTGCAGTTCAGTATTTACGGGCGGTATTTAGCCCGGTGTTATTTTATGTCACTCCAGAGCTCATACAAGGTACCATATAGTACAAACAAGAAAATATTCCCCTCCCCAACTGAGTAATCTGATCTATTTGCAACGTGAGCTAAAAATTGGCATAGAGTTCTAAAATAAAGCAGGAAATTGCTGCTACGCAAGGACGTGACTTTATAGCACAGTTAAGACCTGACTTAAGTCTCCCTGAAATCAGGGTCCAAGTCTGGGATTTTTTTTTTCTGACAAGATGTAGCCCCGCACGCTGGAATGTCTCTTATTATGACTGAAATGTTCTGGGTGCATACACGTTGTCGTGTACTAGAATTGCTGAGAAGTGCTTGTCTGAGAATCTGCTAGCAGCTTTGCAGACAACCTGACTGAGGGCCAGGTGAATACCGTGAGTGAAATGGGGAGACTTCTTGGTAGCAATGTGGGTTTGAATAGCTCCCAGCTGAAGTAAAGAGGGCAGTTTGGGGTTAATAATAAATATCTGATAGCACCGACTTGTCTATAAGACATGATTTAGGTAATATCAAGACTTTGTAACAGTATGTCTTGGGATGGGACACAGGGTGGAAACGTTCAAAGTTGTTTTTGTGTCACTGCTAGATCACGAACACCATCCACAATCTGTGTTTTTCTTGAGACTCAGGAGGAGGGAAATGCTCTGCATACATAAGGGAGTCCAGATAAGATGCAGCCATCACTGATTGCAAATTAGTTCAAGGAGTTTCTGCTAAGTGGAAATCACTTTCTTTCTGTTTAGATGACAAGGAAGCTGCTGTATAATAGAAATACTCAGGAATAATAATGTCAGTAAAACAGGTGCTGCACATCGGAGGCATAGGTTCAGGTGGAAATAGAATAAAAAAAAAATTATTTGGGTAAAAGGTAACATAGCAGGCACAGGCACATAATACCTCTGTGTTATTTTTTTTTTTTTTTTTCCCCCCCCATCTCAAATTCTCATTAGATTTGTTACCTTATGTGTAACACAAAGCCCTTGGATGCCATAAAGTCTGGGGGCTGTTGAAAATTGTCTCAACAAATATTTCTGTTGTTAAAATACTGTCCAGTTTTTTGACCTTTGTGGAGGACCCATGGCTTTTGCTATAATTAGGACTTAAACCAATTGATTAGATATATTGCATAATAGATTTAAATAAAATTTAATTATAGTTTTTCAAGGCCTAAAATTCTTTTAATTAAAGAATTCAATGAGTATGAATGAGTATAAAACAATAACAGCTGATTCAGGATAATTCCACATATTGAATATAAAACAAAAAGTACATAAACATTTCCAGTTGCAAAATTAATGTTAACATATATGTGGTTTTATTTTTTCCCCTTAGGAATTTTATTGAAGATTTACAATTATCATAGGACTCAGTGCAGTTTGTTTGCTCCCCACAAAAGCAGAGATGATTTTTATTGACCAATCTTTGATCCAAGAGATTAAAGAAAGTACTGCAAGAGCAGTGAAAAGGATAACACCATGGGGGTCAATAGGCTTACTGCTACTTGGAAATGAAAGTGAAGCATTCCATTGGGAGAGGGGGTAATTTAACATTCTTACTGGGAACTTGAGAGTTTTCCCTTTTTTTTTCTTTTATTTTTCTTTTTTTTTTTATAAGGAAAAAAAAAATATCTTGCAGGTTTCCCAATGACTTAATACTATGGCCATAATATGAGGTCATTTAGAGGGCACTAGATTCACCAACATAATTCTACACAATGCTTTTTAGTCCAAATGGCCTGGCTGTCACATACTCAGACTCTTGATTGAAATGCTTCTGGTAGACTTTTAGAATGCAGTCTGAGGGCTTAGTGACTCAATATTTTCGACATGAATACATTTCCTATCTCAAAATTTCTATGAACTACTGCAGAGTTAATGTGGCTTTTGGTTGTTTCTTGAAGCACTTTTACCAGCACAAATCTGGTGAAACTACATGAGTCAAAAGGAAATGCAAGTCCTTGCTTGATACAGTTCTTTTTTTATGGCACCATCATCATCATGGCCCTTCTTTATGAGGGTATCAAAATGCCTGATGAAAAGCAAATTTTTCTTTCTTGAACTAGCCCTTAATATCACTTTTCCTCATGTCTGTTGTTTTGCTTTTTGTTTGTTTGTTTGTTTTTTTCCTTTCTTGTCCAGGTGCTATGATTTTTATCTTCCCTTTCACTGCAAAGAAAAAGTGCAGAAAGAACAGCTGGTATGATTTTCAGGATGTGGACTTTTGGGATACAGAATATTCACAGAGGTCTGGCAGAGAGCTTGGGTCAAGCTTCTTCCTGTCTTTGAAAAATTGCCAAATAAATCTGATTGAAATTGGCCAGTTCTATTTGTTTTGCTCTATGCCAGATGCAGGTTTGGAGGCTGAGATGATTTTAACATTTTATTGAGTTTCCTGCAGGTAAATTGTAAATTATTAGTATCTAATTTTAAGAGGGGAGGGGGCTCAAAAAGTTCTCAGCTTATTTGTCCTATGAATCTATATGAGGTATTACTTAAACAGCACACTAAGATGCTTCTAAGAATCTCTCAAAACACTAATGAAAAATTAATTCTACCAAGAAAAATGGCAGGATAACCATGGAGTTAACAGGAATTGTGATGCTTTTTTTTTTTTTTTCCTTAAAAATTTCCTGAAGGCTAGTGACTTTGAATACTGGTTTTGTCATATGAATTAAAGTTCAAGAAGTATCTGTATAAAAAAACCAATTTTTGCAGTTCATTTACTACTCACAAGTGGTTGTTGGCAACATTAGCTAGCTTCTTGAAACTCTGCTTTTATTTACATGTTAGGTTTTCCAGAGAAATCATCACCAATCCTGCTGCTATTCACTGCTTGGTGGTCATGGCTCTATGGGTTTTCTGCCTGGGTTTGTTTTGCCTTTTTTGTGTGTCCCTGTCCTTGATTAGTTAGGAAACTTTTGTTCTCAGTTTAGTTAATTGCTCTAAACTTTAAACTTTTATCCTGATTCTTTTTGTTTAGGGAATGTTATATATAACTTGTATGTTTCCCATCTTTTAGCTGTGGAAAAAGGCTGCTATATTGTTCATAGATGTGTCTGACTCCAAGCTTTCCTATGATCTTTCATAGATCTCATAATATTTAGGTTTGGGTTTCTGGGGGTGCAGCTGGGAGGTGGACAGAGGTCAGGAATGTTAGAGGATGATTTTTTTCTTCCTTTTATAGGAATTATGCATATATTATGTAGGGGGTATAAATGATCAAGCACTTTTTTTTTTTTTTAGTGGTAGCAGGGTAAAACTTAATGTGCGTTTGACTCAGTACTGAAACTTCAGAAACTAGAAGACAAATATAATAAATTCTAAATGTGCTATGGAAAAACAAAGCACTTTTGATATGGAAGGACCTACCTTTTTAAAGCTGCTCTCTTGGGCTGATGTTCAGTGAATCTACTACCATTGCAGTGGTATATTCAGGAGCAGGATATAAGGAAACATCCCTAGTGTAACAACAAAGATTAGGGGTTTTACTGATAATGACTTAAAAATTAAATAACTGCTGTACTCAGTTCTGCTTTTGGGTGTAGTGGACAAGAAGCAGTATTAACTTTGTGTGCCCTGAAATCATATTTTCTCTAAAATACAAGGGGTTTTTTTAGTATAATCTTTATTGTTTTATTTTGGAGAAAAATGGTGTATGAAAACCTGTAAAAAGTCTATGCAAAATTTCTGCTGTGTTCACAGTGTATTTCTGCAATCATTTAGTACTTGCAGTGGCTGTTCCCAACTTTATCCATGTTTCTGAAATTCTAGTGTGATCTAGAAACATTGGAAAAAAAAAAAACACCACATTTTTTTTCTGTGTAGTATTATTGATTTTTAACATTGGAGCTCTATTTTGTAATAGAGCAACTTCATTGCTAATCTCAGACTTGTGCAAAAATAAAAATAAGCTTCTTTTCCCTACATTTTGGAACACACTTTTCTTGCCAGCAATTTGTGGGATTTTGACTACAACAAACTGAAAGGTTGCACCCAGTATTATCAAAAACATCCTTTCTTGTTTTCCAGTTAAAAACAGAATGACTAATTTTATCAGTACAAAAGGGAAAGGATAATGTTAAACTGTGGGTGGGCTGACTATCATTAGAAATTGTGGAGGCTAAGGACACCACTGAAAACAAAGAAAATGGCAAATATTTCATGCTGGAGTTCTTTTTGCTGTTATTCCAGTGAAACTTTTGGTTTCTGAGGATTTCTAGTGTTAAATGTTGACAGCAGCAGACTTAAACTCTGTCCTGGGAATTTATTGTCTAGTCAGTTTTGGTCTTTAGACTTTCATCTTTCCACTCAGGGATAAGAGTTTGGTCAGCATAATTAATTTTATCTTAGTTGTTTTATATTTAATCATTAGATTGTCACCAAAGTAAATTCTCAAGGGGATGAGGGATACTATAAAAAGGTCAAACCAAAGTGATTAGGACTTAGCTTAGAAATGTGTACAGATTATTTCAGTTTACATGCAACTTCACAGGCTAAAGTGGGTTTTTTTCTAGCAAAAAAGGAAAAAGTTTTGGGTCTCTTTTTTATTCAGCGGCATTTCTCTTCAAAGTAGGCCTTACTCTTAGGGTTTCCTAAGCTATTTTGCAGGTATGGAGCCATGTGTGTGTTTGGCAATTTGGTGTTCTCTTCAGTATCCCAGGTGCACTGAAAGGTGGTGAGGAATAAAAGAAATACCCTTGAATGACCTGCAAGGTTGTGAACAGTTAAATTCTGTCAAATTAAATGTATAATACTGAAAACATTATTATAGCAAATACACATTGGAATTACCTCAGCGGAGTGGGTATGGGGTGGGGGAAGAGGAGCATTGCTGCTCAGACACTGAGTCCCTGAGGGTGTCAACTTCAACCAAATTAAAAAATGTGTGCCAGCCTCGAGCTGGCATGCTTGAGTTCACTTCACTCCAGTCAATGAGACACCTTAGCCCAGTAAGCACAATAGAGACAAAGAGATGCCTTGCGACTGACAGAGAGAGAAAAGAGTCCTTTGAGATGAAATGTTAACATAAGAAGTGAAAATGGCTTGTGGTAGTCTCAAGCTGGCTCTTTTGGGTTCACTTTCCTCTAGTTACTGAACTATAGTGCTGTACCTTAACAGAGGAGTCTCAATAAAATTAGAAAGATATCCTAAAAAGGACAGAAGACGAGAGTATGAGAGAGAGAGAGAGAGGGAGAGTTCTTTTGATAAGAAGCTTAACAAAAGTGGAAAAAATGGTTTATGTGAATGCTAGTTTTCATGGCAGTCTCAAGCTGACACTTGGGCTCCCTTTATTACAGTTGGTAAGCTACTTTAGCAAACAAAGGAGAATGGAGAGAACGATGGATGGAAACAACAGAAAAAGGGAGAGAAAAAGAGACCTCTGACAGCATCTAACTTGACATGAAATCTCAGCCTCTGTGTTTCCATTTTTGAAACATTTTCTTTAAGGCAGAGAAACACAAATGGTTGACTCATTGTGAAGATACTTCATAGGTAATTAAACAAATTAAATGCTGGGGTTTTAAATTTGTTTAAGCAATGCAGCAGCTTAATTGTGCTCAATTAAAAGATGGAGTGAGGCCTGTGAATTGCCTTCTTACTCTGTAAAAAAGAATTTTTTTCAGTATTGTTTTCCCATATTAATAAAAAGCATACAAACCAGAAAGTTCTACTCTAGTTTTGAATGCGTTTTAGATCATCATGAATGACAAAATAGGGTGAAAAGCTCATCAAAATTAAAGCATTGTGGTTCATTTAATAGAGTACTTAGTAGTGTGAGTGCAGTCTTATACCTACTTCATTTGACTAATGAGCAAGTTTACCTTTCTGAGCAAGTAGAAGAAAAGTTGATAAACCATCTTTTCTCTGCATTCAATCCAGTCCTTTAAGTTTTAGGTATTCAATTTAGCATAGTATTTCATGGTTTAGGTATTGAAGTTCTACCTCTGACCTCTAGTTCTCAGCCTCATTGGAAAGGAAATACGTTTGATTAGCTTCCACACATTTAAGCTTTGCAAGGTGAACATGAGAGTAAAAAAGACTTTTCAGGCCTTTTGTGCCTATTAGGTAAATATATGAGATAAACTAAACCATACTCATCAAAGCTGTAATTAAAAGACCCATGAAAATTGGCAGATTTCAAGCATCATCTATTCACTGCAAAATGGGCCATTAGATATCTGGCTGACAAATGTTTTCATTCTGAACCTAATGTGCACTGATCATACGTCATCTGCAAATTCTGTAGAGGCCCTCTTTGGGAAGGAAGGAAAGTCAGAGTCACAAATTACTCTTGCCGTCCATTAGGCAAATTGTCAGCTTTATAGAATCAATAGAAGACTTTTTGTAATATAAAAATTGGTATGCATCCATGAGAAAAAGCAATTGGACAACCAAGGATGAAGCTTAATTAGAGCAGACCTTGCTCTTAACAATATTGAATGTAATGAAGATGAGCCTCTAAGCAATCAAAATTGAAGCCTTATACTTCATAATTTTGTAATGTAAAATCCATGATGCTCCAACTTTTATTTAAAAAAAAAATTTCTGTATGGAGGGAGAAAATTTCTTTGCACAGTTAAATCCACTAACAAAAATCATTAAGTTTACAGAAGCATAATAGAAGTATTCTAAAAGTATGCACTGTATAAATTAACAAACACAGTAATTATAGATGAACTAGAGAGTAGGAAAAAAGTGACATATTTGAACAAATTTTTTGTTAATTGTTCACATCTGATGTATGCTCTTTTTTCATTTTGCACGATTGTTTGTTGAAGTATTGTGATACCTGCTCAGATCTGTAATTGGCTGATTTGAAATGTTTGAGCACCAGTATAAGTAGCAAATTACATTATCTCATAGAGTAAAATTTTATTTGTGTTAAGTCATGATTTTCTCCTATTCAAAGCTTGTCATTAATATCTTTCATTTGCACAATGATTCAAGAGCAACCTGTAAGATAATAGAAAATCTGCTGATATTACAAGTTCTCATTCAAAAAGTATTTAATATTTTCATTAGTACTTAATGAAAACCTGTTTGTATTGGTCCTTCAGGCCTAAATTTCTGTTATTTCCTTCTGATGGCACTTTTAAAAACCATTGTTGAAAGCTGAAGACAGCTGAGGATTGAGTTCTATGTATTAAGTCATAAGCAAAGAATTATGAATCAGTTACTTATACTTAGATTCTGCAGAAAATGGTATTTTCTGTACCTGCAATTTGTCTAATATTAACAACAAGAATATGGAGAGCAGATGGACAAAAATAGGCAAAGACAGCATTTCTTTCAGCAGTGGAAATGTGTTCTAGTGATTTAGATTAATAATGGGTCTTTGGTTTTTAAAGCTGACTGTTATGTTCACAAGGGGCCATCATGTATCCGGTGAGGCTAGGCAGCTGTACTCCTTGCCAGCCTTCTCTTGTTTGCTTGGTTACTAATCCCTTAAATTGTGACAACACCCCGAACTGACTTTTTATCAGCTCATTAAGTGCTGAAAAATAGAGGTGTTTTAACTCATGCTGGATGAAGAAATAGGAGTGGGAATTACTAAGAGAGAAGACACAGCTATTAAAAAACAAACAAAAAAAAGAGAATAGAACCAAAAAGGAGAAAAAGAGAAAGTGAAACAAGCAAGAGATGAAAAAAGGCTGAGGAAAAGCTAAGAGCTAGCTATCACAAGGCAAAGAGGATTTTTTTCTATTCAAGCCTAGCAGTACTGGTCCTACCTTTGAATCCCTGAATTTTGCATTTTATTGGTACTTGCTTTGGCTTGATGAATACCTCAGTCACTAAGTTTAGATGATTTGAGAGAGTAGATCCAAAACAATGAACTTATTAACTACCTGTGCTATGAAAACAATCAAATTTAATTGGTAACAGTAAAAACAGGTGGCAAGAATAAACTTGCAGCGCTAAATTAAAATATTCTTTTTTCTGCCTTGCTAATGCGGGGGTGCGTGAGAGAGAGACAGCCTGACATCCATCTGCCTGGGCTACAGAGACTAATAGGAACGAACATGTAGCATACTAAATGCTCCTCATAACCCCTCAAGAACTAACACTTCTATTTAGCATTATTGTGTTCTATCCAGTTTTGTAAGCCACAGATATTCTGTTTTACCCCCAGACAGTTCATGTAAATTATGTTAATGATTGCTGTCCATTCTCTGCCAAGAACAGCACTGGTGATGCTACCTTTGCTTCATCCGATCAATTCTTTCCTTTGCTTCTGCTTTGTTTGTAGTGAGTCTTAAGGTAAAACTGCATCAGAAAGCAGCATCTCTCTCCTCTTCCTTTTATATTTTGAGTGATGATTGTCTATGATGCAAAAGCTTTAGATCTTTAAATAGGTTATGCTGTCAATGCATCCTTTCCCAGGAAAGTGAGCATGCTTGTCAAAGACACAGCTTTGTTGGCTGGGAGAAGTAAACTTCAGGGGTTTAAGATAGTTGAACATAAAATGTAAAGCAAAGCAAAGCCAAGAGGAGCTATTTCTCTCAATAGCAAGTGTGTTGAGGCATGTATTACACTGAGTGCTGTGCCTTGAAATCAGCTTTTCTTCTACTTGTTAGGAGGTAAAGATAGAGGACTAGAGAGAATATTCAGGAGCAATAGGATTAAAAGACAGTTTTGTTCCACCTAATACTAGCATAATGCAGAGATAATGTCTGTGTGGTAACCGAGGTCTCCTGGATGATAGTTCATTTCTAGCTAGGACATAAGCAAGCTGTCTTATGTGTGTGGTTCCTTGTCTGTGTCTGTATCATGCTACTGTGTAATGCCCAACCTGAATTGATACAGCTGGAGCAGATGCTAAATGACTGTATTGAAGTCACTTGTGTCCTATTTTACACTTCACTTCATGATCTGTGTGAGGCTGTGTGAACATTTGATATCCATTTTGGAATCTCACCATATGCCCTCAGATTCATAGGCTGCAAATCCATAAGTAACTACTCAGTTGATATTGATATTACTTCTTTCAACTGTATGTATGGCAAAAAGCATTTGGAAATAACATTTATAAATAAATGTGCTTATATGAATGACTACTGAAAAATCTGAAAATTTTTTTCTCTACCAAAAGTGAGAAAAAGGGGCTAACTAAAGGTACTGGATACTTTATGTAATCTTCTAGGAAAGCCCTCTATACCCATGAACATTATTCACAGAATTTGAAGGAAGATCTCTAAATGTGTACCCAAAGCGCATTTCATTACTGCATAGCTTCCTATAGGAAAAATGATTATTAAATACCCTCTCAGCATTGTCTTTTTAAAAGGGTCTCTTTTGTTTGTTGAAGATTCATTCTTCTCCTGAAGTTCTCATTTTCTTGTATCAGCTCTTTCCCTTCTGGCCTTTGTTTGCAAAGCAAATGGTTTTTTAAAACATTGCATTCAGGTCTCTGTCCCTCTCCTCCTCACTAAACATTAAATGTGTTCAGATGACAGGCAATTCTCCATAAAGAATTTTTTTTTTTTTTTCATTATTAGCAATCATTATAGTGAAATGGGGCAGCTTACACCTCTGAGCAGGCTTCTGTAAATCAGACTTTTGGGCAGCAGTTACAGATACCCATATTTTCATGGGTTTTGGGGCTACAGGTTCCTTTTATAATTTAATGGTATATGCTTTATACAGTGGTCATATGTGGTTACCAAATGTGAGTTTTGTATTGTAGGAAAATAGTAAGGTACGGAATAAACATGAAAAAATTTCTTTGCTTTTTTATTTCTCAGAGTGTTCCAGAAAATGGGTAATGCTATTTATGTAAATATGGTAGATCATGTTATGCATCAAAGGCCTCTTTGAAGGTCTACATGATTAATATTTACTTACATGAGTAGCTGTGCTGATTCCAGTAGGTTACAGTATTGTTGCATGGCAGTATCTAGTTACATATAAACAAGTTATTCACAACTTCACTCTTTCCTAGAGTGCTTTCTTCCACTGTTTCTTTAAGAAATGGAATCTTCATTGACTTCCAGATGACTGTATCAGATTCATAAAATAGTCTTTCACTTTTCTCTGGGCATATGCTGTATCATGAATTGTCTCCTTAGAGACAGCAGGCCACCTCATTATGGTCACAATAGAAAAATTCCTAAGCATGTGGTCTGCTTTTATGGCCTTGACTTGTACATTTTTTTTACCTCAGAGACTTGCCACTCATGTTGACACAGATTTGTTGTGTGTGATGAAGTGATAAAATCAATGAAGAGGACACATGTGCTTCTCTAGCTTTCAGGAAGACTATTATTTATTGTTTATTGTTGGAACTTACATCCACTCAACAATTTTCTGCAAAGGTACATTTACTTTTTGGATTTGTTTTATTCTGCCTGCAGCTTAGAAGTTGCTCTTAGTGTACACCGTATGTGTTAGTTTTCCAAAAGTTGCATTGGAAAACAAAGTGGATATAAATCTATGTGTCTTGGCAAGAATTATACCCAACGGGTGGGGGAGAAGCATTAAATAAACAGTTTCAGAAAAACAGCAACCTGAATGCCAGACATTCCTCTATTATTCCTATTATCTTTCTGCCCCCTAAAATACATTACTATCTAAAGGGATAACGAAAACCCGAACATACTTTTTTATCCTTTTTTTTTTTTTTTTTTTTTTTCTTAAGACCAGTAACCAGAGCTCTATGACAAAATTTTCATTATTTTTAACAGTAAAAAAAAAAAGTAAAAAGTAAACAAAAAAATGTTGCTATGGCAGGGGCTGAAGAATGAGAATGTAATTTATGAGGAAGCTGAAATTCTACAGCACCCATAGTTCTAGTCAGCTGAGTAGAATATACAGCAGTCAGTTTGGAATTCTAAACCTGTTTAGCTGGAAGTGAGATATTAGTCAAATTATCAATCCATTTCTTAGATCTGACTAAGGTGATTTTTGAGACTGTGTCTGACTGGCAGATCACAGTGTAGATTACTGGGTGGTGTATTTAGAAGGTTTTGTTTTATAAACATTTTACAGATTATAGGCAAAATGTTACTCTGTCAAAATGTAGATTATCTGGAAGAAATAGTTAAAAGGATGAAAAACAACCGTCTCAAACTTTACATCAAGGACACAGGAGAAATGAAAATTTTGAGACAATATCTAAAAAGTTAAACATGCTGAAAGACTGACTTTTACCTTAATTAAGGGAATCTGACTACTAGTTTTTAAGATAAGGTGGAACATCATCCTGATAGACTTCTCTGTACCCTAGGACATATGTTACATCTTGTTTTCATTATCTTTGATTAACCAGGATATTTATAGTTGAGGGCCTCGCTAGTGACATACAAGTATAGAGCACTGCTGTGCATTGGTCTGCCAAGGGATAAATATGGTGGCATCTACGAAGCAGTAGCTGGTGCAGTAAACAAAAGTGTGATATGGAATGTGACTGTTTGAGAACAACATGGGTTAATGCTCAGCAAACTTTGTTACCTCCTTGGCTGATAATTTTTTTTTTTTTTATTGTTTTTGTTCTTCTTTCCTGACTATCCCTATCCACCATGTATAATTTATCAGGAGTTCTACAGTGAAAAGGTTAAGAATGACAATCCCATTCAGAGGCATGGATTAGAAAGAAACCCATGATCTAAATGCTTTTTCTAAAAAACAGCACACCAAAACCAAACCCATCCCATTGTTCTTACTCCCTGGGAAGATACTCTGCCATCAGAAGTTCTTCCTACACTGTCACAAATCTCCTTTAATTTTTTTTTAACTTTTATGTAAAACAATTGCTGTCTCAAAAAATTTACATGAATTACATTGGTATGGAAAGATTATGCAAAGCTTTTCCAATTTAATTTAAAAATGCTTATTGTGTAAGATTTTATGCAGATTTGGCAAAGAAGTCTTGGTGAAGAAGTCATAGAAATAGGTTAGGAGAGAAATTAAGATTCTAATGAATGAATTAGCACTTCACCTTGTTTGTTTCTTAATTTATGTCATCTTAGAGAATACGTAAGTCTTGACAGCACCAAACTGGCTATTAAATTGCTGTAGATGGCCTTGCTGAATCCAGTGAGAGTATTTGGTAGCATGTGCATACACCATTTGTGAAGTCATGACATTTTTTTAAGTTAGTGACTAGAATACTGAGGCCATGGCTCTTGATGGTGGCACCCTATGTATAACTCCAGTAAGAAAAGTTACTTTGCCTATGAATGTCTAAGTTCCAAAAATAGAAATCATGAGGTGCTCAAAGCAAACCCGCTATGAGTTTCAGGGCTGCAAAATCATGCAAAACATTTTTTTAAGCAAGTTGTCCATCCCCTTGCCCCCATATACCCAACAGTGTGAAATACTTGAAAAGGAATATGTGCCTGTTGTTTGGTATGCTCTCAGTTCTGAAGAGGGTTGTGATTATTCTCAACTGATGCATGTAAGTATTTACAGAATTATGAAATAGTATAGTATGAACAACTTGGTTTCTATTTGTAAAGCACAATGAGGATTTGAGAAAAAAAACAACAAAACCAGACCCCAAACCTGAGCACTAAAAATTTTACTAGCCCTATTCTCAGTTTTGGGTGACTCAGCTCTCCAGTGTTTCACAGTATTATCCATTGCTTTTAGAATAATTTACCTATCAGTGTATTTTGAAACAGATTTTTCTTTTCCTTTGTCTCTATCAACAGTTTTATTGAATACTCTTGTTTACTTACTGAAGTGCATTTCACTTGGAATGGAAATGTAAAACATTAGTGCAGGCTTTGTGAAATTTACCACTTCCCTGATATGTGAAAAGTACTTGAGATAAGTATGTCCTTTCAACAGTGCTGGGGGGAGGAGGGAACCCATAAGCTCTTCAAACAAATATAGGCTGTTTATCTGTCAGTGTCCTCTATATTTAACAGGCTCCCTGATTCCATGTGGTTTTTGTCAGAGTTTAATTCCACTGATTTCTTCAAAGATAATCTTTTTCCTGGCTATGCTAAACAATCTTTTTGTGCTCTGCTACTTGTGTTTGTCAGTAACAACAATGAAGAACCAATATATCAAGGGACAAGACGAAGTGCAAAATTGTAGGGTTTTACTTCACTGAAACATTATTTGGCTAAAATGCTTGGTGTTTCCTCAGTTGGCACTTTGGCATAATTATACTCTAATTTTCTTTATATTTGCATTGCATAAATTAGTAAGGCCCTAGATCTCTGAATTTTCTTTCAATAGTAAATAAACATGGCATTTATAATCTACAAAGCACTAAAACTGGTTGCAGATTATGTACGGCGCTGGTTTATAACCTTTTTGATTTGTGGATCCCGAAGTACTTTTCAGTAGAGGGATGTATCTCTGTGCAGTAAAGGTGTGCAGCAAAGGTTAACTTACTGCAGTAGGCTTCCTTTTCATAGCAAGGTTGTGTGAACCCAGAGTCTGCAGACCACATGTTGAAAATTATTGATCTACATTATTTATATATGACTTGCTCACTGCTGAAGTGTTCCTGCTTCTGAGATGACACAGTAACACCATGCAACACTTTTCAGGAAAGAACTGGAAAAAGAAAATGTAACCCTTGAAAGGGGGGTTTTTGATCAATGAAATGTTTTCACAATTCAGGAATTAGAACTTCTTGGTAGTAATGGTGCAATCTGAAAAAATTGGGAATGGTTACTTGTTTTATATATGGTGTGTTACAGTAGCTTGTTGTCATTATGGACTCGCTGCAGTTGGACAAATCTATTCAGGTGATCTGGGCTCTTTGAGGATTTCATCATCAGTAGCCAAATAAATATAGTATTAAACATTTCAACACAAATATCAAATATTAGAATGAAAAATGAACACTTTTTTCCTCCCTCTGGTACTTATGTGATTAAGCAGATAATTCTCTTGGTGTGTTTCTAGGTTTACATTCAGGAATGTCAAAGATTCTGAGTTTCATGTGGTAGCAAAGCTGTTTTTCTCAAGACTAGGTTCCCAAGAGTACATCACTTCTTGAGCTATTCTTATGCTCTGTGCTTTCTGGGCTCCCTTGTGTGCCTTGTTGTGACATGAAATTCTTGGAAATGTTAAAAAACCCCATCGTTTCATTTTTGTTTGTGCTTTAATCACTTTCCATCAGATGAGTTTTTCTAGGTTTTGAAGATTTTAATAATGACAAGATTACTGGCTCTTTATAGGGGTGGTAGGAATAAGTGAAAAGCTTAAATGACACTAATTTTAAAACGTTATTTAACAGTAATCAACATAACAATATTTAATTTATAAAAGGAAGTAATTTGTCCCAGGAAAGACCGGATGATTTGGCTAAAGCTATGGCATATTTGGAAAACTGCTTTTTAAAATTATGAACTTTTAGATTTTGTTAATGTATCATATAAGCTTTTCTGAGGGTCTTGTTGCATAAGCTGCCTGTCTGCAGGCCACACTCTCTAGCAGAAGTGTCTATATAAGCAGTCATTCTGAAGTGCTGATTCTGTTATTTGATTTGGGATTAAACAGTCTGTTGCAAGCCATCTGTTTCCCTATGCATGTGTCCTTGAGAGGTTAGATTTCCACAGATATTGCCCCATAATTTCAGCCAGTGTTTGAAAGATCAGAATTAGCTGAGACATATGCCACTGAAATTATCTGTTTTATCCTTGAGGACTGACTGTTTTTTGACATCACTGCCCATGTTGAAGAAAAGTTTGCTCTCTCTCTTGTTGCTGCTGATTGAGAACCCCGCTGCTTTTGGCCAAATGCCATGAGACTCAGGAGCACATCCTTTGAGGGCAATTGAACAGTCACTGCTTGGTTAGTGCTTGAAAAGCTCCATCAGCTTTTTAAGCTGCAGATCTCCTCAAGACATGATCCCTCCAACTGATGCTGTATGATCTGGGACAAGCTGGAGCTCCTGCTATTGCTTGAGCAGTTTATCACTATGATAATTTGGGCCAGAAGTTGATGCATTTTGGTGCATGTTCAGAGATTCTTTGGAGACTTAAAGAAAACTTATTAGAATGATTGTACCTCACTTACATGCCATGTTATGTTTGGTGTTTTTTTTTTCGTTTTTTTTTTTTTTGTTTTTGTTTTTTTTTTTGTTTTTTTTTTTTTTTTTTGGTTGGTTGGTTGGTTTTTTGATTTTGTTCTGTGGGTACCTGTTTAGGCATCAAGATGTGTGCACTGAATGTATGTGGGATGCACATATTACTACTGAAGGAGGAGAACTGCTGTGGTCTTCTGGCCCTGTCGAGTTTGGTTTAGATGTTTAAAGGAGCTCAGGCTGCAAGGTGGGTGCTTGAAGGCATGGTGGAAGCCAGCATGTGATAAGCTGCTTATCAGCACTGTGTTTTCAGTGGTGTATTTACTGCAGCTGCTTAAGCTTGGAATCCTCAGGATGTAGTTGTGTCACAAGCTATACAGGGCCTCACAGGTCTATCCAACCCTCTAAAAGCTATCCAGAAAACCACTTGCAAATAGCACTTCTGGATCATAAGTCCTCTTCGTTCAATCTCAGGGCTGGAAACAAACTCTTGTTTTATTCTATAAGCATAATGATTTTAGGCCTGGTTTCATACTGTAATCTGTAAATTTATGCTACACCTTGGGCTACAAACTGATTATCCGTTAAACATGTCAGAGTTCAGTGATGTTTTTCAACCAGTAGTATAGACAGTCTTGTACAGCATTATTTATTTTAATTTTTTTTCTAGTTTATAATATGTTTGCTTCAAGTCTTGCTTAAGATCCTAATTTCTGACAGTTCTGGAAATTATGGTTCACAACAGTGTAGTATTAGATCGAAGAATTCCACTGAACCTAATGTCATTTTATGTGGGAATTTTTTGTTTTTTGATGTTAAAGAATGGTTTTTAAATGTTTTTTCTTTTACTCAACAGTCTGACTACAGAAATACTGATGTTTCTATGCTTCTGGGTGGCAATTTACCAGCTCAGGCATTACACACCAGCACAAATCTGCATTTGTACACACAAACCAGATGAGTGGTCAAGTTAACATTTGCAAATTGCCCTGTTTATTCACACAAATGCAGTTTTAATGTGTGCAAAACTGATGTGCTTGCAACGTTTTTGTGTTTTATTAAGGGACGCTTGCTATAAATGTATCCCCTAAAATTTAGTTTTTGATTAAAAATACTTATTAGGCAATCCTCATGATAGAGTTTCTCAATTTGCATTTCCAGGTGAAAAGGAGGCTTTAAAACCTTTACAAGCAGCCATGGAAACAGAGGCTACACAGAGCTAGGCAGTGACATAGGGCATCACATCTAGGAGGCACATTTAAGGGGGAGCTTGTCAAGAGCAGAAAATGATGCTTGCTCTCTCATATTGTAGAAATAGTACTGGACTGCTGATGTGATCCATTACTGGAAATATTAGGATAAAACAAAAATAAGGGATTTTCATAAAAAAGGAAAATTATCCACCTTTTTTACCCTCCTCTTCCTCTCTCAGAGAAGGGTTTCAGGAAGAGTTGAGCAATTGTCATCCTTCTGTAACTAATATTTTTATCTCTAAATAACTGGCAAAAAATATTTCAAGTGTTATTTAAAACAATATTTCCCTTGGATTTCAGTAATGTGTAACACACCACACAAAAATTCTAGTCTACATTTTGAAAGAAGCAATCCTAGGCATTAATTCCTGCATATGGAATTCCTGGGTATGCATGTGCCTGTCTACAGGTGTTTGGATCCATTTCAGTCAAAACAAGTGAAAATTTTGAGTTGTTGACTTTCACGAGATGTTTGCTTTTGTTTAGGGCAAATAAGGCTCTATTTAAAAAAATCTGGACTTTCTGTAAAAATCTGGAATCGGTATCAATGTATGGCTGATCCTTTCCAGTATACTATATTAACTGTATTATGTGTAGAAATGAGTATAAACTTCTTTTTTTGAGAGAGATGCAAAATGTTTCCACTTCTGCTGGAGTCCAGTGCAAGTACTGCTTCTGAGCTGCATGTAGCTGGCTTTCCTGTTGGTTTACATTACAGAAAAGTTAAATGTTAGGGTTCCAGTCTTGAATGCAGTGCAACGCTGTCCTCTTCATGTATAACTGCACCTGTGCAAAAATGTAAATAATTTGTAGTTATTAAGTTAATAAATATCCCTAACCGTACTTTATGTGAACCAGCTAGCTTGCATGGTATACATTTTTAAAGAAATAATGAAATCTAATTTTGGGAAGGAAATTCTTCATTTTTTTCCCAAAAATTATAGATATAGTTTGGGACAAAAAGATGCTATTTTTTTCTGTGATACTGTATAGCAACAAAGGATTTGTTCTAAATCAGTCTTCTTTTGTCTTCTGCCTGCAAGAGCATGAGTGAACCTCATGTAATAGTGGCAGCTTCATTCTTCTTTCCTGGAGGCATGTTCCAAATCAAATGCCAAAATTTATATATTTTGTAATCGTGAGGTATTCCTGTTCAAGGATTTGAATGCTCATGTTACAGGTAAGGAAAACAGATTGGCAAGTCAAAGAAACAGTAGAGGACTTGGTACAGAATGAAGGTCTTGTGGCTTATTTTCTATTGATGATGGGGAACATAAAAAAGCCTTCCCACCCCCTGCCCGCTCCCCAGTATATTGGTACATTGAAGGATTAATTTAGAGAAACTTGAGTAATCTAGGGGATACATTTCCAAGCAAAACCAGCATTTTGAAGAAGAAAATTAAAATGTTAAAAAAAAAAAAAAAAGTCCTTTAAAGACATCATTTCATCTGTGCTGTGCTCCAACAGAAAAATGATTTTACTCATCTTGTCTATCCTCATGACTCTTTTCCTGTCATCCTGGATTTAGTGGAATAAACTGTTTCACCTCTCATGCCTTAGAGCTCATTCTAATTTAGTTGAACTTGATTCAGCACATCAGGCTGGAATTTTCTCTTACCAATAATCTTTTTTTGCCTCTTCCAAGCTTTTTCTAAAGCAATTTCTTCTAATTTGTGTAAGTAAGAAAAATGAAAAAGAGATGATGTTTAACTAAATGCTAGATATAGATTCTATGGGGGAAAATGGTATCTGTGCAGCAAGTCTGCATGAAGTTTGTTCTGTATTTATGCCTGACTTGATGGACAAAAATGGGAAATAAAACTTTTATCAGACCTTTTTGCAGGTGTTAACACCCTCCTTAAAGAATATTCAGGCCACCAGGATATGTCATCCCTTAAAATTTTATTGTGGATTAAGTAATCTTAAAATTATAATGTACCAACACCAAACTGGTAATAATTTTCAAGTCAGAGAATATAAATTCAATTCAGAGTAATTCACCCTTGAGTTTCTTTGGAAGACTGCATATAACAGGAAATAAAATAATTAAGTCATATACTTATCTTGTGTTATTTTCAGTGTTCCATTTTTTATTCTATCTTGCTTCAGTACAATTTATACGTAGCACTGATAAAAATATTCCTGGCTGAATTTGCTGCTAGTATCCACTTAGGATAATGCAGAGTACTTGCTTCAGCTCTGTTTCCTGGAGATATTTTCATCAATAATTCCTTCAAGTTTAGTCTTAATATCTTTTGTGTGTTTTCATCTCTGCATTTGATTTATTGAGTGAATGGGAAGAAACATAACTTGCCATTCTATCCTTTTGCACCTTGCCTGTTGCAGTCAGCAGAGAGAATAGAAATGATGTTTCTAAATTCCCCTTGAGTTCATTTCATTATTCCACTTTTTAATTGGCCACAAAATATTAAGTGCCTACCTTCAAAATCAAGCACTTCAGAGTGTATTGAACAAAATCTTCTGTGGCATGAAAAAGATTTTCTCTGTAAAGATTCTGTACCTTGGATTTAACTTACTATTAATTCTAAGGTAAAAGAAGAAAAATCAATTCCCAGAAAGTAGCAAAAAGAGCAGCCTGAGACTTCTGAAATATTTTGAGGGGGAGAGTGGGTTGCTTAGTACCAACAAGATTTGTTCCTAATTTTGCCACTCATGGCTTTAGAATTTACTCTCCAGCTCCTGCTCATCCTCTCTAAAGGCGGCAGGTAGCTACATTAGTAGAATATTTCTCTCTCTCTCTCTTTTTTTTTTTTTTTTTTTTTTGGTATGTGTTTTAGTTTCACCAGTCTTCATGGCTCCTTGACTTTTGGCATGTGTCACTGCTAGATGATCCAATGTTTTAACTGTCAGTCACTGTGAACAGCTCTGTGAAACAGGCTTACCAGCTCACAGAACAAAAGCAATCGTATTTACTACCATTTCTAGATCCATAGATTGCTTACAGCTTATTACTGTTCTAGCAACATTTAAGGCCAGGCACCTACAGTACTACAGGATTTTCTTGGTGTTTCTTGGTTAAGGGTAGTCTTTTATGAATACTTGTAGTATTTCATCTGATATAATAGGATTAGAACAGAGGGTCACTGTACCAGAGCTCCTGGAAAGTTTATGCAGTATATTGTATATAAACAGGTCCATATATTTTTCTACTTCTGGATTAGTAGATTTACAGGTATAATTGCTCCTGCTGTGGGTAATTCTTAGGGAAAACCCCCTCATTTGCTATAAAAATAAAACAATTATTATGATTTTTAATTTTGGTCTTTCAGTTGTCTGTTGTACTTGTAGGTCACTGTCTTTGTCAGCATTTTTATTCTGTTTGTGCTTTGCAGTTTGCTGAAGGTAGATGTATATTCTGAAAATAAACTTGAATCTATTAAAGCAGCTAACATACAGTGATGTCTCTGTTTTGTAAATTGAGTTCAGGCATAGGCTATCTATCTGTTTGGCAGCAGTGGAGGTGCCTTTTTGCTTGAATTTTACTGTTTAAGCTTTTAGAGTTGCTTTCGAAGGTGGAAGAGGGGTCAGGGTAGCATCAGATTCACACATTACTGTCTTTACTGAATTTATATGAATGACCTCCTTTGAAGATTGAAGAATGTGGCACAAGCATGAATAAGGCCTCTCAGACTTCGAGGAGTGTGATCTTTTGTCTTTTGTGCTTGATCTAGTTGGCTATTGATATGTTTTGCTACTCAGGGATGATGAATTTAGATACATTTGATTAAAGAAAGAAATTAAAATGCAGTCACCTCCACTTAATGTCAATGGACCTCTGCTGAAGACTCTCTAATGTTGCTAAAAGTACTGTGAGGTTAACTTAGTAATTTTGTTTTATTGTGTTTTGACCATGTCACCTAGCTCTGGAACGGGGCCAACACATGCTGATTACTGCCTCTTTCTAATCTGTCTAGATTGCATCCCTCAGCAGGGAGCATGGATGCTTATTCAGAAAGGCTTATCCAATAGGCACCAGTGTAATTAATATATATTTTCTTCTTTTCTCTAAGAATTGTAATATATAAAGGACAATCAGCTTACTCATGAAATTGCAGGCACCAAGGGAGACTTAATGCAAAACCAAGTGGATCCCATTAGCTCTTTCTTATTCTGCATGTCACAGCTCAAGCTATGGGAAAGTAAATGCTCCTCTCATGGCCCAGTCTGAACACTAAAATCAGTGGTGGGTCTTCTGATCCTTGGTACCTTTAGAGCAACGAAAACAGAAAAAGATAAAGAGTTATCAATTTTCTCCTTCCGGGAAATTAGTGGCTGATATGTGACTAAGAAACAAAGTTAGGGGACAAAGGGCAAGCAATTTTTTTCTTTACCTAATTATCCTCTTGCCTTTATTTCTAATGGATTTTTTTTTCCCCCCTGCCAGTACAACTAAAGCAAACCTAACATAAAGACTTTTCTGTAGTTGGAGCAGTGCTAGCATTCTTCCACATGTGTTACTGGAATTTACAAGTGATTGCATTTATTTATTATAAATACTAATTAGCGCTCTCTTTTTTTTATTATTTTTTTTAAGTGGCTCAGAAATGGCTCTATCTCAGAGAATTTGACTCTATTACTAATATCCTCTGTAAGTGCTTAGTGATTTCTTTCAATTGCCTGTTTAACCTATCCAAATTTGAATAAACATTTCACATATAAAGCTATTACTAAAAGGTATAGACTGTAGATAAAACCCAATTTCTCATTCTGTGCCATGACAATTTGTAATAATGGAACACTTGTGATATTTTATTTTTTATCAAAATTGAAGTATATTACTCCCCAGGCAACTCAGATTTTGAGAAGTGGCAGTGATTATTGAATTCTCTCTCTCAAATAGAAATCTGGATGGAAATTGAGAACTCTTGTTCACTCAAATATGAAATGAAGCAAAAGTTTCCATTTAGCTTGGTGAGAAAACCTCTGGATGCTTAAATGCTGTTAACAGTAATAAGGATGGTGTAATTTTAAAGCTATGCAATTAGCTGCTTTGTTTGCTTTTTTCCACAAATTGCTGTAACTGATGGGAAAAAAAAACAAAACCAAAGTTATGCTGATTTTGACAGAGGGGAAAAATAAGAAACAGCTAAGCTTAAGAAAAATTGACAAAAAACATTTATTTTGGAGGTGTATTATGTGTTTTCATTCCTCCTTTTCTGGATCCCACTGTGCTTGGTTGGCTTCTCCATTCAGCTCAGGAGCATTTAGTTGAAATTATCTCCTTGGCTGTAGTTCCCTACTACCCAGCATCTGCTTGCCTGAATCAGTTGTGCTTGTGTCATGGGGGGAGGCACTTGCATCAGTCTTGTGAATCTGTAGATCTGAAATTTATTCTGTTTTCTTCCGATGAAGTATAAATAATTCTGGCCATTTTTCTTAAACAAACAAACAAACAAAAAAAAATCCCAAACTAAAATAGGCTAAGTAAGAAAAATACCAGAAAATAAGGGGCATTTCTTGCATGACTTTGTGAATTTCAGGATTCTTGAGAAATATTTGTTCAATTTTTTTGCCTATAAGCAAACATGAGCATCACAAGGCAACTCTAGTGCACAGCTGGCAGCTTGCAAAACATATACAATATGGGCAGTAAGATAAGGTGCAGGCTCATTAACTTAAACTAATATTAGATGCCTGGAATTTAAGTGGAAAAGAACAGCAATCATTTAGTTGAACCTATGAAGTATACACATATATATGCATATATGATACACGATTTATTTATGAATATCTATATGCATGTGAAACTATGAAAAATATATTAAGTATTGCATTTTTATAAGCTCTTACTGTGCCTGTGGCAAAAATAATTATTTGATGGTTTTCCTACATGCTTTTTTTTTTTTTTTTTACATTAAAATTAATTTTTTTGTCTTGAGAGATAAAGATAGGACTCCTTCCCTTGATGTGGTTCCAGTAGAAGATAACTTGATGCTTGTAACAGCTTGTCAGTCTGAGAACTGTTAAAATAAGGCTGAAAGAAAGAAAAGCTCCATTTACTGTGGAAACCCCTAGTGGGATGAAAACTATACTTCGTTTCTTTGGATAACAAAGGACACTTCCATGTCCTCCTCACTAGCAACTTTTTTTTTTTTTTTTTTTTTTTTTTCTTTTTTGACACAAAAGGTAGAATGAAGGGGCAAGCAATACCCTTAATTATAACCTCTTTTCCTGAGAATTTTATCCTATTTTGCTTGCTATGGCTTAGCAGGACATCCTGCTCTATTTTACTTGGGTTATAAGAAATATGAATAGGGTGTGTGAGTAAAGGGTTAACTTTTCCCCTTTGGCTGATGTGTGTGCAGTGCTTGAGGAAGGACAGCAATATGCAATGCAACTTTGACCTTCTCATTGTTCTATACTGTCATTGGCTGGTTACTCCTGCAGACTTTCACAGTCTCAGCAACTTGTGCTGTGGCAAGTAGGGGTCATCAGTGACCAGCCCAAGCATGGAATATCTTGAAGGATAAAAAAAAAAAAATAAAAAAATTACAGGTTATTCTAGGCCTCAAAATTGACATATTGTTCCTGTAGAAAGACAAGAAAAGGATGTGGCTTTTCACAAGTTTGCGTTGAGAGAACTAGCAAAGTTAACAGGGAATTTACTGTTTTAGGATTAAATCTTGCTTTACATGTGTATTGTATTGCTATTGCTGTTGAAGATGTGTGTATTTTGTCATCACCTGTAATGTTATAAAATGAAGTTAACATATGAAGCCTGCTGAAATAACTCCCATTTTCTAGAGAAAAAATGTGTTTTTTCCTTTTTAACAATCTTTATATTGTTAAGTTCTCCAGTGTTCTTGCTCCTTTTTTGTTCTCTTTTAATGTTGGTATCATTGTCATGAAGGGGAGGATAAAACATACATACACTGCGATCAAGGTTAGGGAGTGGAGAATTTTGTTTTGACACCTCTGTTCTGAGGACTGAACAATGATCAGGAAAGATTTTCCTTAATATTTCAAAAAAAGGGCATTATGTGCTAGGGAATGGGTAAGTAGGAAGCCCAAACAGTGCCAGTGGAAACAAAAACAACCCTACAACTTCAATTTAAATTGAGTTTGTGTAGATACAGGTTTGCTATCAGATACATAAGCACAAGTTATTTATTATCTGCAAACAGAATTGCTGTAAATTAATCTTCATGGGCAGGGAGTAAGAAAACAGTTGGTGGTTATTAAAGGTTCCTTAAAGGAAGAGCGTGGGTGTCTCCTGGTCTGAAACTGAAGGACTACTTTCTACTTTTGAAATGGGAGTTTTAGAATCATAGACCTACTTTTTGTATAACTTATTCTACGATGCTACTCAGAGGGATGCTATTCTGAGCTGCATATCAGTGACTGAATTGGGATGTTTACCAATGAAGATGTAAGATAAAACCTGGAGTTCTACAATTACTGGCTGTAACAAATGCAAAAGACATGCACAATAATGAAAGAAGTTGGCATATCTAGAGAGCTATTTTGGCTGTTTGGCACCTAACTGAATATTGCATCATATAGAGTCCAAATATATGGTCATTAGAGCTGATTTTGAAGCAATGGGACAAAAAACATGACAAGAGTCAGCTGATGCAATCCCTTTGTCAGTATAAATTTCTACAGGCTTTGTGATTCAGATTTAAATGTATGAAAAGAGAAATCTTGAGTCCTTCTTCAAAAAATGTGCCCAAAAAATTACTACTTTTGGGAAACAACATATTGATGACATGTAGTTTCCTATGAATCCTTCTTATCGGAATTTGGGAATGGCATATTGTGTGACATGTGTTCTGGTTTTCAGTTTATTTGAAACACTTGGTAGGGTGATGCACTGATATAGTAAGTGCAAAATATTATCCAGATAGGGTTCTTCCCTAACATTCTCCCAAAAATCAGCGATTCTGCAAGCATTATCTCAAAAGTGCTTCACTGCTGACTCTAAGAACCAAAAAAGCATCAACTTTAGTGCTAGGTTTGGAGCATGGATGTTCTCTCCGGTAGCACTTACTGTCTCAGTTTGTGAGTTTTAATCTATTTCCTATCAAGTCAAAAGTTTTGGGGACTTATAGTGAATGGTGTTTATTTTCACGGTGATGGTAATTTAAAACAAATATATTTCTTTCAGCTTGGTGATGTGCTTGGCACTTTACTTATGAGAAGGTTTGGAGAGATGGCTGTCCCTGTATGACAACCTTAAGCTAAGACTCATTATTTATGTAGTCAAAACCAGTTCAGAGTAAAAGGTGTGTATTTTTAGTTCAAAAAGCAGTAGAAAATTGAATAAGCTAACTAAGGTTATGGTAAGTGATTCTGCTTTTCCTGTTTGGCTGGGAAATTAGGCAACATATAACATTCAAGAGTAGCAAGAGAAATCTGACCATAGACAAAATTTTCTGGTGAGGAAACTTACGTGAAAAATTCTCTAAGGCTGCTTATTTCATTGATTAGGGATAGTACCCCAAAGAAAACCAGGGCTGTTGGCCACTGCTGTGTGATGACCTCTGTCATGTAGAATTACAATATTCCACAATACCATCCAGGAAAGCTGTGTCACACTTTTCAAAATTTTTGATAACTTTGGTCATTACTCATTGATGTGCTCTGTCAAGTGCAGTCTAGAGGGCAGCTTTCTCTCATGGGATAATTTGCCTTCCATGCAGTTTATCGCAGCCACAACTAACTCGATGAGTTAAAAATGAGTCTGAAATTATCATGCATTTTTAGCTGGTGTACCAGATGTCTGTATGGTGTCCATGTTTATTTTATTATTTAGTCTTGGACTTTGTGCACTTATTACCTGTTTAGTTTGTGGTGGTGTGCCTTTGAATATCAAGATTAGTTAGTAAAAAATTACACAAGTCTTCCTAATATCTATAGGATTTTAAAATATAATCTTTGAAGAACTTGCAAGTATGGTTATTAATGTCAGCCAGTTGTTAAAATACACCAATGATTTGCACTTTTTTTCTAAAATTTTATGAATTTGCTAATGTATCAGAAGTACCTCTACAGATGTGTTTATGCAAGAAGACACCTGAAATTTGGGTCTATTTAATGTAGGAAAGCATGACACTTTTATCTTGCCTACCAATTAACAGTAGTAGGTGTTTATCTGAAAATTTGGGGGAGAAATAAGACAAAATGGGGAAAAGGTTAGGCAAATGGAATACTGCAATATTGAACACAAAAAATGGATACTGCAATAGGCAGGGTCTGTTGATGTCAGAAACAGGCAGGGATTAACTTCATCAGTTTAATGATGGCTCTTGTTTTCTGGGGAAGCACATACCAGAACAGCTCCAAACATGCACATGGCACCATGGTATGTGTTCCAGGTGATAAAGTACAAATTTTAACAAAAATGTATTTTAATGGAAGTATCACTGTGCTTGGGGTACCATGTATTCCTGTGTGCATTTATTTTTCTGTCATCACATTGTGGTTTCTGCTGGAATCCCAGGAGTCAGAATTGCAGACAGTGTTATTGCAATCATGGATGCAAATGCTTACAAAATCATTTTAAATTTTTTGTATACTCTGACGGTATGTGCTCTGTAAATGTATTTTGTTTCTGCTCTGTTAATTATAATTGCAGAAAGTGTGATAAGTTTTAGCTGGTAATTGTGAAAGTTTCCAATTGCAATATTTTTATTCTTGGTGAGGGACAAGGGGGGAAAACTGAAGGATTTTTTTATGTCCCTCAGATCTATTGGCCTGTTCTCCAAATGGCAGGTTCCTGACTGATCAACTATACCACCTGCTACTAAAGCTCAGTAATATTAGTCTGTGCAGCGGTTTCATTCTCATCTCACACCTCAGAGATCTTGAGCTCAACCCCAGGCATCCCCTGTGTGTTTAAATCAGCTTAACGGCTCATACAGCGTGCTGATTTCCTTGTAGGCCTCTGTTTTCTGAAAAAGTGATCACCTTTTGCCAATGCCCTCAGGATTAAACAGGGCACTCTGGTTTTCCTTTTCTGCATTGGCTATACCTTTGTAGTCAATAAAAGACTAACTAGAAAAGAATCAGCTGATGAGAGAATCAATCTTCTGGAAGCCTCCCCACAGTTTTCTCATCATTTTTGTGCCGTCTGTCATCTCAGATTGTAAAATGGAAACCAAAACTCAGTATGTGGGAAGACTTTTAGTGCTCCTTGTTAACAAAAACAGTAAGACCAGGGGTTTTGATCTTATGAGTGTATAGGTAAACAGTAAGCTGTAAGTGTGCACTGTTGAAGTAGCTTTTCCATGTATCTAATGGAGGTCTGGGAAAAATTATCAAAGTAGTATCACAAAGGTCTCATAACATACTGTAGTGTAGATATCCATTCTGAGTAGGTCAGGTTAAATCTGGAGTTGTCCTATATAACAATACAGGAGTATCTTATAGAACAGCTGTACCATTTACCGTGGTATAAAAGCTATATAAATAGAAAAGGACCGTAAAGTATAAGTAAAGATTTAATTTTTTTTCCCTTTAGCTACTTGCTAAGTTAAAACAGTGGTCTGTCTTGGTAACTGGTATTGCACAATGAATTTTAAGTTTTTTTTTTAATAATAACCTACTTTAAGATGGTTTAGGGTGACAGATGGACCAACTTAAAAAAGAATTGAAGGTTCATCATAATTATCATCCCTTACAGTTCTACATTTTTCATTCAAATGTATCACAGTAATTTACAAATATTAATTCAGTGTTATAATCACCCACCCACGAAGCGGGTCAGCATCCTAGTTTTACAGAAATTCTAAGCAGGGTACTAAAAGGTTAAGAGCTGTGAGGAATTAAGGGGTCTGTCAGTATGCACTCTGAGGTTCAAGCTCGGGACTCTATTTTTTCCCCAACATACTTTAAACTTAATTTGAAATCCAATTTCCTTCCCTGGACTCAGAATCCAGGGACAAGTAACACCAAATGTGCCATGGGGTTGTTTTAGTGACTGGTTGTTAGTGACAGCCAGAAGCACTGAGAGGCAGAAGTGTTCAGCTGGCATCACATATGGTCTCAGTCTTTGCACATTCTGGAAATACCTGGTAAATACCACTTTTTTATGGTGAAGGCCTATGGCAGACACTGGCCACTCTCTCCCATTTATATGGGAGTTGGGTGGTGAATCTTATGTTGATTAAATGGTTTATATATATTACCTGTGGTCCCTTGTTTTATTCAGTGCACAAACTAAAACAGAGATTGTTGTTCAATAATATGGTGCATTTCAAGAACTGGAACACAACGCTTTTGCATAGTTGTCTAAATCACTGTTACTAGTTAGGAAGCTATTAAGAACAGTAGTAGCAAAGGCAGTTTGTCACAAGCTGTACGTGTTGCTATGTTAAAAACAAAGGTGAGGAAATGGGGCTTTCCCTTGGAGAAGAGGATTACAAAGCTTGTAATATTCTGTGGTTTCTAGTGGAATCCAATTCACAGCCTTGAACCAACACCTGAGAAATTCAGAAACATGGTAAAAAGTTACTGGTTTGGATCCTCCTTTAACAGAGATTTGACAATGAAATATTTAGTATGTATTGGCTTGCTTAAAAGCTCAGGAGACATCATTCCAGAGCAGATGAGCCTCCTCATTAAGAATGTCTGAAAGCTTTCAAACTAACCTTCATTTATTTCAAATATTGATGAGTTAGATCTTAGCAACGCACTTCACAAATATATAGGCATCCCTTTGCTTGGGGCATGGTGCCACCAAGATGAACATAACTGTGGTGGCAATTCATAGTAGTCATGGATTGCTTAATTCCTTGGCAACTCCAGGTGGTCAGTGATCAGAGTTGCCTTTATTTCTATTTCAGAGAGCTTTGCTTGATCTCTTTTAGAGGACATAGCTACTGAAGGACACTCATCTTTAACCAACACTTTACTTACTGTCAGGATTACTTTTAAAGACACAAGAAACAAGAACTGTAACAATTTTATGGGTTGGAAGGACAAGCCAACAGCACAGTTTGGGCTGCTGTGAATTTTGGTCTCGGCTTCTAATCCACCTGCAGGATTGATGATACCTACTCTAATGATGCCAAGTATCAAACCCTATAACACCTGGCAGATGTTTACAATGCAGGTTTTGATTACAAAGATCCTTTATCTTTTAAATCTGAAAGTATGTTGTAATTCAGCATTAGTAGAAATTTGATTTTTCAGTCATCTCAAATTGCCATCTGCCAGGTGGCTGCTCTCTTTTCTTACCCTACCAAATTGAACTTTCTCAAAGTTTTGTTACAGATTTAACTGCTGGTCAAAGAATCTCTCTATTCAGGGCCACTTCATGTTCACAACACTATAATTATGCTCTGGAATACTGCTTAGATCATCTCGTTTTGAGGTCAATCTCTTATCTGAGGTTTACATGATTTTTGTACACACTGTACTGGGAATTACTTTTTCTGAATCAGTCTTAATTTTATCTACATGCTGAATTTACAATTCACCAGATACATGCTCTGAAAGAAAATATTATACACGTTAAATATACCCCCTGCAAATTTGTTCATCTTATTGTATTAACTATTTCTAGAAATAGCCAAGAGTTCCGTTTTGAAGAGGCACTTCAAAAATATCAAAAGAGCTGACACAGTTTTTCTCATTTTGTAACCTGGTAACTGGTATACTAACCTAAAACTCAAACCTTACTTTTTTGTTGAGCAAATAACATGTTTTTGGAACAAACTGCAAAATCAGAATCTGTGTAGGAATTTCACAGAATAACTCACCAACATTCTTACTGGAAATATTTTCCTTCAGAAATACATACAGATTTTTTTTAGTGTTTTAGTAAATTAATTAAATATTTGGCGATCTGCCATGGATTTTGCCTTTTGCAGTATCTCTTGATCTCAGAGACAACATGTATTTGTATCAAGTCTGACAGAAGTTGGGTAACCTGTATTTCCTTTTAAGCAGATGAGGACCCACCAAAGTGCCCATTGTTCTATAACGTTCTGTAGGATGGAGAACTGTCCTAGTGAAAACATAGTACACTTGATTTATTAAAATAAATTAGACTTTTGGCTCTCTATATGGTAGGTTTTCCTTAAAGCTGCAGCTACAATCATTGGACGACAAGAAATGTCTTTGTTTTGTTTTCAGTCTGTTGAATATGTTACTTTCTTTTTTAACTGTAAAACAACACACAAGAAACTCAAGTAATAGGGGAAGGTGAAAACTGCAAAGGTCCATGACCTGTTGTCAGTCCATCTTCTGTAACAGTGAAATTTAGAAACAAAGAATGGGATGAGAGCCTCATCTACTCACCATTTTTTTGTTTGTTTGGCATGGGTTGCAATGCGTGTCTCTGACTTCTGCATGAAGATCCAAACATTTAGTGTAGGAATTTCTTGCTCTACGTTTTACTTCTGTAACTTAGTCTTATACAACTTGTTAAATTTAGCTTTCTTTCTGTTGTCCTACACAAAACTGACTTGTTCAGGGCAGAATTTAAGATGAAAGCCATTCTCAAGTCAAAAACCTTCCAGATTTCCTTTTGGCTGTTCCAAAGTAATTTTCCCACTGCAAATGCATTTCTTAGGTAGCTCACTCAGAATATGCTCTCTTCTTATTGTTAAACCAACCTGATGTGCCATGGCTTCAAAGTCCCCCACCCCCCCCAACCCCAATTCACTTCTTGGAACACTCCGAAGCTAACATCCAATTAAACCCAGGAAAAGTCTTCCATCTCCTGAGCACACATATCGTAGAGAACCTAATTTTAAACAGGCTAGAGTATAGGTTTATATTGTGAGGCATCTTTTCTGCATGCAAAGTAGTCTTGATAAAATGAGATACATCATACATAAGCACACTAAATCTCTAGGTATAGCTCAATTAATTGAAGCTAGGAGAATTGTGCTTTAGCTCCCCAGGAGTCAGATACCATGGCTTTCACTAGCAGGTATTTGCTACACTGGCTATCATTTCCATGGTCTCATCAGAGAATAGTTGTCCAGGTGTGTTCATTGCAATCTGATGTCCATTGGCACAAAGGCACAGGATTAGGAGTGCAACAAACAAGTCATTCCTATACTGGAGGGAAAAAAAATGAATAATGTGAAGAAATAACTGAATGGGTAAGGATTAGCATTTGCTCTGTGTAACAGTCAGTCCAGATTGCAGAAATAATGGTGTACCTGTCAATCATTGGCTTAGCTAAAACATTGCATGCATCAACATCTGCCAGCATTGTCATGTGGAACCTTTCAGAACATTATGTAAAGAATAGAAATCTTTGCTAAAAGTCTCTTTATTTTTCCCTTGTTTGAATATTTCTCACAATATTTCTCATAAAAAATAAAAAACAAACAAACAAAAAAAAACTTCACAAATGGAATGCAGTGAGCATGAGGGAACAGAATATAAAAAACAGACTAGAGAATACAGTCTCCACAGCAGAACATGAATGATGGATTATGAATTTGCTGAAATTATTCTGTAGAGTTGAAATATACTGAGCTCTTCTGTATTTAAGATAGACATAGGCTAAGTTAATGTCAGGATTGCATCACTACAGCCTTTGGGGAACACATTTTTGTGGTATGTAAAGAATGTGGGGGTTTTGCAGGCACCTAAGTGCAGGAGATCTACAAACTCTCTCCTCTAGCAGATAGGTAAACTGCCTTGTTTGCAGGATGAGCTCTTGTGTGCTGAACTGTGTGATGCCTTCTCAGAGCACTTTCATATACTCTATAGTAAGTAACTGTTGGACATTTCCACATGTGATGAAGTAGCAGTCAAGAAGGAATATTCTTGGTCAAAAATTGTATTTAAAATTGGTGCGTGATGGCATTTTGCTTAACTCAGATTTATGACAAAGGATTAGTTTTAATTTCTCATTCTCATTTTTACAGAGTGAAAGTGTCTTTGTCAAGAAAAAATTCAATTTGGATTAAAAATTATGTAATATTTTAAAAGACAAACTAGTTATAGAAAAAAGCATAACTAAGCTAGATATTTCAGATTGTTAAAACAAGAAACTCTTCAAGCAGGTAAATCTGGTTAGTTTTCTTGCTTTTTATGAAATTAAAAAAAATTTTTATTTTTGATTCAGAAAGAGTCAAATATGGGAAAAAATATCTATCAGGGTAAGAAAATATCTTTCTGTCAACTTCTTCCTGTTATAACATGTTCTATTTTTGGGGCTGGTTGCTTTCTGGTTTTGTGTCACTATTTTCACTCATACGTGGAGAGACAGACTGTTGTTTCACCTTTTCTTTCAGGTTTAATACCAAGTATTAATTAAAGTATGGTTAATGTTTAAAAAAAACCCATGTGTTCAAGTTTCAGATCTAGAACAATCTGTCTGATGCAAAAACAAATTCTGTTTTCCAGTTGTTTCTGGAAAGTATTTCTGTCAACAAAAGTTATGATAATTTGATGCATGTGGCAGTGATACCTTAAGTACTACTAAACTACATGCATTTACAATGGCAGCTATTTTTTCAATATTAAAAAGAAAAAAACTACTTATCACAACATTCAGGGGCTTGTCCTTCCAATCCATCTGTGCTCCTCCAACCTTGCCCATGCTGTGACCATAGGGGTCATTAACAGAGAAAAAGTCTTTGCTACAAGTCAGGGTTGAGAACACAGATGTGAGAGAAGACTGCTCTCACAACTCTTTCCAGGTTCCTTCTTGCACTGTTTCCTTTTCCTTCTTTGGCCTCAATGACAATAAAAATAACAGGGAGTCAGGGATGGGAAAATAGTATTTGCTTTTAAATAGTAGGTTTTATTGGTTTTATTTACTGTTGTTCAATTGTTTAATAATGTCTCTTTTTTCACACACAGGATGCTTTGTTTTTTTTTTCTTCTCACTATTCTTTGAGAATAGTGACTTTGAGAATAGTCAACTATTCTTTGACTCTGATCATTGGGCTAGTTTTTCTTTGCTTTTTGTTTCTTTCATTAGTTGATGAAAGTGAGAGCAGGCAATTCCTATTCATTGTGAGGACAAAGCAAAATGGTTTCAAACTTGAAGATGGGAGATTTAGGTTACACATTAGGAAGAAATTCTTTCTTGTGAGGGCCGTGAGGCACTGGCACAAGTTGCCAGGGGATGTGTGGCTGCCCTCTCCCTCGAAGAGTTCAAGGCTGGGTTGGGTGGGACTTTGAGCAACCTGGTCTAGTGGAAGTGTCCCTTCCCATATAGGGGGGTTGAAACTATAATCTTTAAGGTCCCTTCTAACTTTAGCCATTCGATGATATTCTTCTAACACGAATGTGATTAAGGGGATGCTTTTATGCTTTTGAGCTATTCCTCTTGCTTCTGTCTCTCTTTGTTTGATCTTTTAGCTAAATCCCTTTGTCCTGGCTTAAATTCCTTCTCTTTCGAGTTCTGCCTTATCTACCTCTTCTAATTTCCCTCTAGCCTCCACATACCAGTTTCACTCGTTGAAGCTGTTCTTCTCTCTGCACAGTTTTGAGTTAGGTTTTTGGTTAGTGGTTTTTTTTTTTTGTTGTTGTTGTTGGTTGGTTGGTTAGTTTTTTGCCTCTTTCCCCCTTAATGCTGTGAGAAAAGAGCCTCACCAAACAACTGTTCATGCTGCAGATTCAGCTCATTTTGAAAGGAACCATGAAAAAGCATAGAAAACTAAGGAAAAATATTATGGGTTAAGTGTTCTAAGATGGCTAGGAAAAAAAAAAGGATGGCCATGAGGAGAATGAATAAAGGGAGGAAATCCAGAGTGACTAGACAGAAAGAGAAAAGAGGTGATGATGAGGAGTAGAAGAAAAGGGTGGCAGTCTGAATTAATCCAAGTTGATGAAATCTTCTTGTAGAAAGTAAGGTAGAAAAGACAGGGGCTGTGGATTCTACGACTTAGTTTTGTTTCTCTTTTTCTCTGCTTCTCCTGGTTAGCAATAACTCAGAGCTTTGGGGTGGGAAGCATGTGAGTGCCATTTGCTCAGATTTAATATGGTGGTTTTGGCTGGCTTTTTCCCTCCTCTTATTATTTATTTATTTTTCCTTTATTTATTTCCCAGCACTGTACTTGTTCTGTGCTAGTGGAGATCTGTTCTGCAAGGTCATTTGACTCTGCTCTCAGAATTACTGAATGATGCATTGATCTCATAATTATTCAGTGACTATAGTTAGTTCTGCAGTTTTGTTGCTTTGTATCAATTTATTTAAAATATTGTGAAATACATGATGAAAATATTGGAGACTGAGGTGAAGCACTGCAATAACAGAAAAGGCAGCAGTATTCTAGAGGTGTTTTTACAGTTTTTTTCTTCAGCCATAGTTTCTCTCTCTTTCTTCAAAACTAGATACTGAACGTTTTTAGAAACACAGAGATGCACACTGGTCTGTCACTGAAAGTGAAAGGAAGCCTTTGAAATTGTTTCTTATATTTATAAAATATACTCTGTATGTCTTTTGTTGCAGAAATTAAAATTTATTTATGCAGTGGGGTACATCTTATTTATTGCATTAAGATCTAAAATTAATTTGGTCACAAAATATTTCAGGGCTCTTAGGCAATAAAAAAAAGATAATAGGAAATGTAACTTTTGTGTTGTTTGTATTATTATTTTTTATTATTTATATTATAGTTCTACTTCAGAGTCTCTGTGAAGACACTAGTCAGGAAAAACTAATCTTTTTCTTGGAGAATTTATTATCCAAATAAGTGAGGTGAGCAAGAGAAGGAAATGAGCACACATAAGAATGGACTCTTTCTTCTAATATCAGTGAGTAAGTCAGTGGTAGAGGAAAGTGCACATGATCTGTGTCTTCTTAAATCACTGTAATTTCCAGCGGTTGGACTACATCTCTTAAAAGAGGAAATGGGTTCAAGTTGCACCAGGGAAAGCTTAGATTTGATATTAGGAAAAGTTTCTTCACCAAAAGACTGGTGAAACACAGGAACAGATTACCCAAGGAGATGGTGAAGTTGCCATCTCTTGGGGTATTCAAAAAATAGGTAGACGTGGCACTCCAGGAGATGATTTATTGGTTGTAGTGATGTAGGACAGGCGGTTGGATTTGAAGGTCTTGAAGGTCCTTTCCAACTGTGATGATTCTATGATTCTATACCTTCAATGCAGTAACTTTTCCATCTCTATGGAGATGGAACTTTTCCATCTCTCATACAGTTATTTTTCTATCTCTAAAAGCCTCATGATTTTTACACTTGATCCATAGCATTCTTCTCTTTGTGTATGCACAATTGCTTATTATATTTCTAATTTTTTAGAGACCCCTACCCATATCAAGCATTTCTCCTGTTGATGTCCCTTCTAGCCTCCTTGCCACTCCTTGTCTACACATAGACAGTGCTTGTGGCTTTGCTGCTCGCATGGCTTCTGCCACCTTCAGCACCAGACGTGGGCTGGCACCAGTCAAAACATAATGCAGGTAGTACTAAGGTGAAGTGAGGGAGGACTGAAACTTCCTGTGGAGCAGAAGAGCTAAAGCTTACTTGATCTTGATTTTCAGGACAAATAGACCATGAAAATATGGCCTCATGATCTTTCTGGCTTTTTGGGTTTTAACTAGGAGGTCTCAGAAAAGTTACCACAGGGATAACTGGCTTATGGTGGCCAAGCGTTCATAGTGACGTTGCTTTTTGATCCTTCAATGTCTGCTCTCCGTATCATTGTGAAGCAGAATTAGAATTGATAGAAGAAAAACATTTTATCTTAATACTGTAGAAGCTGGTTTGGGTTTTTTGTTTGGTTGCTATTTTTTTTTTGTTTTGTTCGGGGTTTTTTTGTGTGACTAACAGCGATAAAGGAACTATGGAGTAGTCTTATAACAAAAGCAAAATATATGTCAGAAACTGGAGGAATGAAGAATAATTTATTTTTTTTTTAACTAGAAAAATAGCCAACTAAACCAGAAAAGAAATATTATTTGCTCTGAAAAAAACAAAACAACCCCCCCCCCAAAAAGCCCAGCCGTGCAGTAGACTTCATGTGAAAAGATTGTTAAAGAGTTATGTGTTAGTTCACATCAAAAATTTCACAAATTGGTTCTCGCTGGTTTTTTTTTTTAATTTATTTATATAGCACAACCAGAAATAGAATGCATTTATAAAGCACAACCAGAAATAAAAATGTAGTGTTCAATATGAGTGCAAATAGCATTCTAGTATTACCACTTGGCAAATGTCTTCATGTTGCATATACACAAAAGTGTTTGAGCACATAATGTGATATTTTGTGTGTTTTCTACTGCCCAGTGGTCCCTTGTGGACAGGTTGTCAGATCTATTTATGTATTTCATTAGGTATTGCCCTGTTAGGCTAGTGCTAGCTTGGAAAGAGGATATACCCCTACGCTGTTGTTATAGAAGGAATATTTCTACCATGTAAGCAAAAAGATGCCCTGTGCTTTTGGAAATGAACATTGTGAGCCCTGTTCTCCAAGGTGCATGCAAACAGCGAGCTCCTAACCACATACGTATATATTCAGCCACCAGCTTGTATACACTGGAAAGCTTTTTCTCCTAAAGAATTTCTTTGTTCTGTTTTTATTTCTATGAAATTACTAATGTTCCCAGAAACTCATAAGCATACACAAACCTGAACCACTTCACCTACTCTCAGAGATATGACAAGCTTATTTTCAAGTGTACAGTTCTCCTACAGCTGCTGTACAAAAGATCATATTTATAAAGCTGATCTCTTATCTGAAGGAGTAGCTTCATTATTCTACTTCATTGCCTGATAGCCCCGACTCCGAGAGCTGTGTGAATGGTAACCACAAAGCTGTTCCATTATTTAACTCTAAGCTGCTCTCCATGGCTCTCTCAGGGTGGATTTCATCATTTTCCTCCATGTAGGATTTTTAATTTGTTCATAGTTGAAGAGAAAAAAAAAAAAGAGGTACACAGCATAAAACTGGGTAAGGCTAATTTCACCAAATTTGGAGCCACTGAGTAGCCCTTCATTTGGTGTCCTTGATTTTGGTAAATGTGAGTTACCACTTTCTTCCTTTTTCCCTTAAAGGTGCTTTCTTTTGAGTAAGAGCAATCATAAAAGTCAACACTGACTTTCACATTTGAGCTGTATGGGCTGAAATTTTGAACATTTAATTTTATGTGATAGTATTTGAAGTTTGTGCTTTTCACTGTTGGACAGACCAAAATGTTTACAGGATAGTTAAAAACAATGAGTATTTTTTCCAAACTTTAATAGCATACATTTCTGTGTGGCTTTTAGGAAAAAGACAGTTTAAATCTGAAAATTTCCTTCTTTGAAAATAAGACTTGAATCTAAGGTAAAAGTAAATTCTCATAATGCTAATACAATTTTTAACAACATAAGTATGTTACTACATTAAGTCCCTTCTGGTTTTTATCTAATCGATCCAACTACTGCTATCTTACACCTTTTACAATTAAAAATTTCAAATTTAGACTTGACATTTACAAATTAAAGCATTATAAATATCATCTCCCATCATTCTGATATTTATAAAGTAAAGCTTTTCATATACATACTTTGTTGTCTTGTGGGGGTTTTTTAATAACCAGAAATAACTATTCCATGCCAAGTTAAATAAACCTCATGAAATTGCTTGTACACACTGATTTATGATTTATATTAGTTGTGGATTCAAGTCTCTATTTATTGGGGGAGCAAAGGGTTGATAACTCTCCAGATTAGCAATTCATAATAGGCAGTGATATGTCTGCCTCACCAGCACTGCCTGGGGCAGGTTGGGGACTCCATCCCTCACTGTGGTACAGACTGCAGGGCTCCCTCTTTTCTTGTTTCCACTATGGCTGCTTCCACGTTTAGTGGTGGAGTCCTTTCCATTTGCCCCTAAACCAATGACTGGGCTCTGAACCTCTGCAAACATTAAAGTCCCGTTTCTGGAGAGATGGCAAATCTTCATTAGTATGTTATTGTCCAGTACTGCTAAACACTTATTACTTGAGTTGTATTTCACACCTTTTTTTCTTACAATACTAGTGCAGGAAGTTAAAGATACCACTGTAACCCTTCAGCCTGGGGCACCATTTGCTTTCTAGGTGAGCCAAAAAGGCTTGTGGAGGGCAGCTGTAATCCAGTTTTTATCTATAAGAGAAATATTTGTCTAACTGGCAAAAATTCAACAGCCTTCTGATACTGTTGGCCAGTGGGCAGGCAGTAAGTGTCTGAGGCAAAGCTCCTTCATCTGTTGTCTCAGATCTCACAGGAGTTACTGGGATGATGAAATATAAAAAGATGTTTTTCACCCATGATGGGACTAGTGTGGAGGAAAGCCACAGAGATTTTCAGTATCCATTCAGTCAGAAGAAGACAGGTAGAGGAATGAGAAACTGGGTGGCACAAGTGCTGTAAAGATTTTCAAGGACAGTATCACAGGGTGGACTCAGGTCTGCGTTTGCAGCTTTCTGTCATGACAATTCCCTTACATTTTTCAGCCTCTAGGCATTATTGCAATTGCATTAGGAAATAATAATATTGATTGAGGACTGTTTTTTTCCATGTAGTTCCTGCTGAAAATATCTACCATTGGTTTTGCCTTAATCTCAGGTTTAAATTACAAACTTGCCAGTGAAAAATTATTCTGTGTATTGTGAATCTCTTGGGATATAAACAGATTTCCTTCACATGTGTTATAAGTGAACTGAGTTAAGATGAAAACTGTCCCTCTAAGAATTGTTTCACAGGGTTTGGAAAATGCTCCTGATACTTGAAAAGACTTTTTTTAAAAAAATATACCCAAGATTCATACTCTGTCTTTAAGCAAGTCATAGTCCCTTTTTTCCCCCCACTGGACTGCGTATATGCTAAAAATGGAATAAGTGTTTAGGTCTTTGAAGGAGTGGTAGGGGTGAGATGACAGGAAAAATGCTCTAATCTATTTCAACTGACTCCAAAACCAACTGAGAAATCATGCTTTCTGGAGAAGAGAATTTAAAAATAAATGCCTTCTGTATGTGAAATTTATTTTATTTATAACACAAAATATTTATCCTGAATGCCTAGACATAAGTAAAAGATTATCTTAATTCTCTATCCTCATCCTCTGTAAATCATTTTTTAGGTGGTAAGAGGCTTTTTTCATGTGTTTTGGGTCCTTCTGAGAATACTGACATTGGTTTGGATGCCAGTGTGTCTACAATTTGATATAACTGAGGAAAGGACCTGACTGGACTGGACTCTTTTCTGTTATTAGTAACCAAAAACTGAAAAGACTTGGTCTACCCTAAATCCAAGCTTCAGTGTCATAAGGAGTGGTTGAGAACCCATGTTTTTACCCAGATTAAAGTGCCTGCATGTGTAAAGGCAATGTTGCTTTTAAGCTTCAAATCAACTGTAGGACATGTATTAAGGAAGTTTGTAAAAAACTGAAGTTGTCGAAGGGAGTTAATTTCTCTGAGTTAGTGAAATACTCTTAAACAAGCACAAGCAGGTTATGCTGAGAGGTGCTCAATGGCTGCCAAAGGCAACCAGTCACAGACCTTGTTAGAAGCAGTGAGTGTGCCAAACGCTCTTTCATGCTCATCAGAAGTTTAGTGCTCCTGGGAGACTCTCCAGGAGCAGGGCTTAGTGGCAAGCTGTTTGGGCTTTTGGATGATAGCAGAAGTTTAATGAAAAGTTTTAATGCTCAATTTAAAACACTCCTGGTCTGGGGATGTAACATTTGGCAAGTGTGTTATAATTGTCACCAAGGACATGATCCAGCACATGGTTAAGTCAAGGGGGCAATTTTATTGACTTCAATAGGTGTTGGATGAAACCCAGATTTATGAGTTAACACTGATCTGTGTTTCAGTGAGGAAAAGTTAAAACTTTGTTGCTAGTTTAAAAAAAGCTTGTTTATTTTTTGAATAAATTAGCTTGACAGCTTGGAGTTGTTTCCATTATGTTTATGATGATAATGTTGAAATGGTCTCAGACTACCTGTACAATGTGATATTAGATACAGTCTTGGAAAATTGATTTTGGTGTAAGCTAAGAGAATTTTTTAGAAGTAAGCAAAAGAATTTTTTAAAAGGTCAGAAGAAATTGAAATGTCAGGATGAATGCTAATTCAGTAGAAAAATTTTGGCTTCATTACTATTATTTATATAAAAATTAATAAAGCCCATCAATTTAAACAGTAGAATAAATTGGTAAAATTGCTTTTAGATTACCACACAGATATTACTGTCTGAGATTGTGTTTAAAAAAAATAATTGTATGCGCTTGCCTTCTTTCCTCCTTTCAGGCTTGTTTATTCCTATATTGCTCTGGTCATTTCTTATTACTCTGGAATTAGAACTCTCTACATAGTAAACCAACACTGTTTCACTAAGCTATACCTCAATTTTTTGTACTGAGACATTTTAGGGATTAGAAGCAAAATCAAATAGCTAGGTATTTCTTATGTGTATCTTCTGAACTTTCAAATACAAAAACTATGAACTACTTTGAGAAAAGATTATGCTTGTCCTGTTAAACTGCACATCTGAAAAGTGGGTTTGTTTCCAAAGATACATACTCATCTCTTTCCTGTGATATCTATAAGTATCATGTTCTAGTGTGTATTCTGTAAAATTTCCATTTGTTTTGCAACAAGAGAGGACCCTGCTCCAAACAACCTCCATTTCCAGATACAGGTTTTTTTTCTCCAGAACTGGGGAGTTATAGGTAAACCCCAATCAAAAGAGCATTATACTACCTTATTAGAGTCACTTGAAGGGAGATACTTTCATTTTCTGATTCCTTATTATATGTTCTAGTGAGTGATCTGAGTTGTACTTTAAAATTTTATTGGGTGCTAATGAATTATTTATTTATTTTAACATGTAGTCATCTGCAATCACTTTTTTTCTTCACTTACTATATTTGGAATTTGCTGATAGTTACTGGAAGCTGTTTTGGGGATTGGAATACTCAGCACTATTGTATTGTGATCAATAATTAAATTTAGTGCTGACATGCATCTAGTTTATGCAGCAGTCTCTGACAATCCCATATTGCAAAATTAATCCTTTCCGATTTATTTAATAGGAGACATGAACAATAAAGTAATTCAGATAAGTACCAATGGAGGATTATTTCTAGTCAATATTACTTTATTATAAATTGGATCCACATACTCATTAGTAAATTAACTGTCAAACCTGAAAACAGCTTTTTTTTGTTTAAAGGTAATTATTGGTACTGAAGACAAGAAGGCACTTAACCTTGCTGTGCGGTTGTCCTTACCACAGTGTTTTTATTCCAGGCTATAACTACCCATCAAAGCTGTAGAGGGAAAATAATTAGATATATTAAATGAATCAAATATTAACTATTAAAAAGCTGTGTTCATTCAAAGCTGTTAAGGTCTTTTGGATAGCTAGGTAGCAAACTGTTTCTTTCTTTGGGATCTGATTTTTTTTTTGTTTTTCCCAAACATTACAAAATAAAGTTAAATCTGTGAAAAAAGTAATCAAAATTAAAAATGGAAAACTGAGAAGAAAAAAAAATTACTCGTTTAAATAAAAAGAAATGTATTTTGAAAGAAATAGGGGATTTATAAGGGACTTCAAAGAAAATGATGGTAGAAGATTTATTTTTTTTTAAATGAAAATATACTCTTCAAAGAATTTTATTTAAAACAGCTACCTGCTGTGAAACTGGACATTCATTTCAACGCTTGCTCTGTTTACTCCTGCTTAAAACATTTGATTATGCCCAGTAGAGCATTTGTGAAAGCTCCATCATTCTAAGGATTTGTGCTAAACGGCGTTTAGGATTTTAGAGTTCTGGTTTCAGTGTTGATGAATGGCAGCCATTTGAATTTCTATAATTATTCCCCAAATTAATTTTGAATCTGCAGGAATCTCCAGAGCCAAATAGAACAGGTAGAACAGCAATTTTATTCTGTTTTATTTAATTATTTATTTAAAGCAAAGGGCATCAGAGCTTCCTGGTGTGTCTGTGTAAGCACTGGAACTGTGTAAGGGACCCGGTCTGTATTGCAGGGCTGGCCATGAGCTCCTGCTGCCGTGCTCCGTGCAGCTGAGGATGACAAATCTCTCTTGGAGCACTGGGACCTGACAGGCATCTTGACTCCTCCTGCAGCTTTGTTCTCAGCTGTGCTCTGAGGGAGATGTCTCCTCCTTACCTGGCCACCTTTCCTGCCATACAAATAGGAAATTAATTCCTCTGAATCTCTCTATCTGTGAATTAAATTTGATGGGAATCAGTTGAAGACTTTGGAAGTTACTGGTGGGACAGATGGACTCACCAGTATTTCTTTAAAATATCCTTCCAAGTAATAAACCCTCTTATTTTCTATGCATTTTGGGAAGCAACCATGCTTCATAATGTGCAATGAGCAGCAATAAAAATATGTTTGTTCAAATTAGAATATGAGATTTTGACTGGAAAAAGTCGGAGGTTTACTGTATTTCAGTTTACACTGAAAGGTACCTATCAAAGTTTAGAGAGAGGGAGATTATGAAGAGGGGAAAAATGCATGAAATAATCAGGCAAGATTTGGCAAGAGTCTAGGAGAGTAAAATTTACATTTACACATAGAGTAAAAATGTGGTAATACATTTTTAATAAGATAGATTTTATAATACAGTATACAATATATTTATGATATACAATAACAGCTTACTACATATAAGGAGAATTAAGCTAAATTATCTGCCAATAATCAGTGAAAAAAACCCAAACATTTGAGATGTTCTTAACCTGCTGGCTTTATAATTTCCAGAAAATACATACATAAAAACCAAAAACTCCTTTTAACTTCAGTGGTGCTTTGGAAAGAAGTTATGGTCTTTTTTCTTCTGTATTGATCCCAGCCTAAGCAGACAAATGGAGAGTTAGCCAGTAAAGGAACAAGGGTGGGCAAACTTAGCTGCTCTGCTGGACCAGATGACCAAGTGCACAGTAATGTGAGTATGAGGGACAGTACAAGATGAATGTTTAAGAACACGGTTAGTGTAGGGGGGGAAAAAAAAAAGCAGTATATTATATCAAAGCTAACGAAGGATGTATGAAAGTGGGTCACTGCACTACTATTCTTACGCCTTCTGTTCTTGTACATGCAAAAAGAAGCAAGATGGTATATATGCAGATGACTATGCAGGGTGAGTGTAAAGGTTAATGTATATAGTTCTGCCCTGGTTTTCACAACAGGCCTGGCAATCACACATCCTGTAGAGGTAAAAAATGAGTTTTCCTGTCAACCAAGCCTAAAACCAAATAGCAATCTTTGTGGCCCATGCAGTTCTGATACATGAAGTGCACAATGATTTGAGTTAAATGTAACAATCATTTTCGTTTTTTGAGAAGCAAAAACTCTTTCTATTTGTTCTGAGGCACCCGATATAAGAAGGATATGAAACTGTTGGATCGAGTCCAAAGGATAGGGCCAAGAAGCTGATAAGAGTGCTGGAGCACCTCTCCTGTAAAGAGAGGCTGAGAGAGTTGGGGTTGTTCAGCATGGACAAGAGAAGGCCCTGCAGAGATTTTACATCACCCTTCCAGTACCTGTAGGGGGCCTACAGGACAGCTGGGAAGGGATTTTTACAAGGGCATAGAGTGATCATAGAGTGATCAAAGTTGGAGAAGATCTCTAAGATCATCAAGTCAAGTTGTGATGGGATGAGGGGAGGTGGTTTTAAACTGAAAGGGTAGGTTTAGATTTCATATTAGGAAGAAATTCTTTCCTGCGGGGATGGTGAGACACTGTCACAGGTTGCCCAGGGAACCTGTAGATGCCCTCTCCCTGGAGAAATTCCACACCAGTTTGGATAGCACTTTGGGCAGCCTGGTAAAGCGGGAAGTGTCTCTGCCCATGCAGGGGGTGAGAAACAAGGTGATCTTTAGGGTCCCTTCCAACCAAAACCATTCTGTGATTCTCTGATTTGAGTTTTCTTTAGGAGTATCGAGTGGCTCTTGCAATCATGTCAGCTGTATAAGACTATCTAATATTCAGGTAGCACCACACCAGAGTAAACCCTGAAAATAAAGAGAATCAGAATGCAGCTATTTAGTAATGAGTCAGAAAAACAAAATTAAATCAGCTATTAAAGCTACAAAGATGCCACTCTGTGACTATAAGATAGCCCCTTAGGAAGTAATTTCAAAGAAAGCAAAGTGATACCTGTCAATTATGTGTAATTATTTTTGTTTCCAGTGAAATCTGTCAGTGCATGAGAGGGCCCTGACTGATGGGTAGATATTTTTTTTTATTGAGAAAAATAATTTCCTAATAAGGGTTAAATAAATGCTGTTGTTAGCCAAAGGAAATGTGTTGACTAAGTATAGGAATACGAATATTGTGATATATAATGTTAAATAGTTGTGTGAAACTGGGATGTTTCAAATACATTGTTAATAACCAATGTTAAAAGTTGTCGGGAATTTCTTTTGGAATAAAAAAAAAAGTACTACTCTAAGTGAAACATTTAATGTCAATTAATATGGACTTACAGAAAATCACAGAATTACTGTTAGGGGTTGAAAGGGACCTCAAAAGATTGAGTCTAACCCCCCCTCCTGTGTAGGTCCCTCTGAAATCTGTTCAGTACTTTTTTGTACCTGTATTTTCCATTGCAATCAAATCAATGAAGGTTTATCTTGACTAATTAGGTACTTCAATGTTTACTGTTTTTAGACAGTTACAAGGAAGAAGACTCTGAATTACATACCTATATAATATTTACAAATTTATATGGCAGACTACATTGAAAGACTGTAGAAATATTTTCAGAAAATTAAGGGTGAGCATGAGAAATATATCTTAATTGGAATCAACTATTTTATTTTTCCATGTATATTTTAAAAACTGCCATTCATAGTTTTATTTTAAATAAAGAGTATTTTGGTTTTGAACTAAAGTATTTGAGACTAAATTTTTCCTCACCTTAGCTGTGAAGCTAATTTAAAAATATTATTAGTGGTGAATGTGATTTTAGTCAGGAAATCAAGATGTGAATTTTTGAACATGTTTCTCCAAAGGTGCACTTCTCAAATTATTACTGTGAAAGTAATTTATTTCAGCCAAACACCCTTCCCACATATTGTTAACAGGAGTCTGCACTCCAACTCATTTAACAGCTTTTTAATTCAGTAGTTATTCCATTTTAATAGAGCCATTTCTTCATCATTCTGCATTTAGTGATAAATGGTGCCAGAACATATGATAAATTAAACCACAAAGAACTGTGTTAAAGTAATCTAAAGGGTTTAACTTGAAAGGAAGAAGCACCTAGTTTACTCAGAATAGCTGTCTGAGAGTTCATATAGAGAAAAACACTTCTTCTCAAAGCTAAACTGTGAAATAAATTTGAAAGTAAAGTTTTAAATTGTATCTGCTTTTGGAAGTTCGTCCTGGCATAAGCTACCAAGATGCATAATTGCATAATGGTCCCATCAGTCTGAAAAAAACGTCTCAAAAAGCTATAAGCTGCTTTTGTTGCCACTTAATTTTTAAATTTAATAGTTTAGGTGATACCTATTTAAAAATCTGATATTAATGAAAACTCAGAAAGAAACCCAATGCTCAGTTTGTTGGAAGGTATAGTGGATAGTAAAACATAACCCCCAAATTATGCAATTTTTAAGCAATTTTTATTTAACACCTGAAATGCAAGTACATTTGGTATAGGGGGTCTTTGTTGGTAGTTTTTTTTGGTTTTCATCTGTGAAAAAATAAAAAAGACTCTACCTGTCATTTATGCATATACAAATGCTGTGATTCAGCAATATAGGCCATTGTTTTAAGATAAGCTTTCTTCCCTTTGCCTCAGTACATCATATACAACTCTCCTTTTCTCTTTTTATAGAAAGGCACACTGACCATCCATCTACAACTACCTTGCAAATTAACCCATGCCTTTGGCTTCCTATTTGCTTATTTAGTACTCAAAAATTTCTGTGGAAAATAACCAGTAAAATAGTGCAGGAACTAACATATAGGCACGTTTTAAAGTAGGTCATTTGTTATAAGATACATAGCACGTGTCAGGTTTCTGCTTTTGCAGTTTTGGAACTAAACCTTCTTAATTCTGAGCTCCAGTTGATATGGTGAAGGTAAATTTGATGGTAATGGAGTACTTAGATAAATGATAATGAGCTATGAAATCCTTTTGAATAGGTTTGAATCTGTCTGTAGAGAGCTAAAGTAACCATTAAGTAGATCCATGCTGTGGTCTGTGTGAAATGAATGTGAGATCTTAGTCCAGCTTCTAATGAATGTCTCTTTTTTTTAAAAGAAATTCTTACTTGAGAAAGGTCTTGTTGGTAGTCTGAAATTGAGTGTGCAAAGAAACATGAAGCAGGCAATATCTTCTCAAGGGGAGTGAGTTAAAAGTTGTTGAAAGAGTAGTTTGGTACGTATATTTAAAATTGAACATTGTGAGACATCCCTTAAATTGTTCTAAGTATTTTAAAAATAATTTTAAAGCATACTGAAACAGAGGAGGTGTGGTAGAATGCTTTTTAATTACTTAATATATGCTGTTGGGATAGTATATTTTTAAACATTTCATTCAAAAGAAAACCTCTCCAAATGACTTTTTAGCAAAGTGAGTTTTTAACCAAATTTGAAAATTAAAGTTCTTTGTGATCATCTGGGCAAACTGCTAGAAATGTTGAAGAAGGTTCTTCAAGTGGTCTTATGGCAGTCTTGCTGTTCATCATTTTCTGTGCTTTGAAATGTTTATGGAGTGTATTTTCCACTTGAGAACTTGGTGAGATTTTTTTTGGTTATTGGTGGTTAAGGAAAATATAGTCACTTGTGCTTTTCAGCGTTGCACCACGTAAAACCTGCATTTGTCATTCTTTAGGAGCAAATAATTAATGTGTTACTGTAACAATAATGAAATATAACCACTTGTAAGAACTCAGACTTCTGACATTTAGTTGAAGCATGTGAGTGATAAAACTCAGGCTTAACTTAGTTAAGCCTGATTCTAAACATCTCTAAATGCATGATTTCATGGGTGGCCCTGAGATGATGTATTTAGCAGAAGCTAATTTCACCTGTAACACACAACAGTTTTGCTAAAGTCAGTCAAAAAGCTTTAATTTATATTTGAATGCTTATGTCTCTTAATATGGGCACAAAGTTCATTTTATAGTCATTTTCTTTTTAAAAGTAGCATAAAAATTATGTATGGTAGATGTTTCTCTGGCAGTGGTTTTCTGGGATAAAACACTCCCATTTTAAAGATAGTCCATAAAGGATGGGTGCTTTCTTGTTAACCTGGATTTTGCTCTGTAATGAAAATATATTTCTGAATTGTCAGTTCTGTTTTCAAAAGGCTCTGTGTGAACATATCAAGCTCTCTGATTTTCAGATCCACCCACATTAAATTCAACCCCTCTATAACACTGTCAGAAATCAGTGAAGTGCAATGTTACAAATTATTTTGTATAATTTGATTTTATCTCTGAAATATTGTAGTGAAATAAAAGGAATTTTCTGGTATATTTGAAAAAATAAGAGCGCCTGTACTATATTAGCCCAAAGATCTGTTTACCTGCAGGCTCCAATACTGGCTGTATGTGAAGATATTTAGACAAGCAGATAACACAAACATGAGCAAGAGAGAAGTGTGAAGCCCACATTAATTCCCAGATGCAAATGTAGGAGAATGCTCTGACCATTTGTATCTCGGGGGAAGTGAACAAAATTTTTGTAACCAGACTAGACAAAGAAAAGCAAGTTAACTGTGCTGCCACACAGAACAAGGGTATACAAGGGAAACTAATGAGAAAAAAAAACAGAAAAAGATGAAAAATGTAGAACAACCCAAGTTTAGGATTGATATTTTGATTTTGTGTGGTGTATCTGGTAGTTTCGGTTCAAATACAGTACTTTACATTACAAAGTGTGCCAAGAAGGAGGAGGGAGGCATGGCCATAAGAGTCTTTGGAAAAGAGGGCTGTGAAAACACAAAAATACAAAACTTTTCAGAAGTAGCTTTGGTTAAAACTGAGATGTTAAAAAGATAACAAAGATGCTCATCTTTGGGAGGGAGGAGACTTAGAGAAGGATCTAATATTAGGCTTTTGAACATTTACCAGTCTCCCTTAAGTTTAAATTAATTATGTGTTGGTAGTAATCAAAAGGTTCTATGCCCTATTTAATTGTTTTAGTGTTTTGTTTTGCTTTGTGAATTCCTCCTTTTTGTCCTAAATTCAGCAGCATTGACATGACCTTGAGACTGTCCTAGTAGTTTTGGGAGGAAAGCTTGGCTAAGGAAACTGAGGTTGAATTCATAAACTCAAAGCTCTCCCCAAGGAATATGAACATAGCACAGTTTATTTATTTATTTTTTAACCTGTTAGTCCCTTAGCTGTGCCTGTTCTAAGAAGGAGGAGTTCCTTGTCTCCAGTACTTTCTGTCCTGACACCTACCACCAGCAATTAAATTCATGTATTTTTTGATTTGATCTGTGATTTTATTACATTGTACATCGCAATGTTGGTGTCCTAAGATTTTATTTTGAATTGTGTGCTAGGAATTCAGGTATTTTTGACCATTTAATTAGACCATTTTTGACCATTTTTTTTTTTTCCTCTAAAGGGAGCTAAATGCCTCAAAACTTCTGGAAAGTTGGGAAAGTTTCTGACAGATTGATGGCAAAAATCCCTCATGGAGCTGCCATAGTGCTTTAAATGGACAGTCACACCACAATATACTTCATTTCCTACTTTCCCAACATTTCCTTTTGTATACTGCTTATTACAATGTCTGGCCTTGGTAGGTTTTTCCACTAAGGGCAGCAGTGCAAGAAAACTACCTAAATTCTTTTAGTGTCCAATTCTCCCCCCAGCTTAAGTTCATAACCCCTTGTACTTCTGTTTAACACCAGCTCAGATAGCCTGCAGCATCTCTCCTTTCTGTTCCCTTCAGGATTGTGTGTACCTTAATAGAGTTTTCTCTTAATCGCCTTCACTTCTGAAAAAAAGCCACAAAAATTCCCTTAGCTTTATAAATAATCAAACTTTCCATATCTCAATCTTACCATATAAAGTTGCTCTCCTTTGTTGTATTCTCAGCAACTCTAAACTATTCTGTTTTTACTGAGGTGATGACTTGCTGGTGTTATCCCAGACCAGCTGAAGCACTTGCTTATTATGGGGTGTTTTCCTTTGACTGACTTCAGCTGCTTATCCAGTTGAGAATTCACTTTGCAGTTGATAAATCACTGCAATATGACCAATAATGCATTTATACTATGAAAGCAGGTACATTGTATTTTATCATACAATTTGCATTCTGTGCGAAGGAGATTAATTTTCATCTCATGTTTCTTATCTCTTCCTTCATTATTTTATGATTTTTATCATTACTTTAGAGCTAATTTTTATCCGTTCAGACTCCTACCTTGTCATAAGACTTTCTGACCTATATTCCTTTTCACTTTTGTATCGACTGACTTCCCCACCCCATTTTTGTGTCAGCAGAAACAGTCTCACCTTTCTTCACATTTCTTCTGCCAGGTCATCAATGCAGAAAGAGGGGGAAAAAAAAGAAAGACAAAGAAAAAAGAAACAACCAACAAAAAAACCCCAACAGTGTAAATTCTAATGCTCACGGCATCATCCCACTTATCAACTCCCTGTTTCCCCACAAGTAACATTTGTATCAGATATCCAAACCAGTTTTCTAGCTGCCTCTAGTGCTATATTTTCTTGACCTTTACAGGGCAGGCTTTTCTGCAATCCTGTATCAGAAGTATTGCTTAATTCCAATGTGTTTTGCCTGAAAGTTCTCTAGTCAACGCTTTAACAAAAGAAACAAAAGTTACTTTAACAAAAGAACTGTAATTTCCCATTCTTAGTATTTGCTTTTGAAATAATTTTTTTTTTTTTTCTTCTTGTTCTTTTCTCTGTGTCTGCGTCTTGCTATGAACTTGCTGTAATAGTCAGATATGACAACAAACTTCATTTACTTTGGTCCTCTACCAGCAAGATTTCCTACTAATCCTTGCTATTCTATGTCACAGTATCAAGACAAAACTCTTCAACCTTTGCTAATACGCCTTAAAGGCACACTTTGGAGTTTGAAAGCACTTGTAATTTTAGTGCCTAACACATCTAGATGGATCATTATTATACATTCGTTCCCCTGAGTGTCTTAACTTTTTAATTATAATTATTATCCAGCCTTACATTTTATGTCTGTTTGCAGCTTTTTGCCCTCGCTTCAGTATGAAGTTATTCACAGTGCTGTTTTGATACAGGACAGTATCTGGAGAATAGTGCTGTGTTTTGAGAGAAACATCCTGATTACCTTCAGCAGGATTTTAATAGATAGGTATGCCAGGTACCACATGTCTGTGATTTCCTGCAAGATTGTCTAAGGATCAATTAATGCAGCATCTCTAGCTGGAAGCAGATGGATCCATGTAGATTTTTTAATTATGCCATTCCAATAAAAAATAATGTATTATAATTATTATCTGCATTTTCATGGTAAGCCTAGAAAGCACGAAATGGAAGGTGTGTAGAACCAAAATAGTCTGTTTCTGTGAGAACCTTCCCTATGTTTTTGCTGTAAAGTACTTCCAGTGTGTTTTGTGAGCATTTACTGAGAAAAGTGGATAAATTAAACCTTCTAGTGTTTAAACAAAACACATTGTACACTATCTCTGTGGAATAATTTTTTCAGATTTTTATCCTTTCTTTAAATAAATAATTAAGGACCTCTCTTGCTGTTCTCTCTGAATTTAATTTCATTAAATCTTTATAGAGAACATTTGTGACTCATTTCCAAGTTGCTTGTGGACATTCCAAATAGAGATTTTACTCTCTACTTATGATATGAACAGGAGATTGTTATGGAATTTTGTATAGGTTTGATCCCCTCTTCTGCTGCTCAGAGGTCATTTAAATAACATTCCTAATTGATGCAAGATAATTTATGCAACAGATCCCTGACACAGCAGAACAAAAAAAAGTTGTGTTGGACAAATTTAAAGAAAAGAAAAGAAAAGAAAGCCTGTTCTCTGCCTCTCGAATTATTGTTGAATTCAGCAGCACATTGCAAAAGTGACATGCAATGGATGTCGTCTTTTAACAGCTTTCTTTGCTCATCAATTTTTCATAAGTAGGGTCCAGAGCATTAAAATTTGGATGTAAGAAACTCCAATAAAAAGGATTGCAATGACATTCTCTTGGAGGAGGCTTTCCTCTAAAATAATAAATTGATATTCAAACTATTCTTTGTTCATTTGACTAATGAGGCTTTTGTTAGTTTCGTGCGCTAAAGACAGTGGCTCTTCAACTGCTTATTAAAAAGGTCTGACTGACTGACTTACACATTAATGATAGAGAGGAAAGTCTTCTTTAAAGGAATATGCCTGTGAAGCAGAGACTAGACATCAAATCCTGGTGTTAAAACATTTTCTGAAAAAAAATAAAAACCTGTGTGAGGTTCTCTGGTGTGGTGATGGCTACAGGCCTTTGAAAAAAATAGTCTTGAAACTCAGATGTGCAAGACTGGATTTTCTTTCTTTTTTCCTTTTTTTCTCCCTCTTTCACTGTCACAGCTTTTCTAAAGATTTTTAAAAAGAGGACACAGAGGAGGATTTGGCAGAAAAGCATCAATAAGCTCAAAGTAAAACATAGCATCAAGAAGTTTAAAATACATTAAATTTGAATAAATGAGGATGTATGGGGAAACTCAAAAAATGCAAAATAGTGTGAACTGGAACAATAATGTACAATATGTGTCAATGTTTTTTCCCTAATTTGTTTTTCTTAAATCATCTTCATTCGGGTGATTAATTTTCTGATATTTCCAAAAAAACCCATTTTTTTTTTTTCTCAAAAAAACATTTGTACAGGAAGCATACTCCTTACTTAACACCAAAGTTAATTTCAGCTACTGAAGTATCTGTCACTGTTTAAAAAATATGTGTCTTTGGAAGATTTAGTGGAGTTTCTGAGAAGATAAGTGATTTGAGGTTGTGTTTCCTTAATAAAAAATTAAATTAATTCAAACATAAGCTTTGAAGACCAATTCTTCATCAGTATTTTATTTCTGAACTTTTTGTATAACCGGATATCACTTTTTTAGTCATATTTATTCATTTATGCTAATTTCCTGTTGTGTGAGGATAATTCTAAGAAGTGTAGTCTTTCCATCTCAAATATGAAATAGGGAATGTTCTATATTCTACAATAGAAACTATTGGTTAAGTAGTAGTTGTGTACCATCCTGTATTTTTCATTGCTCTTAAAGAGTCTCGAGAATTCTCAGCTACTTGAAAACTGGAACTTGAAATGGGTCAAATTGCCACTTTCCTTGATGCTTCTTTGACAAAAGCTGCTTCTATTTGCAATAAGCAGTGAAAAGTGCCTGAGTTTACTTATGCTGCCACGGCTCCTCTTGCAAAATTTATTTATGTCTGTTAGTATAGCATGGATGTCATTGTCTTTCTCCTTTTCTTAATAGGTTTTGGGCAGAACAATGTGCTGGCTAAGACTTCCCAGGGCCTAACAAGCCCACCAGATTTTTTTTTTTTTTTTTTTTTTTTTTTTTTACCTTAAGCTGTTTTCTGTGACTCTTTTGGTTGTTGGATTCACTTTTTGCCTTCATTTCCCTCAACTAAGCCTTTGGTCTCTGTAGCAAATCATTCCTTACTGCCCATCAGCACACTCTAGGGGACTTGCAGTTTGTGGCTGCATATTAGAGTCTGTGAAACTCATCAACTCAGTCAAATCTTAGATATATTAGTATTATACAGAGGAACATTGGAGTATTTTGCCATTTTATTAACATCTAGGCCTTTTCCAATGTTGTCCTCTGAGCAGGTCAATATTCTCCTTTGAAAGGATTCTGATAATCTTCTTTCATTCATATCTCACTAAGTGCTTACTCTACATGGACTCTGAGACTTGGATTGCATAATTTATATATTTGTTATTTTAAGGATATGATTTTTTTCAACATGCTTTTGACTGCAGGTGCTAACATGCTGCTTAATATGACTATGAAAATATTAAGACATTGACAGCTAAAACTAGAAGTTAGTTTCTTATGATCTGGTTACAAAAAATGTGCTATCTAATTTCTTTGTCTCTAGAATTGTTCACTGTGCCCAAAACAGTTGCCTTGTTAACCTGCTTTTCACTTGTCTCTGTGAGTAAAGAGACTACATCTCATGGTTCATGGATAACAGATTGGATGACATTGTGATTTTCTTTTTTTGTGTAAACTTTTTACAATGTAAATCAAATATAAATTTAAAAGAATATTGTTTAATCTTGAACAATTACTAATTCCCCTTAAGAAGTCACCTGCAAAATGACTTACATATTTAAAAAAACACTGAAGCTTCCAAGTTTGTGTAATCAGCACATAGAAAATGGGTGAAAGATGTAGAAGATAAACATAAAGAAAGACAATGCACAGAATAAATTGCACATCAGATGAGTTGCCAAGGGTAATCAGATGTATAATTTGATGGGGATCTGTCATGCATCTGCATGGTTTAACAAAAATTAAAATTCAATTTGTAATAAATAAGTAGTATCTTCTAGAACAAACCAGGAAATCCCTGCAAGAAATATAAAGTGACACAATGTATAGTACCTTTCCAAAACCCCAAAATAGCAGGTAGGTCTGCATAGCCCTGCAGGAAGCTTGCTTTAATAATTCTTCATACTCTGAGACACGAGCCATCCTCAAGTACTCTCTGAAGATCCAAATAATGTAAGCGAGATTGATACCATCAGCTTTTGCTGAGTACCATTTTGGAAGGTACTCATAAAGCATGCTCAGTATAAGGTTTTGTTAATATAAAACTTGATATTGTGAGATACTGAGATTCTTTGGAGATTCCACAAGTGTAGTGAGAGCTACTGATGCCTGGCAGATGGTTTACAGTAATTGCAGTCCCACTGAGTATTTTTGTATGCGAGTCTTTTACGGTCTATTTATTGCTGCTGTGTATTTATTTGTATATAATCTGTTGCAACAATGCAGGCTTAATTGTTGCCTTAATTTTTTGGTTTTGATAGTGCTGTAAAGGGGTCTGTGCCAGAGATTTGATGTATGCTGAACAAGTCCTCCAAGTGAGTCGGACTTGGAATGCCATTTGCCTGTTAGTGAGAAGGACAGAAACAAAGAGTGAACTGCTAACCACTCTAAAGACAGGGGCTAACAAGGGTGCTAGCACTTCAAAGATTTTGTCATGCTTTCATTCTTGTACAGTGTTTTTGAGGTAGGTGTTTTGTGCTTGTTTATGTGTAATGCAGGGTTTGAGCATGGTAGAGGGAGAGAGAAGGTGGCCTCAAAAGAGCTAAGAACCCAAAAGAGCAAGGATTGTTATGTCTGTTTTATCTTTAAACATCAGAAAGGCTTTAATTAAGATCTCCCTGGGTTCATGTGAGTTTGGTAGAGCTCACTCAGTGGGATAGTTTTCTCAGCTCTTGAAACTCATTTATAATGTTACTGCTTCCAGAGAAATGTCTGGAGAGAATAACTGAAAAATTCAATATGATACACTATCGTGTATCTTATTATGTACTGTTATAACTGGTCAAGAGTGATTTACATGGAAAATAAATACGGGTCTAGTAGTCTGTCCAGAGAAACAGGAGGCAAGAACATCTTAGTTTTAATTAAGAGTTTGATACTTCTGTAACCTTGTTAAATTTACTTGTATATTTGTGCTAGGTTTCTTAATCTTCTTGCTGATGATGACTAGAATAACTTGGTTTTAAAAACAATCTCACTACCTTTTAATTCTACCTACCATCGTTAGAAAATGTGAATAGAGGAATAAGAGCCATAGTGGTTCAGTCTTCCATCTCTAGAATGGGTTTGACCACATTTCCTGATTCTGAGGCAGCTCAGAAGTGGAAATTTCAAATGTTTGAGAGGTTTAGATATTATAGTAATGAGTGCAATAGGAAACCTCATTAACTTGTTAATAATTAATTAGCTAATAATTGTGAAAGTAATAATAGAAAATGAAAAGTTCCGTACAATGAAATACTTGGTATTACTACTATGTAAGAATGTCTTATTTTTTGTGATTATCAAGCTGATTAAGAAAAAGGAAAAAAGTTACAAATGGAGATATTTTCTCAGGATGGAAAATAATGCAGAATGTAAGTATAGCTTAAAAAGACACAGCAGAAAACATATTAGAATGGGTGCTGTGTTATCCTCATAAAGGAACAGCTTCTTATTTGAGTCAGATTCCTATAAACTATTTATCCTGATATGAAGTAGGTAGAAACAGCACTATTAGATCAAAATATTCTCAGCTACTTTGAACAAGTTGCACGACTTGTGAAATTGTATTTAAATCAGGTTCTTTGAAATGAGACCAATAAAGGTAAATAGATACATTTATCTATTTATTTTTTAATAAACCCCTGTTAAGGTTTCTTGAAATACTAGATTACTGTGTCAATGATTTACTTACATGGATATTGTTAATGTTTTCTTCTTAACACAATCATATTAAATTTTAATGACAGAGATTGTAATATCTAACTGGTATCTGGAAGCTTGTGGATAGCCCAAAGGTTTTATACAAATTTATATGTATAAAGCTCTCACTGATATACTTTGCCAGTAGATATTGTACCTTGAGTAGTCAGCTCTGCAAATCCCTTCTCACAAAAGATTAAAAACATCCTCCTATTACATCTGGAGACTTCTTTTTGTTATTCAAAGACATGAATATATTTAGAAAAGTGTATATGATTTTTAATGCCTTAAACCGGGAAGCTACCTTGATTCCCATTAAAAATCGGAATATTTAATGTTTTTGCTTCTTCTGTGGCACTTTTTTGATACTGTGAAGAAGAACAAAAAAGATTTCTGAGAACATATAAAACAAAAAACTGTGTTTGAAGTATTATAATAAAACAACCTTCTTCTTTTAATGCTAAGTCCCTTTTTAATGAAGATCCTCTGGCAGCTCTTGAATGTATAACTAGTTTATATCATGGGATGAAGCTGTCTGTTCTGATGATTGACATGAGCCCACATTACAATGTGATTCTGAAAATTAGTCCATAGAGGTCCTTTTCAGGTACTACTCAGACTGAGAGCTGCCCTCCAACTACAGTAGAGCCTTTTTAACCCCACTCATTGGTATTCTAATCTGGAAGTGCTATCCTGCTTTTTAAATAACTCAGGCATTCAGGCTAGTACCCCCCTTGACACATTACTTAGCCAAAGGATTCAAATGAGATTCAAGAAACATGCAGTACAGCACAAAGGGATTGGAATATGCACAATTAATAATCACACAGTTAATTCATTTTTAATGCAAGGAGGTTTTCTGAAATTTCACATTCAAATTTGTAACACAAAGTAGTTGCTGTCTATTCCCATTATGCTGCCAAAATACTATAATGATAAAAATTTCCCTTTTCTGTGCTGGGATGTGTGTATGTGGGTGGGTGCATGTACATGCAAAAAGAATAAACCTGAATAATACTAAGGTTATGATGCAAACTGATAAAAGCTAGGGGGTTCAAAGTTAAAGATGACTTAAGTCGACCATGAGCAAAAAAGCATAAGGCCCATGGCATAAGTCAAAGGAGTCATGCCATTTAGCTTACAGTGGCAACTAACCTGACTATTGCCCTTTTGTGTCTAAATCAGAATACAGTTTTATCAGTTTGTGGTTTTTTAGATAATTTTGATTTTTGTTTTCCTCTGGCTCCCCCAAATATTTTTTGGCAGATGATTGCAACATCTATTCTCAGTGATTATGATTTTTTCTCAAGGAAAAATCCCCCACTGGCAATGGAGGAAATCTGATTTTAGGCACCATCAGCCACATAACTTAAAAATTAAAATTTGTATTTTATTAAGATCTTATTTTGAATCTTGTATTTTTACTGCGTATCATTATATGTGCTCCTAATGTCCCTTCTTTACTGTACTGTTTAGTGCAAATGAACACTGCATACAGAAACTTTTTAGAGGGTAGTTTTAGAGGTTAGTTGTAAAGGCCTTTGCTCAAACCCTTCTAAAAACCTGTCCAGAGATTACCAGGCATTGTCATGGGGATCTGCCAGATAAATACAGCAAGTGCACTTTATTGTCAGTAGGAAGCTGACCTTTACCAAGAGTTACCATGTTGATGCATGATTCCCTACTCCTTCCTTTTGTGTGGCCCCTACTGCCCTCTGCTCACATTATATAAACCTTCTGTTGGTAAATTTTACCCCATGAAGAGTGCCTGAAAAAAACATGCTTAGCTCCAACTTAAACCCTATTTTAAAGGCTGAAGTGGGGCATAAGCTTTGTGTTCTCACTACACACAGGGATCAACTTCATTCTCTGTGATTATATTTCACCATGGTCTGCTTGAAGAGATGAGTGCTAATGCTGCTTTTGCATGTGCCTATTTTTAAAAGGAAGGGCTTGAACTATTTCCTTCCCTAAATCTCCCTAATCATGTGTGAGATACAAACCATTTTCTAAAACAAAAAATGACTAGAATGTTCAAGAAAATTGATATTAAGAACAGCCTACTTGAACCAAATGTCACAGAAACAAAGCCATTGATTCTTAAATAATTAGAATGTGAAACAGAAACTTGCTTTTCTACATCAGTATTTTAAATCTATAGCAGTACATCTGTACACAGGAAAATGAATTGCTTATTTTTGTATTCAAGTGATCTCAAATGTGCCCACTGAGTTTTTCATGTCTGATATAGTGGTTAGTAGAAGAAGTAGAGTTAGATAAAGAACACGTGAAAAGGAACTGGAGATAGTCTGCCTCTGACTATCTACTGGGCTGTTACCTCAAGCAACAATAACCCCTTCAGAGCAATTTTTGGGAGGTGGAGACATAATTTCTGGATTGGATGGAAAATTTACGCACACGTATATGTATTTACATATATATATATGTCTGTCTGTATTGTGTATACATTTTTCTTAGCTGAAAGCCAGATGATGCCTGACCTGCCTACCCTATGAACAGGAAATGTAATTTTCAGTCCTGTCTAAATAGGAAGTCCTAGACCCTGTACCAGTTTCAAGGTACAGAATACATACTTACATTGCCTCCATCTATAGATTTTCACCTAGCAGCTTTTTTGAAGGGAAGATGGAAAATATTACCGATTGAAATACAAGCATCAGTTTACAAGGCATTTTCTAACTGCAGCTGAACAATTCACTGTTTCTGTTATTTACTTGTAAAATAATTACTGTGGATTAAACCAGTAGATCTACATTTTAAACAAAAATTATCTGAAATCACTCTGATTAGTTGTAAAATATGGCCAAGAATACATACTTACAGCATTTTTATTACCTGATAGATTGTCTAAATCAGTATCACTTGTATTTTTTTCTAAAATGACATTGATAATGTTCATAATGGGATACAGTTGAGTGATTTTTGGACAGGGAAATACATCTTAATAGAGAAAGTTAACATATATTAATAGAAGCATCACTAATGTTAAGGTCATGTTTAGCAATGATTTTTAAGCATCACAAACACATGTGATTTTTTGTACTGAACACTCAAATATAATCTAAGTTTTACCTTAAAGTACATATTGTTCACGTTATTCAGCATTTCATTTTAAAAACATTTTTAGGGGTGGAGGGGAGGAGAAGAACTTATTTAATTAGGAAGGCACTAGCTAAAGGGAAGAGGAGGAGAACAGATGATTTAAAAAAATTGTGTGGTAAAGAATACAAACAATGTATGACCTAGATGAGTATGACCCTGTACTCAGCACTGGTGAGGCCACACCTTGAGTCCTGTGTCCAGTTCTGGGCTCCTCAGTTCAGGAAGGATATCGAGGTCCTGGAGCAGGTCCAAAGGAGGGCAACTGGGCTGGTGAAGGGACTCGAGCACAGATCCTATGAGGAGAGGCTGAGGGGGCTGGGGGTGTTCAGCCTGGAGAAGAGGAGGCTCAGGGGAGACCTCGTCACTCTCTACAACTCCCTGAAAGGAGGTTGTAGCCAGGTGGGGGTTGGTCTCTTTTCCCAGGCAACCCTCAGCAAGACAAGAGGGCACAAGAGGTCTCAAGTTGTGCCTGGGGAGGTTTAGGTTGGACATTAGAAAGAGTTTCTTTACTGAGAGGGTGATCAAGCATTGGAATGGGCTGCCCCGGGAAGTGGTGGATTCTCCGTCCCTGGAGATATTTAAAAAGAGACTGGATGTGGCACTCAGTGCCATGGTCTGGTAACTGCAGCGGTAGTGGATCAAGGGTTGGACTTGATGATCTCTGAGGTCCCTTCCGACCCAGCCAGGTCCATGATTCTATGATTCTATGAGGGGATAGAGCGTACTATCAGCAAGTTTTGTGATGACAAAAAACTGCGAGGAGTGGTTGACACCCCAGAAGGCTGTGCTGCCATTTAGAGGGACCTAGACAGGCTGGAGAGCTGGGCTATAGGTTGGGATTGGGGACTGAGTTATTGGAGAGTAGTGAAAGAGAAAGAGACCTGAGGCTGCTGGTGGATGGAAGGATGATCATGAGACAGTGTGTTCTTGTGTCCAAGAAGACCAATGGCATCCTGGGGTGCATTGGAAGGGAGGTGGTTAGTAGGTTGAGAGAGGTTCTCCTCCCCCTCTACTTTGCCCTGGTGAGGTCACATCTGAAATGTTGTGTCCAGTTCTGGGCCCCTCAGTTCCAGAAGGACCGGGAACTGCTGGAAAGAGTCCAGTGCAGAGTGACCAAGATGATTAAGGGAGTGGAGTATTTATTTCGCTTATGAGGAAAGACTGAGGGAACTGGATCTTTTCAGCTTGGAGAACAGGAGAATGAGGGGTGACCTCATACGTAAAAGACAATGCCAGGAGGACAGACTCAAGCTTTTCTCAGGAGTGACTAGCAATAGGACAAGGGGCAGTGGTTATAGACTGGACTATAGATGGTTCTGTATGAATATCACAAAGACTTTTTTCACTGTGAGGGTAACAGGGCACTGAACAGGCTGTCCAGGCAGTTTGTGGAGTCTCCTTCCCTGGAGACATTTAAAACCCACTTGGACAAGTTCCTGTGTGACCTACTATAGGTGACCCTGGTCTGGCAGGAGGTTTGGACTAGATGATCTTTTGAAGTCCCTTCCAACCCCTAACTTTCTATGATTCTATGAAGCAAAATTTTAGCAGTAAGCAGTAAAGGTCGTAATGGAGTAAAAAGTCAAGAATCTCTAAAATAACAAAATGTAATCTTGTGATGATTTTCTTGATCTCCGTGGAGATCAAATGTTCCTTCTTATCAAGGCATTTTTTAACAATCCTCTCCATTACCTTCAGAAGCAGTAACTAATACTTCTTCTTTGGAAGAACCCTTAGGCAGATGGGTTGTCTTGTTGATTGTTCACAACAATTTTGCTGTGCTGTACCGATCTATTAGTAGTATCTTAAATTTGGTACACATTCAGTACACTACAGGTTGCAAAAACTCTATAAAGGCTTGTATATTGGAGCTACCTGTAAGCAGTAAGTAATATTTCATTAAATGTGGGATTTTAGTATTGCACACTAGTGACTGGATATTTGCTGTGACACTGAAGCAATAGTTGCTCTGTGTTGATACAATAAAATCAACTTTATAGACTGCAAATCCTGTCGTGATGGCAAAGGGAGTCTTTGTTAAACCCTTGTTTTATTGTGTCTCTTTCCAGTTAGGATCATATTCTTGTGTTCTTCATATGAGGAAGAGCTGCATCACTTCCAGGGCAAATCATTCTGCTGCCTCCTCCAAGTATAAAAGCAATTAATAAACAGAAAACCCTGTCCATTACATGTAACATAAAGTAATATTAACCTTGGGAAATAGTACCCTGGAGGGAAAAGGGAGTGGTTGTGCAGTGCTGTGAGCCTCACAAAGATGCTGGTTTGCCTCACAGGCTGCCACTATCCTGAGTGTGGTTTGAAAGGGGTGAGAAGACCTGTGTGGGCAGGGGGAGGGTGACAAGACCAGTGTAACCAGACAGGGCTGTACTGGGAAGCCCTGATGCCTCAGGACCATTCTTTGGCCTGGTGTCATTGCTTACCACAGCTGAGTCTGGTCTCCACATGCAACACTGAAAGCAAGTCCCTGATTTGACTTGCAGTACAGTAGGGATTAAACTGCTGTGCCCCTTGATGTCAGTTCTGGGAGGACCGAGGAGCACCATAACTTAGCTTAAATAAAAGTACCTTGATTCTGATTTTGACCCTGAAACACTCTTTGTCTGGTCTTACAGGGAATTCGTTACTGTATGGATGCAAGCTTCAGTATATATAAACACAAGGAGGGAGGAGGGCTCTAAAGAAAGTGGTGGGCTTTTTTCTTTTTTTTTTTTTTTTCCTCTCATCAAGTAACCTGAGAAAACCCATAAACCTTGGCACAGCAGAATAACACATAGGCAGACTTGTCTGATTATGCTGTAAACTGTCTTTGTGGATTTAAGATATAATTGTATTATAAATGTAACAGCTTTTCTGGTGGAAAAAACCAAAAAGGCAGATCAGTAGGCCATATGGTGTATAATGGAAATGAAACAATTTTTATTCTTCTGATGTTCAGGATAGAAGTAAAGGAATTGTTTTGGTTAAAATAGACGGTGTAACAGAAGGATGGAGTGGAAAGGCCAAGGACATCTACCTGTTTACTACAGTGTTAATTCCTTCAGTTATTGTTGAGTACCACTATTTGTGTGAAGCAGTTATTTCCTCAATAAGCAGAAGCTGAGGTAGTAAGGTATTTCAGACCTTGGCATGGCACTGGCTTATCTTTTTCCTTTAAGCTGCTGAAGAATGATACTGGTATTTCTAAGCTGTTGCCTCCCTGTTTCTAAATTTGTCACCCACGAATTTAGCCTGAAGGAATTGTAGCCCAGCCCCTGTGTTAACACCTGAGAGCCAGGTTTTTTTTCCTGGCCATTTTCCAGTGTTTGGGTATTGAACCCAACAGTGTGGTGCATCTCTTCAGAACTGCTGTGATGTCATTTTCCACTGCCTGCGACGGACTTTTTGTTGCTTATTTGTCAATGAGGTCTTGGGCACATTTTGCCTGACAAGCATATGTATGATCAAAAAGGTCCCCCCCTCCTCCATGCTCATTTATGTTCACACTATAAATCTGCTTTCTGGCCTTAGAGCTGATCTCATCAGGAGTAAATCCAGACCATCACTTTCAGACAGTTATATTGAGAGTGTAACCCCGTGTGTGTATTAGCCTCTTTCTTTTGTGAAGCAAGGTTTAAACGCTACATCAACAGATTTAAATGGACAGTTATTGAAATCAGCAAGATAGTCTTATGTGAGACATCCATAAATTTTCTGGAGAATATTTTTCATGTGTGAGGTGGTTTTCAGAGACCTAGGTTGCTGCAATGGGAAATATTTGGTAGATGAACTACTCTAACTACTATTTGGTCTTCACATTTTTTTAATTTTTCTTTTTTTAGTGGTGAAATGGGTACATCTCCAGTGTAGGATGGGTTGCTTTGGAGCAGGTACAAAATAAATTAAGAACAGATTTTCATTTTGTGCCCATTAAATTACTGGGTGTATTAGCAAAGAGGACTTGGCTGGTCAGTATCCTGGTGCCCCACTTAAATATTTTGTTGTTATTCATCAGTACTGTTTAGCATCACAGAGTTTCTTCTTTCACTGAAGCAGACTTAGAGCAGTTTCAAATGCATCTCTCTCTCTCTTGTGACTTGAAAATTGCGGGGGAGGGGTCCTTAATCCCTGAGTATTCACATCCCTCTTGCTCTTCTGTGCCTTTGGTTAAGTAGAGACAGTAACTATGAGTCCCTAAGTGAGTAAAATGCCAAACCACACACAACACCCGCTTTGCACTCCCTATTAAAATTTTACAGGTCAAAAATCCAAAACCCACTTAATAAAAATTGTTCTTCATTGCAAGTGACAAGAGAGAACAGGTCAATCTATGGAATAATGGTGCAGTAATTAGAACCTTTGTAGTTGATAAAGTGTGACTGTTAATCAATGTTTGGCTAATTAATCAATATTTTAATCATTAGACCTTTTAAATTTGTTTTAATGAGCATTTCCTCTAATTCCCTTGATCCTGTTGCTTCCAACACTTCTATTATCTCCATTAAACAGCAAAGTAAGTGTTCATATACCCAGAATATTCTGTGTTTTTGTAGACTTTGTAGTTTACTGCTAAGATACATAAGCATTTCTGAATTTGAGGAAACTCAGATTTCTTAAGTAACAAAAATTTTTTTCACCATATTCCCTGTCCATATTTGTGCAAAAATAGTGTGAGGTGCTTGAGAGAATGGGCCTTCACAATTTAATGGTGCATTCTCTCAATAAATTTTGATGTATTACTACTCTTTTCTAAAGAAAAGATGCAGATAGGATGTATGCTACCAAACAACATTCTCTGAAAATCCTCATTCTCTGAAATCCTAATTCTCTCTCTCATCCTCTCCTCGTTCTCTGAAAATCCTTCTTTTCCCTCTAAGACCCTTACTCAGGGCTATCAAGGTGTTTAGGGTTTACAGAGAGTAACTTCTCCACCATTAATCAAAAGCTATTTTTTCCAGGAATTTTTCTGCCCTTTCCTTCTGTTTGGTGACTACATTTCCCTGTTTTTTCATACACAGGGAAATATACTTTACTGCAAAGGCCACCTAAATGTGGTATTTGTCATTTTAACTTTTAAACTTAAAATCATGGAATGTTTGTCTCTGTCATACAGAATATTCAGAGAGCTTTTATGCCTTCTTTGTCCTTTCAGAAATTAAAATGTGATCCCGTTTACCATGAGAGGTAGAATGAAACTGCTTCTGGTACTAATGGGTACCGGTCAGGAGTCTGCTGCCCTGTCCTGCATGCACATCATTTGGTAGTGAGAGATTCTGCTGAGCTCTGCACAGGTTGTCCTGTTACACTGACTTATATTTCTCACCAGTTTCCTCAATACTTGCTTTTCTTCCTTTTTCTTCTGTTTGTTGATCTTTGACTAGGTGTCAGTGCGGGACTGAGAAATAACTTGTTTCAGACATGTAGAAATCAGTGGTTACAGAGCTCAGGCTGATCCTCTGCTTTAGCTTAATCCGGAGGTTCTCTAAATCTTTCCTTGCAGGAAACGATTGATTCATTTGCTCTACAAAAATTTAAATCTCCAACTAATTCTAAATGCTCTGGTACTTTAGTGGTTTTGTCTACAGACCCACAAATATTCTGGAATCTTTCCATCATGAGACTGTTTTTTTCCCTTAACTGAGATTTTGTCAACGAATTTGAGGTTTTTATTACTAATGTTAGTAATGTTTACTAAGTGTAAATTACTAGTTAGCAATGTTTAGTGTCAAAGTAATTCATAATATCATCTCCCACTGGGAGCTTGGATTATCACCCGCAATTTCTGGTTTTGCAAATGAATTCTGGAAATGAATATTTATACTTTGGAGCCAAATTCTACAGACTTTACTCTTGCAAACTTCCAGCTACATTTCAAGTGGCAATTATGTGCTTTTGGAGTATGTCAGGAGAGACTTGAATGCAGATGGAATAAAACCTTTTTGTTTGTTTGTTTTTTGTTTTGTTTTGTTGTGTTTTTTTGTAACAGTAGTGTGGTTTTATAAAGAAACATCAGAAAGGCAATTTGCATGCAGCTTTCCAATGGAACCAGAGCATTGGAGCACTCTGTTACCAGCTCATGAGACTGTACTGAGTGGGAAAAGCTCTAGGGTTTAACTTTAATGTTATTTTTTATGGTTTCATAATCTGATGTACTCCTGCCAGCACCAGGAATGGAAGGTTTGGTTCTTAGCAAAACATCTTCACTTTGAGGAAGTTGATGTAAAGCTCCAGTTGACTGTGTCTGGGCTCAGGTCTTACTCCTTGTAGGTTGATAAGGCCACCACAATGTTTCTCAGACATATATTCAGGCAGCTTGCTTTTATGTGGGATTAAAAAAAACCAAACAACAAAACAGCAAACATTTGAATAAGTAATCCCACCTAAAGGTGGTGTCATAGCACCCAAAGGTGCCTGAAAATTTTCTATTGCAGCAAAGAGTTTGTGAGGGAGATTTACTCAAAAGAGCTTTACCATGGTTTCTTGCAGTTGCCATGTGGGTTTCTGACCTGAGTAGTGTCATTGCACCAGATTCTATAACTTTTTCTCAGAATTAATCTCACAGATTAAATTTTTATGCCAATAAATTCCCCCTCCTGTCCCACTTACTAAATCAGTGATACCTGAATTACAGAGCAGAGACAGTCTCTGAGGCCAAACACATTTTGGACAAAATTATTATGAGGGCTGGAATAAAATTAATTTATCACCAAAAAGTTATTTTTATTAATAATACATTTCTTTTGTATTGCATTCATATAAGTTGTTAAGAAGTCATTAGTAAATTGTTATTTTTATGAGACTATTTCACTCAGGAATTTTCAACTCATTATATTTTATTAGATCAGCAGTAATGAGCCAAAAACAGATAATTTATTTTTATTACTACTGTAGGTTAAATCATGATGATTTACACAGCCAGATTGAAGCAGTGACTGTAATTACTGTTATATATATATTTTTAAGTCAGACATTTCATCCACATATAAACTCCATAAATATGAGTGCTTCTAATTTTAAGGATCTACTTAGCAAGATTGCTGGTTCTCACTGCAAAAGTTTTATGTTGGTACACATGAGATGCCATTCACCTTCCTTAATTTACTGGCTGAATAGTGTGTTTTGAATGTCTGGAATGACTTTAATTTATGTATTTCTTATCCACTATAATCTATATCCTAAGGGAAACCAATACAAAGTTGGGTTTTTTTTACTTTTGTTTCCTTTCAAATTTTATTATCCTTTCTCATAGTAAAATGAGAATATATGTGGAAAAAAAATAGCTTACAACCAAAAAGTGGATTTTAGGAAGCAATTGCTTACTGAAGGTTAAGTCAGGAAAAAGCTAAGGAATAATATAGCAAGTTGGTGAACTTAAAGCAAACATTAAATGTAATGAAATTACAAATTATTTTTAAAAGCCCAACTTTTCATAACAATTTTCTAGTAGTAATAATTGTGAATTGTGATAACTTTTAATTTAACTGTCTGTTGCAGACTTCATTTACTTCACTTCCTCATACATCCTTTATCCACCAGACCTCAAGCAGAGCATAACTTTTATGTCTCAAATTAGAGGATTGTTGAGTCAAGAACGCCCTATAAAGAATTTTCTGTATTAGTGAATACCCTCAAGGCCTTAAACTCATCTTAAATATGGTAACAAACTTTCTCCCATTTTCTTGGGCTGCCCTAAGACCCAGAAATACCCTCTTGTCTGTGTGATTAATGGAGGAAAAAACCCCAAGCAAAACCCAAAGAAGCATACTGCTCATACAGAGGCCCCTTTTGCCAATCTTCCCTTATCCTCCAGGCAACAGCCATTCACTGTGTCCCAGGCTCTGCTTTTCTTGGGGATGATATTTGCTGATGCAACTACTTTTCCAAGGTCTGCATCATTCTTCTCAAACATATTTTGAAGAGAAGAATTTCTAACAGGGTTTTTTGGTGTACAATTGAAAGTCTGTTATACATCTGATTCATTTGTTTCAAAACAGCCTGATTCTCCATGGAAATGGAGAAAATAAAGCCTCTTGAGCATGCTGGTTTACTGAACCTTAGAAATGAGCAGTTTTCTCTTTAATTAAAACTTGGAGCAACAATTTTCACAGAATGCAAACTCTTTGGAGATTCCCTCTCAAGACCAAAAATAAGACTTCTCTTTCTTCTCCTTCACTGCTCCTGTTAGTTTTCCTTGGAAGTCTGTTTGCTTCCATTGCTGTCTCAGGAAATATCTGGTCAAAGGCTACCAGACTTGGCTCTAAAATAGCATGTCCTTTTAGAAAAGTTTGACTCTCAATCTTATGTTTCAGTTGATGCCAGCTTCCTTTCCTACTTATCCATCCTTCCTTCTTATCCATGTCCCACTTTCCATGCTCTCATTCTTCAGGATAGGAATAGCATTAAAAGGCTACACAGAACTGTTTGAATGTCCTTAAGTTTTTTAGGGTTTTTGGGTTTGTTTTTTTTTCCCAGAAATCAAAGGAAAAAAAAGGGCAGTGTGATAATGCAGTTGGAGGTTCAGTCTGTACAGTGTACAGCAATGAAAAAAATATCTTCTGTGACACGTGGACACTTTTCTCTCCATTCTGGTTTGCAGCATCAATTGACAGTAAAGAGAAAAAGATCTGTTCTTTGTATTTTGAGTACATCAGCATTCTGCTGGGCACTGTGGCAATGGACTCAATAACTATAGCTGCTCATCTGATCCATGAGAGCATAACAAATAAATGAAAAAGAAATATAGAATTATATTTATTTCTCTGGTGGGATTCTTGTTCATAGCAATGCTGCTACCTGAAATCCAAAGCCCAGTTTTGCAACATGAGTGTAAGTCAGCTGAGAGTGATCTGTGCTTCTCAAGAGACACTGAATAAATTGCAGGATGGGATCCTCAGAAAGATTTGAGTGTACTTTTGTGAGCATTTGCCTTTCCTCTAAAAAGCCCTTAAAAGCTATTCTAAAGACAGGTAACAGAATTCTTACAAAGTTCAAATGTAAATCTCTTCAGAATTATTATACTCTCTAGAGGACAGTAAACAAATATACGTAGCAAGAACTACAGTAATAATATTGCACTTACATAAAGCTTTGCTTGTGTTTTACAGAGCTTTTCATCTCCAGATCTTAAAGGGTTTTATAGATGGTGCGTATGTAACCCTCCTAACACCTTTGGAAAGGTAGCACTTAGGTATCATCCTCGTTTTTCAGAGAAGAAACTTGAAATGGAGGCACGAGAGATGTTAGGTGATTTTCTTGTGTTTCTTAGTCTGTAGAAAATAGGATGTAGGTCTCCTAGTTTTGGGTACTAACATTAGAGAGTTTATTGTAAATACATGGTATTTGAAAGGTCTTTTGAATACTACATAATCTGAAATTAACAGCAATCATTTTATATTTGTATGTTTTCCTTGGCATGCTGTTTCTCTGTTTTATAAATGTTGAAAAACGGTTTCTTGTAATCACTGTTGGAGGTTTTAATTTCCACCCCCATCCCAGAAATCAGTTGATTTACAATGGGCAGTCTTAAAGATTGTTGTTATTCTAGTTCACCTTTAATCATATCACCATCGATATGAATTATTAATTAATTGTGTCATATTCATTGTTCTGTCTGGATAGCAGCCATCTAATATTTAATCTTATTCCTCTAAATTTTGATGAAGAGAGAAATACCAGTGGTAGAAAATGAGAGAAAAAGAACAAAATGTTATTAATACTTCTGTTTCATAAAATAAAATGCAAATACTTTTGTATTTTCCATTACTGTAAAATGTGAAATTTACATGCATTATTTATTTCAAGGCCTTTTCATCTTAGCATAACATGTCCATATCGCATTTCACTGAAGCCTGTTGAAGAAATGAACAGTTCAGATCAGAACAGATATGTCAGCATCTTCCACGTACTCTTTTTTTAACATCCCATGTTAGTTGTAGTTGCCATTTTCTGAAGCACAAAGGATACTATTCTAAAATCTATAAAACTGCTCCCAAGAAAACTGAATTCTCATTTATGGTATTTTTTACTTTAGACAGCTCTTCAGGAAGTGAAGAGGTTATTGTTTCATATAATACATGGTTTTGTACAGTAAATGTTCCTTGAGAGAGTGCAGGTGAGCAAACATGCTTTGTCAGTCTGATATAAGCTATGTTAAACACAGCCTCTGTAGTGGATGCACTCTTCAGCTGTTTTAATTACTACTAATTTGAACCTAAGTTACTTACAGAGTGTAAGTAATATTTTTTAATAAGAAAAGCTGTTATTTCTTTCGTATATTTTGAAAATACGATTAAGACTTCTTGATAGATAGGTGTGAAAGTGAGTTTATCTCAAATTTTTTATTCACTAAAAGAATGGCAGTTTTGCAACATTTCAGGTTGCAATGCCTGAATTATTTATTGGTGTTTTTTTCCCAGATCTTTTCCTCCTTTGTAAGGCATGGGTCACAAATAGCTGGGTTGCATAGTCTTTTGTAAGATATATATGTACTCATAGCGTATCGTGGAATATTATGCTTTTTGAATACACTTGGTAGGAAATAAAACATACTCAGGAGCATCTCCTGAAAGGATGTGTTTTCTAACATGAATCCTGGAAGTTGAGACATGGAAGAGAAATTTTAAAAATTTTAAAAATCAGCCTTCGAATGCAGTTCATATAGAGGTCTTCAGATACAGAGGTTTAAGCATCTACATATTAAGCTGAAAACAATGAAGCTTCTTTAAGATTTTAAAAGCAGGATTCCTTTGAAAATTATGTTGTTTGAATGGAACTGAAAAAAAAACCCACACCCAAATTTGGGTGCATAGAAGAAATGTGTTGAATATTTAGAAATACTTGTTTGTAAAGTGCGTATATATGTGCACGGGCAATAACTTGAATTTGTGGGTTATTTTAGCACATTAATGATTTGCACTTAGGGCAGACGATGTCAACAAAATAGCTCAGATAGATTGACCCAGCTTGCACTTGGTTTTGAATGAACTAAGTAGCCCAGGACCTGCAGTTAGGTGTGGCAATGCAGTTTCCCATGCAGTATGAAGCCTAAGCCTTCATCCAGCTTCTCAGGTAGGTTTTGTGCTACCTCTGACAAGTAAGTAAGTTCTAACCTAGCTCAAATATTTCCTTATGAACAGTGTAGACATACTTTTTAAGCATAGGAAGTTTTAAGCTGTGGCAATACAAGCCATATGGGATTCTTAACTTTGATGAAATCTGATGAATCATTTCACACATGGTCCTGCTGAGTTTAACGTTAAAAGGAGAGACTTGAACAATCCCTTTAATATAATTGCCTCTAAATAGCAGTTTGTAAAAAAACATGCACAGACTGGTTAACCATACTTTCTCTGACATGAGATTTTTAAATACTAACATTTTCCTTTTGGTGACTTTTGTATTTTCTTCTAAGTGCATGACAGTTTGTCATAAGGGAGTAGCCAGTGCTGAGCACTCCCAACATGTGGAGGGAAACAGTGATACATTGACAGGGAAACTGTGGGCTCTTTTCTCAGAGTCACTGCCACGTCCTCTTGCAGGCCTAAATAAAATGTGAGCTTGTAGACCGCCCCATTCAAATATCTAACATCTGAAAACGTAAACTTCAGGAGAAGGGATTTAACAGACATAAAATCTGGCCTTCCAAAAATGTTAAATAACGTCTCAAGAGTTGTTCATCAAAGTTTGTTGAAGAAGAAACTAAGATGTGTGCAGTAAGACAAGGTATTGTTAGGAATTACCAATGGGCTATAAGGTTTTCATGTTACAAAAAATTGTAAGAAGTGCCTCAAGATTCTCCATTAAATTTAGTATTTTTTTAATAGCTGGAAAAAAAAGTAGATGAAATAAGTAAAATAAAGGCACAGACAATTATTAATAAAGTCAAATTTTGTTCCACGATACAAAATTCTGTTGGCCATTTACTTCCAGAAACATGGTTATAGAGAATTGCAATAGAGAGAAAAGAAAAATCAGAATAGACACTGATGCATCAGATGCACTACATTGCTTGTAGTTCTCTAAAGAGGACATTCATACACAATCCAGTTAAATCTATCAGCACAGAAATTAGCATATGATTGGAGGGGACTACTTGCACATGGAGAAAACAAAAAAGTTAGAAATCCATGCTTAAATTATATTGTTTGTCTCATTTGGATTACTCTGTTCAGATCTGGTCATTTGGGTCTTGATACCAATGATGAAAAGTACAGAGGTTCTATAGAACAGCACAATTTAAAGCTTAGTTGAAAATTACATATGTAGGGAAAGTGAGAAAAAGAGTTGTTAACCGAGCACAAATGAGACATAAGAAAAGACATGGACAAAGTATGTACAGTGAAAGAACTCTGTTGTATACTTTTGTTAGGAACATTTTCTGTCTTTGTAGGAAAGGAAAATTCAATTAAAATGAAGAATAGAAAATTTAAAATATTTGCTAAATAATACATAAAATAGGAATCAGTGGAACTCATTTCTCCTATGCTGAAAAAGGAATATCTCTTTACATGTACAACACACCACTCAAGTTTATAATAGAACGGAAGAAAGTGGGAGCAAAAACTTCAGGATGTAAAATGTTGGATTTTGGATGAATTTTACCTAGAAGTCAAATTTGTGCTTTTCATATCTCCTTCAGCATCTGTGGGAGGTGACATAGTGGATGATAGTGTACTATGAGTGTTCTTGAGTAGGAAATTCTTGTGCACCGATGTGGACAATTAGTTTTCTTTATTATGGAGTGTTACAGAAAGTTTTCTGTATTACAGTGTGAGGGTTTTTGGTGTCTTTTTTCCAATACTTGCCATTCTGCCAGTACTCTGGATGTAAAATGAACTAATGAACAGGACCTCTCGTCTTCCTCAATTCATTGGCTATGAAAGAATTGCTTTGTTGTTGTGAAATCTATCATAGCCTTGCAAAGAAAAGAAAAATGAAAAAGTATTACCCTGCCAACTCAATCCAAAAAAATAATTTTAAAGCAGTGGTTGATGTGCATTTTTGCCTGCACTTGATGTCATCGCTATAAGTGTTTTTCTTCTGGGTAACTGCACCTTGCTGTACATCTAAATCACTATTTTGCTCATAGGGCAAAAAAAGATGAACACCCTACATCGTGCAGTGTGTCAAACTACCTCTGGTATAGAAAAACTAAGTTACCATGTATCCATTGTTTGAGTGCAGGTTTCAAGCATGAATATTGTATATTTGGGCTGTGATGTAGTTTAGAATGTGATACACAGCATAAAAGACAGGAAGAAGTGGGGAGAAAACTGGGGCAATTTAAAAACAAATAGAAAGGCACACATTGGGCTGTGGTATTCCCAACCTTTCCAGTCATCACAGCTGGTTATAACAGATCACTGTGAAAGTCACGTACACGTCAGTACCTTATGATGATATTTGTAGTTCTATACCGAGCAGCTTCAGCAGTTTGGCATCACCCCTCCCTGTAAGACAGCAAACTTCCATAAGAGCTGAATTCTTCTGCAATTCATGTCATAACCCTGTACTAGGGCAAAGCCAAGAACTTGAGAGAGCTTGCTCAAACCATGGGACCCTCCTGGGAGAGGAAAAAGTAGCCCAGACATTGAATTGCATTCAGAATTCTACATCTGAATCATCTACAAACACACATTACAAATCTGTAACCATGTAGGATAAATCAAGAAGTTTACCCCAAATCCTGTTCCAATAAGTCATCTACCTGATTTGGTGTATGTTGCCAATGAGAATTATTACCAGATTTGTTTTGAAGTAGTGTTTTGGTTTTGGGAATGCAGACTATCTGAGGTCTGTTTACATGTGGAATTAGGGTAACTGAAAATTAATTTCTTTGACTCTTTTTCTCAAGAATTGCCTCCAAGACCATCTAGCTGTTCCTTTAGTCTGTTCAGCCTGTCTAAGATTTGGAAAAAAATTACTATTTTAATTTCTATTTTTAATTATTTTTTTCTATTTTTATTTTCTATTTTTCTATTTTAAAGTTGCTTGGTTAGTGTGAAGCTTAGAAATATCCTCCCAGGTATGTCTGTCCTATTTGGATATACATATTCAAGAAATGGATCCTGGGCCAGTTCCCCAGCAGGAAGTCAAAAGAACCCTGTTACTGTAGACTAGGTAAGGATTTGGCACAGACAAATATATGAGTATACAAGTGCCACAGCTCACTGGGTGTTATTACAAAAAGTCTGTCTCTTGCTGGCACTCACTTTCAAAAACAAACTGTGCTTAGCACCTCTGAGTTTATAAAGATCACACAGCAACCTACGTGCTATCAAAGCTTCAAGAACAAATAAATAAGCGGCTTATCTCTCAAGGTCTTTACCCCTGATTTTATTATATGTGACAATAGAACCAAAGTTGTAAAGCAGCATAAGATCTTCAGCCTAAATATGTGCTGTGTATTTTTTCACATTACTTGAATCTGATGTTGGATGATTTTCCTCAACAAATGGTAATGTTAGGGTTTTTTAGATCTGCCAGAGCTTCGAAATTAATTCTTACTTTTGTTCTACAAAAAGCATGCAATATTTTCCACACATCTGCTCCAGGAGAAATGAACCTCCATTGGCACACACACATTTTAAAAAAGAAATGTCAGTTTTATGGATCTCACTATCTTTGTGCTGTAGTCTTTGCAGTTATCTGTGTCTACACAGACACAATTCAGGGATACTCCCTTGTATTTCACCCTTTGAAGCATGTGCCCTGAATGAGTGAAAACCAAGTAATTTCACTCAGCCCTTGAGAAACTTAATGAAAACCTTAAGGCAAGGATTTGCCTGTTGTCTGTAGTAGGTGTGTAAAATTTCACGCAGCAAAGATGACAACAAAATAAGATTTCTTAACTTCTTTTCTACTGTTCTCCATCAGTTGTGACAAAATAACAATCATGTTCTTGCTCTAACTCTCCCACTCCAGTGAAATCCATCTGTAAAACTGATGGGGATGACTGAGCAGAAACAACAGGCAGCCCAGCCTTTTCAGTGGGAGGGAATCATTATAAATATGAATTATATGAAGTAAATTAGGCAAAAAGGCTACCTTGTCCTGGGTTTTAATTCAGCCGAGTACCAGAGTCCTCTCTTTCAGAAGCCACCGCTTAAAGAAATGTTTCTCTTTGAACGGTGGGGTAAGTTGTTCCTTTACCTCCTGCCGTGTGATGCCAGACATTCCCAATCTTAAGTCAGCAAAGGCACACACCTGGAATGGATTGTGTTGGAAAAACTGACTGCAAAATTAATTTTTTGTCCGTTTGATTAATTTGTGTTCTGTGACCAAATGTGAGAGCAGAAAGTGATGGGTTTTATTTAGGTGATTAGGGATGTGGTTTAGCCATAATTAACATCTTTATTGTTTTTCTTTTGGTTTCTTGCTGACCCGTCTCATCTTTTACCCTTCTGTAATACAAAAGCATTTGGTAGCTTTACCTGGTGACAGGGGCTGCTCCTGCTCCAGCAGCATCCATTGCTGAGCTCTAGTGGGAGGTCTTGGAGGGGCCCCTGCTGTCAGGCTGTTCCCTACTTCTTAGCTCAGCACATAATCAAATGGTGCGTAGCCACACACTGACTGTGTGCCACGCATTTCCTCCTACCATGTCATTACTCATTAGTGTCTGGAATTGCTGCTGCTGCCTGCTGCAGATGAATGTAAGAGCCCGAGGTGAATTAAAATAAATAAAACCTCTTGCTGGCCCCCTAATGGACTCTTGTCTACCACCTGAGGAGGGGAGGAATCTGTCATTACCTTGGGCAGATAAGAGGGGCTACAGTTACTCACCTGAAGTAGGCCACTTATCGTCCTATTCCTGCACTGTGTCAGATCTTACATATGTTCACCAGATGGTGGATTCCCATAGTTATTATTCTACAGGCTACAAGAACATGAGGAGAATGAAGAACTTCTTGGCCTTTATGTGTTTCTTGCCATCAAATCTACTCACATGTGATTTGAAATATGTTAGCAATGATTGGTAACTAAAATTTGAAATACAGTAGCACAGAAATAATAATTCGTTACTATTATCTAACATTGTATTTATTCTATTTGAACTCAGAGAGGACAACACCACTTATAAGTGAAAACCACTGTTTTTCTGATAGTTAGAGCTGACTGACCAAAATAGGGAGTTAACAAGCAATTTCTCCCCATCCCTATCATTCCACACCTGGTCAGTCCATAGATTCTTGACATGATTTTTAATGTTAAAATGTGCTTTCAGCTTATCTCAAATTACAAATTTAAGAAAAAGTAACAATATATCAAACTTTAAGATGAAACCTCTGTATGACCTTGAGGGTTGATACTGCGGCTGATAGAGTTCAGTGCCTTTATTAGTGACCTGGATGATGAGATAAAACTCAGCCCCAGAAAATTTGCAGAGGACACTAAGTGAGGACTCAGGATTGATGTCCCATACAGTGGAAGTTCAGATGAGTTAAACCTAGGGACTGGGAGACTGGGCTGACTGAAATCTCAAGAAATGTAATGGTTCTGTACTTGAGGTGAAGTAACTCCATATGTCAGTGCCCTGGGAATATGATGTGTGCCAGTAAGGTGTGGTCACTTTAAATAACACAAGCTGTACCCTTGACTACATTTTGAGAGGTGTGGCTAGTGGATGGAGATTCTTGTCCCCCTCTACCTGGCACAGGTTTGTCATCACCTGTAACCATTTTTGGGCTGCTTTTGTGCTATAAGGATGTTATGAAAGTAGAGATGATCCAGCAGAAGATGTACAGGAAGTGAAAGGCTTGGCCTAAAATAGGAGGTTGAGAGTGATGGAATTACTCAGTCTGGAAAAGACTGGGGAAAAGCCCGACTCCTACAACCAAGGAGCGACAAGAGAGCGGGGAAAACCCTTCTCCGTAAAGCCAGATGGTTAAAGAAAGGCCATTTTGTTGAAACATTTTCACTAGGAAGGTATTGAAGTGCTGGTGCTGGTTATGCAAAGAGGCTGAGGAATTTCCAGTCATGGAGGTTTCAAAAACTTGGCTTGTTCGGGTGTTGCTGTTATGTCTCCTGGAACCAGGAGTTTGGACTATATGGATTGCTGGAGGTACTTCCCAGTGATTCTGTGGTTGTATTTAATCTCTCTGAGAGTATTTCATATACATATCCTGTGAGTGTTGTTTTGTGTGAAGCTGTGAGTTCTGCTTCATTCAAGAGTTTTCATGTGGAATAGTGAACCTAAGCACTTCTGTTATAACAAAGCTAAGGGAGAAACTTACCTGTAAACTTACATTATTGTCTGAAAAAATCCAGACATACAAAGCTGACTTGTGGATATTGAGCATTTTGTTTCTGTCCTTTGAATGCTGTAGCCCCCATTGACGTCAGCATCATCGTACTTGTGTTGCCTTTGGGAAGCCTGCTGCCTGACCTCGTCATTCTTAGTGATGAAAAGATTCCTCCATGTTAACACTTCACTATTTGAATGCATAGCTAAAATGTTGAAAGATTTCATGCTGTTGTGAAGATTTTCACAATCACCCCTTTGTTTAAAATCAGATGATTTCTCACTGAAGATAATTAAAAAATGTAATTGAAAGATTAGCAAACTAGAATTAAAAAAACACATTCATTTTTTTCCCTGCAGCTACATCTCAAACAGTGGAACTTTTAACATTTCCAGCTGCAGATCTTTTGTTTTTGGAAATTATCTGAGTAAAATTTTAAAGCTGTCTGACGTTTTCTTTTGCAGTGCCAACTGCTGAAAAGCAGTCTGATCTCGTAAACATGCCAGTACAAATGAAAGAGTGCTATAGTGTTAGCCTCATGGGATCTCACAGTAAAAGGGATGGAAAACTCATCCTCAAGATTCACAATCTGAAAGTGTGCAACCACATGAAATTTAATAGTTCTGACTACTTGCCATGGTTTTACTATATCCTAACTTTTGATGCAGAGATATTAAAACCACCTTGCACAGGTGTGGCAATACCTCACTTTCCTGGAAGGTAATAAATATGGTGTTAATCAGTGGCCAGTCTCTCTGTGATATGGCAGAGTCACACTGTTATGACAAATGGCTTTAAACAAGTTCAGCGCTATAATTACGGAAAAGGTTACATTGTTCTACAATTATCCTTTTAATCAATCTTGCAGGATAATCATCCTGCCGAAAAATCTGTTTCTCAATACCAATTTCATTATCTAGGTGATTCTCATCACTAATCATTAGAGTGTGATTCACTATATTCTTAACAACTCCTGTTTTAACTTTAAATGGGTGATTAGACTCAATATACAGGATATTACCTGGACTATCGTCTTTGTAATACATTCTCCTTCCCAACTGTCAGACCATCTCTCCACTAATAAATGTAAAAAAGCATTTCTTATTAACATCCTTATCCATAGTAAATCATATTCAAATGAACATTACTAATGAAAGAGAAGGAGGGAGAACGGTTCTTTCCCTGATGTTCTGTCTTTCCAAACATTGCATGGGAAGACACAGGGCAAAACTGGGAACCTATGGGCTGTTCCACAAGGTCAACATATCTGAAGCAAGAAATATGAAGGCAGTAGTTACTCTCGACTTTTGAACTTGCACAGGTTTTCTACACATTCCACCACAGAAATAAGAAAGATTTGGAGTAAAAATAGACTGTTTTCTTCTTTGTGAGAGCTGGCAAAACCTTAAGAGTTGTCACACTTCCTTTTTGGGACTTGAGACTTGAGGGGACACTTCTTGCATGTACTACCTGTACCAATCATGCAGATTCTGGATTAATTTTGGATATCTTTAAAATGTCTACAGTATTTGGCTACCTCTTGGCTTATGAGAGCTTCAGTGTCTGTATTAAATGAGAGTAAGGATGTTTGTTGGGAATTTAATTTTTTTAAAGATCACCTTTTACTTTTTTTTAAATACTGAGGTCTCTATTATCACAGTATGTCAATGTAATGCTTCCTAGACTAAGCTTTTGCATTGGTTTCCAACAGACCCCACCTAGTGATGTAGAAAGGGATTTCAACTTTTCATTTGATTAAAATCTAATCTAAATTACTTGGAAAGATGGGGATTTTTCCAGTCTAAAAGCCAGTATATCTAAAGTAACACGTAAACATCAGTAAAAATTTTATATAGAATGCTTTTGGGTATGTTCCTTTAAAGTGTTTCAAGTGCTTCCCTGTGAAAAGTAGCTGGCTTAATTATGTCACTTAATTGTGAAGTTCCTATTTCATGGTAAACTCACCAGTTCAGACATTTTTATGCTGACAGAAGTTCAGTCCTAACCAGAGCCTGTTTAATTCTGACCGTGATAAGGTCCCTGTTGTGAGGGTAAGCTGACTTTGGAGATGATTGCTTCTTGACACTTTGCCTGCCACTTTTGTGTGTAGATTTATGTACTATACATTTTCATTGAGCATTTAACCCTGAATCTTTATATGAGTCTGCCGCAAAGCACATGCCTATCATCCAGGAAATGCTTGGCAACTCTTTTCCTAGATAGGAGTTATTTTAATGTGAAGAAGAATTAATTGTACTGAATTTCTAGTATCCTGGGAAATAATTTCTGCCCTCTGTAAAAAGAGGTTTAATTAATCTATACTTATTAAGTATTACTTTTCTCATTCACTTGAAATAATTAATTTGTATGTTAGGATAAACTTTTTCCTGTTTTTTGCCACCACCATTGTGATCTACAGATCATGTAAATGTAAAAAATAATCATATCAGAAATTATG